>NC_083403.1:76915899-77540899 GCF_020745735.1 Hemiscyllium ocellatum
CATTTGTCATTGATAAAATATTATAAAGGATGTAATAGCAAAGCATTTAGCATGTATAATGTAATAAGGTAGATTCATCATGGCTTAATTAAGGGGAAATAATGCCTGACAAACTTATTAGAACCCTGTGGGAGGCAACAATCAGGATAGATAAAGGGGAACCAATACATGTACTGTAGTTTATTTATTATTTCCAAAATACATGCAATATAATACTGCACTTTAGATTACTTTGCAAGATAAGAGGTAGTGATGCTTGCCATAGTATTTTAGCAAAGATAGAGGACTGGCTAACTAATAAAAAATAAAGATTTGGAATAAAGGAGACATTTTCAGGATGGCAACTTGTAACTAGTGGAATGCCACAGGGCTTAGTGCTGGGACTGCAAATATTTACAATGTGTAGTATTAACTTGGATGAGAGAAGTGAATGTACACAAAAATAAGTGGGAAGGCAAGAGGTGAGAATGACAAAGTCTACAGAGGGATGTGGATGGATTAAATGAGTGGTAAAAATTTGGCACTGAAAGAGTGAGGTTAATAGATTTTTTCTTGTGTGGAAATAGGCCCTTCAGCCCAACAAGTCCACACCAACCTCCAAAGAGTAATCCACCCAGACTTCTGACTCTCGTACTAACACTATGGGCAATTTAGTATGGCCAATTCACCTGACCTGCATATCTTTAGACTGTAGAAGGAAACCAGAACACCCAAAGTAAACCCACACAGACACAATAAAAATGTATAGATTCCACATAGACAGATACCCAAGGCTGGAATTGAACCTGGGTCCCTAGTATTGTAAGGCAACATTACTATCCACTGAGCCATTGTGTCACCCTGTTTTGTACGCTGGCAGGAACAATAGAAAAGTTGAATATTATTTAATGTAGGTCATTGTTTCAAAGGGAATGAAGGGTTAAAAAAAAGTTGTCTTGCTAAAATTGTACAAGGCACTAGTTAGAGAACACCAAGAAGACTAAACAGGCTGGATCTACTTATCTAAGGAAAAACATACAGGCATTGGAAGCAATCCAGAGAAAGTATACTGTATTAGGTTGACTCTGGGAAAAAGCAGAGTTTTTATGAGGAAAGGTTGACTAGTTTGGAGTTTAAAAGAATGAGATGTGACCTTATTGGAACATATAAGATCTTTAGGGAACTTAACAGGGTTGATTGTTTCACCTTGTGTGAGAATATAGGACCAGAGGGTGTGATCCCAGAATAAGTGGTAGCCCATTTAAGACAGAGATGAGAAATTTCTTCTCTCAAAGGGTATTGAACCTGTGGAATTCTTTACTGCAGAAGGCTGTCAAGGCTGGATCATTAAAAATATTCAAAAGGGTAGACCGAATTTTAATCAGTAAAGGAATCAGGGGTTATGGGGAAAAGGCAGGAATGTTGAGTTGAGGATTATCAGATCAGTCATGATCTCATTGAATGGCAAAGCAGACTTGATGGGTGCATTTATGCTCTTACATCTTATGGTATGATATTCATAGAGAAAGTGAGAGAAATGATGGGAAAAAGACCACTGAATATAAAAGAGTGCATTGAACTCAATTACTGTGTCTTTTCTCTTTGTCCATTTGTTAAATTTCAAGATAAATGTTTAATTTTGAAGCAAGTAGCCTCTAATTATTGTTACCTTCCCACACTTAGAACAGACTGGTTATCAAATGTAGATTGACAGATCAGGAGATATAAACATTCATATAGCTGACAGCTGTCAGACAGCATGAAAGAAAGAGAGACAATAACTCTGGAGTATATCAGGAGGTGGGGCCAGCACATTTTTGTGACCTGCACAAAAACCACAACTTAGATATTGTGCCAAATTTAATGATAGGATCTCAGAATCACAGAGTTGTTTTATTGCAGAAAGAGCCAGCATGTCTGCACTCGTTCTCTAAATGAGCAATTCACTTGGTGCCATTCTCCGGCATTCACGCATAACCCTCTACTTTCTTTCTATAGAGATAACAGTGGAATTCCTTCTTTAGTACTTTGATTGCAAGTGCTTCCACCAAACTCTCAGATAGTGCTTTCTAAAACTCAAACCACAGCATTAAAAGATTTTATTGAGCATTGTTTTTGCTGCTTTTTGTCAAATTACGTTTGTATTTGTGGGACACCCTGAAGCAAAAGGTTTTTGTCAAGGATCAGTTGGGATAGGGAGTGGGCAGGCCTCAACCATGGCCACATGTGTTAAATAGAGCTCACTGGACAAGAGAGTACTGTGGTGGTATGGATTGAAGTATTCAAGGGTGGGGGATATATTCCTTTCGAGGGACCAGGTGAAAGCATTCCCACACCTCCTGATTCACAAACATTGCTCAAATCACTCTCATATGCTGCATCTGGTGGTTCTCCCATCCTATTCCTAGTCCAAAGATGTGTAGGTTAGGTGGATTGGCCATGCTAAATTGCCCATAGGGTCTGGAAATGGGCAGGCTAGGTGAATTAGAGCTGAAAATGTGTTGCTGGAAAAGCACAGCAGGTCAGGCAGCATCCAAGGAACAGGAAATTCGACGTTTCGGGCACAACCCTTCATCAGGAACAGTTGGACTGACAAAGGATTGGCTAACAATCTGGCAAGGAGATTGGATAGCTTTAATGGGGACTGTTAGTGACTAACAATGGGTTGTCTGTAATAACAGACCAGGTGATAACAAGGCCTGATACGTGGGCGGTTGGGGTAAGGACATGGGAGAACTCAAGCCCTAAAGCTATTGAACTCAGTATTGAGTCGAGAAAGCTGCAGTGTCCACAGGTATGTGGTGGTGTGTTAAAGTGGCAGGCAACTGAAAGCTTGGGATCTGTTTTGCAGACTGTCCCTTATCCCAAACTCCACACATCAGGCCTTGCTATCGCATAGTCTACAATTACACATAACCCATTTTTAGCAACTAATAGTCACCATTCACAGCTATCCACCCTCCTTGCCAGATCGTTATCCAATCCTTCGTCTGTCCAAAGTGTTAATCTCTCTCTCTTTGGGCTCTATCCCCACCTATTGTTTACTCCTTCCAGATTTCTCTCCACAGATGTTGCCAGATCTGCTGAGCTTTTCCAGTGATTTCTGTTTCTGTTTCTGATTTACAGCATCTGCAGTTCTTTCAGTTTTTGTTTAACGCTGTAGTTAGTGCTATAGCTGTAGTCTTAGCAATGCCTCATAAAACTGAAGCATAACCTCCCTATGTTGGTATTGAATTCTCTCCACTATAGTCAAAAACAACATATGCACTTTCTTAACTTCTTTCTGTATCTGCATACCTTTTTTTTGCAATTAATGCATTAGAACATGCAATCTCTCACCATTTAAATAATATGCTTCTTTTTTTATTCTTCTTGTCAAAATGGACAATTCCACAGTTTCTGACATTATACTCGATTTGTCTACCTCTGTCCACTTACTTAATCAATTTATATCCTTTTATGGCTTCCTTATGTCCTCTTCTCAACATTCTTTCCCACCTATCTTTGTATCATCAGCAAAATAATCAACCATACCTCAGTTCCTGCATCCAAGTCATTCATATAAATTTTAGATGTTGAGACCCTAGCACTGATGCCTGTGATAAAACTCAAAGCATTTTTCTAACCAGAATTTGCTCTTGTTTATGTCCACTCTTTCTTTCCTGTTAGTTATTTAATCTTCTATCCATGCCAATATATTAACACTACACCAAGAAATTTAGTTTTCCACAACTTTTGATGTAGCTTCTTAGTAATTGCCTATTTGAAATGTATGGATGGTACATCCACCAGTTCCCCTTTATCCACACCACATGTAACTTAAAAAAAACACCAATAAGTTGATGAACCATGATTTCCAGTTCGCAAAACCTCTCTCTCTCTCTCTCTCTCTCTCTCTCTATATATATATATATATATCTATCTTTCTTTCTCTCTCTGATTAACACGATCTTCTGTAAAGACCCTAGGATAATGTCCATCAGGACCCGAGCACTGGGAGCCTACAGCTCTGACAATTTGCTCAGTACCACTTCCTAGTTCAGAATTAGCTTTATTGTCACATGCACTCATATGACTACTCACTTGAGTACATGTGACAATAAAGCTAATTCTAATTCTAGTTTAATATAATCTTACTGAATTCCTCCTCCTCTTCCATCTACAGATTACAGCTAATTCTGAAATGTTGCTTATATCTCCTACAGTGAAGACCGATGCAAAATACCCATTCACTTCTGCTATCGCCTTATTTATCCTTACTAATTTCTAAGACTCATGTTCTACATGACTATTGCTCATTTTGCTAGCTTGTCCTTTTAAATATCTAACAAAATCCTTGTATCTGATCTTATATTTGTAGCAAGCATTCTAATTTCACCTATTGAATTTCCCTCACCTTCTTGAATTATTAGTTTCTTTGCTGTTTTTATATTCTGTTCAACCTTCTAATCTATCACTCATCTTTGGACAATGTATGCTCTTTATTTGTGTGATACTATCTTTCACTTTTCCAGTTATCCACAGACAGTGAGTCATCCCTTTGGAACTTTTCCTTCTCTTTGAAATGTATCTATTCTGCACACTTTGAAATGTCCTCTTAAATATCTGCCACTGCAATTCTCATTTGCTGGTTCACTTTAGCCAGCTCTGCTTTCATGCCATCATGATTGCCCTGTTTAAGTTTAAAATATAAATTTTGAATCAACTCTTCTTTCCCTCAAACTGAAAAATAATTCAATCATAGTATGATTGCTGCTACCTGGAAACACCTTCATAATGAAGATATTAATTAATCCTATCTCGAGGTGCTAACATAGGATTAGTTTTGCTTGCCCCCTTGGTTGGCTTCAGACTTGCATTTCTAAGAAATTATCCTGCCAATGCTGTATGAACTCTTTATCTTGCTACCCTTGCTCATTTGACTTTTCCAGATGCTAAAATGGGGGTGGCTCAGTGGTTCAGTAGTTAACACTGCTGCCTTACTTCATCAGGGACCTAAGTTTGATTCCAGTCTCAGGTAACTGTCTGTGTGGAAATTACACATTCTCCCTGGGTCCTGTGTGAGTTTCTTCCATGTACTCCAGTTTCCTCCCACAGTCCAAGATACGCAAGTTTGGTGGATTGGCAATGCTGAATTACCCATAGTGTGCAGGGATGTGTAAATTAGTTGATTAGCCATGGAAAATACACGGTTATAGGGATGGTGTGGGTCTAATTGGGATGCTGTTTGGAGGCTTGGTGTGGACTTGATGAGCTGAATGGCCTTCTTCCACTCTGTAGTGATTCTATGAAAGTGGGCTGACATAGTAGACAGAGAATGGATGTTTCCCCTTGTATTAAGACCAACAGGTCTTATTTTTGAGATAAGGGGTGGCAGATTTTAAAAAGACAAATTACCTCTCTCAAAGAGTTGTAAATCTGTGGAATTCACTGGTGGATGCTGGGAAACAGAATAAAGTTAATGGAGGAAAGAGACAGATAACAAGTGGAAGGGTTTTGGGAACGGGAAGGAAAGCAGAGATGAGGCCAAGATGAGATCAGCCATGGTAATATTAAATGGTAGAGTAGACTTGAGACTGAACTACCACTCCATCTCGTAGTTCATATGTTAAGTATATTATATATAAAATATACACCCTGTGTATTGACATGCTTTCTGACAAGCTTCCATTATTTCTTCCTTTATACTTCATCCTACAGTATACTTCATCCTACATGGAAGTGTCTGTATATCACTCCATGCACCCAAACAGAACATCTTTATTTTTGCCCATTTATTATTTTGTAACCTCTAGTTTTATCTGTTGACTTACTATGTATTATATTGGTACTATTTATCCCTTCTTGTCACATTATTTCCTATTCATTTGATTGAAATATATTAGACCCCGAGAAATCCTAATGGGTTGGTTATAAAAGAATCAAGAACTTGGGTCAACTATTTAAAGATTGCCCATTTAAAACAGAGATAAGGCTTTTTTTTCTCCAAAAGATTGTTAGTCTTCAGAATTCTGTTCCTGAAAAGATGTTGATAGCAGAGTCCTTGAATCTTTTTAAGGCAGAGGTAATTAGATTCTTGTTAAACAGGGAAGTAAGAGCTTATCGGGATTTCTCCAATCCTATTTGCCTCTTGCCGGTTTGCACATGACCTTGGTAATAATCCATAAATTAGTACCTTTGCTTCTTAATTTGATGTCTAATACTTCATATTGCCTGTGCAGAACCTCTTTCCCTGCCCTGCCTATGTATTTGGACCTGCATGGACCACTAAAAGTTACTCTCCTGAATAGATATCCCAAACCCTGGTCACCAGGAGGTAACACTGTCTAATAAAAGCAAAGGAAACTATTGCAAATGTTGGAAATTGGAAATGAAACAGTAAGTGCTGGAGAAACTCAGCAGGTCTGGGAGCATCTGTGGAGACAGAAACAGGGCTAATGCTTTGAATTCAACATGAGTCTACTTCTTTTTATGGGAATGTATACTGGATAACTTCTTAGAACTGCATCTCAGACTCATCTAATTGACTTTGACCATAAAACCATAAGAAATAGGAGTAGAAGTAAGGTCTTTTGGCCCATCGTGTTCAATCTGCCATTCAGTCATGGTTGATGGGCATTTCAGCACCACTTACCCGCACTCTCCCTGTATCCCTTAATTCCTTGTGAGATTAAGAATTTATCACTCTCTGCCTTGAAGACATTTAACGTCCCGCCTTCCATTGCCTCTGTGGCAGTGAATTCCACAGGCTCAACACTCTCTGGCTGAAGAAATGTCTCCTCATTTCCGGTCTAAATTGACCCCCTGTAATTCTAAGGCTGTGCCCACGAGTCCTAGTATCCCCGCCTGACGGAAACAATTTCCTAGCATCCACCCTTTCTCAGCCATGCATTTCTTGTAAGTTTCTATTAGATCTCCCCTCAACCTTCTGAACTCTAATGAATACAATCCCAGGATCCTCAGCCATTGATTGTATGTTAGGCCTACCATCCCAGGGTTCATCCATGTGAATCCCCAGTGGACACATCCTTCCTGAGATGTGGGGCCCAAAACTGGACACAGTATTCTAAATGGGGCCTAATCAAAGCTTTATAAAGTCTTAGTAGCACCTCACTGCTTTTACATTCCAACCCTCTTGAAATAAATGACAACATTACATTTGCTTTCTTAACCACGGACTCAACCTGCAAGACAACCTTTAGAGAATCCTGTACTAGCGCTCCCAGATCCCTTTGTACTTTGGCTTTATGAATTTTCTCACCATTTATAAAATAGTCCATGCCTGTGTTCTTTTTTCCAAAGTGCAAGACCTCACATTTGCTCACATTGAATTTCATCAGCCATTTCTTGGACCATTCTCCTAAACTGTCTAAATCTTTCTGTAGCCTCTCCACCTACTCAGTGCTACCTGCCTGTCCACCTAACTTAGTATCATCGGTGAACTTCAGCAGAATGCCCCCTGTTCTTCATCCAGATCATTTATATATAAAGTGAACAGCTGTGCCCCAACACTGAACCCTGTGGGACACCACTTGTCACCAGCTGCCTTTCCAAAAACGAACCTTTTATCCAACTCTCTGCCTTCTGTCAGACAGCCAATCCTTAATCCATGCCAGTAATTCACCTCGAAGACCATGGGCCCTCACCTTACTCAGCAAGAAACATTCTTTCTGTTCTTTTCTCCTCAGGTGTTGCCTGGGCTGGGCTTTCTCCAGCATTTTCCGTGTTTTTTTTATTTTAGACAACACAGTCAACTGGACTCCTGCTCTTTTTTGCTGTAGACAATGTGAATTTCTTACAATATATTATTTCTATTATTGCTACATTCCTCTTTGCTCTTGAATGCATTCCTGTACCATAATGCAATGGTCAGCTAACTAATTTACCCTTCAGGTCTCAATCTCATTGAAACCAATTGAAAGAATTTCAAACTGGCTGGATAAATGCAAAAACCGAGGCTCCTGCACTCTTGTCCTTACCTGCCTCATTTGCAGTCACACCCGTATTCTCCTGACTAGTATCCAAATCAAAAGATGCTGTTCCAAGGGGTGTAACCACCACCTGAAATAAAATATGCAAGTACTTGAATAACCTTCGAAAGCTGCAAACACTTTTTAAAGACATGTTTGTACTGGATCAGATGGCATCCAGGAGTTCCCATATGCTACATCCATGAAACATCGCCTGTTGTACCATTTTCAACGTGGTTAATTAATTAATTAATTATTTTACTTAGTTGTTTATTTTCCTTTTTATATAGTTTATTAATCTTGCCACCAGTTCCGATATGATTTTGAACCTTAAGTATGGAATAGACCCTGACCACTGTTCAGAGTTGTACTCAGTCCTTTAAGACTTGGCCAGTTCTATCATTAGTGGTACGTTTGAGCCACATGCCATCCTCAACCTTTAGTACAACCCTTTTCACTCTCTGCGTTTCTTCTAATTAGCTCTGAATGTGTAGTAGTACTGATTCATAAACTGAGAGAAGTGAAAATGCAGACAGTGCATGATAATCAACAGATGTTTCTTTTGCCAAAGCATGATGTTTTGCCGCATAACTGCATATGACTAGACTTCCTCCTGTCTCTATATACCACTGTACCTCTACCCTTGTTAGGTCTGTCCGACTGGTTGGAGAGGTTGGTGATGGTTTCAGGGACATTGTCTGGAAGGTATGATACTGTGAATGTGGCTGTATTGACTCGCCTATGAGACAGCTCTCCCAATTTTGACACAAGTTCTCAGAAATTATTTAGGAGAAATTTATAGGGTCCACTGGCTAGTACTGGGTGATCCATCTGATTTCATTGCTGTTTGACATTAAAACAATTTAGTACAATTGAGTAGCTTGGTAGCCCTGTCAGAGGATGGACAAGAGTCAATCACAGTGTTGTGTGTTTGGAGTCAGATCCAAGTCAAACCGCCTAAAAATAGCAGATGTTCTTCCTGGAAAGATGTTAGTGAACCTGGATGAAATTTTATGACAATTGACGATTGTTTTATAGGGACCATTACTGGGACTAAATTTTAATTCCAGATATTATTAATAAATTGAATCAAATCAACTTTGATCTAATTAGGTCTTAAACTTTTAAAATTCAGAAAATATAAACCTGTTGAGGTAATCTTTGTTGGAGGCCAAGTGCCAATCTGATAAGTTTCTCCAAGAAAATGTCATAGAAATAGAGAGATTAAGAACAGGAGTAGGCAATTCAGCCTTTCAAGCCTATTTTGACATTCAAGGTGATCAAAGCTGATCATCCAAATCAAAAGGCTGTTGTGACTTTCACCCCCATCTTGAAAACATTCAATCCATTGGCCTCAACTGGTTTGTGTCACAGAGAATTCCACAGGTTCACCACTGTCTGGGTGAAGAAATTTCTCCGCATCGCAATCCTAAACATCCTATTCCGTATTGTTAGACTATGACACCTGAGAACACAACTCCATGGTCGTCAGGAATATCCTTTCTGCCCTTACACTGTAGTGTCCTGTTAGAATTTTATAGGATTCTGAGATTCCCCCCTCATTCTAGTCTCTAATGAATATGATCCTAACTGATCCAATTTCTTGGCTTGTGTCAGTCCTGCCATACCAGGAATCAGTCTGATAAATCTCCACTGCACTCCCTCCATAGCCAGAACATCCCTCCCTATGTGAGGAGACCAAACTGCACACAATATTTCAGGAGTGGTCTCACCAATGCCCTGTCCAATTGCAGAAAGACACTCCTGCTCCTGTATTCAAATCCTTTCACTATGAAGGGCAACATAGCATTTGCCTTCTTGATCACCTACTGCACCTGCACGCTTACCATTTTTTAGATCTAGGTTTTTTTAGATTTTACTGTCAGGTGTACTCAAGTACAGAAATACAGGAGTATCTTAACATGTGTATAATGTTGCCACACTTGGTCCCATCTCAGGAACCAAGATACCTGGGTACAAAAAAACTTAGGTATAAAGTAGTAAGAGAAACAAGAACTAAAACGTTCAACATTACTTCACAGAATAATAGAACAATAATGAAATAAGTTAATAGTTTACATTAAAGTCTTTTGTTGTTTAAACAGGGAAAATAAAGGAATACATTAAAAGTTCAACAGTCTTTGATGAGTCCTCCTCTCATCTCGCTCTCCGGGAGACCTCAGCTGCCTGTTCTTCGTTTTCAGTCACAGGTATACAAGGACACCCAGGCCTCATTACACCTCCCCCTTTCTCAATCTATTTTCATTAAGATAATAATCTGCTTTTTTGTTTTTTTCTACCAATGTGAATAACCTAATATTTATCCGCATTATCCTTCATCTGCTATACATTTGCACACTCACTCACCTTGTCTAAATTACACTGAAACATCTCTCTATCCTCCTCAAAGTTCACCTTGCCACCTCACTTTGTATCATCTGCAAACTTGGAGCTACTTCATTTAATTCTCTCATCTAAATAATCAATATATATTATGAATAGCTTTGGTCCAAGCACTGATCCTTGATGTACCCCTCTGGTCTCTAGCTGCCACTCAGAAAATGGCCCCTTTTTCCCTATTCTTTGTTTTGTGACTGCCAGTCAGTTCTCTGTTTGTGTCAGTACACCAGCCCATTCCCATGCCCTTTAAATTTACAAGCCAATCTCTTAAGTTGGATCTTTTAGAAAGCCTCCTGTAAATCCAAGTAAACTACATTTACTGGTTCCACATTATCAACTCTACCAACTACATCCTTGAATAACTCCAATCGATTTGTCAAGCATGATTTTCCTTTTGTAAATCCATGCTGACTCATAGAATTCGTGCAGTGTGCAAAGAGGCCATTTGGCCTGTCATGTTGGCACTGACCCTTCAAAGAGCATCGCACCCTGACTCAATCCCTTACCCATCCTCGCAACCCTGCATTTACTGTGGCCAACCCATCTGACCTGCATAACTTTGTACTGAGGAAACTGGAGCACCCAGAGGAAACCCAAGCAGACAAGGGTGGAATCAAACCCAGGTCCCTGGAGCTGTGAGACAACAATGCTCACCACTGAGCCACCATGCCCCCCACGTAACTCTACCCTGACTCTGATCAATCCTGTCACTATTTTCCAAGTGCTATGCTATTAAAGGTTTTATAATATGCTCTAGTTTTATCACTATTTCCAATGTTCAGCTAACCTGTCTATAAGTCCATTTTCTTTCTACCTTCTTTTTTAAATAGTAGGATTACATTCACTGTCCCCCAGTCCATACAAACTATTCCAAAGTGCATTGAATCTTGATAGATTAATCAGCGAGTTCTTACAACACTGAAAGAGGCACGTTATCCCACCACATCCGTATTGGCAATCAGACATCGATTTATTCTAATTCAATTTTCCAGCACTTTGCCCACAATTTTGTATGCTATTGCATTTCAAGTTCTCATCTTAAATCATTCGTACATCTGTTGAGGGTTTCTACTCCAACCATCCTTTCAGGCAGTGAGTTCAAGATTACCATAACCCTTTGAGTTAAAAAAAATCCTCAAATCTCCTCTAAAGTTCTGCCCTTTATACTTCTTAAATGGTGCTGCTGTACTGCTCAAAGCCTCCAGGTGTGACCAAACTAATACTCTGTGTATCTAAAGCAGGAATTCTGTTAGAAATTAGGAAGATGTGCAGAATCATAAATTTTAATTAGCTCAAAAGGGACGTTCAGGATTAAATTACTGCTGTGAATTTTATTTCAATAGAAACAAATGGAGTGAGATTTTGGATATTGAACAATTGCCTCAGGCACAGGGAAATGAATAACTGAAGAGCCAAAGCTTGGTCATCTGATGCCTCTGCAATTGTGACTTGGTAGATGTCTAAATAAACAACCATATTACAAAAACATGTTTGGTTTTTTCTTTTATTCTTGTTTGCCAAGCATGCATATGTGCAAACTAAATAGGAAGTGCTTTTGTGATCATAATATACCATTCTTATCATAAAATTACTTGATGAGGAAGTAGAGAAGTCAGGGTGGACGACTAGCCTGTGAGTAACTCTGCCTGGTGTGTCTTCTCAAACGTAAGATCTCCCAAAAATGTTGGTATTTATCAAGGGACAGGACTCTGCTAACTTGAGCACATTTGCAGTTGTAAGACAGACAGATTTTCTACACAAGTCGGTGTCCAAAGCTTTGCTTAACCAGTGTCACGGAGTCATAGAGATGTACAGCATGGAAATAGATCCTTCGGTCCAACTCATCCATGTTGACCAGATAGCCTAAATTAATCTAGTCCCATTTGCCAGCATTTGGCCCATAACCGTCTAAACCTTTCCTATTCATATACCCATCCAGATGCCTTTTAAATCTTGTAATTGTACCAGCCTCTACCACTTCTCTGGTAACTCATTCCGTACATGCACTACCCTCTGCGTGAAATAGTTACCCCTTAGGTCCCTTTTATATCTTTCCCATCTCACCTTAACCCTATGCCCTTTGCTTTTTGGACTCCCCAACCCTGGGGAAAAGACCCTGGCTGTTCACTCTATCTACATCCGTCATAATTTTATAAACATCAATAAGGTCACGCCTCAGCCATCGATACTCCGGGGAAACCAGCCCCAGCCTATTCAACCTCTCCCTATAACTCAACCCTCCAACCCTGGCAGCATGCTTGTACATCTTTTCTGCACCCTTTCAAATTTCACAACATAGCCTGGAGACTAGAATTGAACACAGTATTCCAAAACATGACCCCACCAACATTTTGTACAGTTGCAACATTACATCCCAACTCACTGACAATTAAAGGCAAGTGTACCAAACACCTTCTTCACTATTCTGACTACTTGTGACTCAACTTTTATGGAACTATTAACCTGCACTCCAAGGCCTGTTTGCTTGGTCACACTCCCTTACCATTGAGTATATAAGTCCTATCCTGATTTGCTTCTCCAAAAAGCAGCACACCTCACTTTTACCTAAAATAAACTCCATCTGCCACTCATTGGCCCATCAGCTCATCTGATCAAGGTCCTATTGAACTCTGTGAAAACCTTCTTGGCTGTCCACTACATTTCCATTTTAGGTGTCATCTGCAATCTTACTGCTGGTAAGAATAACATGGAGATCCTAAAGATTACCAGAAGGCACGAGCTGACAAGAAGGGGAAATGGTGATGTCACCTGTGGACCATTTTGGATCAGCTGGACAATCATTTGCCACAACGTTTCATAGCAACATGACATAACAACAATGCAATACCTCCTGCCCTCTGCTGCACCTTTGCACAATATGCCTTGGTAGAGTATTAGCCATTACTAGAGGTGCACGATATGAAGCCACCCCATCCCTAACAGGTTTGATTTGCTATATGTCCATCAGATAGTGACAATATCATTTTCATAATGTTACTGGATTAGTAATCCACGGGTCTAGGCTACCACTTGGCAAGTCATAACACTGAAAATTATTTCACAAAATCTGGAATTGAAAGCTGAGTAATGATGACAATGAACCTTCCATCCATTGTTGTAAAAAACCCATTTGTATACTGCTATCCTTTAGAGAAAGAAATATTATCAAGGGGTCAGTGCTGCAGGAGGGGGGCTAGGGAACTTAATTGTTTGGCTTGGAGTCAGATTACTGGGATGCTGAGAGGATGACAATATTCACGGGGAGCAGTCAATATGAAAGGTGCAAGAAGATGATATTGCATGGAAGGGAAAGGAGTCATGCGAGAGATAGGATCATCAATATGAGCTGAATTCTGGGTTCCTGGGAAGGACATGTACTATCACGCCCAGCGTGTCTACCTCATGTGCTTGAGGTAGCTGGAGTTGTGAAGTGGACAGATGGAGACTTAGATAGAAGGGTTGAGTGTCAAATTGGAAAGGTGCAAACTTTATGAGGTTGGTGTGGAGGACTACCAGAAAGACAATCTTTATGTTTTAGTGTTCATTATCACAGAGAATCAAAGCCTGGAACTCACAGGCCGAGGAGTGACCACTGTTGCTTTCCAGTAAATCACAAGTACACAATGGAAAAGAAAATGGCAGTGACCAGGTTAAGTTCAAGCAAAGTGAGGCCCTTCAAAGGGCAACACCACTAGACACACCCCTGTACAGTGAAGGTGAGACATACTGTGAGTTTAGCAGTCTTTATGCCCTTTGGACATTGATGATTTGACACATTAATGATTGCAGGTGTCTGCATCTTCTTTAGTGCATAAACATTGCAAGAGTGGTGGGCCTGTGGAATTTGTTGCCACAGAGCACAGTGAAGGCTGGGACGTTAAAGGTCTTCAAGTCAGAACTTGATAAATTCTTAATCTCACAAGGAATTAAGGGATATGGGGAGAGTGCGGGTAAGTCATGCTGAAATGCCCGTCAGCCATGATTGAATGGTGGAATGGACTCGATGGGCCGAATGGCCTTACTTTCACTCCTATGTCTTATGATCTTATGACATTAGTCAGCTGTGTACAGTCCAACTCCTTTCCCCAAGGACCCCCTGATCATTTCACACAGGCTAACAACCAAATCCTACTGATCCCAGTAATACAATTGCAATGTTTATGCATTGAAGATGCAGAAAACTGATATCTTTAATGTGTCATGTGTGCCATAAATGTGCCCTCAGCATATCTTCTTTTTCTTTTCCCTACCATTACATCTCACTGTATGCCCACATCCCATAGCTGGGGTTGAGGGAGCTTGCCCTACAATGGTGCCCAGTCATCTTGGTGATCTGGTCAGTCCAGACAGCCTACATGTGCTGAATGTGTCCTTTCCAGAGGCAAGTGCAAACTCCTTGCCTTGAACTCCTGGCGGTGGTAAGCTGGACTTGGAAGACCTGACCACCGCTGGAATCTCCTGTGAGAAGTCTTTTGTGTATAGTTCCTACTGGCTCTACCCTATCTCCTTGTCATTGGGGTCAAGATCCTTCATCCCATTGTCATCCTGCCATTGGTGCTGAGACCCAGTGACGAGGGGTGATGAAGTGCAGGTTCATTCACATTTCCAGCAGATTCTGAGACTGCTAGGTTGACTTTCTGTGGTGGCCACCAACCTGTACATGGAGGTAGCCAGATGATCTTGTCCCTGAGGCACCAGGGTCCCAGGAATTGCAACAATGCTACAGTTTTTGTATCAGTTTATGGCCATTTTATTGGACTTTACACATTAACTTTATTTTACTTTTCACAGATGCTGCTAGACTTGTTGGGTTTTCCAGCACTTTCTGTTTGTATTTTGCATTTCCAGCATCTGCAGTATTTTGTTTTTATTTGGCAGTTTGCCTCTGATTGGTCTCAATAGTTTATAATTAGTTACAGCTACTTGTATCTGTTGATTCAATGCAGCAAACTTAACATCATGGTTAGTACCAGAACATTTATATGACAACTTAGAAAATTCTTATTAGAGAGCCAAAATAAAGATTCACCCCTTTCCCAGCAATACCTTTTACGTTCACTCAGTCCCAGCGAATTACTACTACATTAACTTTAAGACTTCATACTCAGCCGAGTCTTTCCAGCCCTTCTTCTCGGACTGCTGAAACAGCTTTAAGACTTCTTTCTGTTTCGAATATTATAGAAACCTATTTCTACTTCTAAGGGCCTGGATTAATTTTCAGTTCTGATAGCCAGAAATCTTCTATATGCTGTCATAACCTAGAGATTCTACAAGCTAAATAAAATGATCTTCTGCTCAGGTGCTACTGTAATTCAGATTTGATACTTGATACCTTTGAACTGGTGGGCCTAATGGACTTGTCTATGTCATAAAGTCAAGCATTGTAAACACTTCATCAATTAATCCTACAGGTATCTTGCTAAGTAGTTAATTTAAGTCAGCCACTTTCTTAGAAATGGTGTGTTTAGTTTCTGACCTCAATAAAAAAACTTAGTATCACAGAACTTAAACAAAAAAAAACCTACTTGCTTCTATGTTAAAATCCAAATTCCAACTAATAACATTATACATGTTTATCAGCTATTATGCCACAGGAATGTACAACTACAGTGAGCTATGCCATGGGAGAGTTATGAATACAGGAGTCTCCAACTTATAAAAATCCAATCTACGAATTCTCATAGAGACAAATGCAATCCATGCTGGGGTGTAATTTTAATGATTGACATTCAAATATTCCCTGTACTTATGAATGGCTGGTTTACATGGCCTTGAATTATGTTCCGACTTGCACTAAAGCAGTGGACTCCACAACAAAACCCATTCGCAGCAGGGGGACTGCTTATATGCATATGTGTATGGTGGGTATGTAAGTGTTTGCTGAGACATTAACCTGTGGATTTTCTGTCCAAGTGCTTTAGGAGAACAAATGTTCAACATACGTACTTAATAATATTATAAATACCGACAAATTCAGATAAAATTCCATGCCACACACCCAGATAAACTGGTTGTAGTATCATCACACCATAAATCTAATTCAAAGTTTAAATTAGCAAATGAAAAATTTAACAAAATAGTTAATCCTGCATATGTCTCATATGGTTTTGTATTTTATTAAGTCATTATGTGAAACAATGAAAATTAGCCGAGCAACCCTCCTTTGGAATTGAACACTGTTATGAAAGATGAAGAGCCCTTGTCTAAATTCAAGAATGTATTTATTGCAGCAAAGTGCAAACATGACAGAAATTTTCAAGTTTCTACAGTCTGCATCTTGTGTTCTGGATCAACTGGAATACAAATGGGGTGTGTCAAAGAGTACAAGCTCATTAAGAAGCCCACCAAAGTATTCTCCATGAATTAAAATGTGATATGACCTCCCAGGTTTTGTAATATTTGCAATTCCCAAGTGATGTTGTGTATAAAGCCAGGAAATTTCACTCCAGATGTTTTCCTATATTTAGTTTATTAGTTTAGTCTTTTTTTATCTATAACTTAAAATGAAATCGCCATTCTTATTAACTGGAGGATATATGCATGAAAAATGATGTTACGGGATATTATGTGTTAAGTGATTAAATCAGGACAAAGCTAGTTACTTTATCCAAATTAAAATTTGCATAATTGTCATTTATTGCTTCAAATTATGTATATCAATGTTTATAAGGGAGATGTGAGTGGTTAGCTTAGTTGGTTAGACAGCTCGTTTGCACTGCAGAGTAATGCTCACAGTGAGTTTAATTCCTCCATCAGCTGCATTTACCATGAAAGTCTCTCCCTCTCAACTTCTCCCATCACGAGGTGATGCTCAGGTTAAACCCCCCTATAAAGAAAGAGCAGCTGTATGGTCTAGTAGGACTGGAATGACCTTGTCTTTTGATTTAAAGAAGGTTACAGCATTTCTGTATCTAGAAAAAGGCTTCCATTCGGCTTGTTCCAATTAATGCTTGTTCCAATATATTAAGATATATTTTCAGATGTTATTGTTCTTTAATTCATTCAAATTTCACATTTCAAATTTGCATAAAATTGCTTTGTGTTGTTCAGTAACAAATAATACTAATGTTTTAATTTTTGGTGTTGTTAGGTTTAAATAATTCACTTGAGTTTTTCTTTGCTATTTCACACTGAAGCAAAGCATCAGCATGATTCAGAATCTTTTATAGAGTATTGTTTAAACAGCAGGTCTCTCCTGCTATTGCGGGTGGTGAGTCAGAGGTTTAAGAAAAAACAGGTATGTTATGAAGTAATACTGCCAGTGACATTGTCTTAGTGAACCTGAGACTGGTTCTTAGCTCTGGGCAGAATTTGAAAGGGCCCCTCAATCTACCCAGGACATAAATGAAGATCAATTGAGCAGTTGTATTTTCCAGTGATGCCTGCATTCAGACAGTATGGAAAACATTGGAGAGGAAGTTTCTAAGAATTTCAAAAATAACTTCAAAATAAGGTACCTCCTAATTCCTATCTCTGTTTACAAATACTGAGTACAGTCATCAGAAGCCTGACCCAAAAGTACCCAAGATAGTTTAGATTACTTACAGTGTGGAAGCAGGCCCTTCGGCCCAACAAGTCGACACCGACCCGCCGAAGCGAAACCCACCCATACCCCTACATTTTACCCCTACCTAACACTACGGGCAATTTAGCATAGCCAATTCACCTGACCCACACATCTTTGGAAACCCACGCAGACACGGGGAGAATGTGCAAACTCCACACAGTCAGTCGCCTGAGTCGGGTCTCAGGCGCTGAGAGGCAGCAGTGCTAACCACTGTGCCACCGTGCCGCCCACACACAGATACTTATATGAGAATGTAGATAGTTAACTTAATAAGTTTGGATCCCTTTAAATTTTGCTTGTGAAAACTGATCATCAGTTGTTCCCATCATGATCTTCTCAGTGAGCTTCAGAGATGACCTTCCAGGACCACAGAAACAGCAACTTCAAAAAAAAAGTTCTGATTCAAGCAGCATTTAATGACAATTGCATTTACCATCTGTTGGGTGCTTCTACCAGTACAGCACTATATGCATTTTCAGTGTCATTCTTACAAAGTTACATTTTATGGAGCCTTGCAAAATCCATTTTTACTGTCTTTCTATTTGCTAACCACATTGTTTCCTTATATAGAAGACTTTTATCAGTTGAAATAAACAATGTCTTTTAAATTGAAAGTAAGCCATCCAATTATTAAATAAAAGTAAATGCAATTTAAGATTGTAAGCTTTGTGTCCTTGCATTTCTCATGCTTAAACTTTGCAAGTACACAAAATTGACAACATATCTGTAAAAATTAGAAGTAAAATTGGTGCACAATGGAATTAAGCAATTATTCCCAAGAGAGAAATGAATGGTCCCAATGCACTGACCTCAACCTGCAGAAAAATATTCACACCTGTGACCATAGGTGTCCATTTGTGCAGGTTCTGAGTAGTATCACTTCATCCAACCATATTTTCCATTGTTACTGTCAATTGAAGTCACAGCATTGAAATATTATGTAATTAATTTATCATGGATGAATCACTATATAAAGAACTGCTACATTCAGGAAGCTCCTTTGCAGAAAGGTTCATTACATTCAGTAGGGAACAGTAGCAGAAACAACTGCAACTTGCAGGGTTGCCAGGTTCCCAATGTGCCAAAGGTGATTGATTGTACACACATTGTAATTCATGTTTCCAGTCACAATCAAGATGTGTGCGTCAATTGCAAAGGATTTCATTTCATCAGTGTGCAAATTGTGTGTGATAGCTGTTGCAAGTTTCTACATGTTAATGAATGTTTCCAATGAAATATGGATGATTCTTTATTTGTGAGGCAATTAAACATGAACGGTGTTTTCCAGAGGAGGAAAATGTTAAAGAATAGCTCCTGGGATATATAGGCTATTAGGTTCTAACTTTGCTTGTAACTGATTTGCATAATTTCTGCATTGAGCAGGATCAGAGACAAAGATACATCTTTGGGAGAACCAAACTGATCTCACAGTAAACTGGGGAATTTTAAAGAAATGGTCCAGATATTAGAATCAAAAATGAAGAGAGAATAGAAAGATTCTCATATTTGCCTGTCATGTTGGAAAAACTTAAAGTTGTTTGCTTCATTTTGTTCCATTTCTTCCAAGAAATATGTTGGACAAAAAGGATGCCAATAAGCAATAGCTACCACTATCAGCCTCGAAAAACCGCCAAGGAAATAAGTTCACATTATTCTAATTGTGCAGTACCTTCAATGAGGCCTATTATGTGCTCTAATGTTCATATTTATCAAGTTCCTGGATGTTCACCAATTTATATCTTACAGCGATACTTACATATTACTATTCAATATATTCTGGAAAGAGATGAAATTATGTATTCAGAATAAATATGTTTTGCACAATGCCTGTGCTGAGGAAACATTTTATTGTTGTTTATTAGGTATGCAGTGTTCTCTTAGGTACATGTGATCACTTTTTGCATATGCCCAACTTACTTAAGATGTTTTACGATTGCTCTTACCCCATAAGCTTCTAAACTCTGAATCTGTAATGTGAAATTTTATTATGTGCCAACTGCCTGCGCCTTTACTTCATGTGCTTCTCACATTGAGGGTGAAGAACTGTTAGTTAATTGTGTATAAACTCTTTAGTGTCCAATTTTAAATGATATGCATTTGTTGTAGGGTGACTAACCACAAAATTTCCTCATCAGTGAGCTTGTGCATTACTTAGATCACTTTATCTCACTTAAGTTCACTAGTATAAGTCATGATATTGGCACAGAACTGGCTCTGTTTGCACTTTTCCTTAGATCTTCTTGCCTTTTGTATCATGAAGGTGTTTCCACTTGTCAGCTACTGTTCTATATGACTGCAGGACAGTGGGGGGCGGGGTGGGTCTTGTAACTTATTTTGTTTCAATCTCAAACCAGTTAGTGAAGTGTGAAGCTCAGTAAATTTCTTGTTAATGGGATTATTCATAGATTGCAGCATTACACATGGTCTTTTGAGAAAACCATAATAAAATTAACACAATAGCAAGTTGACAGCCCTTTTAAAGAGCAATCAAATCTCTTTAAACATTTTTGAGGTGTACACAAATGATTATGAACTAAATTATGAATTGATGATATCTTAAAGGGGCACTGTAACTAAAGCAAAAACTTCAGTAGAAACTTATCAATTCTAAATATCATCGCCGGGCCTGATGATGTATTCCAACTCCTGCAGCGGCCATTGGTTGCTCAAGGCCTCAAGCACATCGCCAGGTACTATATACTGCTCTTAGGGGCACCTAGATGATGACGTGATGACAGAAGAGAGCCAGACAGGTGGATCTCACATCCCATTCCACTGCCACCTTTGGCTAGACCCACATCCAATCTACCCCCTTCTGAAATCAGTGCCTAAAGTTTAGGAGTGTAATACTGAAGTACAGTGCTGAAAATGTGTTGCTGGAAAAGCACAGCAGGTCAGGCAGCATCCAAGGAGCAGGAGAATTGACGTTTCGGGCATGAGCCCTTCTTCAGGAAAGAGGAAATTGTGTCTAGCAGGCTAAGATAAAAGGGAGGGAGGAGGGACTTGGGGGAGGGGCGTTGGAAATGCGATAGGTGGAAGGAGGTTAAGATGAAGGTGATAGGCCGGAGTGGGGGTGGGGGTGGGGGCGGAGAGGTCAGGAAGAAGATTGCAGGTTAGGAAGGTGGTGCTGAGTTCGAGGGTTGGGACTGAGACAAGGTGGGGGGAGGGGAAATGAGGAAACTGGAGAAATCTGAGTTCATCCCTTGTGTTTGGAGGGTTCCTAGGTGGAAGATGAGGCGCTCTTCCTCCAGCCATCGTATTGTTATGGTCTGGCGATGGAGGAGTCCAAGGACCTGCATGTCCTTGGTGGAGTGGGAGGGGGAGTTGAAGTGTTGAGCCACGGGGTGGTTGGATTGGTTGGTCCGGGTGTCCCAGAGGTGTTCTCTGAAACCTTCTGCAAGTAGGCGGCCTGTCTCCCCAATATAGAGGAGGCCACATCAGGTGCAGCGGATACAGTAAGTGATGTGTGTGGAGGTGCAGGTGAATTTGTGCCGGATATGGAAGAATCCCTTGGGGCCTTGGAGGGAAGTAAGGGGGAAGGTGTGGGTGCAAGTTTTGCATTTCTTGTGGTTCAGGGGAAGGTGCCGGGAGTGGAGGTTGGGTTGGTGGGGGGTATGGATCTGACAAGGGAGTCACGGAGGGAGTGGTCTTTTTGGAACGCTGATAGGGGAGGGGAGGGAAATATATCCCTGGTGGTGGGGTCCGTTTGGAGATGGCGGAAATGACGACGGATGATGTGATGTATATGGAGGTTGGTGGGGTAGTAGGTGAGGACCAGTGGGGTTCTGTCCTTGTGGCGATTGGAGGGGTGGGGCTCAAGGGCGGAGGAGCGGGAAGTGGAGGAGATGCAGTGGAGAGCATCGTCGATCACGTCTGGGGGGAAATTGCGGTCTTTGAAGAAGGAGGCCATCTGGGTTGTTCGGTATTGGAACTGGTCCTCCTGGGAGCAGATGCGGCGGAGACAAAGGAATTGGGAATATGGGAATACATTTTTACAGGGGGCAGGGTGGGAGGAGGTGTAGTATAGGTAGCTGTGGGAGTCAGTCAGTTTATAGTAAATGTCCATGTTGATTCGGTCGCCCGAGATAGAAATGGAGAGGTCTAGGAAGAGGAGGGAGGAGTCTGAGACAGTCCAGGTAAATTTGAGGTCGGGGTGGAAGGTGTTGGTAAAGTGGATGAACTGTTCAACCTCCTCGTGGGAGCACGAGGCAGTGTCGATACAGTCATCGATGTAGCAGAGGAAAAGGTGGGGGGTGGTGCCAGTGTAGCTGCAGAAGATGGACTGTTTCACATATCCTACAAAGAGGCAGGCATAGCTGGGGCCCATGCGGGTGTCCATGGCTACTCCTTTGGTTTGGAGGAAGTGGGAGGACTGGAAAGAGAAGTAGTTCAGAGTGAGGACCAGTTCAGTCAGTCGAAGGAGGGTGTCACTGGAAGGGTACTGGTTGGTACGGCGGGAAGGGAAGAAGCGGAGTGCTTTGAGTCCTTCGTGATGGGGGATGGAGGTGTACAGGGACTGGATGTACAGTCTCAAACCGAGGAGGAGCCCATTCACATAACAAACTCGGGGGCTGCAAATTCACACAACCTGTACGAATATGGAATACAGAGTCCTCAAGGCCACAGAGATTACAGGTGGCCACAGACATTGTGGGAGGCACGGTGGCACAGTGGTTAGCACTGCTGCCTCACAGCACCAGAGACCCGGGTTCATTTCCCGCCTCAGGCGGCTGACTGTGTGGAGTTTGTACATTCTCCCCGTGTCTGCGTGGGTTTCCAAAGATGTGCGGGTCAGGTGAATTGGCTATGCTAAATTGCCCGTAGTGTTAGGTAAAGGGGTAAATGTAGGGAAATGGGTAGGTTGCGCTTCGGCGGGTCGGTGTGGACTTGTTGGGCGGAAGGGCCTGTTTGTACACTGTAAATAATCTAATCTAATTATAGGAGGCCTGGGAATCCATGAGCTTATTCAGGATATGGTTGGCCAGGATCATTGCATGCACCATCCTCTGTGTCAGATTGCAGAATACATGGGACAACCTCCCATGGGGATGGGGCCTGGTTACCTCCAGACAGCAAGAATGCGGAGACTTTGCAGCATTAGTCAAAGCAGGAAACTCAGTCTGTGCAGAATGGAATGACATAGAACGAGTTTCTCTGAGATGGCTCAAATTGTGCGCTGGTGTTGCTAAGGATGATCTTGGGAGCTGGGATCAATGTGAAATATCATCTGAATTCAGGTCAGTTTAGATAGGTATCCTCCACACGACTAAGGCAACTTGTCATAAAAGCAGTTGAGGCTGAGCGCCATGTTTTTAAGGCACCGAATGCCTTCGGCTGCACTGGCTGTACGCTCACATAGACACAGCACAGACCTAATGCTGACATTTGGCTCATTGACCCTGACTCTCCATTCCACAGCCCAAGCCCACCTTTCACCCTGTCACATGAGCCCATAATTGTGGGCAATGTTTTATTGAAAAAAACCCCATTAAATCAACTAATTATTTGTGGAACTATTGCTTAAAGGGGTGCTGTAACAAAATCCAACTTTAAAAGGAAACTTCTATATTGGTTAAAATGAAGTACTTAGACAAAGGGAAAAACTCCAGCATCAGTAGTGCCCACTGGCTCCGATGGCCTCAAGTGTATGTGGTGTCTTTCTATGGTCTTCCTGGCACAGGCATAACCACAAAGGAGAGGCAGACAATTGGGTCCTCTCAATAACCCTGTGCCCTCCACATGACATGCTATATGGACCTGATAATGGTCACTAGGGCCAGACCCATTAATAGATCCATGAGGAGGTCCTCCAACCTTCAAAAAAGAAGAGAAGCATGGAAATCTAATGATCTTAGCAGGAAAACATTTATTGCAGGTTATATTCTTATGGTGGACTTGAGTCGAATGATATTATTGTGTCTTACCTTTCCAAAAGTATGCAAAACTGTGGTTAAAAGCTGACTGCAACTCCAGGTTTAGGTGTGTGTGTAGGTTGATGTGTTGGCATGGACTAATGCGCTGTGAAGGCTTTGCTTAAGGACAACCATTAAATACCCCTACGCTGAAAGTAAAATATATAGGAACTCTCACTTTGAGTAATGGAAACCAGTCAACAAACCACCCATCATTGAAAGTAAACAGGTACAAAAATGTTTGGTAAAAAGTTAGCCTGCAAAGCTGCAAATCTTGAAATCAACTGCACAACTATCAACATGCACTGTTCCAATGTTATTCTATATGATCAACTGATCTGGATATCTTTCAACTTTATCTCTTTTCAGTCAATTCTCATTTCTAATTTTTGTGTATTTGTGTTACCTTACTGCTTCACTTTCACATTTAGTGGCGAAAACAACTCACTTTACCTTTAGCTGAAGAAAGTCTGGCTAAATTGAAACCTTTAAACAGAAATTCATTTGATCTGGGAAAAGCATAGTGGCAAGGGAAGGGCTCTTTTGTAATTACCCTTGCTGCAACTAAGCAAGCGGATGGTGAATAAAGCAGGTGAGTCAGCTCATCCCTCCTCATCCAGGAGGTTGATGGTTTGAGGTAACCCACCTGGGGAATAAATGAGGGAATCTCACCCAGGAATTGGATTTTTATGACAATTGATTATGATTTCATGGCCACCAATGTTGAGAGAAAGTTAAATTTCTGGAATTTTTATAAATTTAATTTAAATTTCTCCATCTGCAACGATATCAGTGCCATAGTCATAGAGTCATAGAGATGTACAGCATGGAAACAGACCATTCAGTCCAACCCGTCCATGCCAACCAGCTATCCCAACCCAATCTAGTTCCACCTGCCAGCACCCGACCCATATCCCTCCAAACCCTTCCTATTCATATACCCATCCAGATGTCCTGTAAATGTTGCAATTGTACCAGCCTCCACCACTTCCTCTGACAGCTCATTCCATACACGTACCATCCTCTGTTTGAAAACGCTGCCCCATAGGTCTCTTTTATATCTTTCCCCTCTCACCCTAAACTTATGCCCTCTAGTTCTGGACTTCATGACCCCAGGGAAAAGACTTTGTCTATTTATCCTATCCATGCACCTCATAATTTTGTAAACCTCTATAAGGTCCTTGTAAATCTTTTCTGAACCCTTTCAAGTTTCACAACATCTTTTCGATGGGAAGGAGACCAGAATTGCATGCAGTATTCCAACAGTGGCCTAACCAATGTCCTGTACAGCTGCAACATGATCTCCCAACCCCTGTACTCAATGCTCTGACCAATAAAGGAAAGCATATCAAACGTCTTTTTCACTTCACTGTGACTCCACTTTCAAGGAGCTATGAACCTGCACTCCAAGGTGTCTTTGTTCAGCAACACTCCCTAGAACCTTACCATTAAGTGTGTAAATCCTGCTAAGATTTGCTTTCCCAAAATGCAGCACCTCGCATTTATCTGAATTAAACTCCATCTGCTACTTCTCAGCCCATTGGCCCATCTGGTCCAGATCCAGTTATAATCTGAGGTAACTCTCTTCACTGTCCACTACACCTCCAATTTTGGTGTCATCTGCAAACTTACTAACTGTACCTCTTATGCTTGCATCCAAATCATTTATGTAAATGACAAAAAGTAGAGGACCCACCATTGATCCTTGTGGCACTCCACTGGTCACAGGCCTCTATTCTGAAAAACAACCCTCCACCACCACCCTCTGTCTTCTACGTTTGATCCAATTCTGTATCCAAATGGCTATTTCTCCCTGTATTCCATGAGATCTAACTTTGCTAATCAGTCTCCCATGGGGAACCTTGTTGAACGCCTTACTGAAATCCATATAAATCACATCTACTGCTCTGCCCTCATTAATCTTCTTTGTTACTTCTTCAAAAAACTCAATCAAGTTTGTGAGATATGATTTCCCACACACAAAGCCATATTGACTATCCCAAATCAGTCCTTGCCTTTCCAAATACATGCACATCCTATCCCTCAGGATTCCCTTCAACAACTTGCCCACCACTGAGGTCAGGCTCACCGGTCTATAGTTCCCTGATTTGTCTTTATCGTCCTTCTTAAACAGCGGTACCATGTTTGCCAACCTCCAGTCTTCCGGCATCTCACCTGTGACTATCGATGATACAAATATCTTAGCAAGAGGCCCAGCAATCACTTCTTTAGCTTCCCACAGCATTCTCGGGTATACCTGATCAGGTCCTGGGGATTTATCCACCTTTAACCATTTCAAGACATCCAGAACTTCCTCCTCTGTAATCTGGACATTTTGCAAGATGTCACCATCTATTTCCCTACAGTCTATATCCTTTTCCACAGTAAATACTGATGCAAAATATTCATTTAGTATCTCCCCCATTTTCTGTGGCTCCACCCAAAGGCCGCCTTGTTGATCTTTGTGGGGCCCTATTCTCTCCCTAGTTACCCTTTTGTCCTTAATATATTTGTAAAAACCTTTTGGATTCTCCTTCATTCTATTTGCCAAAGCTATCTCATGTTCCCGTTTTGCCCTCCTGATTTCCCTCTTAAGTATACTCCTACTTTCTTTATACTCTTCTAAGGATTCACTCGATCTATCCTGTCTGTACCTGATATATGCTTCCTTCTTTTTCTTAACCAAACCCTCAATTTCTTTAGTCATCCAGTACTCCCTATACCTACCAGCCTTCCCTTTCACCCTGACAGGAATATACTTTCTCTGGGCTCTTGTTATGTCATTTCTGAAGGCTTCCCATTTTCCAGCCATCCCTTTACCTGCAAACATCTGCCTCCAATCAGCTTTCGAAAGTTTTTGCCTAATACGTCAAAATTGGCCTTTCTCTAATTTAGAACTTCAACTTTTAGATCTGGTCTATCCTTTTCCATCACTATTTTAAAACGAATAGAATTAGTGTAGAGACTTACAAAACTTTTCACTGTATTTTTCAGATAAAAGTGCAGGTTACAATACATTTCTGTTTTGTTCTTTAATGGGATTTGAATCCATGTCCAAACAGCAGTAGTCTGGGCTTCTGGGATACTTGTCCAATGACATAGCTCAAATTGTGAGGCTGAGGTTACAAGTGCAGCTTTGGGAGCTGGGGCCAATGTGAAATTCTGTACAAACTGAAGTTGTTTAAATGGGAATCCACCACTAACCTACAATGCTTTGACACCATAAGTCCCATCATTAGCCAAGGTCATAGCAGACAGTCTCATGATGTATTCTTTTCATTAACCCATGGCTACATATTCATCAATTTAACCAGAGAATGGTTACTTAAAGAAGCAATTTCAAACCATGAAAGGAAACAATAATTAAAATTGGAATTGGGAGGAGGGAATGCACTCCAGTCCCCATGGTGTTAAGAAGTCACAGAAAGCCTCAAGTGTGCAATGGATTCCTCATGCCCCCTCTTCATCTGGAACAGACAGAACTACTAGAGAGGGGTAGGCAGGGGAGTCTGGCAAATTACCCCAGGTCCTACTCCCTGGCTTGTTAATGCTTGGCCAGACCTATGAGGGTTTGTCTGCTGTACCTGCCAGTGTCCCATTGGTTGCCCAAGAATCAGGAGCAGGAGACAGAAGGGCAATCAAATCTGCATGGTTGCCCTCAGGTCAGGAGCTGAAATGCAGGCACAACCTGAGAAGCTCAAAAAGCAAAATAGAGGCTGTATCCTAAAGACCTTCATAGAACACAAACTTGACATGACCACAAAATGCAGGCAGCCTGGGAGTCTATGAACCACTTCAATGCCCCTTGTATGACATTGCTGCATGCAACAACTACATGCCTAGTATCTGATGGTAAAATGGAAGACTCCTATAGACAGTCCTCTATCCTGCATCTCAGCCACTGCAGGACATACGGAATGCCAAGGTGTGTCCAGACAGCGGATGAGGGTGAGGAGGTCAAGGGTCAACAGAAGCAGCCTGGCCAGGAAACCTCGCTGCACCAAATGGAAGGACACAGAGGGAATTTTCATGGGCTTGCTCAACTTGTGGTGATGGTACTCCTGAACAAGGTCTGGGATCCACCAAAGTGGAATTGTGTCTGATTGCGGATCAGGTTGGACGGAAGTAATCTTTCTTTATACACTTCTGTGAAAACAATTAAACTAATTAACTAATTTAGAGCCCCTCAAAGAAGCACTGACTCTCTTTATAGCCTTTTGAAAAATCTAATCACACAATTAAACCAAATTACTGTCTTTCTTTATATTCCTTTGTTGGGAAGTCTGAATTATTTCCAACTTTGGACCACATTTAAACGCTGGCAGGTAGCTACAGGCATCCTATTATAGCTCAGCAGATGTGGGAGAACAATTTGTGAATATTTGGAAAGCACATCCAGTCTGGGGTTGGGATCAATGGTTGCACTAAGCTGAGGAGCTCCAAAACAATCCTAAAGTGCCCGCAGGCCATACTCAAATCAGACCATTTAAATTACCGCACGTGTGAAGTGCAGCTGTGGAAAATAAAATAAAGAGAATATGCACAAAACAAATCATGGCACACTCTCAAAAAAAGATGAAAGGGAATGTTGGCAGGGAGGTGCAGTCTGCTTGTGAACTCTTTCTGCCCCAATAAAAAATTGATAAACCTAGGTCTTAGCAGTCTGAGGGCAGTCTTAACACAGTCCAGTCTGCTCAATGCATCATACAAATAAATGGAATGCACTGGCACAAATTCCACTTGTTTCCACCTGAAATGTGCACTCAGGCTTCTACAATCAGCACAAAATCCTGATCCACGCGCTTAAGCAGATCTCTGTTGGAAACAGATGAGAAATGGCAGCCAGGAGTTGAAAATTACTCCCAGTGGGTTTGAATGAGGACTCCAAATTTCTCCCTGTTGCTTGACTGTATTTGATCAGCCATGGGTTTCTGCATGTTTTCTTATTAAGTGTGCTATTCCAGTTGCCATTAATGCTGGACAGACATACAGCAATATGACTGACTAGTGCAATCAAGTTGTTCACATTCTCCATCAGAAGACAGGAGCAGTTAACATTGTAGTATACAGGACTTTATGATGGGCAGCTAGTTTAACCCTCTTCCTGTTAAGCATGACAAGTCGTCCAACATGATATTGCTTCTTTTATTGCATGTGCATCTGCAAAGAGAACATGGTCTTGACTTCTTGGTTTATAACCACAATAATCTATGTCCTTCCTATCTACATTGCACCAAAACATTAGATTGTCTTGCAGCTCCAACAAAATTCAAGAAACTTGACACCATTCAGAGTAAAACAGCTCGCTTGATTGGCGACACATCCACAAACATTTACTGTCTCCACCACTGATGCACAGTAGTAATAGTGAGTACCCTTGGCAAGTTGCACTGCAGAAATTCAACAGAGCTCCTTAAACAGCACATTCCAACCCTACAACCATTTCCATCTAGAAAGATAAGGGCAACAGATATATGGGAACACTACCAGCTGCAAGTTTCCTTCCAAGCCACTCATCATAGTGACTTGAAAATATATCACTGTTCCTTCAGTGTTGCTAGGTTAAAATCTGCCCCTAATGGTATTGTAGATGTATTCACACCAAATGGACAGAAGCAGTTCAAGAGGACATCTCATTGTCACTTTCTTAAGGGCAACTGGGATGGGCAATAAATGCTAGCCAGTCAGCAGCCCATAACCTATGAATAAATAAATGAATTGTTACGGCAATCGGAATCTGAATGGAAACTCTGTAACTTATTCCTAATTGCAGGGGGATCCTCCCATAAACTTGATGGATTTAATATTAAACACCTTACAACTAAGAAAGGTGTTTGGAGCACAGGGTAGGACGCCGTGGGGTTGGTTTCAAGATTTAAATTTGTGAAATGCTTCTCAAGAATATGCCTGATGCCTTTCTTTCATCAATGGATGTTGGGACATCCAAATGAGTCACTGTGAAGTGGTAGAACTCATAAATTAGCCTACATTAATCAAGCTTTCACTGTGCACTTGAGAGCCTAATTTGTAATTAACTATTGCTGTGCAGTGAAAAGGAGACAGGAGTTACCACATTCAAGATGAGTGCCTCATTCAACATTCCATATGAGCTACTGGAGTAAGGAATGTGCCCTTTTACTGGCTGCAAAAGGAAAATTGGGCCCTTCACCTGCCATTTTCGGCATTTCTCTTGCAGCCTGCCTAATGGCAGCCTCTTTCGCCTCCATCCCCTGGTAGTGGCTTGTCTATATTCCAATTCCTGACAACAGCAACCTTTCTCTCCAGTCCAACCCCAGCTCTGATTGATGACCATTACCCCAAATGCCAGGATTTGGTTGCCGTAGCCTCCACCACTTGTGTTCTTTCCAAATAGCTCAACAGACTATTTATTTGGTCTGAGCTGGTCCACAAGGTATTCACAACTTGACTGATTTTTTTGGAACTTTCCAGCCTCTTTGTTATTATCAGGTCATCGTCATTGAAGGTTTCCATCTATTTTTTGATTATTCAATATCCTATGACTGCTGAACCCTAGGATACTATTTGTATATCAATTTTGATGGTGAACAGAATGACCTGCGTGAATTGAAAATTATGCAATTTATATCCATTTCGGATGGTGTTATTTTACTATTCCTTTTGTGGTATATGTGATAGAAGTACTCCAACTCTGCTATTTCAATCTGTAATTGATTTGTCGTTCCATCCATAGCTAAATCAATGAATCTTAAAAGATTTAATCAAGCAATTTAGTTGCTTCAGAAATGTGAGGGCAGCATAATTATAAGTTTCTTGACATTATTGCTGCTGAATTTATGTTTTATAAATTAATAAGATGAAACTGGTCAGCATTCACATTTTGATTAACGGTGTTAAAATGTCAAAATAAGCACAAAAAACCATCCGAGAGGCAAGATATTGCAAAGTTACTGTTTAAATTCAAATGAAAAACAGAATTGAATTGACTGTAGTCATGAGCCCTTTTAGATTTTTAGCACTAATAAAAAAAATCTTCCACTGGCACAGCAAACACTAGCATAATGAACACCTTTGTATTTGCTTTATGTTTTAAAGCATTACTAGCATGTTTCTTTTGCAATAAGAAGGATCAGTTAAAGAGAGAAAGACTGCATATTCACAATACACTTTACTATCTTTCGTATTATGTTTCAAACATAAGCTGTTAAAGAAACTAAAGATTCTGTCTCATTGAATATTTAACCCATTTTTGAAAGATGAAAGATACTACGATTATTTGAGATCAACAGTGTCATTCTTGATTGACAGGTGTACATGGTTATCTATCTGCATGGTACATATGTTCTAAAAGGTGTTGTTTGTTGAAATCTTAACAGGTTTTCTTCCATAGTGCCAGCATTGAGAAAATGAATTGCTACAGATGTTTTCCTAGTTGTGTCATACCTTTGACAGGAGAGCTACAGAAACTTTGAAAAGATAGTATAGATTCTGATCTCAGCCAGGTGATTCCAAGAAGTGAATTAATTTATGTATTTCTGAAGTACAAAATGGAAACACAGCAGGTTTCTTTTCTTGTTTACCAATTGTAAGAAAATTTGTAATTCAGTAACAACTCAAACATCCGTATGTGCCAACAAGCTGCCAACTCTGCCAATTCTCCTGACCTCTCTCTCTATTCCCATAATCTCATTAACAGACAAGGTCCTCTATGGTCATTTATTTTTATTCCTTGCAAACTATAAATAACTTTTTACCCACTTTCTTCTGTAGCCACTTCTGCAAAAAATGGCAACAGGCCATTTACAGGTGCACTTTCAAATGTCCACTTACCAAGACTTTGGTTTTGAATTGGTTGTGATACTTCTGGGCTGAAAATGTGTTGCTGGTTAAAGCACAGCAGGCCAGGCAGCATCCAAGGAACAGGAAACTCGACGCTTCGGGCCAGAGCCCTTCATCAGCCCTTCATTCCTGATGAAGGGCTCTGGCCCGAAGCGTCGAGTTTCCTGTTCCTTGGATGCTGCCTGGCCTGCTGTGCTTTAACCAGCAACACATTTTCAGCTCTGATCTCCAGCATCTGCAGACCTCACTTTTTACTCTGTGATACTTCTGGAACTGTTGACCTGTTGGCCCAGCCAGAAAGTGTCAACAGGATTTTCAACTGTAGGATCATTACGATCAAATACTATTTCACCCTAACCCAATACCAGTAGATGATATTGGCTCGCCATTAGCCACAGTATGTCCGATCAACTTTCCTTTCCTAAACCACACCAATTTTAATGTTCCTACTACCATCTACTGGCTTAAGAACAACTATGATTTGAAACTAACTGAGGGAGAGTTTGGTCTGAATTGTGGGGCACTTTTACTGCCCTTAGATCCAAAATATTGTCTGCAGCCAGTGATGCAAATAAATTCTTGCCTGCAGTATTTATGCATTGAATATTTGCTGAACACATACAGAGCAGCACTGATTTTATGCTGATAATGAGATTCTTAAACTCAGTGTTTCTAAAACACCTGCTTTTTTCACTGAACCAAAGACGCATTCAATAGCAGAATGGAATCTCCCTGCCACCTCTCTCCCACAACCGCTGCCTTGCAATTCAAATGGACCAGCAATTATTTGCAGATTAACTGCTGAGTAATTTCTTCTGGCCATTGCTTTGATGTTAAATGTGTTTGATTCTTTTTCTAATGGCTCCTCGTTGCAAACTTCAATAAGGAGTGAAGCAACAAAGTGCTGCAAGGTTTTTTTTACTAACTTCAAGCCTTCTGTATAAACTTCTTTCTCCCAAACGTAATTGCATTTGCACTTTCTCTTGACAATACATCATGTTTTGAGAATGGGATTGGATGCACAGTGCTAATGGCACTAGACAAGAAATCTACAGACCTGGACTAATGCTCTGAGGAGATGAATTGGCATCCCACCACAGCAGAATTTATATCCAACTAACTAATAAATCTGGAGAATAAGTAAATTTGGTTCCTGCCTCGTAAATGCCCTCTAGAATGGTCTATTGGTAAGTCATTTATTTCAATGGCAGTGGGAATAGGCAATGAATACAAGTTTTTCTAGCAATGCTTGCTACCTAATTTTTCTTTATTTTATATTGCAGAAAAAGGGGTGGCATGGTGGGTCAGTGGTTAGCACTGTTACCTCACCTGGGACATGGGTTCGCTTCCTGCCTTGGCGACTGTCTGTGCGGAGTTTGCACATTCTTCCCGTGTCTGTGTGGGTTTCCTCCGGGTGCTTCCACAATCCAAAGATGTGCAGGTTAGGTGAATTGGCCATGCTAAAATTGCCCATAGTGCTCAGGGATGTGTACGTTAGGTGCATTAATCAGGGGTAAATGCTGAGTGGTAGGGGAATGGGTCTGGGTGAGTTACTCTTCAGAGGTTCGGTGTGGGCCGAAGGGCCTGTTTCCACACTGGAGAAATTCTAATTCTAACTCTAAAAATGAATTTTTAAAACATGATGCCTCCTATTGTGTGCCACCATGTCTGCAATTAATAGGAACTGTTTCAGTGAGTATATGTAACAGGTGTATGATTTCTAGTTGGAGAAAGTGAGGTCTGCAGATGCTGGAGATCAGAGTCGAGAGTGTGTTGCTGGAAAAGCCCAGCAGGTCAGGAGAATTGGCGAATCCTGATGAAGGGCTCTGGCCTGAAATGCCAGTTCTCCTGTTCCTCGGATGCTGCCTGACCTGCTGTGCTTTTCCAGCAGCACACTCTTATATGTACTGTTGTTATCATGGATGGATAGCTGGCTGTGTGTGCAAGTTAAGCTGTGTGTGTGAAGTTTGAAGCGATGCTGAGTGTGAGGGCATATGAATATTAGATATGAGGCCTAATCGACAGAGATTTTTGGGAAAGGAATGACGGGAGCAGGATGATTTAAGCATTGGCCTATGGTTATTGAGCAGATGTCGGGATCTGGAGTTTGAAGATGCATTCCCTGACTTTGGTTCCTCTTGTGCAAACAGTAAATATCTTGTAGCAATGCATCCTGAGGTCGGTATCCTGTCACGAAATCACCCTTTATTTACATGTGGAAAGTCCTTGACACTGATCCAGCTCTCAGATTGAGAAACATGACACGCCTGTTTATATCAGTCAGCCAGGGCTCCCTGATTAGATCAGATTAACAGCCCCAAGCAGGGAAGTCGTATTCTAAGAGGTCCGCATGGCTGACCTCATTACAATCACTACACAAGTCGTTTGGGCTTGTCCTCCTACATTTGCCTCCATAGCTACCCCTCTCCATTACTTTTTGGCAATGTAATGGAGGACCTTCCCCCATCTCCCCTGAATAGAGAACATCTATCTTCCTTTCCACCTCCTCCACTCAGTGTTATGTCTGAAAATCTTGGAGCTCAGTCTCTTCCTCACTGTCTAATTCCTAAGTAAGATTTTCTTGCATCATGAATTACCTCACCTATTCTAAGCTCATTAGGTTGAATTTTACAGGGTATTAGATTAGATTAGATTCCCTACAGTGTGGAAACAGGCCATTCGGCCCAACAAGTCCACACCTACCCTCCGAAGAGCAACCCACCCAGACCCATTTACCCCTGACTAACGTACCTAACACTATGGGCAATTTAGCATGGCCAATTCACCTAACCTGCACATTTTTGGATTGTGGGAGGAAAACAGAGCACCCGGAGGAAACCCACGTAGACACAGGGAGAACGTGCAAACTCCACACAGACAGCACCCAAGGTGGGAATCGAACCCGGGTCTCTGGCCCTGTGAGGCCAGTGCTAACCACTGAGCCACCTTGCCACTCCATTATTATGGTGATCTCAAATATGAGTTGTGGACAGCGACAGAAAGTGGGAAGCAGAAGCCATAATTCTAATGAATTCCCTCTAGTAATTCAACACTGTCTAAAGAGAAAGTCTCATTTTATCGAACTACCAACCAATGACATAGCTTAAAGCTCTGTAATCCAAGCCGTGCCACCCAGGAGGAGTGGCATCTGCTGGAACTACAGGCAGTCTTACTGCATTGAGAATCGGGGGTCAAGATTATCAATGAAGGTGATGTGTTGGGATGGTATAATCGGCCAGAGGAAGGGGTAAAGTGTCCTGGGGAGGGGGTGGGCGGAAGGAGCAGTGCCTCTGGTGGGACTAGGGAATCTGTAAAGGAAGTCCTGCCTGACATCAACCTACACAGCTAAAGCTACTATGCTTCCTAGCTGGCATGAGCTTTCCTGTTTCATGGAGAAAATACAGAAAGGGGCAGGTCGATGCCCTGAAATGGGCATTCATAGAAACAAAGACATCAGACTTCCTAATGCCTCCCCCAATCCAATGAAACTTCGGACTATTCAGGAGCAGCCAGGAGTGGTGAGTAGATAACCCCTTGATTGCATGTACCCATGCTTTCAGATCTGATGGAATGGGTGTCTAAAATCCACCTCTTTAATGAGCCATCCCTTTAAGTAGTGCACCGTTAGCTTTGAGTGGAACTTGTCAGTCAGAACGCCTTTTGTGGTTGGATGCAATGATGATTCAAATTTGCAGGCAGCACAAAGTTGGTGCTGCTTGCATTGTCGACAATGGCCAAGGGTTAATTGCACATCACATGCCCTGTGCAACCTTTCAGGGCCTATGTAATTTTGTCTCAGTACTTTCTTGTTCTGCGTAGCTAAAGCAACTTAACAAGCAATATATTAAATCTGATAAACTACAAAGCACTTTGCTAAACTTAAATGGTATGCATATTAATGTGTTCTGATAGAAATCTATTTGCCTGCAATGTACTGGCAATTTAAAAAAGGAAACTTACATTTATTTAGTGCCACATTGAATCTTCAAACCTCAAATGGATTGCAATGAGAGAATTATGCTTTTTTAAGATGCAAAGCCAACAGCAATTTCCCACAAAGAGCAAGTCAATTACATATCAATCTTTTGTCAATAAGCATTGAACAGAGCAGTGGCCTGTCCCATCTTCACGTATCGCAGTGTAATTTTTAATGTCTACATGAACACAACTTGGATTTAAATTTAACAGTACAGCACTCCTTTGATACATTGCAAAATATGTAATCGAGTCTGCAATGGAAATTAAATCCATAAACTTCTGACTGAAAGGTTTTCCATTGAGCCAAGCTGACATTTGTTTGGAAGAGTAAATTATAGTTACACTCCAAATGACACAATTACATAGCAATGGGATGCACAAATTCAGCACACACAAACTTGAATACATAAATTCATGTCGGGTGAAAGAAGTAAGTGCAGAGGGGACGATAGTACACAAAGAATCATTAAGAAAAACCATGATTCTCAGTTGTGACACTTCTTTAAAATCTTTGTGGAACTTTTGGGACTGGCAGCAAGAGTAGAGTTCTTTTTGACAGTAAGGCAAGGAAAACTGAAGAATGAGGCTCCAGCAAATGATTACACAACACAATTGGTCTCAATGATGTGACTGGAGAGTCAAAGTTGACTGTCAGCTTAATGATGCCACTATGAAGTGTGAAAAAAGAACAAAACAAAAATTAAGGCAGGGATGGGGGGAAAAAGTGCAAATTTCATTTTCACAACAGATGACTTATTCTTTTGACATTGAAGCATATTGTGTATCTGCAGTCAAGTCATTTTTTTCTGGTCCAAGCTATTTTGCTCTGTCGTGATGCTTGAAAGTGAAAATATGCAAACTTACGTATTTGTTACAGCAAGGAGAATATGAAACAGTCATTAATCTTTACAGTTGTATCCATATTGTATTAGTACAGTTCATTCAAGACAAAGGACTGGTAATGTATTATCAGCTTAGCTTTCATTCCCTTATTTTGTTCCGATCCTACTGTTACCACTTCAACTCAAAGCTACATCCTCATTCAAATTAACAGGTGTGAAAAGTGATTCAATTCCAAATGTTTTGCTTGGTTTTGATTTGCTATATAATGCATGAATCTGATTTTGAATGAACAAGAGAGCTAGATCTGGTATTGTCAATTTGGTTAAATGCCTATTGCTTGGATTTTCACTTTAGAGTTGTACAAATGATATTCTAAAAGAAACTGTGACAGTTTCCATCTCACAAAATGCCATAATGTATAGTGTTACCTAGCTTAGCAACTGACCTTGTAACAAGAAAAAGAGACACAGATTTGTATTTTTCTTTAGTAAATGCTCTGCTTGTAAGGTTTTTCTTTCATTCACTCAGTTAAATAAATGTTGGGTTATAAGTTCAGTGCCTGCTGCCTTGGGTTACCATGGTTACTGTAGGTACAGTGGAGAACATTCATTTTAAGGTGCTAAGTTGTTTTAAGGTGCAAGGTTTCTGGGACAGTAAAAAAAAATCACCAGAAACTATTTACCATTTGAAGAAATCAAAAGAGAATCACTTCTAAGTAACCAAAGTATTTAGTAAATATTTCCCTTTAACTATATGAGGGAAAATACTTAACATCTAATGTACTGCGCTAAATGAACGTTATTATCAATAACCCTTTAGTGAGCCACATGAAACAAAATTCTTTTTGCTTCATGCCCAACAATATGCTTTAGTACAATATTTGAACAATTGCCACCTTTTGCAAGTGTTTTCAGCTTGGATTTTCAGGAACTTTATATGTATCATTAGAATAATTAATTTATACTCAATTTATGTGAACTGCTCGTTCCTTACAGTGAAGAAGGAAGGGTTTTGGCTCAATATGTTTGTGCTGGCTTTTTGCCGTGTCTAATTCCATTTTCTAGAGTTCTTCCTATCATCTTGTTGCATCTCATTAATAAAAGCTGTGCTAACTTGAAAATTATACATCTATGAACAAATTACTTTGCAAACAACTGTAAATTTTAGAAAAAAAAGATCAGAATGTTTAGTTTGACTGTACTTGAATTGCTTAAATTGACTTTTGATCATCAAGTCAAATAAAATGCCATCACAAGGATGAAGGTTTGGCTATAGCAGTGCGTCCATCAAGTCCTCTGAAGTCAACCATCTGACACACACAGAATAAATTGTGAGTAAAATGACTTGCAGAGTACGAACGAAATACCGCAAAGGCTAAGAAGAAGAAAGTGGATGTCGGCTTACAGTGACGCCACTGTGAAGTATTGAAGGTTACATTACCTTTGAAGACATTACACACAAATAATGCTTTGATGTTTTGTCCTAGCCAAGAACAGAGCTGCCTGCATTTTATTTACATTTTATTTTTTCTTCTCTTGCCTGTTACAATAAACTGCACATAGAATTTGCAATATTTCCATATCAACATTTCCCATCTTTATTGCAAAAAATATTTCATTTGTAATGCAAATTGAAAATGACTGATAATTGTTTTAACAGCATAGAAAATAAAATTGCAGGAAATGATGTGAACATGGAAAACCTGACACCTGAATGAGAAATAAGCAAAACAATAATGTTCAAAGCAAGATGAAAGCTGTGCTATAATTTTAAATTAAAATATGTAAATACATCTGTGCATAGTATGTATTGTATTGATCAAATTACTCAGACAGAAAACATGTAAACTGTGAAGATGAAGAAGATTGTGATCAATTTAGGTTCAATGCTTTAAAATGTGCTACTTCTATTTTAAAAAGTGTGCTTTTATGATAAACACTCCTATATACCATAATAGTATTGAATATTTGCAAAGGTGCAATTTCTGAATATGAAATTTGACAATGTTGAAAAATAATTTTTAGATATTAAACTAAAATTTAATTCCAGAACCATTGTTTTAGTTGAATGAAAACAATGAAAAATATCAGGATGTATCTAATGATTATCAAAACATAGTCTTGTTCGACATAAGTGGATGGGTTCATATGGAAGTTAATTAAAAGGCTGTAGACATTGCAGCTCAAGTGTGATGTTCTAGAAAGTTCTTTTCTTTTAAGAACATATGACATTTGAAACAAGATGGGTAGAAAATGCACAAAGTTGGTCTGTTGTGCTCCTGGCTGAAAATGTGTTGCTGGAAAAGCGCAGCAGGTCAGGCAGCATCCAAGGAACAGGAGATTGGACGTTTCGGGCATAAGCCCTTCTTCAGGAATGAAGAAGGGCTTATGCCCGAAATGTCCAATTTCCTATTCCTTGAATGCTGCCTGACCTGCTGCGCTTTTCCAGCAACACATTTTCAGCTCTGATCTCCAGCATCTGCAGACCTCACTTTCTCCTGTTGTGCTCCTGCCCTGTTGCTTTTGTTTCTTTATATTTTGCTTTGGAAAATAGCTCTGCTACTTGAAATTACAGAACGGTACACTACATTTGGCCTATAGTGCCGAGTGCCAGACTTCTACTGTAAGAAAGCACTGTGTCAAACAGGAAATTCACATCAAATCCATCATTTCATATTACAGGGGCAGTACAGGGGGTCCCCAATTTATGAATATATGACTTACGAATGCAATCTCACAAAGGGGAATCATTTTAGAGATTTGATATACAATCTGATATATAGCCCCGTACTTACCGATGGCTCCGTTATGTTGGTCTGCATTGTTTTCAGACTTGCATACAAATCGATTTGTGAATGGACTTCAGAATGGAACTCATTTGCAACCCAGGAACTGCCTGTATGTATGAAAATTAGTTAATTTTATAAATGAGTGCGGCTACATTTTCTGCAACGATCGAAGGTTTGCACATGGGCCTGAATGTCCTCCACTGGAGAGGCCTCTCTGTTTGTACATCAGTCGCAGTTATGATAGATTAGCAGAATATGGGAGACTGCTTGATGCATTTATTACTTCTGTTCCAAATATGGAACCTAATTAATAACATAATACAGAAATTGTAACATAGAATCACAGAGTCATTGAGATGTTCAGCAATGAAATAGACCCTTCGGTCCAACTCATCCATGCCAACCAGATTTCCTAACCTAATCTAGTCCCATTTGCCAGCACTTGGCCCAAATCCCTCTAAACCCTTCCTATTTATATACCCATCCAGAACTTCTACGAGGTCACCCCTCAGCCTCCAACGGTCCAGGGAAAATAGCTCTTGCCCATTCAGTCACTCCCTACATGTCAAATCTTCAAAACCTGGCAATATCCTTGTAAATCTTTTCTGAACCCTTTCAAGTTTCACAACATCTTTCCGATAAGAAGGAGACCAGAATTGCACGCAATATTCCAGAAGTGGCCTAATCAATGTCCTGTACAGCTGCAACATGACCTCTCAACACCTGAACTCAATGCTCTGGCCAATAACAGAAAGCATGCCAATGCCTTCTTTACTATCCTATCTACCTGTGACTATACTTTCAAAGAGCTACGGACCTGCACTCCGAGGTCTTTTAATTCAGCAACATTCCTTAGGACCCTACCATTGGGCTCACAGCGCCAGAGACCTGGGTTCAATTCCTGCCTCAGGCAACTGTCTGTGTGGAATTTGCACATTCTTCCCGTGTCTGTGTGGGTTTCCTCTGGGTGCTTCAGTTTCCGCTCACAGTCCAAAAAAAATATGCAGGTTAGGCGAATTGGCCATGCTAAATTGCCCATAGTATTAAGTGAAGGGGTAAATGTAGGGGAATGGGTCTGGGTGGGTTGCTCTTTGGAGGATTGTAGTGGACTTGTTGGGCCGAAAGGCGTGTTTCCACACTGTAAGTAATCTAATCTGTAATCTAAAAATTAAGTGAATAAGTCCTGCTCTGATTTGCTTTTCCAAAATACAGCACCTCACATTTATCTAAATTAAATTCCATCCACCACTCCTCAGCCCATTGGCCCATCTGATCTTGATACTCTCAGGTAACCTTCTTCACTGTCCACTACACCTCCAATTTTGGTGTCAGCTGCAAACTTACTAACTATACTTCCTATGTTCACATCCAAATCATTTATATGAATTCCAAAAGGCAGTGGACCCAGCACTAATCCTTGTGGCACACTGGTGGTCATAAGCCTCCAGCCTGAAAAGCAACCCTCCACCACCACCCTCTGTCTTCTACCTTTGAGCCAGTGCTATATCCAAAATGCTATTTCTTCCTGTATTCCATAAAATCTAACCTTGCTAAACAGTCTTCCATGAAGAAACCTGTCGAACACCTTACTGAAGTCCATACAGAACACGTGTACCATTCTGCTCTCATTAATCCTCTTTGTTACTTCTTTAAAAATTCAGTCGAGTTCATGAGACATGTGTGCATTAGTCCTAATTTGATGTTCTCATTCTGTGTCCATATCTCATTCTGCATACAAAACGCTTAACACTTCTGTCGAGGGAGAAACAGATTCAAAGTTCCACCTTGATGGCCCTTTCAACTGAAATGAACTGCAATTGGAGTTGATGGCGCACAAAGATTTAACATGATTTTCACTGTCATTTTCCCTCAATTAGCAAGGGCTGATAGTGGAAGTTAGCAATGTCAGAGTTACAGGGAATGAAGGAGGTCCGAATTTGTTCTCATGTTTAGGATCATCAATGGGTCATGCACATCCCTGAGGTCCACCTTTTTCGATTCATCCGATTCGTCAACCATAGCAACAGCAGCCCTCTCTTTTCTACAATTTCCTACCTCTAGTGTTCTATTGTTATTGTTTATGCTGCACTTCAACTCACCTTTTACTCCATTACTTGACCCATCATTACTTGTGGGTTTGGCACTTTTGTTACATAAATCACTCTCAATCTCTAATCTATCACAAACCATTCCCTTTTGATTTAAAAACAAGAAATACTCAGCTGATCACTCAATATCTGTGGAAGAGAAATAGTGGCAACATTTCAGATTGATGACCACTGCTTTCCCTTTCAATCTTTCCAACCACTTATGTCTCTAGCACTGTGTTTGTTTCAAAAAGCTGATCACTTTTGTCACCTTCTAGTTTTGAGGAGAAGTCAACAAGCTGACATTTATTGCTGGATTCAGTATTGGACATGGGGTAAAAAAAAATTACCAGGGAGAACCAACTTGATGATTTGAATGTAGACATCTTCCTTATTATCTCCCGATGTATTCCCTGTCCAGTAGGTTCCTGATGCTCCTTGCCCACACACATCTGAAACCATTGTGAGGGATATTTGCTGCTGAGGCAAGTAACAGACCTCAAGCTTTCGACAGGTAAGTTAAAATCATAAAATCCCTACACTGTGGAAGTGAGCCATTCAACCCATCAAGTCCACACCAACCCTCCATAGGGCATCCCACCCAGATTCACCCCATCTCTGTAACCCTGCATTTCCCATGTCTAATCCATCTAGCTTGAACATGCCTGGCCACTATGGGCAAATTAGCATGGCCAATCCACCTAAGAAGCACATCTTTGAACTGTAGGAGGAAAGAGCTTCAAAATGTGTTGCTGGAAAAGCGCAGCAGGTCAGGCAGCATCAAAGGAACAGGAGAATCGATGTTTCTCCTGTTCCATTGATGCTGCCTGACCTGTTGCGCTTTTCCAGCAACACACTTTTAAGCTCTGATCTCCAGCATCTGCAGTCCTCACTTTCTCCCACTGTAGGAGGAATCCCACATAGACAGAGGGAGAACACACTGTCAACCAAGGGTGGAATCGAACACATGTCCCTGGCACTGAGAGGCAGTACTGCTAATCACTGAGCCACCGCACTGCCTAAAGTTCAAAAACAAAATTCAGGGGATCAAGGATCAGAGGAGAAAAGGAATGTTGGAAGGGATGCCTCTATTAAGATGGCAGCGTCTGAACAAGATGGAGAGCTGCCCTTGCCAATGGCAAAGTGGATCAGTAAAATGAACCTTAGCCAAGAGAATTGGCACCAACTTCCCAGAACCACGTCAGGCCACTAACACTGAGCACATGAACTCTTTCTGTCCAAAAATACTGCCATACATGCAAAAACTTGTATTAATATCACTGTAAATGGCAATGGTCAGCCAAGGAGGTGATCCAACAGTAGTAGTCAAGGCGATGTCCTCTCAAGCCACACAGCAATGCAGAATCATATGGAGAGCATGCTACCTTGGCTGGGTGTGATATTACCCTCTGTGAGAATATGACCTCTAGCTTCAACGAGAAGGATAACAGCAATAAAGTTGCATGTCTGAATTGAGGCTGTGGACCTGATGGATGCAGTACTTCATCATCTAGGAGGAGGTTTGCCATAAAGTTAACTCTGCAGGATCAGAAGATGAAAAATTACAGCTTGACTGTGAAGGCACGCCAGTGTCTGCCCACAATTTGAACCTCAGACCTGACCCAATGCTGCCTTTTATACCAGAAGGCAAGAGTGAGCATCCCCTGTATCTTCAATAAAAGCTCTGAGGGCGTGATCAAAGTGACCAACAGGTCTGGTATGACTCATGTAGAGTCTCTTCCAGGTTCTGAAGAAGAGTGATTTCTAACTTGCAGCATTAACTCTGTTCTTCCTCCACAGATCCTGTAAGGCCTGCTGTGCTTTTCTGTCATTCTCTGTGTCTGTTTCATTTTTCCAGCAGCCGTGGCACTCAGGCTTTCTGCCAGCAACGTCTGCATCAGGACCCCATATTAGACTGCCATTTCTCCGCCCAAATACTTCATGACATCTTCAGGTCTGAAGGAGCTTTCTACTATTTCAATGTTTAAATTTTCAGCACCATTAACTTAGGAAATATTTCCACCCCAAGCCCTTTCCCCCATAGCCTTAAACCCATTTAGTTAACATTAACTTATGTTACTATTTTTGTATTTATTTCCATCCCTTCTTCCTTACTCCAAATCTCTGGCTTCACATATTCAGACTGACTGAAGAGGTTCACAATTCTTCTTGAATGCATTCTGCCAAAAAAAAGCTTCAACAATATGTCTCCTTTTTCAGTAACTTCTTCTAAGTTGGAAGATTGCTAGGCCTTTTGCTTGAGAACTGTTAACCTTCAGATTGATCCTGATCATAACTGTGAACCTTTTCTCTGCTAGACGATCTTTTATCTGAGGACTGTCCCTTCTGCAAAACCATATACTGTAGTTGGTCAGGTACCTTAAATGAGAGGGCCTTTAATCTCCTAAATTCACTTTCAGGTGAACTCTTCCCTGTTGCCTAACATTGATCCCTAACATCATCTGTAGCTTGGGTTAGTTGGCTGGGATAGGGAGTTAATCTCATAAATGTTGATCATAGAAGATAGTTGTTCAATTGAAACAAGAACATTCCTAATGATTGGCCATGTCCTGAATCTATTGCCATCCACCTCATTTCCATAGGGTCATATGCAGTTCATCTACATTTTGTTCTAGCAAATTTTTTACTTTCAATCTGCTGATACATCTCTGTTAAAGTATCCAAGCTCTTTAACTTGATGAGTAGGTTGGATATCTTAATTTCCTTTCTGAGGATGACTTACCAGTAAAAATGGCATGGTGGCACAGCGGTTAGCATTGCTGCCTCACAGCACCAGAGACCCGGGTTCAATTCCTGCCTCAGGTGACTGACTGTGTGGAGTTTGTACATTCTCCCCATGTCTGCATGGGTTTGCTTCGGTTCCCTCCCACAGTCCAAAACTGTGCAGGTCAGGTGAATTGGCCATGCTAAATTGCCCACAGTGTTAGGTGTAGGGGAATGTGGGTGGGTGGCGGGTCAGTGTGGACTAGTTGGGCTGAAGGGCATGTTTCCACACTGTAAGTAATCTAATCTAAAAAAGCTACTTTCACAACTTCAGCTGTGTACAGGAGGATTGCTACTTATTAAGCATTCCTTTTTTCTATCTCTGATACTGATCACTTTTCTTTGAAAGGCAAAGGATAAAATATTGTTTTTGAACTTCTGTCAACTTATTATCTGACAATCAACTTCAATCTCCAGTATCTATTTGTGCAACAGACTTCAGTTAAAGATTAATAATGAGCTGAAGAGTGCACTGCTCATTTTTGTTCCTAATATTTGTTTCATCGGTGACAAGCAGAGCATGACACATTTCCCCAACTCTTTGTAAAATCTGAAAATCCCCTTCTGTTGACAGTGTGAAACAAATCTCCTTTGCCAGATTAGGTAAGCTCAGTGGATACTTCCTTATTTTTGGTTATGCCATGCATCTTGAAAGCCCAATGATATCTTCTACCAATTACTCTTTGTGCTAACTTGTGACTTAGATCTGCAGAGTAGTTGCATCTTATAAAGTGGTTGTGTTCTGTTGGTCTCCTGTAATAAAGTTATTCTTCTCCCCTCAGGACTTGTCTGAGAATCTTCCTGGTTTCTGCTTCCAGTATCACTTGAATAGTTTTCTCCAAAGCCAAATCTTCCTTGGAGTGTAATAAATTGGACACAAGTTCGTCAATAATTTTAGCTCTGGACGAGTAATCCAGAACCTCAGGCTATTTTCAAGGAACATGAATTCAAAATTTTCACCACAGGAGATGGGAAAATTTTAATTCATTAAAAAGAAACTGGAATACAATCTATTCTAATGACAACTATGTGACTGCAGTTAATTGGTGCAAAAGCTCATCAAGTTCAATACTGTCTTTTAGAAAAGGAAATTTGCCATCCTTTCCTGGTTTGGCCTACATGCAACTCCAGAACCAAAGCAATGTGATTTATTCTTCACTGCTCTTTGGGCAATTAGGGATGGACAGGAAATGCTGGTCTAGCTGGTGATACCCAAATTCTATGAGCAAATGTAAAGGAAAACAGTTCTGTCTCTTTTGAATTCTAAGTTCAAAGCTTCATATGAGTTTTTCACAGTTCTTCACCAATCTGTAAAGTTCTCAACTATATTATTTGTGGATGTTAAATTCTTCTGTTAAATTTTGCCCCGTTCAAAGATTTTGATTTTTCTTGGATTAAAGTCATTATCAAAAGCTATTCAAACTTTATGAAATATATCTGTGCCTTGATTTATGTTTTGTCAATTTATAACATCATTTTCATTGAATTCAGAAAGACATCGACAAGTTGGTCAAATGGGCAGGTAATGCAAGTTCATTGAAGAAACACAGAGAGGCAATAAATACAAGCTCAATGTACAACTTCTCTGAAGGTGAGCAGGCAAGCTGAAACAGTTATTTTGAGGGCTTATGGAATCTTTGTGTTTATAAATAGAGGCAAAGAGTACAAAAGCAAAGTGATGCTGCACTTCTGCAAATCATTGGTCGGACTACATTTGAAGTTTTGTTTTCAGATCTGGGTACTTTATTTCATGAAGGGTGTTAAAATGCCAGAAAAACTACACAGAAGATTTACTAGAATGGTACCAGAATTGAGGGACTTTAAATACAAGGAAAGATTAAAGAAATTGGGCTTATTGCCCTTGGAGTAGAGAAGATTAAGAGGTGACCTTACTGAAGTATTCAAAACTATCAACAATTTGGCCAGTGCAAAGAGAGATTTGTGTTTCCATGAGTTGGTATGTCAATATCTATGGGGATCAAATTTCAAGATTGTCAGCAAGAGAGCTCGGAGTGAGATGAGGAGAAACTTTTTTACTGAGAGAATTGTTAGGATTTGAAATGTGCTGCTGGAGAATGGTGGAGTTAGATTCCATTGGAGATTTTGAAAGAGAGTTAGATATATATTTGAAAATGACGAACTTTGAGGGCTACAGAGATAGGGCTGGAGAACGAGACTAGTTGGGTAGCTCTTTCTCGAGCTGGTATTGAACATGATAGGCTGAGGCCTCCTTCCGGGAGAAAGTGAAGACTGCAGATGCTGGGGATCAGAGCTTAAAAATGTGTTGCTGGAAAAGCGCAGCAGGTCAGGCAGCATCAAAGGAGAAGGAGAATCGACGTTTCGGGCATTCCTGAATAAGGGCTAATGTCCGAAAGGTTGATTCTCCTTGTCCTTTGATGCTGCCTGACCTGCTGCACTTTTCCAGCAACACATTTTTAAGCTGAGGCCTCCTTCCGTCCTGTAAAGTTCTGATTCTATGGTCTGCTGTAGGACTTATTGAATACAGTTCTGTTATCACATGTTCAACTTGAGATTTAGAATTTAATTTTAAAGCAATGCTGTATCTTAAGAATTGTTTAATTCAAGATACCGAACCCTGTGTTCTGTTTAGCTCTTCCCTGACATTAATTCTTGTTGTAATGCTATTTCTCGTGCCATTTCTTTTTAAGGTAGTGAAGTATTCTTCTCACTTTCAAGCTGTTTTAAATCTATAACATGTCAACTTCATTTCTTTTAATTTCCTCAAAATTTTAATGAGTCTGCAATGATAACTGTATGGTGGCTCAGTGGTTAGCACTGCTGCCTCACAGCACCAGGGACTGGGTTCAATTCCAGCCTCGAGCAACTGTCTGTTTCAAGTTTGCACATTCTCCCTGTGTCTGCGTGGGTTCCCTCTGGGTGTTCTGGTTTCTTCCCACAGTCCAAAGATATACAGGTTAAGTGGATTGACCATGCTAAATTGCCCCATAGTGTCCACAGATGTGTAGACTAGGTGGGAAATGCAGGGTTAGAGGGATAGGATGTGCAGGGTGGGTCTGGATGGGATGCTGTTCAGGGGGCTGGTGTGGACACGATGGGCTTAATTACCTCCTCCCACACTTGAGGGATTCTATGATAAAATTGGCTTCAAAGCTTTTACTCTTACATTAAACAAGGCTATATGAAAGCAAAATGCTGGGAACGTGAACAAAGGTAGAAAATGTTGGACAAACTTAGAAGATCTGATTGCATTGGTAGAGAAACATTTTGAGTCCAGTATTACTACTTCAGAACTGAAAGAGTTTGGAAAACGATGGTTTTTATACTTACACCAGGCAGACGTGGAGCAAGAGGAATGCATGAAGGCCCAATGCAAAAGACATTGTTATTGCTAATTGTGGTAAAAAAGAAATAGAGATATAGAATGGGTACATAAACGCACTATTTTCCAACCTCTTTTAGTTTGAAGAGGAATCATATTGGACTATGAACAATTAATCTGTTTCCCTCTCTATAAATGCTATCAAGTTTTGTTGAGGTTCACCAGCATTTTCTGTATACGTGTTAGATCAAAATTGTTTTAATTCTCTTGATTTAAATTTTTAAACTTTATATAATGTTGCAATATTTCTTTGTCTGCATTTTTTGTGAACTCTATTATAATGATGCAATCTGATGTTCCTCCAATAAATGTTTAAATTCTGTTTTATACCAATATTGTATCTCCATACTGCTTATTGGGAATCTTTCTGCCTTTTTCCTGATCAAAATGGTTTGTTCCCAACTTCTTGATGTTTTTTTCACCATCTGCTGCCAAGATGGATAGTTCCAGCTCCTTCATAGTCAGAATGAATATTTTCCCACCCTTCGTGGTCTAAAACATGCTCCCTTGATCAATTTTGCAACACTTTTCTGACTAATGCTTTAATAAATCTTTGTGGTTTAAATCATGAATGCCACAGCCTAACCAGAATCTTGAAATTCTATTAACTATCTTCCATTAGCTTCTATCTTTAAAACCTTTTAAATTGTCCTTTTGTTGCTTTAAATGTATATTGTCATTTTTCGAGCACTCTGGTCTTGATATAATTTAATGCCTGATGCATGCTCTGTCCCTTGTAGCTGTACCTCATGTAATCTGCTTACAATGGTGGTGATGCACATTTTCTCAGAATCACAGAATTGTTGTGGCGCAGGAGGAGGCCATTTGGCCCATTGTGCCTGTACCAGTTCTTTAAACGAGCATCTTTCTCTAGTTCCAACTCCCTGCATTTTCCTCATACTCTTGCACACTCTTTCTATCCAATTAATCATGCAGTGCCTTATTCAATACCACAGTTGAACTTGTTTCCACAGCCTTTCTTGGCAATTTTTGTTTTGAAAAACACGGACTCCTTTTTAGCTCTTATCCCCCATCTGTACTGATAGCTTGGAGTTTTTCACTTTTTCCCATAGGGAAAAGTTTACGCACAGAACTTCAAATAATTTGCACACATCCTTAATGGAAACATAAATTGTTCAAAAATCTCGTCAGGTCTGGCAATATCTGTGGAGAGAAATCAGTTAACATTTCAGGTTCAATGACCTTGCTTCAAAATGCACAGATCCTTGTTCTCTGAGGATTCAGACACCTCCCAGCATGACCAGTTCTTAATCTCTTCCTAACCCACGCTGTTTTTCCTGTACCTCTTACCAGCTCTGAGGTGAAGGTTTTCTTTTAGTGTGCAGCTTTTGCCCGACTGCTGCCTCCTTGAATGCTGCCAACTGCTAAAATAAAACAAAGAGTCATGGATACTGGAGATCTGAAATAAAAACAGAATGTGCTGAAGAAACTCAGCAGGTGTAGCAGCATCTGTGGAGAAAGAAACAAAGTTAGTATTTCAGATCTGGTTACTCCTCTTTGGAACACAAACTGCCAAATTCCAGCACTATTCAACCATACATTTCCATTGACGACAAAAAGTTGAAAAACATTGATAGTTTTAAATGCTTTGAATTTAATGATGATGTTTTTGATAACAGATATCAGCTAGGATGTGCAAAGTAAGCCAGTGCGAGAAAGGCTTTGCACCAGAGTACTAGACTGCCACAGCATTAAACTGTCTACAGATATCAACATGCACAATGTTGTTGTCAAAACTTTTCTCCTTTATGGTTGTGAAACTTGGACCCATTATGGCCTAAACAGACAAGGCTGTTGGAACAACTTTAAATGCATGTTGTTCGCTCTACCCTCAACATCAACTGGCAAGGCCGGATTACCAAACTCAAAATCTTTGATTGAGACCCTCATATTGAGGCAAAGGTCCTGAAAACCCAACGTTGCTGAGTAGGGCATGTGATGAGAGTAGAGGTCCATCACATTCCAAGACAGTTACGGTATGGAGCAATGACGCCTGGCAAAAGAAACCAACGTCAGCCACACAAGAACTACAAAGGCATGCTGAAGGAAAACCTAAAGTGATGTGGCATCGAGATCAAGGAGCTGGAAGAATCACCACAAGCAGGACCTTAAGATAATAAAATATAGGAGCAAGAATGGGTCATTTAGATCATTAACTCTGTTCTGCCATTTAATGAGATTAAGGCTGATCTGATTATTCTCAACTCCACTTTCCAGACTCTTCACTCTAATCTTTGATTCCATAATGAATTAAACTTGAGAGCCCTGATCCTTTGACTTTCTGTTATTTGGGAAAATATCATTGTCAACCTCTCATTGCTGCCTGTGAATAATGTCGCAGCACAGCATCTATCTATATTGTAAAATAGGAGCTTGATTACCTTTTCTAACTGTGTGCATCCACATGTGAGCTACATAACCATATCTGTATTCATTGGTGATGAAACTGCCAGATTCCTGAGGAAGGGCTTATGCCCAAAACATCGATTCTCCCGCTCCTTGGATGTTGCCTGACCTGCTGTGCTTTTCCAGCACCACGCTCTCGACTCTGATCTCCAGCATCTGCAATCCTCACTTTCTCCTATCTATAACTTTGTCAGCTTCACACAACAACTGCCATGATAAATATTTATTTTTCTTTATTCATTCATGGGATGAGATGCAACGCTAATTGTCCAGAGAACAGTTAAGGGTCAACCACATTGCTGTAGGTCTGAGTCACACACAAGCCAGACAAAGTAAAGGTTTCCTTCCCTAAAGGGGAATCAGATGGTCTTCCCAAAAATTAATAATGAATTCATGGTCATCTTTAAACTTCTAACTCTAAACTTTTATTGAATTCAAATACCACCTGCCGTGGCACGAGTTTGAACCCAGTTCCCCAGAATCCCTTAATTGCCTCTCTGGATTAACAGCCCAGTGATAAAACCACTGAGCTGTTGCCTCCTCTTGTCATTAGCTACATTGACTCGTTAAATATAATTAGATTGACTATCAGGAGCCAGCGAGGACGCATCTGTCAACCTCATGTTGGATTGTCACTTTTCCAACCAAAGAATGTGTGACATCATCACATTGGGTGGAATTTATTACAACTGCATCATTATGCGATAAGATTCATGATATGAAATGTGAACTTTTTTCTCTCCACAAATACCATCTGACTTATTATTTCCAACCGTTTCTGTTTTAATTCAAATTTATGGGGGTGCAGTCTGATACGAGGGAGTAACTTGATTGAACTACACAGCACATTGCCCGTACTCTGACCTTGCCAGTTCTGCATTGTTTATGCTCTTTTCACATTTGACCCTTGGATTCCTTTGCTATCAGGATCTTGCTGCTCCGCTGAATTGTACTCGAAGGCTCAAACGTCACGTCTCTGTTTTTCTTCACAAAGGCTTGAATTTTTCAAAAAGGGTTTCCAAGTCTTTCTCTTTCTTCTTTGTTCATTCATGTGAAGATGGCTATCACTTCCATCACCTGGCTGGTTTGGTTGGAGGGGTGACTGCTAAGGTCAATCTGTTCTCAGAAGGATCTTCTGCAAAATGTCAGGGTGCCACACATGATAGAGTTTTGAATGGATTGATGGTTTGGGATTTGCTCTGTGCTTGCTTTTGAAGGCTGCCGCATTTGTATTTAATTCCAAAAGAACAGTGGATGTTATAAATTAGAAACTTCTGAGGAAAGGTCACTGGATCAGAAATGTTAACTCTGATTTCTCTCCACAGATGCTGCCAGACCTTCTGGTCTTTTCCAGCAGTTTCTGTTTTAGTTCTGCATTTAACTCCATTGCGTGAAGCAATCTGGGCTGAGCTTCTCTCAGAACTGGAGGTTTCTGGAGTTGTACCTTAAATAAAAAGCAAGTTCTGATGCAGAGGCAGTACTATTTCTCAATGTGGCCATATTGGGGGACTAACCATGAATTAGAGAAATCAGTATAAAAGTGGTGAGAAAGGACGGAAGAATAGCACATATGGAAAGGAAAGGGAAACTGAAGTGAACATCAAAACCATGGAAGATCAGCAGCTGCTTTAGTGGAGAGGCTGAAGGAAGTAAGTACCTTGGTGCAATATCAGGCAGATTTTTTGGGAGCAGTATTAAATGATCAGCAGTTTCTGGAGAGCCATGAAGGAGGATAATGGGAGAAGAAAAAGTGAGGTCTGCAGATGCTGGAGATCAGAGCTGAAAGTGTGTTGCTGGTTAAAGCACAGCAGGTCAGGCAGCATTCAAGAAACAGGAAATTCGACGTTTCGGGCCAGACCCTCCTCCCCCAAGTCCCTCCTCCCTACCTTTTATCTTAGCCTGCCTGGCACACTCTCCTCATTCCCGATGAAGGGCTCTGGCCCGAAACGTCGAATTTCCTGTTCCTTGAATGCTGCCTGACCTGCTGTGCTTTAACCAGCAACACACTTTCAGCTCTAATGGGAGAGGAGCCAATGTGAGCATTGCTGATGAGTTCCATTTTATCACATGACATTTTTCAGCATCAGAGTGTAGCCTGTGTGAAGTGCAGCCGGCAAGAAGGTCTCGCTGATGGGAGGAGTCACTATTTGTCTGTGTCATCTTGGTTTCAGTCAGAATGTTAACATGGACATCTACAAGGAAATTGTTTCTTGGCAAATGTTCCATTTGCAATTCTGTTGTGAAGCAAGGAGAGGTGATGTAGGTTGATGTTACAGAAAAATACTTGGTATCGTAGTAGGTAAATGAATAGGACAAAAAGGAGGTTAAAAACATCAGTGACTATGAAGGATGTGGCAGATGTGGTAACTTCAAAAGGTAAACCATGGATGCTATGGTAGTGATGCTGGTGCTGTGAGACGTTTACAGTAATTGAGAATTGTTCTGGGGAATGGCAGTAGAGAAGGGTTCATGATGAGGGGAATGGAGGCCAGACAGAATACCTGTGAAAGAAGAGATTAAAGATATTGTGAGAGGTGAGAGGAAGTGCTAATAAAATTAGATAAAAATAGTAGGACACAATTAAATTATAGGGGGTAAGCATGGCAGAAATCAAGTAGAGCCTAGATTAGAAATCAAGCTAGACATGTCATAGTCTATACATAGTCTTGTATCAGTCTAGAAACCCAGATAATGTTATGGGGGTCTGGTTTCGAATCCTGCCATGGCAGATGGTGGAATTTGAATTCAATAACAATTCTGGAATTAAAACTTTAATGATAACCATGAATTTACTGTTGATTGTCAAGAAAAACCCATCTGGCTCACTTTTGTCCTTTAGGGAAGGGAACTGCTATCCTTACATGATCTGGCCTACATGTGACTTGAGACCCATAGCACTGTGGTTGACTCTTAAACTGCCTTCTAGCCAGTTAGGAATGGGCAATAAATGTGGGCACAGCCAGCAAAGCCCTCATCCCATGAATGAATAAAAATCAATTACATTCTACACAAAGTATTAATACATCAAAGTGCCATTTTTTTTGCTCAGACTCATAGTATGATGGTGCTAGATTCCGATTGTGGCTTTTAAAGGGAGAGGATTTTTTTTTTAAAGAGAAAATATGTGCAGGACCACATGGCAAAGGTAGAGGAGTGGGATTGGCTGGATTGGCTGGATTGCTCTTACAGACTGCTGGCATGGATGTAATAGACTGAAGTCTCTTCTGTACTGTAACCATACTATGATGTTTTGATATTCAACAAATTATTCCATGGCTTCAGCAGTAAATTTGATGGCTGTCCCAGCAAATGTATCCAATTTGCATTAATATTCCAGTAGCTGAACAATACTTCCACTTCAGTAACTGACAGTGCAAAAACCTCAATAGCATCAAGATAAAAATTGTTTTAATGCCTTACCAATACTCTACATCAAATTATGATCGAATTAACCTTAAGGTTAATCTTAATGCTTATTTTAGCCTTGTTGTTCACAGAGTCAGATTGACTCAATTATTTAAATAAATGCTCAATAATCACATTAGCTCACCTTTCTTCTACACCCTGTCATTAATGCCTGGTATTTCCTGTTGAAATGTGCACAACTTTGTATTCACCCATATTACATTACTTCTCTTGTTCCTCTGTGCAGCACTGAAGTGGCCTAGTTCTCTTTGAATAATATCTTTCCCTTTAATTTGAAATCTGGCCTCATATTGGCATATTTCCCAAATGTAATGATGCTGTTAGCAGCACACTTTCTTTATGCATTGTTTATGGAGCACATGATTAACAGGGATGTTGATTCAGATCCACCATCAGTATTCTCCTTTTACAACCAGTATTTTATCCTTTCCCTTGGACTCTGAAATGAAGTAGAAGTTAAACACTTTAGAAAAGTCTGAAAAAAAAAGCTCATTTAATTTAGTGAGCTTCGTAAAGAATTGTAGTTGATTGGGAAGCATGACCTAGTGCTAAAAATACATTGGGTGCTGATTGTGTGCATGCCATCCTCAGAATCAAACGAAAAGAAATTAAGATGAAAATCGTTTATCAAAAGTTGTTTCTAGATACATGCAGCATTTAATTCTGTATGATTGTATGGTCTGTTTCTGACCTTGTTATTGTAAAGACATAGATGACAAACTTGCATTAGATTATTTTAGATCTAAACAGAATAAATAACCATGAAAACAAAAATGTTTTCTTAGCTATCAGGAGACTTTATGTGAAACATATGGAAATACTGGAATTAGTCTGGCCTTTTATTGCTTTTTTGAGTCTTGGGAGGCAATTTTCTACAGTTCAAGGGGAAATTACCCATCAGTTTATTTTCAAAGAAAAGTGCTAATTGTTAGAGCTAATGAACCTCTCCTTCCTGCTAACTTTAATCAAAGTTGCTTCTAAAATTACAGAATAATTTCACGAATATCACAGAGTGGTTACAGCACAGGAGGAGGTCATTTGGTCCATCATACCCATGCTAGCTCTCTGTAAAAGCAAAAAACTCAACCTATACATTGCTCAACCACTTCCCGATACACCTGCATTTTTTTCCGTTCAAATAGTTATCAATTCCCCTTTTAAAGTGACAATTGAATCTGACTCCATTACACTCCAGTCCAGATCTTAACCACTCACTGTGTGAAAAGAAATCCTTATGTCACCTTTGACTTTTTATTGGATGACAGTAAATCAGTATCCTCTGGTTCTCAGCTCTTCCTCAAAAGAAACAATTTCTCCTTATCTATTCTGATCATACCTCACCTGATTTTGAACATTACACTCAACCTTTTTTTGAGGACTTAGTTTCTTGAATCCATCCACATAACTGAAGAGTCTCATTCCTGGATCAATACTCTTAAACTCTTTCTGAACCCTCATCAGTGCCTCCACATTCTTCTTAAAGTGTGGTGTTCAAACATGGACACAAGACTTCTGTTGAAGTTGAGCATATACAATGGTCAGCTATAACTTCATTGCTTTGTGTGCTTTATGAATTTATTTGCAAAACCTAGGATCTTGTAAGCCTTCATAACCACTTTCTCAATCAGCCCTTTTACCTTCAGTGATCTAAACACATATGTGTTGTGTCATTAGGTCCCTTCAAGCCCAATGTTGCATGGGGCAGCACGGTGGCTCAGTGGTTAGCACTGATAGCTCACAGCTGCAGGAACTGGCTTCAATTCCAGCCTTGGGCAACTGTCTGTGTGGAGTTTGCACATTCTCCCCGTGTCTGCTTGGGGGTTTCCTTCAGGTGCTCCGGTTTCCTCCCACAGTTCAAAGATTAGCCATGGGAAATGCAGGGTTACAGGAATCGGGTGGAAGGGTGTGAGTCTGGGTGGGATGATATACAGGGAGTTGGTGTGGATTTGTTGGGCAGAATAGCCTGTTTCCACACTGTGGGGAGTCTATGGATCAGATGACGTTAGCCAGCTTTCTTGTCTAATTAGAAAAGTCTCGTTGAGTAAAAAAGTTGAAGTTTATTGCATTACTGCACCTATTTGTAGATTACATGAATGTGACCTACATAGCTGGGGGACTGTTATGAATACACTAACCTCAGTTCTGTCTCCTACCAGCTTCTTCTTAGGAAAAAGAATCGATCATTCAACCCAATGAGCTTGCAAATCAGACTTGCTGACTCTGAATATTGCAACATAGTGAAATTAAAATATTCAATGAAACTCAAATTGCCCAATTGTTCATAACCAGACTTTATGAATAACAGATATTAGACACCAAGTTTATAGCTGAAACATTAATTTACAGTTTATGCTTAATACTCTAAATTTAGCAACTTTAAACAATATGGGTAATCTAATTAATGTCTACCATTTAAGCCTATTCTTCTTTAATCATAATTTTCATTCATATATGTAGGCAGACAGATACATTTAAGGAATAAATTAAAACAGAATAAAAGTAAAGGCCAGTTCATTTAAGTAACTTCAAATGATGGGTTCATTGGATATTAAGTTGTTCACAGGTACCTAGCTCTGTGTATTTTGTTTGAATTCCGAAATCACTGTTCAATACAATAGCTCAGCAGACTAGTGGAGACGTTTACTTATGTCTTACGGACTGGGGTTCTTTCCCAGAACTTTCAATTATTCAATAACTAGAGAGGAGGCAAAACGCTGTCCAGCAGCTATCACAGCCGCACTGCCTTCTGTCCAAATCAGTTCAAACTATGTTTTTTTTATATAACATTCTCTTTTTATTGACTGGTTGATACTAGCCTCCCTTTAATTGACTATTCTAACATTCATGTTATTTTTATATTAAACAATTTTTCTAATCAATCTGCTCAGAGATGTTATCTCCAGAGCAGGTGAAGCTTGAACCCAGGCCATTCAATCTAAGAGTAGGGACACTACTACTGTGCCATAAGAAGACCAAGCAGCTGTCAATCCTTGAGCACAAAAATCTCAAGTGATGAGATGTCTGCAGCATTCTTAGAACAATAATCAACCTGCAATTAACTTTTCAGACTAGTTCCCATAAAAAGAGTATTAATTTGCTCTTTTGAAAAAAAATGCTGCTGATCAGAGTTCAGCATTTAACTCCCAATCTTGGCTCACTGTTTCAAACCAACAATGAGAAAAATAAAGAAGAAAAGTGATGGCCACAACAGTTCTAATGTAACTTTACCCCTGCATCCCTTTTAGAATTATACCCTTTATTACCTCCTAACCTTCTTCATGATAAAATTTATCATTTTACAATGCTCTGCATTAAACATCACCTGGTACATTTCTGCATATTTCATCAGATTGTCTGTGATCTCTTAAAGTCTATTACTGTCCCTTCACAGCCTGCAATACTTCAAGTTTTGTGTCATCTTCAAATTTTGAAATACATGAAGCAAAACCATGTCCTAATATAGACCCCTGGAGACACCCACTAGAGATTGAGTTGAATAAACAACAATTTATCATTATCTTCTTTTACCTGTCATTCTGCCAACTTCATATTAATATTTCCTCTGTCTCTTTTACTCTATAAGCTTCAATTTGCTTATTATACTGTTATGTGGAGGCTTGTTGGACGCCTTTTGGAAGATAATAGGCATAAAAACTAAACTGAATTAATTAAATGTGGCTATCATTTTGAAAAGATTTATCACTGTTGAGATTACACTAACTGACTTTTAATAGTTGGGTTTATCCTTACATACTTTTTTTGAACATTTGCAATTCTCTCAGTCTCTGGTTCACACCTATATCTAAGGAGCTTTGGAAAGGTATGACCAGTGCCATTACAATTTCCACCCTTGCTTCTCCCAGTATCGTCTCCATGTCATCTGGTCCTGGTGACTGATTAACTTTAACTGCAGCCAAACTATGTAATACGTCTTCTTCACCAATTCTTAATCTCAGAATTGCCTCAACTTGTCTCTTTTTTCACTGAATTTGGCCATTTTTTCTCGGTAAAGACATATCCAAAATATTCATCTAGCACCTTAGATTTTCCCTCTGTTACAACATGTAAATCTGCTTTTAGATCCTTAACCTGCCCCACTCGTGTATTCCTTTCATCCCCATGGAATACATTTTTATTCCTTTTTAACACCATTGCCAGATTTTACCTCTCCCTTTGCTTGATCCTTTTTCACTTTTGCAGTGAACTTTCTATATTAAGATTGATTCTCATTTGTATGATCAATCTGCTATCTATCCTGGGAGGAATCTTGTGCTGCCGGATTTGATGAGCTTGGAGGTGAGAAGGCCATTTAATTAAGTAAGGTGTCATACCTGAACACAACTCTCTTCCTTCCTCCAATGGAATTCATTTTAGGACTGGAGGGTCCATGGCCAAACAGCCCATGTCACCACCAGGTGAGGCTGTTGAGATGCCAATATTGTATCATTTAAGAGCCTCAGCCCATTGGCATTGGGATTGCACTGCTACAAGCCAGCCTGTCAAGCCAGCAGTGTGCTCAGCATATAGACTGTCAGCTGTGATTTGGGTCCCTCAGTTAAAGAAGTTTTGTGCCTGATTGAAGGACTGGACTACTGGAAGCGTGAGTGTCTGCTGAGAGCTAAACTGTATCATTGCCCGTGAACACGACTGGCCTCCTGTCTCTGTGACCCCAAACCATAAATCACAAGCTGCCCTCCAACCAAAACAAAATCAGCGACCTTACACCTAGGTCCTCCACAGTTCTGCATGTCCTGTTCATAGCAGCCATAGCCTCCTCCATGGAACCGCTGAGTGTAAGAACTGGTAGGTTGTGATTGCCAGCAGTTCTCACTGGGCAGGACTTCTGCCTCCAGGGTCAGAATTCCAGGTAAAGACCCACTGCTGGCATTGCCCATGGCTGCTTGGCATTAGATTGAATAGCTCTTGTCATAAACAGTCAATGCAGATCTCTTTCGGCTTCATCTCACTCTTCCCTCAATCTGGATCCAGGGAATTGTTGTTGGAATTTAAAAATCACTTGCGGCTTCAGTACATTAATTAAAGTTTTTATTCAAGCATATGCTGGAACTACACTTGATAAAAAGCTCACTATATTCTCTCCCTGAAACAAAAACAGTGTGATAATTTATAGTCCTAACTCTCATATTTCATTACAATATTTCACAGTTGATTTGTCATTGACTATGTTAGCAATAACATCACATTTTCTTATCAATAACCAGGGCTGTGGATGTCCCTTTCATGTTCTTATTAATCCAATGATGCATTTTTATCACAGTGGCTCTATATACTCCTTCTGCTTATTCCTAGTGTGTTTAGTCAGCTTAGTGATGTTTGTTTAGTTGTTTTAGAAACTTCCATTCTCAACTAAATTCCCATAGTATTGGATATATATCCCATCAAACTGAAAAAAACGTGCTATTAGCTACATGTTGTATATTCTAAAACTATGAATATGCATTTAAATATCAACTTTAATCAAATTTCTCAAGTTGTCTCACTTCAGACTCTTATTGTGGTTGGCCTCCCTTTCCCAAAAATTAGCTTAACTCAACTGGCGCAAAACTATCTCCCATGTAAAGGCAGCCCATGATCTTATCTGCAACTCTATTTTCAATTTACCTGAGTCAGATCAAGTCTCACAACAATGGATTTAACTTTCCCCCAATTACTACCACTCTGAATGTAAAGAATAATGAAACAGATCCAATGTGATAAAGTGCCATTATCTATTATGTTTTGCACAATTTTACTGAGCCACTCATTGCGCCAATCACTAATTGTTGTCCTCTTATTGATCATGGGTCCAGTTCAGCTTCTGGACAGTGATGATTCTCAGGATGTTGCAGATAGAAGACAGCAATATTGGTGTTGAAGGTAAAATGCCATCTCTGTAGATTTTATGAGCATTGCTTGCAAATGGCTGGAAACAGAGATCTAACCTCTACAACGGTCAATAAAGTTTAATAGTTTTGGTTACATGCTAGTCCTCATCAAGAATGCAAAGACCAAACAATGGCAAAATACTGTGGATGCTGGAAATCTGTAATTAAACAGAAAATGCCACAAACACTCAACAGATCAGACAGCATCTATAGAGGGAGAAAGAGAGTTAACATTTGACCTGAAATTATCTTTCATCAGCACAAAATGATATTAAAGGTGAACAGAGGGGTAAGTGAGACAGGAGAAGAATGAAATTCATTAGCTGGAATTACTAAGTAGCAAAACTAAAATTCTACAACTGCACTAAATGGTGATAATGCATGTGTACAAACCCTGCTTGGCAGGGGAACAAAATACCCACATGATGACACTACAACGTATGTGGGGTGGCACAGTTGCTCAGTGGTTCACACTGCTGCCTCACAGCACCAGGGACTTGGGTTTGATTCTACCATAGGTGACAGTCCATGTGGAGTTTGCTTATTCTCCCAGTGTTCGCATGGGATTCCTTCTGGTGCTCCAGTATCTACCCACAGTCCAAAGATATGCACATGAGATGGATTGCCACATGAAAATTGCCCATCCTGTTTAGGGATGGGCAGGCTACTGAAATAGACTCCCTACAGTTTGGAAGCAGCTATTGAGTCCACACCCACCCTCTGAAGAGTGATCCACCTCCCCATCCCATTTTTCCCATGGCTAATCCACCTACCCTTTACATGAGAAATGCAGGGTTATAGGGTAGGAGTCAGAGTGGGATGCTCTTTGGAGGTTCAGTGTGAATCCGATAGACTGAATGTCCTGCTTCCACACTGTAGGGATTCTATAAGTCGTGTCAAACGCCTGACTGTCAGCTCACCGAAAGTAATGAACATTTTACAAAATTTGGAACTTCAAAACAAATTCTTAGGAGGTTGGTTTGTGTGAACAAATATCTCCCTGATTTTACTGAGACACCTGTATCTCAATTGCTACAATAACAACTGGAAAGGGATTGGCTTCACATTGACTGTCTGTGGTATCAACAAATGCAACTTGGTGAATAAGGCTGTGTCTCAATGAAGTGACATCAATGGCCCCGTCTGTGCATGAGCCGGTGGCTAGTTTGTCATCTATTTTGGCATTGCTGCAATATTCCGGAAGGCAATGGGTGGTGATAATGAGACAAACATGAGCAAACGTGGACCAGATGAGGTGCAAATGATTGATGCAGAATGACTGAGAATCACCTGTGAAGTACAAAAAAATCCAACAAAACACATTTGGTGTGGCCTGGGAACTAATAGAGGAAAGTTGGGTAGCACTCATGTTAATAATCCACCTCACAGCCCATGTACCAACTGGGGTTTCTCCCCCCAACATCCAGCCCCACACTTTATTCACTCTAAACAACTCAAATGGAAATATATCTTCCCATTATTGATGTACACTGTCTGAAAAAAAATGGAAGCAATAATTAGCATTGAAAATGGTTCAATTCACTGGTAAAGTTCAAAGTCTATAAATTGCCTCTTAGATAGATGAAATGCTATTAGCTTAATTGGAACTATGTAGAAGTCCAAGGACAGGGTATCAGAGCGAGACTAAGATTTAAAGTAGCAAACAAACAGAAACTTAGGGTCATGCTTACACATTAAGTGGAGCCATTGGATCAACCAATGTGCTTTTGATATCACCACTGTAGCAACCACAACATGAGCATTAATGACAATACAATAACTTTGACGATGTAAATCGTTACTTTACTATTTAGAGGTATAGAACGTGTCATAGAGCGGACTGGACATTACTTATGAGTGCAGTGTAAGTGGATATAAATTAGCATGTTCTTCATTTGAACAGGAAGAAGCTATGGAAAAAGAAAGGTTTTAGTGTGATTAAGGTCAATAGAAGAATATTGAAGAGAGAATGGTGTTATGGACTAGACCAGACCACTCAAAACATTCTTAAGCAGGCAGCCCGACCATAAATTTGCAATTTGTTTCAGTAAGTGTACAGTGAAAATTCTGGATCAGTGGTGCTGGAAGAGCACAACAGTTCAGGCAGCATCCAACGAGTAGCAAAATCGACGTTTCGGGCAAAAGCCCTTCATCAGGTCGGACAAGTCCGGACAAGTCATGGGGACAGTGCTGAACTGGAAGTTTGAAACTAGGATGAGGTGGGGGAAGGGGAAATGAGGAAACTGTTGAAGTCTACATTGATGCCCTGGGGTTGAAGTGTTCCAAGGCGGAAGATGAGGCGTTCTTCCTCCCAGGCGTCTGGTGGTGAGGGGGCGGCGGTGAAGGAGGCCCAGGACCTCCATGTCCTCGGCAGAGTGGGAGGGGGAGTTGAAATGTTGGGCCACGGGGCGGTGTGGTTGATCGGTGCGGGTGTCTTGGAGATGTTCCCTAAAGCGCTCTGCTAGGAGGCGCCCAGTCTCCCCAATGTAGGGGAGACCGCATCGGGAGCAACGGATACAAGAAATGATATTTGTGGATGTGCAGATAAAACATTGATGGATGTGGAAGGCTCCTTTAGGGCCTTGGATAGAGGTGAGGGAGGAGGTGTGGCACAGGTTTTATAGTTCCTGCGGTGGCAGGGAAAAGTGACAGGATGGGAGGGTGGGTCGTGGAGGGGGGGGGGGGGGGGGGGGGGGGGGTGGGAGGTGGACCTGACCAGATAGTCACGGAGGGAATGGTCTTTGTGGAAAGTGGAAAGGGGTGGGGAGGGAAATATATCCCTGGTGATGGGGTCTTTTTGGAGATGGCGGAAATGTCAGCGGATGATTTGGTTTATGTGAAGGTTTGTAGGGTGGAAGGTGAGCACCAGGGGCATTCTTTCCTTGTTACAGTTGGAGGGATGTGGTCTGAGGGCGGAGGTTCGGGATGTGGACGAGATGCGTTGGAAGGCATCTTTAACCACGTGGGAAGGGAAATTGCGGTCTCTAAAGAAGGAGGCCATCTGGTGTGTTCTGTGGTGGAACTGGTCCTCCTGGGAGCAGATACAGCGGAGGCGGAGGAATTGGAAATACGGGATGGCATTTTTGCAAGAGATAGGGTGGGAAGAGGTATAATCCAGTGAAAATTACCCAGAGTAAGTAAGTTAGCGAGGTTGACTACCAGACAAACATTTATTCATAAGATTACACAATGAAACACAAAGAACAGAATAAAGAACCCAAATAGAACTCTACCCAAACTAGACTTAACTGTGCTGTTCCAAATACATGCAACAGTCCCAATGAGCAACCCCCACCCCGCTTAAAAAACAGTTAAAAAATGGAACCGATGCTTAGAGGTTGAAGTAACAAGGTCAGAAAGAGAGAGAGCCTGTTCACACAATCCACTGCTGAGCTTCCGACTAGTTCTGGCTGAACTGCTCAGCTAGAGAGCTAACCACTCCCTTTCCATTATACAGGTCATTACTAAGACTTGACCACTTTGGCCTGAAGTCTCATCTGTTTATATATACACAAAAGGCCTCTCAATACCCTTTAATCTCTGTACCAAACCAATATTATTGGAACTGGGAGAGTTTCATGACCCCTCTGAAAAAAATCAAGGACACAGCATCCTTGAGAAAAGGAGCAGCTTTTAGAAAAAACAGCTTTGTGACAAATATTGACAAAAGTTTGGAGCACATGGAGGGGAACTGAGTTTGTTGGTGGTATAATGTTGGAAATGCCTGCATTGATTTAGAATGATGCAGTGAGTGTGAAGGCTGGTGAATGGTGAAGAAGAGAGCATGCTTATTAAGGTTCTAGGAGAAAGGAGAAGGAATAGAGTGAAAGGACAAAAATTGGTTGGACATGTCAAGATTCCTGTCAAGCATGCTAGATTGGAGGTGTCCTTCAGTACTTACAAAACTCACTTTTTAAAAATCAAATCAAACATGGCCTCCCCTATTTTTAAAGAAAGAGGAAGGTTACTCACAAAGGTTTCTTCTCCTTTGGGGTTACCTTGTTTCAGTACACGTAGTAACATTTGGGTCTTGGTTTTAGTTGTAACTTCAACTTTGAACTCAAATGGAAGATGAAGAGTGATTGCTAGAAAAATAAATACTCAACAATTGTTGCTACCATCTTTTGGTGCTAACTGGCTACCACTAACTATCTGTCACTATTAGCTTTGAGTGTTGCCATCATGACATGGATTCTTGAGTTACCTTATCAGTTTTCACGTAAACCAATTTTTTTATTGACTGACACCAATGAGACCTGGAGAGTATGGGTTGATCAAATGACACTATGACTCTTTCACTATTCACCTTTAACTTGAGGTCCCCATGATCAGTGTAAAAACACACGAAACAGTAGAAACATGATGCAGGTGGGTATATACATCACGGTTATTATTTATTTCCAGTGTGAGTCACATTAATAAAGCTTACCACCTGAGAACCTTTTCACTCATACCCTCAAATGATGACTTGGACATTGCAGCTATTACAATAATACAGGACAGTACACTTCTGATGTTTCAGGTATTTTTTCCACTTTACTGGCAGCTCTAGTTCATTAGATACCAGTTAAAACATGTTTGCTGTACCACAAAGAAGTTCTTGTTGAGACAGATATCTTGAAGTTTATAAACAATATTGCAGGTTACATTACTCTCATGTCACAGATTTTACAGAGTTTTGGTGCTGAACTGTTGCTCATGATATACACATAACTTATTAACTGAACACATATGACTAATCCCATTGCATTGAAAGCCTGATTGAAGGCATCTTTATATCACAATACTGCACATAATGATGGCCTGTAACTGTCCTGAAGAGACAGGTCTTGAATCTACACAGCAATGTTAAGACGAGTGCAAGAAACTGCACCGATACATGCACTGACGTTAAGTTGGAATCGTGCTGGTATTCAAGTAAATTATTTTAGAATTGCGAGTGGATAGTTGTTCAAGCTAGATGTTTATGCTATTTTGAAACAATTTATTGAATGTTTTAGGGGTGCAGTTTGGAGTATAATGTAAAACCACTCATTCTTTTGCATGTAGCAAACTGACATAATTATGGGATGACCATCTGCTGGAATCAGATTTAGTTGAAATAACAGTAGGCTGGCAAAAGAACACATATCTCAGAAGTTAGATGAAACAGACTCTTTGTGCTGTAACAGTTGGATTACTCTTGAATTGACACAAATACCGTAATGAAATAAAAGAACTTGTAGAAGAAAATTAATTTTTTTTTGTCTAAAATACAGTTAATACCTGGCTTGTGAAGTTAAAGGTGAATACTGAAAGAGTCATAGTGTCATGCAGCACAAAAACAGACCCTTTGGTCCAACCAGTTCATGCTGAATATAATCCCAAACAAAACTAGTTCCACCTGCCTGCTGCTGGTGCATATCCTATTCATGTACTTATCTAAATGTCTATTAAACTGCACCTGCACCTGCAGTCACCACTTCCTCAGGAAGTTCATTCCATATGTGAACCACACTCTGCATAATAAAGTTTGCCCCTCATGTCTTCTTTTAAACCTTTCTACTCTCATCTTAAAATTATGTCCCCTCGTCTTGAAATCTCCCAGACGAAGGGAAAGACACCTACCATTAAACCTACTCCTCATGATTTTATAAACTTCTTTAAGTTCACCTCTCAACCTACCTTGTTGCATTAAAAAAAGTCCCAGCCTAACCAGGTTATCTTCATAACTCAAACCTTCCATACTGGCAACGTCTTGGTAAATCTCTTAGCCTAATAATATTCATCCTATAACTGGGAGACCAGAACTGGACACAGTACTCCAGAACAGGCCTCATTAATGTCCTGTACAACCTCAGTATGACTTCCTAATTCCTATACTCAAAGGACTGAGTAATGAAGCATGCTAAATTGTTATATTTTCCAAGCCGAGATGCTGAGCAATTCTATTTATAACACATTTAAGCTATTTTCTTTATGGTTCTTAAAATGATCTCAAATTTTTATATTTTTTTCTGGCTCGTCCTAGAGAAATTATGACAAAACCAAGGAGCTAAGCTGCAATGTCCAATTGAGAGGTTTAGTGGGAGAGTCTGTACGAGATCAGAACTGCGGATTTCTCAATAAAGACCTTGGGTTGTCATATCTGTCCTTAGACACAAAGTGTCTGAAAAGTTTGATAAAAGAAAGGACTCCCAAAGTGCCTCATTGCCTCACAAGGGCCACTCAATAACTTTCCCCAACAAATAACTTTCAAATCATTTCCCTTGATATTCAAATGCATTATCAATTCTAAATTCCCCATTTCCACATCCTGGGGGTCACCAGTGATCAGAAACTGAACTGGACCAGTCATATAAATACTCTAAATACAAAAGCAGGTCAGAGACTAGAATTCCAAAGCCTGTCCACCATCTGCAAGGCACAAGACAGGAATGTGGTGTTACACTTGCCTGGATGACTGCAGTTCTAACTTCACTGAAGCAACTTGATACCTCCCAGGACAAAGCAGCCTGCTTGATTTGCTCCTCATCTACCATCTTTAATATTCATCCCTTCCACCAGTAATGCACAGAGGTAGGTGGAATACAACAACCCATTAAGCTTCCTTCCAAACCCATAATCACTACCATCTGAAAACACAAGGGTCGCTGATGCATAGAAATACCATCATCTGCAAGGTCCTCTGTAAACTGCACACCATCTTAACTTAGAACTATATTACGGTTGTTATGTCAGAATCCAGGAATTCCTTTCCGAACTGCGCTGTGAGTGTTCCTACACCCATAGACTGCAGTGACTCAAGAACGCAAATCACTACCATCTTCCCCAGCTGCATGTACATCAAATGAATGAATATTAAAAAGGTTACTGATTATGAGATGCAAAAGAAATGTCTTGCTAATAAAAAAAATCAAGAAAGTGTAGGTACAAGTGAGAGACAAAAACAATTTCTGGTTCTGATGTGGAAAGCTACCAGGGCCTTGAAAACAAAAAATTAGATTGATTATGGTTACACAGGACGAATGCAACAAAAATATTTTGTACCATGAAGCATCAATTTAGTTTCTATTCCCATAACCCTCAACCCAACTGAACAAGCTGTGATCTAGTCTTTCTCATCCTGGCATGTAGCCAGATCTATTGATTGCCCCTCCCCCTCTATTGACCAAGTTTTGACTCCTTAGAAAAATTCTTTTTAAAAATACAAACTGGGGGGGGGGGGGGTGGGTGGGTGGAGAAGGTGGAATAGGTTCTTGGTAAACATAAGCTGGAAGACAGTGAGCACAAGTAGTCAATAATTATTAGATACTCAAACCCAGAAGAGATAGTGAAGTTTCCAGCATCTGATTGTAACAAGCTATAAATAAGACCCCTTTCTCCACACCCGACCCTCTGACCGAAACCGCCATTTGGGAGGGAATCTTGCATTCCTACTTGAAAGAGCAATAAGTTGTTGGTTGCCAGTCAAACCCTTCGCTGGCTCAGATTTGTATTTGTTTATTGCTGTTTGTTCGTCTCCCTTACAAATGTCTTCCTCTCCATTTCTTGTTGTCCCCACCTACTGACTGCCAATTCATTTCTCTATTCATTGGTATCCCTATCCCCTTCCACTTAAATAGGTACAGATACACCCAACCACTTATGCAATTGCTCCTCTCACTTACTGCACTACTCTTGTGCCTTTTTCATCCCTCCACCTTTCCTCCTCTTTCTTCTTACCTTCCTGTTTGTTGCTCCATTCACACCCAATCTCTTCCTTCCTTCACTTGACCTCTGTTCTGTGGTCACCCTTCCTCCATTCACTTTTCCTTTTTCTATTGCCTTATCTCCCCTCTCCTACTTCCCTCCCTCCTAATTCTCCTTTCCCCTGTTCTCTCTGTTCTACCTCTTTTCTACCCTTCTTCCTCTGTCTGTTCATCATCCCCTATATTCTTCTATTCTCTGTCCCACCTCACTCCTCCTTCCTTTCTCTCTTAAGTCAATTTTATCTATCGTCCTACTGCGCTTCTCTACTCTTTCTCCCTTCTGTTTATCATCCCACTAATTTCAATATCTCCTTTCTCTTCCGTGACTCTTATTCCATCTCATCTTCTATCCATTTGACTTCTTTCTGTCACTGTCTTTATTGGTTTGCCTCTTTCTCCTCCTTCTTCTCCTCTCTATTCCTTTTATTATTCACACTCTCTAATCCTATTTTCAAATTTATCTTGTTGCTCTGAGAGATTAATTAACAATCCATATTTGAGACTACAATGCATCAGCATGTTTGTTTCTAAGAATCTGTGTGCAAACCAGGCATTAGGTCTTTGAGGTACCTACTCACAATATATATGGAGCACAGGAGATAGTTTAAAGTTTGTAAACCACCGACATTTTAATGAAGGAATGATCTGTACAGTATAGGATTATGCTTTGGAACATCACTGTAAAATAACAACATGCTTTGGTATATATTCCTGCTCATAAACATCTGTGTTGGAGCTTTGAAATAATATACTTTGGCATTATTTTTATTGTCAACAGCTGGGAAATATACTAGTAGAATAAATCACCTGCCTGTTGTGACAAAGACAACTGATCTTCATTCTGTTAAAGGATGGATAACAGACAGATTTGACAATGCTTGGGTGATCTGCTCTTCTGGATTAACTCCCAAGCAATGAAGATAAACAGATACATCGTAACAATGTGCAAGTAAATGATGTAATTACAAATCCCAACTTTAACATTAATCTATAACTAGCTCACAAATAGTTTCCAACATTATACAGAATGTCTAATCGTCACTAATGTAGAAATAAAAGATTTCCATAAATGCAATATACAGATCTATTCATCAATACCGTAAAAGAGCAAGGCTATTTCTTATCTTCTTGCCGTGGTGTCAACTAGACATAGTTTTCTATAGCAAAATGGTTGGGTTCTTGTACAACCCCACAATATACAAAAAGTGTGCTTTAGAAACAGCGCTTAAGGTGTTGGCGATGTAATTGCATTGTAGCCAACATACATTTTAAAAGTTCGCACTTTGGAAACAGTGTCACAATTCATCAATCGTATTTCAGCAAATTCAGGTTAATGAAATGCACATTGTAGCAGAATGACCTACATGCTGCCAGGTGTGGTTTAAGGAACTGAGAGTGACATGGTTAGCACTGCTGTCTCATAGCACCAAGGACCTGGTTTCGGTTTCATCTTTGGGTGACTTTGTGTGTGGAGTTTGCACATTCTCCCCCAGGTAGCTTCGGCTTGTTTTGGATGCTCTAGTTTCCTCTCACAGTCCAAAGGTGTGTGTGTTAGGTGCTTTGGCCATGGTAAATGCAAGGTTACAGGGATATAGTAGGGGAGTGGTTATGAGTGGGGTAGGTCAGGTTGGGATGAAGACCTGTTTCCACATTGTAGGGATTCTACATCAATGAGAGGTATTTAAAAGCACAGAACAGAACTGCCCCACAAAAGGAACAATGTCCAAAGATCTACAATCAAAGGCAAATGTGAAACACTAATGCACTGTTGTAACCAATGTAAGCTGTTGTTTCAAATTAACTGTGGTACAGATGTATTTTTTAAGAAATTGCATGCAGGGTTAAAATTATATTTTGTAAGGAACGCCAGGGATCCTAGTTATGCAAAACAATTTCACCATAATCAGAGAAAGTGATAGAATAATGAGAGTTAGCTTCTTACACTGTGCACATCTCAAGTAATGTAACAGAACAAAGACTGATTTATCTGTATTCATAACTATTAAATCAAAGAATCATTTCAATTTAATGGACATTGCATTTCACTGCAATTCACAGAGACAACATTGAGGCAACATTATTCAGCAACAGTAGAGTCACCCTTTGAGAGCTGTGTATTACTTACAATTTGAAAATATTACAGTCCTATTGTATGGTATCCATAAATATTATTTCTTGTAAAGACATGGAGAAGATAGTTTTCTTGGAGGAGTAAGTTGAAGAAGTTGACAAAATATGGTATTCAGAAGAGGTGACCAAACAAGTCAAATTATTTTGGGACGTTTGGACAGTTTGCTTAAATTACGAGAAAAAATAATTAAGTTTGGGATCAGTACGTATAAATGGGCAATGCATATATTCTTTAAGGTGCAGGTATGTAAGTGAACCAAAGGCTGTGACAGTCTAAACATTGCTGTTCCCTTGAGCTGTTAAAGGACTGACCTGCCTCAGAACTATATGCAAATTAGATTCTTATCATGATGCAAATATAGCTGTTCTGCAATTAAAGTAAATATATTCTTCTATTCTTTCATTTGGTGTGGATATATGTGACTCTGCCAGAATTTGTTGTTCATTCCTAATTGACCCTTGAGAAGGTGATGATGAGCCACTGGTTTCAACTGGTTTAGTCACATCACTGTCAATTAGGAGGGGAGTTGCAGATTTTTATTCCCCAACAATTCAAGGAACAGTAATGCATTCCAAGCCAGGATGACTTGGGGTTTGGAGAGGAACTTCAATGTAGAGTGTTCACAAATGTTTAATGCTTAGGTTGTGGGTTTGGAAGGTTCAGTTAAAAAAGGCTTGGGTAGTTGCTGCAGTTCATCTTGTAAACACGACACACTGCACCAATTGTGCACCAGTTCTACAGGAAGTGAATGTTTAAGATGATGGATGGGATGTCTATTAAACAGGCTTCTCTGTCCTGAATGGCTTTAAGCTGCTTGAGTGTTGTTGGATCTGCACCCATCCAGACAAAGAAAGAATATTTCATTGCACGCCTGACCCATACAGTGTCAAGAAGGCATACAGTATGCTTTCCTTCATCGGATGGGGTATTGAGTACATGAGTTATCAGGTCATGTTACAGTTATATAAGACTTTGTTTTAGACACATTTAGAATACTGGGTACAGTTCTGGTCTCCACATTACCAAAAGGATGTGGATGTTTTGGACGGATGCAGAGGAGGTTCAGCAGTATGTTGCCTGGTATGGAACATGCAAGCTATGAAGAGAGGTTGAGTGGATTAGGATTATTTTCATTAGAAAGACGAAGATTGAAGGGGTACCTGATTGAGGTCTGCAAAATCATGAGAGGTATAGACAGGGTGGATAGCAAGATGTTTTTTTCCCAGAGTGGGCCCTCAGTTACTAGGGATCATGAGTTCAGTGTGAGGGGGGAGAAAGTTTAAGGAAGATATGTGTGGAAAGTTCTTTACATAGAGGGTGGTGGGTGCTTGGAATGTGTCACCAGCGGAGGTGGTAGAGGTGGGCATAATAGCATCATTTAAGATGTATTCAGACAGATACATGAATGGGTAGAGAGCAAAGGGATATAGATTCTTAGAAATAGGCGACAGGTTTAGATAGAGGATCTGGATCGGTGCAGATTTGGAGGACTGAAGGGCCTGTTCCTGTGCTGTAATTTTCCTTGTTCTTTTGTTCTTTGAGTCCAGGCAACATGCACGTAAAATGTCCCCTGTTTCTCACGCTGCCCTCCAGATATAGCAGGAAACCTTGTGAACTGTAACTGAAAATAATAATGCCAATGGAAACCAGAATGTTTTCAAAATCCATTGTAAATGCAATATTTTCTATAACCATTTGTCCACTTGTGTCATCTAATAAGTAATCACAATGACCATCACAATAAAATGGACTACAGAGCAAAACAGACTGAGCCCTGATATAATTTGAAGATTTTGTATGAAAAAAACATGGGACCAACATAACAATTGCTTTTGCAAATCAAACTCTCTCTGATATTTGCATTTGTGGAAAGTTGTGGAGCAGAAGATTTCCACTTACCACCAGATATGAAATACAGGTCATAATTAGTTCAACTAATTGGGCAATTTTCCCTCCTAATTAACAATTTTCCCTGCTAATTTAAGGAATAGTTGCTTGCAGTAGACATTGACAATGGCTTCACATGATATCCTCACTCTGACATGTTGGCCTTCTTCACTTTCCTCACATAAGCAAGCACTGTGAATTTTGTTGGTATAACAGCAAATAAGAGCAAATGAGAAAGACTCCAACATATCCAGGACAGCATAAGACAAATCCAGGACAAAAATACCTTGAAAAAAAAACCCAAAAAATTTCAGACAACATTGTCTTTTATAAGAAGATACTGTGTAAATTCATGCAGTAGAATTAATAGCACCCATTTATCGGAAGTTATTATGTGCAGGCAGTTGACAGGAAACAATAAAAGCTATGGATTGTACCTGCAAAGGCAAAGCTAGCTGCAACCTCTCACTGTATAAAAGAAATTAGCCTGAAATATATTGCTCATGACATTCATGTAAGGATGTCAAACATGCTACTACCTCCATGTGGCATTCCTGGTTATGAAGGGGACAAATAATCTATTTCTTTCAAATGGATTAATACCTCTATTTAAAAATAGGATGAAATGTTCTACAGAGGCTTAGCATATTTATATTCTAATAATGCAAATGGAAAGTTCCAGACTATTTGGAGTTTGTGATTTTTTTCAGAAATAATCAATGAATGATATCAAAGTTTAAAACAAACCTTCCTGTGTCATTTTGCTTTAATCTATAAATAGTTGTTAATACTGTAATTCAAACTTAATGAGGCAAACCAGAGATGTAGCTTCAAGACTCATACTCATTAAGTTAGCTTACAGTGTGTTCTTCCATTTATCCTTTATTAATATACCCATAAGGAATTTGTACTCAAGACATGAAATATTAATAAATCACACCACGAGTAAAAATAATGTTCAAACTCTTTACCAAAAGTTTCCCTTTATTAAACTGATGCTGAGATTTTTATTTTAATTTCTCCAGATTACTATGGATATGAATGTTATATTTTATAAATTTATCTAAACCACCTGAAGTCTATACAACAAGATAATTCATTCATATTCGAGCTCTCAGTTGTAGTCATCAGAGAAAGTGACATAACTTTATGGTTTCTGCCAGTGAATTGGCAGGTGGCAGATTTAAATTGCCCTTGGAGGCTTCCCCAACATCATCCTGCCTGACCTCCACTTGTCCACAATTTTACCATAGGCAGTGAAAATCGAAGGCAAATTGCCCAGCTTGATTCCAATTGGCTTTTAAGTAGCCAGTTAGGAGCTACTTCTGCTTCTCTGCAATTTCTAGGAATGTGGGAGAGAATTCCTCAAGTTCACCATTCTGTGAGAGAATAACCTTCTCCTTATCTCAGTCCAAAATGGTCTATTGCGTGTCACCAGACCATGTCCCCTTGTTCACCTTTTCCACCTTCTCTGTAGCTGGAACATTATATTCTGCATTCTGTTCTATTACCCTAATATATTTATGTAATGTATGATTGTCTGGTTAGCATGCAGAACAATACTTTTCACTATATTTTGATGTATATGACAATAATAAATCAAATCAAATCTACCACACCACCTCTATCCCAGCATGGGAAACAGCATTCCTGCATTCAATCTGTCCAATCCAGTTAGAAATGTAATCATTTCAATGGTATACCTTCTTATTCCTTGAATCTCCAGTGAGTGTAGGCTCAGTTGACACAATTTCTTCTAATTTGACAATCCTGCCATCAGTCTGCTCTCCCTCCATGACACACATATCTTTTCTTAGGTAGGGAGGCCAAAACCTCACACAATACTCCAGATGGGGTCTCACTACACTTTTGTCCCTTGCTCAGATGAAGGACCCATCTCCGAGCAATTAATACACCTCAGCATATTAAATACATGCAGGGCTGCTGCAACTCTTTGGGTATGTGGTCATTTAAAAAAAATATAGCCCATAAAAGGCAAGGCCTCATTGTGATCTTATGCAGGTATATAGTTGAGAAAATGCATTGTGCTTTAATTGTGAAAATCATGGAGATTTAAGCTGGTAAAAGACAAATTGCTATTTTGCTTCTTCATTTTCAAAATAATGCAAAAATCAAAAGCAATATCAGAAATCAGAAACAATCTGCAGGATTATGGAGAAAAGCAAGAGGTCAACACCAAGTTAAAATGCTCAGAGAGGCAGAGCAAGCAGAATGGGTCAAATGGTCTCTGAACAATTATGAGATTCTATGAATTGCAGAATCTATTTTAGAAGCTTTTTAGCATAAACTTTAAACTAATAATAGATTTTTTAAACTCTAGAAAGATGAAATGGTGATATGATGCATTTTATAATACTAACGCGTTTTAGAAATTAATCAATGATAGAAATGTATGTTCAGATCATAAATATTTGAGTTACTTTCTCCAAATGAGTTGGTCAGTAAATTTATGAAGCTTTGAGTAATATGTCAGTGTTTTTATTTCTGAGGGTTGAATACAGAAGAAAGATAAAATAGGCGACAACAAAGCTTGCACTTTATTTTGCTTGTACTCCAAATTACAAATTAATAATTGTTTATAGGTGCATTTAATTAAGTAGCTGTACTAGAAATTTATTTATACCTTGTTATGGATAAAATAATTACAAATGAGTAAACATGTTTCATTTTTCCTGGGGAGAAATAGTAATAATAATTCTTTCACAGGAGATGATGCTCTTCACCTTCATGTCTTGCATTAACATTATCAATTCCATATAAGATCTATTAGGGATATAAATGATTATGAGGGCTTTTTCAGTGTAGTAGGTTCAAGTCTCACTTGCTGAAGAGGTGTATAATGATATTTCTGAACCAGTTGATTAAAAATGTCTACAAAAGGCTATTCATCTCTCTCTGAGCATATCAGGATACACCTACCAGAGGGAGGAACTTCCATCTTCTCTTCAAAACCGTTGGCTGGAATCTGACCCAACAATACATTGTGTGCTTCTAAGAATTTTTTTACTGCCAATAAAATAGTTCCTCACTGGCTGGCTGAGTATCATGCCAATGGTTCAGCAGGAATGTTAACACGGCAGCAGAAAAGGTGGCCATCACAGAGTCGAGAAATCTGTAAGCAATGTCTCACTGAAGTCCTTGAATTGGAGAGTATTTAGTGTTATGACATGGAGGATGAAGGCAGACAGCCAAATCAAATCTGCTTCCCTATCCTTCTATTTGTAAGACAGTAAAATCAACAGTCAACGACCCTCAAAATTAATTCCAATGCTTTCTAACCAGACTTTTTGAGTATCCAGTACCAGACTTTGTGAGTAACTGATAGCAGACACTAGTTCTATAGTTTAAACAAAAAAATTAACAGTTTATTAATAGTATTGTAGCTTTCATAGGATCCCTACAGTATGGAAACAGGCCATTTGGCCCAACAAGTCCACACTGACTCTTTGAAGAGTAATCTACCCAGACCTATTCGCCTACCTTATTACTCCAATATTCCCTTGCCTATGCATCTAACCTACACATCCCTGAACACCATGGGCAATTTTGCATGATGAATTCACCTAACCTGCACATCATTGGATTGTGGGAGGAGACCAGAGCACCCAGAGAAAACCCATGGAGTCACAGGAAAATGTGCAAACTCAACACAGACAGTTGTCCAAAGATGGAATTGAACCCAGGTCCCTGGCACTGTGAGGCAGCAGTGCTAACCATTGTAGTCGCTATCCCTCAAGGTCAAGGATGATGGTCCTCGTTCTGTTGATCTATTTATGGGCTCTCAGGTGGCTGATGAGTCCAATCTTGGCTTTGAAAATTCCTTCATATTCAGAACAAGCAGCTCCAGATGGCAGACTGGGCTTTGGATGTTGCTGCCTCGCTTTCCGTTTTCTTCTCTTTTCTTCCAGTTCTGCACAACTGTTGGGTTCGAAAGTTATTGTTCCCTCACGGTTTGCCAGAGTTTCCTGTCCTTGGTTTTGATTTCCCAATTGTTGATGTGGATGTTACATTTCTTCATGTTGGCTGTTAAAACATTGTTGAATCTCTTCTGTTGTCTGCCTCTTTTACTTTTGCCTTCTTTAAGCCAGGAGTAGAAGATTTGTTTCAGCAGACGTTAATCTTTCATCATGACCACTTCATTTTAGTTGGTTCTTGATGACGTAGGCTTCAATGCTTGCTGTTTTTGCTTCATTCAGTACACTGACATAGGTTCTTCTATCTTCCCAGCTGATATTCAGGATGTTGTTTCAAAGACATCGTTGATGGAACTTTTCAAGTGTCTTCAGATGTCGTCAGCATGTTGTCCAAGTTTCTGATGCACACAAGAGCTTTGGGATCACCACTGCTTTGTACACTAACATTTTGGTGCCTGTCTGGATGTCACAATCATGAAAGACTCTTATTTAGAGACATTCAAAAGCTGTTTCAACACATTTAAGACAATGTTGGATCTTGTCATTAAGGTTAACATTGGAGGAGAGGTGATACAGAAGGTGGTCCATGTTTTCCAGTGTTGTCTTGCCAAATTGAATTGACGGTTCTCCCTGATTTGTCTCAGTTGATGACGGTTGATAGATGATCTGAGTTTTCTTGGAATTGATGATAAGTCCAAGTTTCATGTATGCACGGTTGAAGGCAGTCGGAATCTGTTGTAGTTGGTTTTCTGAGAGAGCTGCAACACTGTTGTCATCTGTGTATTGGAACTCAATGGGGGAACTCAAAGATGTCTTGTTTTTGGACTTAAGACAGGCAAGATTAAAAAGTCTGCCATGTGTTCTGCAGACAATTTCAATTCCTGGGGATAGGTCATCCTTGATGATGCAGATGATTGTCGCAGGAAAGATGGCGAACAAAGTTGGGGCAATCACACATCCCTGTTTTACTCCTGATCTGACTTGAAAAGTCTCACAGTTACTGTTGCTGACCATAACTGCAGCAAGCATGCCATCGTGGAGGAGTCTTAGAATTCAGGTCATTCATAGTTGGATAGGACACTCTGTAGGAGTTCCCTTGATACTGAGTCAAAGGCTTTGGTGAATTCAATGAATGCCATATGCAAAGGTTGAAGTTGTTCACAAAATTTTTCTTGTAGTTGTCGCATAATGAAGATCATGTTGATTGCTCCACATGATGATCTAAACTGGCTTGTGTCTCTTGAAGGATCTTCTTGACTAAAGGCTTGAGCCAGTTGTTCATGACGTGGGTGAGGATTTTTCCAGCTGTTGTTAAGAGAAATTTTTCAATAGTTTCTACATTTGATTGATTGCCTTTCCTTTTGTAGATGTTAACAATTGCTGGGACTCTAAAGTCTGCTGGTACACCTTCAATTATCCAGATCTTGATGAGAAGTTGAGGCAGTTGGTCATGAAGCATGTTAACTCCATTTTTGTAGACTTCAGCTGATATTCCATCAAGTTCAGTGGCCTTGTTGTTTTTCAAGGTTTTGATGGCTTCCTTGACTTCTGCAAGTATTGGTACTTTGCTTAGGGAGTCATCAATGGACTATTTTGGAATGTTATTGATCACATTCCTGTCAAATGGGATGGTTTAATTTAGAAGATCTTCAAAGTGCTCCCTCCTTCTAGAATTGATGTCAGCATTGATCTTTAGGATGGTTGAGAGGGGCTTGACCATGAGCTGCTCGGCCAAAAATAGCTTTAGTTATGCTGAAGAACCCTCGAGTGTCATTGGCATTTGCTAGTTGTTGGATTTCCTGAGCTTTCTTCCTCCACCATTTTTCAGGTTTTGGGTGCTCTTCTAGACTGCAGCCTTGCGTTCCTGATAGTGTTTCCTTTTTGTAGCTAGTTGGTGGCCATTTTGTAAGGTGATGAAAGCTTTTCTCTTTTTGTCGATAAGTTGTTGGAGTAGTTTGTCATTATCATAGAACCAATCCCAATGTTTTTTCATCTTGAACCCAATTATTTCTTTGCAGGAAGTGATGAGAGTGTTCTTCAACTGATTCCAGAATTCTTTAATGGATGGTGAGATTTGTTGAGGCAGATGTTCTTCAAGGTTTTGTTGAAACTTCTGTGCATGGTTGATGTCTTGGGGGAAGTCAATGTTGAATTTCTTGAGAGTATTCTGATTCTGGTGTTTCCTTTTGGGCTGAATCTCATTCTCATGGTGGATGGGATGAGTCGATGGTCTGTCCAGCACCCGTCGGCACCAGTAACAGCTCACTACCAGTACATCTTGTTGGTCCCGAGACCATATGATGATGTAGTTGATGAGGTGCCAGTTTTTAGAGGGTCGATGCTGTCAGGAGACTTTATGCCTGTTTTCCTGGTGAAATAGGGTGTTTATAATCACCAGATTGTGCTCAGCACATTTGGTGAGGAGGAGTGTTCCTTGCCAACTCCTTCCTTGTCTATTATTCAAATGCAGAGCTTAGGATCTTTCCTGACTCTGGCTTTGAAGTCACCCAAGAAAATGATTGTGTCGTTATTGGGAACAGAGGAAAGAATGTCATCAAGTTGGGTATAGAAGTTCTCCTTCACTTCCTCTTCAGCATCCAGAGTTAGAGCATAGGTGCTGATCGGGGTGGCATGTTGGTTCTTGGTGAGCTGGATTTGCTGAGTCATGGACGTTCATTGATTCGCAGTGGTTACTCTGTCAGCTTCTAAAGTAGGCTGTTTCAGACGGCAAAACCTACTCTATGGATCCTTGTTTGTTCAGGATCAAGCCCTTTCCAGAAAAAGGTGCATTGACCTTGCTCTTCCTTTAATTGCCCTTCTCCAGCTCTGCGGGTCTCACTCAGAGAAATGATGTCAAATTTGAATTTTTGGAGTTGTTGGGCAACAAAGCCAGTTCTCCTCTCTGGCCGGTCTGAGTTTGGGTGATCCATCAAAGTTTGTATATTCCAGGTTCCAAATTTCATCCTTTCACTTCTTGATGTTTTTTGACTCTAAAACAGTGATCCCTCTGGACACGGCTTTCCAGATAGGATGGGATGAAGCAGACTATTTTTAGGGCACCTTTTCTAGCCCCACCCAGTTCAGCGTGAGCAGAATGGATCCTAAATAGGGCTGCTCAGACACGAATACTGCTACCGAATAACTTCCCTGCTTCTATTCAAAGGTTGAGCAACTGAATCAAGTCTTCACCGCTTTCGTATCAGTTCTTAACTCAGAGCTTCCAACCATCATATTGCCTGTACACATTGTCCTTCCCGATTGCCGAAAGACTTGAAGAAGTAGCCCACAGAGCGAAGACGCCTGTGCGTGTATTTGTTTAATGTGTACTCGATGTTGGACTCCAAGAATCACACAATCCTTCACAAATCAACCAACTGATTCCAATGACATGGAGACCACAATGATTGGAGCTGGTAGATTTGTTGCAGCCTTCATCCACCTCCACAGCTGTTGAGTTTGAGGTAACTTTGTCCACCTGTTCCACGTTGAGTTCTTCATTGGATTGTTCTTTGTCAAGGCCCTCACCCCCGAGCTTACCGCCATGGGTGACCCTCCCAGGAGCATAGCTCCAGGCGGCATCGCTCACGAGATCTCAGGACCACACAAGCTTCTCCACAATGACAAGGTGACAATCTGTGGAGGGCAGTGCTAACCACTGAGCCACCATGTTGTCCACTCTAATTTTATCAGAAAAAGGTTAAATGATAAAGAAATCTAATTCATGTCTATGACTTAAAACCAATTTTCTTTGATTCTATTCCCTCCCCACACACAGAAAGGCAGACAAAAAAACACAGTTAAAGGATAAATCAAAACAAAACAAAAAGAGACATAACTGGCTAGTTCACTTCAGCAAAATGCAAAATCTGCAACATCACAGGCACATGGGATGTATCTTGCTTGACTTTTGAAATGCCAATACGTGCAAATAGCTTCCAGGCGGCTGTGAGGAATGTTTACTTAATACATATTACTGAGAATTTATTCTCCTACCTTTCAGTCAGACATTAATGGGAGGACAATCAGAGAACAAGCAAATCTCCACCCTGTAACTTTTACAGCCATAATCCTTCTGACTTAAACAGTTCCAAAACCAGTTCGAAATTTTATTTCTCTTTCTTTAACTGGTTGCCTCCCTATGAGGTTCCAGTTAACATCTGCAATCCGTTTCAGTATAATGCATCTTGAGAACTGAAATGTCTAGAGAATTCTTTGAATATGAATCAACCTACAATTACCTTCCAAGCTTAGCCTCATAACCAAATATTAGTTTAAATGATTAGATTAGATTACTTACAGTGTGGAAACAGGCCCTTCGGCCCAACAAGTCCACACGACCCGCCGAAGCGCAACCCATCCATACCCCTACATTTAACCCTTATCTAACACTATGGGCAATTTAGCATGGCCAATTCACCTGACCTGCACATCTTTGGACTGTGGGAGGAAACCGGAGTCCCCGGAGGAAACCCACGCAGACACGGGGAAAACGTGCAAACTCCACACAGTCAGTTGCCTGAGTCGGGAATTGAACCCAGGTCTCTGGCGCTGTGAGGCAGCAGTGCTAACCACAGTGCCACCGTGCCACCCACAAACGCTTTTTAAAAAATTAAGCCCTGCTCAGATTCCAAAGGTCACCTTTAGCCTTCAACTCAGTTCACAAATTCAAATCAAAATAGATTTCAAAAAATGTAAAATACCATGAGCAAGTTATTAATGCAGGGGAGACTGCTACCTCTTCTTCCACAGGGAGGGCTTCAAAATGTTTACTAAGACTTCCTGGCTCTCTTGCCATTCTTATTGACATGTTATGTGAAGGGCAGCAATATAGGAAGATGGAACAGAATTAGACTTGAACCTAAACTTCTTTCCAATGGACTATTGAGGCAAGGCATGGTTGGTGGTGATTGCAATAGGGACAGCATAGGAAATACAGGTAATGTAGTGAGGAAGGAACAGATTTTGCCTCCTGAAATTTCTACAGTTTAAGTTGGAGTGTGGAGAAGGTTCAAACCCATCATATTTCAAGTGTCCAATTTCTCTTCATTGTCTATATTTTGGATTCAACAATGGGAGCAAATGACATTTAAAGAATGCAAATTGACAAAAATGAGTATGTAAATACCAAGTAAGAAATGCAGAAGGTCATTTGGAAACAGATAATTCTGAGCTGGTCAGTAGGGGAGCTAAACAATGGATAGGACATCACTGCAAATTTAAAAATGACGCACTCATTAGCCAAGATATTCCTTCATAAATATTGCAACTTTTTTTCAATATACCACTTCTTAACTATCTTGCATTCCTGTAAGGAAATGATCTTCACTGTTGCCTTGAATTTTACATTTTGCTTTGAACCCATGTCCTGAGAAAGAAGATGCAGGTTGCTAAGGAACAATCACACATCAAAGATATAGACAGTCTTGGGTCTATAGATTTCGAGTTCTGAAGAAGAACAGGCAGTCATTGTTTCTGTAGGCCAAGATTAGCATTATTATTGATAAAATAAATCATTTGTTAGTGCATTGTAAACTATTCCAAGCCTGCCCGGCCAATCATCATTTTGTGCCAACTAAATTCCCTCAGAAATGACAGCCCTATCCTTTTAGGTCTAACTGCGAAATTGTAAAAATCGCACAAAACCAGATTATAATCCGACAGGTTTATTTGGAAGCACTTACTTTCAGAGCGGCACTCTTCTTCACGAGGTTGTGGAGGACATAAGATACAGAATTTATAGCAAAATGTTACAGTGTCATGCAAACTTATAATTATACTTGATCAACCTTATTCCAACTAAACTGAACATTACTGATGTCCAACCAAATCTTCTACTCTTACTATTTTTTAAGATTCATATTTCAGCTCAGCTAAATTCATCCATCCTTGTGTTTTTTTTTGCAGTAAAAACAATATAGAACGATCATGACCTTATTTTCTTATATACCTCATCCTTGTGACTATCAGGTTTCAGCGATCATGAAATTTTCTGTCCCTGTACTATGTCTGTCCCCTGTGCCATGTCCTGTGTCTGAGCATGTCAATTGCATTATATTAAAAAAAATGATGAACATCAATTGGTTTCCTTTTGTTATTTTCAAAATTTTGTTATTTATAAATAATCTTAAAAACAGCATCTGAGGTCTATTTATTTGCCACTGAATGATTGCATCTTTAGGTAATTAATTAACAGCAGCAACTGCAGTGACTTCTCTGGGAAGTAACTCTGAGGTGGTATGGTCATGACTGGTACCTAAACATGAGAAAAATTTACTCTGTAACATGGTCAGCTAATCATAAAGGTTTCTTTATTAGAGTCCTTTAGACATTTATAGCACAAAGGAGGTTAATCCATTCATCAAATATATATTAGCTATCCTCTGGGGAAATCCACTAAGTTCCACTTCCATGCTGTACCATCATAGCCCTGCAAGTTTATTTATTTCAAGTGTGCATCAAATTTCCTTGTGAAATTGTTCTTTTTTGATGCTTCCAAAGCCTCATGGACTTCAAACCTTCTAGGTCATAATCAATCATTATTGAGATTCTTCCTCAACATCTCTTAAATATGTTTCACTTAGTCTTATACTATCAGCTAACAGGAACACTTATATCTTGTCCACCTTCTCTAAACTGAACCCACTTAGGAATGTTCACTGATATCAGAACCCTAACATTCCTGAGGTTGTCACAAAAGGTGTCCTCAAATTTTCTGCCTGATTGATGCAGGATAATAGATAACACTTACCAGGTTCCTGTACTTGACAAGAACAGATGAAGGAGCAGAACTCCGAAAGCTTGTACGTCCCAATAAACCTGTTGGACTATAACCTGGCATTGTGTGATTTTTAACTGTGTCCACCCCAGTCCAACACCTGCATCTCCACATCTTGACATGAACTACCATTTATTTTAAATAAATAAGTACAAACTGTAGGCGAAACAATTTTCTGAATGGTCAACATATAACTTGACTAATTGAAATGCTAAACCCCTCTTAATTCCTCTTCACACATATAAACAGAACATTGGTGTTACCGGGGAAACAGTTTATTCACACCACAATTTAATAAGCTATTCCTTTTGCTTTGCAAGCCATACTATTTCTCCAATCTCCTTTCTAGATTCTTAGACTTGTTCGCAGGAGGTCCTGCATGATTGGTGCACTACACACACACACACACACACCACTGCTTGCAAACAGCTGTGTAAACATAATTCAGAGCTCCAGTTACTAGTTTTTAAAGGTGCATTAACTCCTTCTAAGTCTTTGCTTAATAACCCTTTAATCAGGGAACAAAAATAAAGAAAGATTAAAAGATGCAACCTTTAGTCATACCCATGTACAACTCCATCATATCTTCCCTCAATCTTCTTTACTCTAAGGGGAATAACCCCAACTATTCCAACCAATCCTTATATTTAAAATCTGAAATCTAGAGCCATTCTGGCAATGCGTCTTTGTACTCTCAAGGATCCTCTAATCCTTCCTAAATAGTGGTAACAGAATTACATACAATAATCTAGTTAAGATGGCCTGACCAGACCTCACTTTAATTAACTCAAACATCTTCATGTGTTTAGGAGAAAGTGAGGACTACAGCTGCTGGAGATCAGAGTTGAAAAGTATGGCACTGGAAAAGCCTGATGAAGGGCTTATGCCTGAAACATTAACTCTCCTGCTCTTCAGATGCTGCCTGATCTGCTGTGCTTTTCCAGTAGGACACCTTTCGACTCATCTTCATGGGTTTGTTGATTTTATTTTTGATTATTGTTGCTGAAGCCTTACCCAGTACTGATATTAAAGGGACTGACCAGTAGTGGCCAGGATTGTCTTTACACACTGTCTTGAAAAAAAGTGTCACATTTGCCATTTTCTAACTCTCTGGTAACCTCTGTTTGTCTAGGGAAGATCAGAAGATTACAATCAGCCTTTTCACAATCTCTATCCCTACTTCCTTTCGCAACTGGGATCCAAGTTATCCTGACCAAATGACTTATTAACTTTATATTTAGCCAGTCTTTCCAGTACACCCTGTCTCTCAACTTTCATTTATCAAATATTTCTACCATGTCTGTTTCTCCCAGCTTTTGTCAGATTCCTCTCTCTTGGTACATCCCAATGCAAAAAAGTAATTACTTGGTCTAACCTTGCCCATACTTCAAAAAAAAGTATCAGGTTCTTTGTCCGTAATGGGACTTGCTGTAAGGCTGACTGCCTGCTTTCTGTTTACATGTTGGTACAAAGATTTATCATTCCTTTTTATGTCGATTTTCACGTTCCACCTTTTCCAGTCTTATTTTCCTCTCCACGTCCCCTCTCAAACTAATATATTTGAACCTATTCTCCTGACCTGAACAATATGCACACTTTTATTTCATCATATTCTCTATCTGCTGTATCATCCAGAGTCATAGTTTTGGTTCCACTATTTTTACCCCAAATATAGGTGCATCTCCTCCTTAAAAATCATCAACTGCTTGTTGCAATCTTTTTCTGTAGTTGCTCAATTCAGTTAACTATGGCTAGGTCCATTCTCATCAATTAAAAATAGCCCTTTTCTTTAAATAATTGAGTTCTCGCTAAACTGTTCCTTGCTTTTCTGCATTACTAATGTTGTGTTGTAGGTGGTGGTTGAGCACTCCAGGTCCCCTGAAGGAAAGTCAACCGTAAGTCAACTCGTGCTAAGAAAACATGCTTCACACCTTTGGAGGTGACTCCAGCACACACAAAGCAAACAATGTGCTACATTCCTTTTCATATTTTTTCATATAGCTCATGGTAAAATGCTGACCCACAGTTGCAGCCCTGTCAAGACCAATGGTAATTTAATGTAGACTGTACACTGTTCAGGTCAATAGGCTTGTTAGCAAAGTCTCATAGATCTTTAATTGCTCCTTTGAAGTTGGCCAGTTGATTGCCAATTACAGCATCCTGGAGTTCTGTGGGGGTGAACGTTTGGATAGTTAGGAACATGGTGAGTTCGACACTTGATTAGTTTCATGTGCCACCCTGTCAGAAACACAACAGGCAGGGACACATAAAATTCAGTAACTTATGATACAATGAACTCACTCATCCAAGAGCTGTCACGCAACCATTTGCTCCATTCGATTCACCTCACTTCCCAGCATCAGATCCAGCAATACTTCTTTTCTAATTGAATGAAGAACATACCCAATGAAGCTCTCATCAATGCATTTCAGAAATTCCATTACCTTCTATGCCCCCTACTTTAACACTAACACAATTGATGTTTGGATAATAATTAAATGCCTGAAATTTCTCTGCAGATTTGCTTCTCCATCTCTCTCTCCTATTATTTGTAAGCCCACAGATCCCAGTGTCGCTACTATAGGGTTTTTGCTTCTCAAATCTAACCAAATGGCTAGCAACCTTGCTCCCTCAAGGATATATGTTCTTTCCAACATTGCTATGTTTTACCTAACAGTATTATGCTTTTGCATTTTGAACACCCAATCTTCACCATTTTTAAGCCACATTTGCCACAACACCATATTTCTTTATGGCTATTCGTAGCTCAGCAACCTGCATGTGACAGAATTTTTGAAGCTCTCCTTGATTTGTTTTTATCTCATATGGAACTTTTCCCTTTTCAATTACTGTCCAATAATCTCACACTGTACCTGAATTGCCTTTTCAACTTTTACATGCTGGTGCCCACCTCCTTCCAATTTAGTTTAAACTTTCCCCAGTGAAATCAGTGCAGGAGAGATGATGGTCTAGAGGTATTACCATTAGACTATTAATCCAGAGACCCAGGTAATGTTGCTATAATGCCATTGATGAATTGGGGACACTGTTTCTATAGCGCAAACTTTTAAAGTGTGCATTAGTGATAATGCAATTCCAGCTCCATTAGTTTAAATGGTGCTGCTATTATGCGATTTTCTTGTGACACGGGATTGCACCAGAATAGAACTATCACATTATAGCAAAACTGACTGTATTACCTACTTCTTTATTTTTCTACTATCCTATGAAGTAATACTTAACTTTTTAACTCTTATTTCTCTTACTACTTTGTACTTATGTTTTTTTTGTACCTGAGTACCTTGGTACCTAAGATGGTGCAATGTGTGGCCACATTATACACTTTGTACTCCTGTACTTCTGTAATTGAGTACACGCGACAATAAAATCTAAATCTAAAAATCCAAAATCTGATTATGACCTTGAAATCGTAGCCAAATGTAGGAAAAACTGATCTGGTTGACTAATGTCCTTAAGGGAAGGAAACCGTCATTCTTAACTGGTCTGGCCTACATGTGACTCCAGACCCACAGCAAGGTGGTTGACTCTTAAAAAAATACCCTCTGGGTAATTAGGAAAGGGCAAAAAATGCTGGCCTGGCCAGCAACATCCTCATCCCATTGACAAATAAAAGAAAATTGACCCTATCCTTTGAGGTGTCACTTAATTCTTTTGAATAGGTGTCAGAGAAGTGATCCCAGTGCAATCTAATATCCTCCTTCCTATATCATTCCACAAGCCATGCATTGATTCTCTCCATTGATCTATTTTCACTCTTGCCTGTCCATGACATTGGTAGTCCTACTTTTTAAATTTGTCCTAGCTCCTGAAATCAGACTGCAAGACCAGAATGTATGCCTTTCTACGTTGTGATTCAGACCCTTCTCCCAACAGAATATTCTGCACCCTTTCTACATATTATTGACTTGGGTATCAGGAAAATTATATATGACATTCCTGATGATAGTTGTCAGATTGCCTGTCTGTCCCTCTAATGTTGGAATCTCTCCAAACAACCATATTTCAGCATTTTGCTGTTTCCTCCAGTACAATCCTTTTCCCATTGTCCCATGGTCTGAACGGGTGTTGCCACTCGCAGCCATCTCTAATGAAAATGGTGCATACCCTGAAGACTCCAGTACTTCCTGCTTCTTCCTAATGGCCGCCGATTTATTATATTGACCTCTCAGTGCTGTGGAGCTGGCTATCTCTTTGAATGCGAGATCCAGGGAGTTGTCATCCCCCCAGTGCTCTTTTTAAGGATGAGATGCAGCTACATTAGGGGTAAAAATAATAACTGACTCCAGTTAACCCTTAAGCTTAAACATCCAGTGCTCAAGCTCAGGAGTCTAGAGATGTTTATTACGGGTGTAGTCCTTCAAGAAGTGCCCAAAGTTCCTATGTAGCGCAGGAATTGCAAACAGCTGGTCTCAGTCTGTCATCTGTGATCTAAGAAAAAGTATCTCAATTCCATTTCTCACAAAATAATTAGTATTTCGTTTAAGCCATGAATGTTAATTAATGCCTTAACACCCACTCTGTGCCAAGTTTCTTATGATTGATTCACTTAATGTAACAGTTACTCCGACTGAAATGTGTAATTTTCTAGCTCCTAGCTTAAATGTTGCTGTCATGTGACATTTATAATTTACTTTTGGAGTACATGAACCCAGATTTTCAATCCTTGGTCAGGCGTACAGAGTTAGGAGAAATTCCAGCTTCACAAACTCAATTTCAAAAGATGGATGCCCACACTTTCCACTTTGGTCCGTGGGATGAGAGGTGGTGAGCTGCTGGAGGAGCCAGGCATGTTTACTCAGGAAGAGTGGGGAGGATGGTGGTTCTTGAGGTAGACTGTGTGGAAATCTAGTTTGGGGACTCCAGCACTGTATTCAAAGTTGGAATAAAGATTTAAAGTATAAAGCATTATTCTTGCTCTCAATGCCTCTCCATACTTCATCCATGCCACCTACGCACTGCAGACTCTCCATGGCCATCGCACCCTTCATACCAACCTATGCATTTGTAACCATCCTTCATGCCAGCCTGTAAGCTCTATGCGCATCAACCCAGACCCCATGATCCTTCATCCAGCCATGCATTCAATTACTCCTGCGTCATTTTATAACTCCATGTCATCTCAGTGTCAATGCATTTCCCTGCATGATCTACCCTTTGCACTTGCCTCTCCATGCCATCTGGTATCCATCAGGAGTCTATCTCAGGAGACATGTTGATAGAAAATTCTGTCTATTAAAGATGTCACTACCGAAAAAAAGATACTCATTGAAATAAAAATTCAATACATTGAAAATTCTTCAACTAATCCCTTATAAAAGCTGACATTTCACTGAAGTGCTCAATCCCTATGTAAGCACAGATTTCTATTCTAATAGTCTTGTGGTGCAGAAACTAGATGGTCTGGTTCCTAGTGTTATGTCAGGATATGATGTCAAGATGCATGAAAACACATCCAGGCAGATTGATTTCTTCCAAAACAAAATCTAGAACTTTTGGGAGGCTAGATCTTCCCAACTGTTTTCATATTGCAGTCCTGTTTTGGTGCTTCAAGTTGCTGAGATCCTAGAACTATAAGAGTGGTTGGTGCTCAGGTGGGCGGAGCTGTGAGGTTGTGGGGAGAGAGCCAGGAGATTGTGTGGTATAATGGTAGTTGACCAATCTGTGCTGAGGGGAGTTATACGGGGTGGGGGGGGGGGGGTTCTCAAAGACATTTGTGAACAGCAGTTGTGGAGGTGTGGAGGTATTTCATTGTAATGATAAAACAACCAATCTCTCTATTAGATTATTCAAGATAAGATTGGAAATCTAATTCACCATTAAAAACAAAGCTCTGATGAATTAAAGAGACCATTCAGCTGATAGCTTTCAATGTTCCACAGCTACGCTTACTACTTTTGAGCTTCTGATCCCATTGTGGGTCAGGACCCAGAGTCTGGAAAGCCTTACTATAAGGAGCTTGTCATCAAAAGCTCTAGCTTAGATGGCACAGTGGCGCAGTGGTTAGCACTGCCAATTCACTAACAATCCAGGTTCAATTCAAGTCTCAGGTGGGTGTCTGTTTGGAGTTTGCACATTCTCCCTGTCTCTGTGTGGGCTTCCTCTGGATGCTACAGTTTCCTCCCACAGTCCAAAGATGTGAGGTTAAGTGGATTGGCCATGCTAAATTCCCAAAATGTCAGGGATGTGCAAGTAGATGGGTTAGCCATAGGAAATGCAGGGTTACAGGGATTGGGTAGGGGGGATGGGTCTGAATGGGAAGCTCTTCTGAAGGTTGGTGTGTACTTGATGGGCTGAATGACCTGCTTCCATACTTCTATGAAATCAGTCATACAACATAAATCTGAAAATAGGCATATGTCAACTAGAACACTGAAATACCGAGTGTTGCATTTTTGCTTTGACTCCACATATTTGTTTGACAGTTCCCTGACAGCTTTGGCAGTCCCAATCATCATTCTAGTCATCAGCAAAATGATGGAAGGGGTCATGAACAGTGCTCCTCAGCAACATTTATTCAGCAACAATCTGCTCACTGATGCTTAGCTATATTCCACCAAAGATACCTAACCCTGGTCTAAACATGGATAAAAGAGCTGAACTCCAAAGTTGAGTGAAAGTAACTGCTCTCAACATCAGGGCCGCATTTGAAGAAGTGTGGCATCAAGGATCCCTGCAAAACTGGAGTCAAAGGGAATAAAGTAAAAATTCAGCACTGGTTAAAGTCATACCTTGCATAAAGGAACATAATTGTGATTGCTGGAGGTCAGTCATTTCAGTTGCAGGACATCACTGCAGGGGTTCCTTAGTGTAGTGTCTGAGACTCAACCACATTTAGCTGGTTCATCATGAAGTCAGAAGTGGGGATGTTCGCTGATGGTTATACCATTCACAGTTCTTGAGATACTGAAGCAGTGCATGTTCAGATGCAGCGCAACATGGTCAACACCCAGGTTTGAGCCAATAACTGAAAGTAACATTTGAACACACTAGTGTCAGGAAATGACACTTGGGCAGCACAGTGGCTCAGTGGTTAGCATTGCTACCATGCAGTGCCAGTGACCCGGGTTCAATTCCACCCCTGAGTGACTATCTGTGGGGAGTTTGTATATTCTCCCTGTGTCAGCGTGAGTTTCTTCCCACAGTCCAAAGCTATGCATGTTAGATGGATTGGCCGTGCTAAATTACCCATAGTGTCTAGGGATATGTGGGTTAGCCCTAGTTAATGCAGGATTATGGAGATAGAATAGGGGAGCGGAGTCTGGTTGGGATACTTTTCAGGGGGTTGGTGTGGACTCGATAGGCCAAATGGCCTGTTTCTGTACTGTTGGGATTCTACTGTTGCGATTCTAAGAGAAAATCTAACCAGTGTCCATTGGTACTGAAGTTGCATTACCATTACTGAATCACCCACTATTAATAATTTGGAGGTTGCCATTGATCAGAAACTTAATTAGAGCAGATACTTAAATACTATGGCTACAAGAGTATGTCAGAGGGTGGGAATCCTTCTGAATATTTTGAGGGGCTTTGGTCTGGTCCATTGCATTGCTATTTCTTCATCTTCACCAAGCACTAATCCTGGAACTCCTTTCCCAACAGCACTGTGGGTATCCCTACACCCAGGGGATGGCAGCAGTTCAGGAACAAAACTTGCCACTATCTTCTCCAGAACCATTATTGACAGATAATAAGTGCTAGGCTAGCCACTGATGCCTACATCCCATCAACAAATATAAAAATCTAAGTTTCTGTGCTTATCTATAGAATGTATTTATCAGTTCAGCAAGTACTTACACAAGAATGCTTAGTTTTCTCAACTCCTAAGGGCAAGTTAACCTTTGCATTGGTGTTCTAGTACCAGATGCAAAGAGGTACCATACTTCTCAGGGCACCCTAACTATTCAATAGAAATACATGGAGAACAGACCTAATTTACTATATGCATTATGGAGACTCCAAACTCTGATTTCTTGGAACTGTGCAGGTGTTAACCATGAACCTCCCCCAAGCCTACCTGTTATCATCTACTAAAGTCTGAGTCTCAAGACTTGATGGAACAAATATTGCATATATTAAGGGTTGATTGGGTGAGAATTAATTGCATATGCAGGGAGCAAATAGCAGTGGGATCTGAGTTTTATTGAATGTAGTTAACTAAAAGAAAGATCTCTTTAAAAAATGGACTTGGACGGTTCAGAACTGTTTATCTTCTGAGTGTATAACAATCCAAACCTTTGCTAAAATGAAAATCCCTGGGTTAGAGGACAATACTTGGGATTCTCAACTTCTGTCATTTTCACAATAGCAGAGATGCTCTCTATCATAGTGAAAATTATGATCTTAAAGTGCAGAGGAACCCTGGGTTAAAATCATAGGCTCCCACAGTTCAAAGATGTGCAGGTTAGTTAGATTGGCCATGCTAAATTACCCAAAGTGTCCAGAGATTTGCAGGCTAGATGGATTGTCTTGGGAATGCAGGGTACAGGGATGGAATGCTCAACGGATGATTGATATGGACTGAATAGTCTGTTTCCAGACTGAGGGATTCTATGATGTAGGCAATAACTCAGTGGTTTTCTGAGCAGTGGTGGCATTTTCCAAGTTCCCAACCATTTGATGGTAGGTAGTCATCAAGTTGAATATCCAAGTAGGATTGCTCCCCCTTCAATGTGGTGACTTGATGAGGCCTGGTGCAACTCCAGCATGCTGCCTTTGCTGCTCCTATTGCAGTTTTATCTCTTCTGCCTATAATTTGGGTTATTGAATCATTTCCATTTCTCCTCTTCCCACTGAATTCCCCTGAGGCAAAAAGTCAATTTAGCCAGCACTTCACCTTAATGTTTCTTTACTGTTAGCATAATTCTGTTTAATATTGTCATAGTAATTAGTATTGTCAAAAGTGTGTGGGTTTAAATTGTCTAACTTGAGATCCTTGGGGAAAAAAGGCTCTGTCATTGCTATTGATGGGACAGTGAATCTTTCCCTGTGAGTTGTGGGCCTTACCATCTTAGTTCCACTGTGAGGGAGGCTTGAATGTTCAACCTTATGTTTGTATATTGTATAAACTGTTGAAGTCAAACACAGTCCATTCAATTTTTAGAAGTGTGGCAAAAACTGCAAAGATCCTGCAAAAATAAAGCACTGATAGATGGACTAAAATCTACCACAAGAACTACTGAAGTGCAGTGTCTCAAACATATTCTGAAATTATGAATGATCTTGTTCTGTAACATCTCGTGATAGTTATGCACCTGTAAGAAATTTATGAAGAAACCTGTAAGCTGCCTAATTTGTCTGCTAAATAGATACTCTGAATACAAATTTACTGTGAAACAAAAGCAATTCTTTAGTATGCATTTTTATAAAAGCTACAACAATTATTAATTTACATATTTTAAAAAGACTTGTTAAAAATATTACAATTGTGAAAACTTTATGCAAAGGTTAATTTAAATTGTTTATTTAGAATTCTGATTAATTTCTCATGTAATTGCTGTAGTTATATAACAAAAAGAATATTGTCATCTGTTGAGCTGAAATATAGATTTTTTGGGCTTTGTAACCACATTGCAAAAAGAGCACACAATTCTTAAAGGGAGCCTGATCTACAAGATTAATTGTAAAATGAAATTAGTTGAATTCAACATTCAGCTTATACCTTTACTCATAAATTGAGAGCATCTCGTGCTTTTAAAAAACATTACAAAGCTTTAATGGTTTTTCATCTCTAACTCTAAAAATTGTTCTGCAAGCTCATTATTTTCTCTGCTTATTATAACAAGGTTTCATTTATTAAAGGTAGAAGGTTCTGTTGCACCATGAAAAATTGATTGACCTTTTGTCACATTGGACCACATTCGCTAAAAGTGGTAAATTTACAAATTTGAATGTAAGTGAAGCTGTCTAGTCTAGTAAAAAAATTTTTTACCTCATCTATCTGTCTGTCTGTCTGTGTCATTGTGTAGGGGGATTTTATAAGAGGTTAGAATTTTAACTAATAGAGTTATATGCCAATGTTCCATATTTGTTTACCTGTAGCTAGAGTCTATTTATTTGTAATAAATACTGTCTCTTATTAAGTAGAGAAACCTTGTTGGTGCCTCTCTGTTTCCAGAGTCATAAAATGAAATGAATCAGTGGTTTTAAAGCTTGTTTTATTTTTAAAAAGCAGATTGTAATTGGAAAAGTAACTTAAAAGGGAAGCTTAGGAAGGAAATTGACCTTCCCAGCTTTCAGAGAAAATAAAACCCAGACTTTGCCACAACAGGGAGCCTTTCTGTCCAGTGAAAATTGAGCAAGTGGCCAAACTTAGAACTCCTGCTCTTGAACTGGAGCAGTTTCTACAGATTGGATGGTGGCAAGTATAAACCCACTATTTAAAAATTTGCGAAAAAGGTAAAAAAAGGAAATTATGGACAGCTAGCTTAACATCAGTCATGGAAAAAAATGCTTGAATCTATTATAAGAATCATGAGAACAGAACCTTTGTAAAGCATTAATGGGACAAGACAGAGACAGCCTGGATTTATTAAATGGAAATCGTCCTTAATAAATTTACTTCAGTTTTTTTTGACAATGTAATTAGTACAACAGATAAGGGAGAAATGGTGAATATGTGTCAATGGATTTTCTCATGGCTTTCAAGAAGGTCCCTCCTTAGAACTTAATGGGCAAAATTATTGCATATAGGATAGGGAATAATTGGATGGATTGCAAATTGTTTACAGATAGGAAACAGGAAACGGGATTAAACTGGTCTTCTGCCAAGTGACAGGCAGTGATTCATAGAATCGTAGACTCCCGACAGTGTATAAAGAGGCCATTCGGCCCAACAGGTCTACACAAACCCTTTGAAGGGCATCCCACTCATAACCTATCCATATAGCTCCACATTTACCATGGCTAATCCTAGACAGAATGGGGTAATTTTGCATGGCCAATCCACCTAAACTGAATGTGTATGAGGCACTGCAAAGATCAGTGCTTGGGCCCCAACATACATGATATTTATAAATAAATGTGTGAGGTAACCAAATGCAGTGTTTCAGGTTTGCTGATGATACAAAACCGGGCAGGATTGTGAGTTGCGACGATGATCCAAAACGCCTTTAGCACAACATGATTAAATATGAAGACACACACTTTGGAGTGAAAAACAGAAAGACTGTATTACTTAAATAATGATATATTGGCAAATGTTGTCATACAATGTGTGTCTTGATACACCATTCACTAAAAGTATATAGGCAGATGCAGCAAGCAATTAGGAAGTCAAATGACATATTGGCTTTCATTGTAAGAGGATCTGAGTTCAGAAGTAGAGGTGTTTCACTGCAATTACACAGGGCCTTGGTGAAGCCATACCTGGAGTATTATAAGCAGTTTTATCTCCCTACCTCAGAATGGATATAGCAGCCATAGGTAGAATTCAGCAGAGATTCAGCATGGTGTCATTGGGGATGGCAGGACTAACCTATGAGGAGAGATTGGTTTGAATGGGCCTGTATTCATTAGAGTCTAGAAGGATGAGAGGGGGCTGATTGAAACATTTAGCATTCGAACAGATTAAATGCAGGGAGGATGTTTTCCCTTGGTGGGGAGTCTAGAACCAGGGAACACAATCTCTGAAATTGGATTGAGCATTTAGGATTGCGATGTGGAAACTTATCCACTCAAAAGGTGGTGAACTTATGGAATCTTCAATCATAAAAGACTGTGTAATCACTAAATTATATTAAAAATAGATTTTCTATAGATTTTGAAGGCATTAAGGGCTATGGGTAGAGAGAGGAATAGAGGATTAGCCTTGATCATAATGAATAAAGGAGAAAGCTTAAAATGCTGAAAAGCCAATTCTTATTAATAGTTTCTGTGTACACTGCACTTCTCATTTTCACAGAGTTACGATTAGTGTCAGTTCAGGTTCTGCACATATGCAATTTATAGAGGCATCTGATTATTTAAATCATCACCTGCTTCCAATGAAGTACATTTTAACATCCCTGTAGTGTAATGACGATATCTTTTTTTATTTTCTCTGTATTTTGATAGTGGACTGAAATGGGGAAAGAACTGGTTTCAAACAAATTATTGTTGAGAGATTACTGCATTTTTTTGGGAAGTTGGTAACCTGACACTCACTGTGAGTATTGTCTTCGAACTGCATATGGTTTGCAGACAGAAGAGAGCCAAGGATTGTCTACAAGTACAGATTCAGCTGAAAATAGTTGATAAGTCTCTAGACTACTAACTAGTTATCAATGACAAAGGCCTTCTGCTTACTTGCTTTGTTTGCAGGTAGCTGAGCAGCTTGGGACTGTGGACGAGATACGTACAGACTATCAGATCTCCGCAGGTTGAAGAACTGTTTCTGTTCTCTATAGTAACAAAAACCTTTAGCCTAAAGAAAGGCAGTTTTTTTATTCAGTAGTTGCTGTAAGCTGACATTTTTAAATGATAGGTCAGGGGCTTTCATAAGTGTTAACTGGTCACCCTGTACCTCCTATAAATTGTAATGATTGAAACGAGGTCAGCCAGGTGGACCTCATAGAATATGAGTTCCCTGATTGGGCCTGCCAACCTGGTCCAATCAGGGAGCCCTGGCTGACAGATATAAACAGGAGTGTCAGGAGTTCTATTCACTCTGAGAGCTGGCTCTGAGGATGTAAGGCCAGTGTCAAGTATTATGCATGTGTAAATAAAGAGTGACTTGATGATGGGATACTGGACAAGGTGGAGTTATTTCATAAACAAGTGAAAGCTTCCAGAGAAGGAAGAACATGAAGCAGCATTCTGATCAGCACAAGAATCATCTCAGCCAGCCCTGCGATCAGGAGTCAATGACCTGCCTTTCCAGTCTTTCCTTTTACACATAGCACCCATGTTTGTTTTTTTTTACCTCATCTATCTGTCTGTCTGTGTCATTGTGTTGGGGGATTTTATAAGAGATTAGAATTTTAACTAATGGAGTTATATGCCAATGTTCCATATTTGTTTACCTGTAGCTAGAGTCTATTTATTTGTATTAAATATTCATTCTTGTTAAGTAGAGAAACATGGTTGGTGCCTTCTGTCAACCTAGGTCTAAAATTGGGAATTCTGTGTATTTTCCAAAAGCTTTGCCTTTTGTGATAGCTCTGGGTATATTGGGATTGATTTTCAGCAAGATATACCAATGAGATATTACAATAGCACGTAACAGCCTGAAGTGAACAAATCTGCTAAAAGCAGGTCTAAACTTTATAGATCAGTTGGATGGCCCAGGTTATCGTCTGGAGACATAAAATACCATTTGCATATGGTGCCTATATGTCTTTGGGGTTTGAGAGGTTATACTTGAGCTGGGGGTGGATTGGAATTCAGGATTCCTTTGTGATAATGCAGATTCTGCATAAATATACATTAAAAAATTCATATGTCTAATAGATCTACCAAACTATAAAATTGTTCAGCAATTGTCAAACTTTTCAGTGAACTGTCAAGGCTATCAAGTGGCTGAACACTCTGGGCTTTAAATTTTAAAATATAGTTTGTAGATATTTTGTTTTATATAGACAACCTTTTGCTGTTTCTCTCTATCTTTGAAAAGAGTCTGAGGGTTACCATTGTAAGATTTGTGTTGTATGACCAATTTTACCATCTAACCTTATCATAGTGGGGTGCCTGTTAAATGACAGTTTGACTGGCAGTTTTAATTGGTTGTAGAATACAATATATTGTTTTTATTTGAGTTTAGTGAAGTATTTTTAATGTATCAAGTTTTTTAAAATCAACGAGTTTGTCAAAATAAATCTGCTGTTACTAAACCACGACTTAACCATGTAAAGGCCTCAATTCAGGCAAAGTTAGTAGGTCAGCCAATAACTCACAATCCACATAAAATCATGAACAGGTCAGGGACAGGAGGGAAAACCATTTTTGAATTTTGCAAGGCCCCTGGCTGCAAATCCACTGACAGAGAATAGTAACATTCTGCCCGATAATGCAAAGACAAATTATTAGCCAAGTTTGAATAAACATTTCTAGCTTTGAAAGGTAACTGCAGAACCTTTCACAAAGTTATAGATAATTTTATAAACTTCGTATTTGTAAATGATATGCTTTGGGACTGTCTCTTTAACTTGAGAAGTGAAGGCATTATGTGCCGTATGTTATTTCTGAAGACAAGCCTGCTTAGCTTGTTGGTTAAAGGCTAGAAAAGGTACAAGTTGATTTACTGAGAAGAAGGCACTTGGCTTTCTCACCGATAGAAGCAGCAAGTACAATTGTGCTCACTGTGGGTAGGCAGTCTCCAAGTCTCAAAGGAAGGTATTGGAAATGTTAGGCTTAATAAATGATTACATTTTAAATGATTTATTTCATTCCAAGATAAAGTGGAATTTGGGGTCAGAAGAAACATAATTAGCATTTCTATCTGAATATATGATGCATGTGATTCATGTTGACATTGAAGACATAAGAAGATCAGTTCAATGGCATTATGATTGTTGCATTCCTCACTATAAATATCCTGGTGATTACCATTGACTAGAAATTGAATGAGACCAGCAATGTAAGTACTGTGGCTATGAGAGCAGGTCAGAAATCAGAAATTCTGTGGTGAGTGAATCACCTTCTGTCTGTTCACCAAATCAGGAGTATGATGGAATATTCTCCATCTGCCTGGATATGTGCAGATCCAAAACAGTCAAGAATCTTGACATCATCCAGGACAAAGCATCCCGCTTGATTAGCAGCCCATAAAGAAGCTTCAATATTCAGCCCTTCACTACTGATGCATAGTTGCAGCAGGATGTACCGTCTATAAGATATACTGTAGTAACTCATCAAGGCTATTCAACAGCTCCAAAACCAAAACACCTGCCATGTAGAAGTGGCGGCAGATACATAGGAGCATTTTAACCTGCAGGTTTCCCTCCTGGTTGCACACAATCCTAACTTGCAACTCCTTCACTATTGTCATTCCTTCACTATCACTGGGTCAAATTCCCACAACTTCCTCCCAGGGAACCCTGTGATTCAATAAGACAGCTCACCACTATTTTTTCCAGGGCAATGAGGGATGGACAATAAATGGTAGCTTAGAAAGCGATGTTATATGCTGCCAATGAATTGTAAAAAATGTTTCTAGCTAGCGATTGTAATATCAGGTTAGAGTGTGCTGAAATTCACAAACACAAGTCAGTGTTCAATGTAATCCTCAGTGAAAGTCAGTTCTGGGATTAGAAGTTATTCAGCTGGGGAAAGGATAAAGGAAGCAAACTGTTCAGAACTGAAAATAAGGTTAGATTGGAAGTTTGATTTTGGAATGAAGTGTCCACTGAAGACATGTGTAACATATACTGTAGTGGGAGATTGACTCTCATGCTAGAAGTTAGTTGAAAAAAATTCTTGCCTGTTATTCCAAGCATAAGTTGCCCACTGAAGAATGCTTAGACAATAAAAGTGAAGTGCTCCTGATGATGGAAATCTGATCTAAAGGCAGAAGAGTTATGTTGGACTCAACACTGTTCTTTTTCCCACAGCTCCAGCCAGACCTAATGAGTTTCTCCTGCACTTTCTGCTTTTATTTCAGTGCTTCAACAATGGTGGTTTACACTTGTTACGGTAAAAGGCTTAAAACTCAAAATATTGTGTGATTTTCTCTGGCAGCTACTGCAAGTTCAAGTGCGTCACTCTCTGTGGGGATCACATATCAGTAATTTGCAAATAAACTTCTACAATTCTGTAGTACAGTTTGAATGGTGTTAGAAATATTCAGCTCTTTTAATATCTGTCACCTTATGTAAACATATTGTAATTCCCAAGAATCTTCACATCAATGAAAAACTGGCATTTATTTACTCTTTACATTCTCAGATTGTTGCAATATTTAGGGATTTAAAAGGGTGGTTTAATCTAATATCTAGACTAAACATTATAAATAAAAATGTGGCTAAATCATATGTTTTTGGTTTTTCAGCTGAATGATTTTTCAGAATTACCAGCAGTGAGACTAAACATGAAATTCAATTAAAATACTGAATATTGAACAAAAGCTTCATGCTCAAATTATAGTCTTGATTGCTGTTACATGTTGACATTATTCGATTTTATGTCAGAACATTGACAGCTAACAAACTGCCAGCTGTAATGCTAATCTAAGGAAGGTATAGGAGCAATTTCTTCAAAATGATCCTCAGATTGCTTGTGAAAATATCAGTGCCAATTTTCCCGCAAAAGCATAATGCAACAAACATTCCTTACCAGGGAGAGAAGAGAAGCCATCAAGATCACATGTCTGTAGATGGTTTAAAAGGGTCATAAAAATATTTTGTCTTAGCTGAGCCCCTGTGTGACCCTTAAGTTAGCAAAAATCTGAGAAAGCAAAGAGTAAATAGGTGATCTGGCATATCTACATGCCAGTTGTTCATGGATGTGAAGATCATTGGGAATTATAATATGTTTGTATAAGGTGCTAGATATTAGAAAAGGTGTATGTTTCTAACACCATTCAAATTGGATGACAGAATTGAAGAAGTTTAATTGCAACTTACTGATATGAAATGTTTGTGTTCGTAACAGTATGAAACAGTTCAATTCTGGTCATTTTATTGGTCCATGTAGTAATCTATCATCTACATCAGCAGGAATGAAAATGTATTTTTAATGGAAAGATAGAAAGAGCTGGATCAGTTAAATGAGTTTAATTTCAAGCTAAATACTCCTAATACTATTACCCAGGATTTATCCAATAGCAGCCTGATGCAAGAGGAATGGATCGGACAAAGGTGAATCACTGCAATTTGTAGGAAAGAAAGCATCATTATCCCAGACTGATCGATTCCTCCCCATCGATTGATTCCAATGGAAGTTAAATAAATTTCTGGAGATGTTGCTACATTTAGCTATCTGTCATCCCTGCTCTTGAATGGGAGTCAAACCACAGATGTGTCCTTGTATATTGGATGAATATTCCTGATTGTTTGTTGGTTCTACTGTTCTTATAAAGTGCACACTGTCAAGTTCCTAAGGAGCAATTGATCAGAAGTCAACAGTGTGTAGATCCTGATCTTCAGATGTACAGGCTGAAACATTATTTGGGAGTTTATGTACTTTAGGCAGTACGAGTACAATTTTGACTCAAAAGTTGCACTAGCCCCATGGACGCATGTTTCTGGTGAGGACTTTGTGAAATAGATGTTGATGTGAGAGTTGGGCAGCTATGCTGAGTAGTCATCCAGTCAGTCAATGTGGAACGCTCATTTACCTGTAACAGGGCTACATTCAAACTCTGTACTCCAACCAACGTCATTTCAGAATCATGCATAGCTCAGCATGTGTTAAGTAGTTGAAAGCACCTCTTTTAGGACACTATTTAAAGACATGATCAACCACTTTTAAATGTAGTTACTGTGATGGGGAGATGTGGCCATGAATGTGAGGTATGAGCGATTTGAGTGGAGATTTTTGTGAAGTGATGGTGTGTATTTTGTTTTTATTCATTATTCATTTATTCAATGATGTGGGCATCACTGGCCAAGCCAGCATTTATTGCCCGTCCCTAATTGCCCAGAGAGCAGTTAAGTGTCAACCACATTGTTGTGGGTCTGGAGTCACATGTGATCCAAACCAGGTGAGGATGGCAGTTTCCTTCCCTAAAGGACATTAGTGAACCAGATGAAATTTTCCAACAATCGACAATGGTTTCATAGTCATCAATAGACTCCTAATTCCAGATATTTACTGTTAGTTATTTATTGTAGTATGAAGCACTATGGGGCAAGTGGTACAATTAGAGTTGAGACTATGGTGCTGGAAAAGCACAGCAGGTCAGGCAGTATCCGAGGAGCAGGAGAATCGATGTTTTGGGCATAAGACCTTCATCAGGAATGAGGGCTGCATTCCTGATGAAAGGCTTATGCCTGAAACATCGATTCTCTTGTTCCTCAGATGCTGTCTGACCTGCTGTGCTTTTTCAGCACCACACTCTCGACTCTGATCTCCAGTATCTGTAGTCCTCATTTTCTCCTCATGGTATAGTTAGTAGAATATGATGTGTGGTTGTTGAATTTCTTGCAGCACAACATCTGTGAAGAAGGGATATGCTGCTGGCATTGAATCTGAAAGCTATGTTCCCTCATGTTTGTAGAGAATCTTTTATCGCCCTATCTGCTTCCCCCAACAGGCTTCCCCTCCCCAATTGCTCAGGCAGGGAACACTATGAAACCTGTAGACTGTCCTGTTGCACCACAGGCAATATTCATGCAAGTCTTACAGACCTCCCTGACTGCTTCTAGCATCCACGTCCAGCCAAAATGTACCTCTCATTTAAGGGGTAAAGCTTAGCTCTAAGCAGTACAGACCAGCTGAAAGCCACACTGGCCTCACAGAAGTTTGCATCCTGGTGCAGAATGCAATCAAGTGGATGAGAAGGTGGTGTGCCCCCTGCATCAGGAGCAATCTGAGCTGGTTCATTGTGTATCATGAACACAGTCTTATTTAAGCCTAATCGAATTCCCTGAGCAAACAATCATAGACCTTGAAACAAATGATTCAAGCATCAGGGTGGAAAACAAATATTGATATGTTTCATGACATGCAATGATTGCTTCAGTCTAATTCATCAATGATCTCTCACAATCACTTCTAGTAGACAGAAGTCATTGTTTCATCCCTGCTACAATAGCATTAGTGAAGAACTATGTACTCGAAGCAGCAGCTTTCTTTAAAATTTCTTTCGAAAGAGTCTGACATTTCTCCGATCATCAGTCTCACAGATTGATCTGTCAATATGATATTTTTCATTTGTAGTTGGGTAGCCTGCTGTGTCTATCACAAACTGACACCAGGAAGTGATACTTGTGATTTCTTACTGATTAACCAATAATTTGCTTCAATTTCACTGTTAGGCATTTACATTAATGGATGTACATAAATGTGCTCAAAATAGAATACTACTATACATTATTAATTTTCCCCGTTTTGAGCTCGTGAAGTTGCAATACTATACATTTTATTCAATTCCAACCAAACATTTGTAGGTAATGGTCTGGAAATTGATGCCAATATAAAGCAGCAGGCTAAAGGCAGTTGATGGAAGAGACAAGATGTCAGGAGTATAGTGTAGCTTTTACCAACCCAGCAAAATTCATATAAAGGTTAATAAATAAACAAATGAATGCTTACGCATTCAAATGCATTCCAGATGAAGGGCTTATGCTTGAAACGTCGATTCTCCTGCTCCTCGGATGCTGCCTGACCTGCTGTGCTTTTCTAGCACCACACTCTCGACTTCTGCAATCATATCACTAGATAGACTAGTTCAGAAGTCTAATTAATTTGTTCAGTTTCCACACTTCTGGCTACGACACGGATTCCAATCACGGTTCCTGTACCACTGAAGTGATTACTGAAGAAATAGTCAGTACAGGGGTGGGTTATCTCTGAACTTAAATAACACTGTAGTCAAGGCTAAATTTTACTGACCCTGGAGCAATAGCTTTGGAAGACTGGTAAAACAAGTGGAGTGTGATGGAATGAAACCCCTACTTTTTGGCCACTATGACCAGCACTGGCCAGCTTTTCTAGAGCAGTGGGAAGGCTGTGTTTCAGAGGGCACATTGAGAAGCTGGGTGTGACTGTGAAGCTCTTAAAATCTCAGCAATATCACAAAACACTGTACACTGCATTTATGATCATTCCTTTCTCTACATTAACACCATTGTTTTCTTTCTCTAATTGTCAAAAAGTCTACATTGAATGAGCAAAAACATCTTCCAAATGACATATAGGCAAGATCAAAACCATCAACCCTGTGTCAATGTCACTTTGCTAGCTAATAACTTCACACCTCTTCCTTGCTACTGCCTGCAAATAAAGCACAGTGCATGCAAATGTGATCCTGAGGTGAGGTTCCAGCTCTATGTTTACTTGATCATCAAAAGCACATAATTCCACATGCAAAACATCACTAGTCTCTGTCCCTTGTTCCAGCACATCTGCTGCAGAAACTACAGGCACACAAACCCTTATCTGAAATCCTTGGGGCCAGTTGTTTTTCGGAATTTGGAATTTTTGGGATTTCGCAATAAATTACATTTTCACAGTGAAATAGAAAATATTACCTAACAGCAGACGCATGTGTGAATAGTACGAGCACTGAGACAGAATTGACTCCTGCCAGTGCTGGGCCACACTGCCACTTCATATGTGAGTAACATGGTTTGAGTGGGTGTGGCGTTGGGTCACCTGTTTGCACACCAAAATGACGCTCCACACTCCGTGAAAAGTATTTTGGATTTTGGAGCTTTTCAGATTTTGGAATTTTGGATAAAGGATTGTGTACTTGTATCATCCATTCATTTGCAAGCTCCAGACATAATTATTTGAAGATTCACTTGGCCAGCTGTCCAATGTGTAACTTCCAAAAATGATGTTATGATTCAAAACATTGATACTTATTATTCCAATTTAATTCAATTCAATTGTCATTCATTGATCACCTCAATCAAACGGGAAGCAAATGCCTTAATTTTAAATATTTCCTATTTGCTGAATAACAGTAAGTCCTTTATCCTCCCTAACTCTAAAGTCTGCCAGCCCTATTACCCTCCAAACCTCTATACACATCAAATTCTGGTTCTTTGCACACCTACAAAATTCACAATTCCACTATTTTCAGCAATGTCTGTAGTTTCCGTCACCAACTCGCTGCCTCTTTTCTCTATCATTACTTCTTTATAGCAATGCTTAAAAAGGTCTTTGACCATGTTTTTGGGTATCAGTCCTGGTGCGATTGTTTTGTCGATAACACTGCTGTGACATGCCATGAAACCTTCCACTATGTCAAAGCAGCTAAATAAATGCAAGTTGTTGCTTTTGGTCAAGATTACAAACTCAGCAGGACCTGTGATTTCTTCACTTTTGCCACTAATCAATGACAATTGAGAACGTGATGCAATTCTGCTGAACTGCTGATTTTTCCAGATTTAAAACATCAGAAGCTATTCTTGTGCAGCTAGTTAAACCACCATGAAGTAAGCTTTGTTCTTCATCTGTGTCTGCGGAGTCAGAAGATTGAAGTCCTGTTCCAAGTGAGGTATTCAAGAGAGTGTTGGATGATTATTTGGATAGAAACAGAGTGCTATGGATTGGGGAAAAGCAGGAGCTTGGCAGAAGGTAATGACGCTCATTTTAAGAGCCTGTGTAGATATACTGGGTCTGTGTCTGCGATTCTGTGTCTTGAAGAGAAAGTACTGAAGTCTCAGGCTAGACTGACTGCTGTATTGTTTAATGGACCACCATTTAAAAGTGGTGTTAAGTTGTAGCTCCAGCTGCCCTCTTACACATCAACAAAAAAAAAGTCCTACGTAAAATTAAAGGAGAGATGCGGAATTCAAAGAGTAACCCAACGCATATTTATTCGCTTAATATTATTCCTTCAGATTCTGGTAACTCAGCTAAATATTCAGTGTTAACATTTTAAAGGAAAGTACACTCAAACAATATTTTTCTAGTCGATAAAATGTGAAGCTGGAAGATGCGTAGCAGGTCAAGCAGGAGAGTTGACGTTATGGGCAGGACCCTTAATCAGATATGGGGAGAGAGAAGGAGGCTGAGAAATAAATAGGGGTCAGGGAGATGAGGCTGGCAGAAAGGTTGTTGGGATGGTGATAGGTGGATGCAGGTAAGAGTTGCAGCCGATAGGTGGGAAGGAAGAGGGACAGATTATGTCAGGTCAAGAGTGGGGTGGAGGGGGGAGGGTCTGGACCTGGGATAGGGAGATTCGGAAGCTGTTGAATTCTGTGTTGTGGTCATAAGGTAGTAAGTTCCCAAGGTGGAAGGTGAAGTGTTCTTCCTCCAGCTGCAGCATGCAAACATACAAAAAAAAAATAGCTGAAAACTCAGTCCCTTGAGGTATATCAGTGAATATAGAGTTTCAACTTGATAACACTGCATCTGGATTACTTTCCAGCATCTTCCGTGTTTTGCTTTAATCTATGTAAGAAGTTGACTGGTGACTACTAGTGGTATGTTAGAAACAGGACAGTTTGTTCTCTTAACACTTGACACTTCCACTGTATTGCATGGAATCCAAATTTTTTTGATGTTTGTAGAAGAAAAATGTTGGTGATACTGAGGACTACAGATGGTGAAATGTGGAGATGAATGAAGTACAGCAGGTAAACAGCATCAGAAGAGTAGAAGAGTCAATGTTTCAGGCAGGACCCTGGGATTTTAAACATGTGAAATGCCAGGGCAGAGCAAGTGTGTCAATCACATTGAAAATGATGAAGTGTTGGTACCTGTTCCTATACCTGGTACATAGATATCTTTGGGTTTGGGGGCCATGCACATTTATGACTTACAGTGACTTATATCGGATATGCTTACAGTTCTATCAAAGTCACTAAATTTGAAAACATTTCCTTCATCTAATGACATCCCAAGTGTTTCACAACCAACCAATAAAGTAATCAGGAATTGTAATCATGTTTTAAACATGGGAAACATAGCAGATATTTTACACAGAAAAATTCCACTCACAAAAATTAGATAAGTCATCCAATAACCTGTTTAGTGATACTGTTTGAGCTGCTTCCTTCCTATGAGGATGGAAGTTGACTATTTCGATTTTCATGTCTATTCCACCATTCTATTTGATTGAAATCCGCCTCACCCATTCAAATTCAATTAACCTACCTTTGATCCAGTTTTCTTCATGCATGTTAGCTGCCAAGAATACATCATTGTAGACTTGAAAATTTCAACTTGCTCAGTATTGATTGGAGCAATGGCAGAGCAAGATCAAATTTTCACAAGCCTTCAACAGGACAAATATTTCATCATTTCACTCCAAAATAGCTTAGCTTTACTTCAAACAGTATCTTGTTTTGGAATCCCTGTTAGAAATACAACCTCTATGTATCTATCTTATTAATACTTATTTACACATCTTAACCATCACACCTATCATCTTTCTACATAAAAGGAAACGCAAACAACATTTATGAAACATGCCCTCACTATTTAATCCTTTAAGCCCTGATATCAGTCTGCTGCATACGTTCTACTTTATCATCAATGACTCACATGTATGGGGCAAGACTCTCTCTGTTTTTGTCGACCACAGGCTCAAAAATGGCATTAATGAGTAAATCCTGTAGGAAAGGACCCAGGATATTTTGAATATGATGTATAATTAAGCACATTTAATAAATGATCTCAGTGAAAATTGATCCCCTAGATTTAAAAAAAAGTATCCATAAGATGGTAGAACTCAGCATTCAGTGTGAGAGGGAAGAACTTGGGTTGGAAACTACTGTGCTAAACCTAAATAAGAGTGTGGGGAAAGTAAGCTGGAGTGAACTGGGCAAGGGGTTTAGCAGCAAAGGTAGTTAAGGAACAGGGGCAGACATCTAAGAACATTGTTCATGACTCACAACAAAGATGTATCTCAGTGAGAAAGAAGGATTCTAGGAAGAAGGTGAGTCAACTGTGTTTAACAAAGGAAATTAAGAATAGTATCAAACTGAAAGAAAAAAATTGCAAAGTGGTAAAGATTAATGATCAGCTAAAGGTTTGGAGAAGGTTTAAAAGCCAAAGATGACCAAAAACATAATAAACAGAGAAGGTAAACTTGAGGGTAAACTTGCAAGTAATGTGAAGATGGATGTAAAAGCTCCTCTTAACTATAAAAAGGAAGAGAAGCACAAAAATGAATCAAGGCCCCTTAAATATTGAGGCTGGGAAATAATAATGGGCTACCAGAAAATACTTTGCATCAGTCTTCATGATAAAAGACACTAAAAACACTCCAAAAATACTAAATAGTCAAGGGACAAAAGGAGGAGAGGAAATAAATACATAGAACAGAGAAAAAAAGTACTAGGAAATGAAAAGGAGGCTAAATACTGATATGTCCGTGGGATCTTATGGGATGTATTCCAGGATATTAAAGGAAGTACCTACTGAAATATTGGATGCATTGGCAGCAATCTGCCAAGGATCCTTAGATTCTGGAAAAGTGCCGGAGGATGGGACAATGCTGATGTAACATTCCTATGTAAAAAGAGATGGAGACAAAAAGAAATAGGTAACTATTAACTGGTTACATTAACATCTGCTATTAGAAAAATGTTAGAGTCTATTATAAAGAATGAACAAAGAAAGTATTCAGAAACACACAATAAACAGCGTCAGCATGGCTTCATGAAAGGAGAAATCATGCCTGACAAATTTATTAGAACTCTTTGAAGAAGTAATCAGCAGGATAGACAAAGGGGAAGCAATGAACACAATATTGAATGCATTTATGTAATCCAAGTGCAAGGTTGAGCTATACAGAGAGAACCTGCATAGGCTGGGGCTGTTTTCCCTGGAGCATCGGAAGTTGAGGGGTAAGCTTATAGAAGTTTATAAAACAATGAGAAGTATACATAGGGTGAATAGCCAGGGTCTTTTGGAGTCCAAATCCAGGTGTAGGGTAGAGAGGAAAGACTTAAAAGGGAGCTAAGGAGCAACTTTTTCACACAGAGACTGATGTGTATATGAAATGAGCTGCTAGAGGAAATGGTGGAGGCTGATACGATTACAACGTTTAAAAGTCATCTGGATGGGTATATGAATAGGAAGAGTTTGGAGGGATGTGGGCCAAAAGCTGGTTAATGGGACTAGATTAGTTTAGGGTATCTGGTCAGCGTGGACAAGTTAGACCATCGCCTATGTTTCCACGCTGTACAGCTCAATGACTGTATGCCAGTCTTGGGAGGAATGTAGTCAAGCTAACTGAATGGGCCAAAACTTAGTAGATGGAGTAATGTACTTTGGCAGGAGTAGATAAGTTAAATATTATTTAGGTGGAGAATGCTCTGGGGCAAGGAATTTGGAAATCCTCTTATGAATCACAAAAAACTAGCATTCATGTTCAGCAGATATAAGGGAAGACAAATGGAATGCTAGCCTTTGTTGCAAAGGGAATAGAGTATAAAAATATTTAAACATTAAGTCAGACCACATCTAGAATACTGTGCACAGCTTTTGGGCCCATTATCTGAGGAAAAATATTTTGCCATTGGAGGCAATCTGGAGAAGGTTCACTAGATTGATCACTGGGCATGAAAGGTTTTCTTCTGAAGAGAGGTTAATTAGACTGATCCTGTATTTATTGGAATTTAAAAGGAGAGAGAATCTTATTGAAGCATGTATGATCATTCAGGGACTTGACAGAACAGATGAAGAAAGGTTGTTTCCCATTGTTGGAAAGTCTAGGACCACAGTGTGTAGTGTCAGAGTAGGGGATGACACATTTAACACAGAGAAGAGGAGAATCTTTTTTCTTAAAGGGTAGTAAATCTATAGAATTCTCTCTGGTAGAGGGCTATCCTGGTTCATTCTTAAGTATTTTTGAGACTGAGGTAGATTTTTAAGGAAGAGAATCGAGAATTATGGCGAAAAGCCAGGAAAGTGGAGTTTACTTGATGGAAGATAGAGCAGACACCAAGGATCCAATGGCCTACTTCTGCTCTTAGATCTCAGAAAAACATTTACTAATCCACAGTTTGTTGTCCAATGAATTTGCTGGTAACTCTGTTTCAGAACATGTCCAGCCAATTTGCCCATTTAAAGAAATATTGAACAGAAATTGTATTTTTAAAGGAAAATAAAGTTGTAAAGACGTGGCAAGTTGGTCCAAGACTGAATTGAAAATAGGAAGCAATGTCTCAGAAATGTTTATTGAGCGAAGGTGGTGAAGTCCGATCCACCCAAATGTCATTCTTGCCTTTTTGCAATTGCTTTTCCATAATTACTGACCTTTCTTTTAATCTTTAAATTCACTGATCCTTATTTACTGCACTGCAGTACAGCCGGTGCAAAAGGCTGAAAACGAAGTAAAAATGCAAAATAGACAAAATGTTTTGCCCTCAGATAGTAAGACTTGCATATTTGCAATCTATTTTCTTTAAAAGGATGATTTTAAAATTATTACAAACACTGAAGAGAAATCTTTATTGACAAGTATGATAGTTTTGACTTTATGCTGTAGTTTATCAAAGAATTGCAAATTAAATTAATTAAATTGCACTATCTTTAAACGGTCTAGTTGTTGAGAAACATGATAGTGCACCCAGGTTTAATAATTATAACTGAATGAATAAGAGTGCAGCTGACAGAAATTATTTGCATGGCATTAATAGTTTTGCACCCAGCTTCACAGGAGCTGATGTGAGGAGTATTACAGGGTCCGGGGTAGCGCTCAGTGCCGATGCTCTGTGCTTCACTCAGGAATCTCCTTTCCATCATTGTCCCTAAAATTGGAATTCAGTCCCTCTCATCCACCTGAACCCCATAACGCTGTTTATTTGAACAAGTTAGTTATCACGAGTTGGAAGTTGACCACAGTTTTAAAGGTGGAAAGCATAATCTCTCCATTAAAAATGAAGAAAAGCAAGAGATGGGATCAAATACAAGAGAGAGGGAATATTTCAACTTGTAGTCATCTCAAACAAAAAAATGTGGTTCAAATAAACTTTAAGAAATGACAATGAGATACTTGCTGCTGACTAAGTTATATAAAACTGTAAAATAAACCAGATGCTGTCCAGTGCAATCTTCCACTTGGACAACTCTGGAGAGGTGTAATCTCTGAGGGAAAATAAAACAATCTCTACTAAAAAGACTTCTCCAAAATCTGTGAACGATACTGAGACTCTCAGACTTTGCTCAGAAATTTGAAATTATAATTTTGTATATTCCTAGCAGTCGTTGAAATATTTTTAGTATTTTTACTACAGCTGAAATATTTTCACTACAGGTTTGGACATCCAGATGCCTCATGTATGAATTTATGAATCTGTCCAATATCAAATCAGGTGAGAATGTACTGAAGCCATTTTTTGCGGTTACCCAAGAATCTAAACAAAGAACAGTGACAATAAATGTTTCAGTTCTATTGTATCTTCCTTACTTGATTTGTCATGATTCCAGGATTATTCCAGCTTCCTCTTTCCTTCTTCCAGACTTCAGTTTCAGGTCATTCTACTTTGTATCATTGTTCTAGTGCTGAGCAACTTTTATAACTAGGGGTGTTATTATGAATAATTCATCCTAACTTTATAGTTAAATTATGAGGAATGAAGGCATGAGGGATTCAAAGATTAGACTTACTGTATGCTCATGACTAAAAAAAACGGCCTGCCTCACTCCAACTTTTGCCCACCTCGCCTTTTATCATCTTTAGATTTGATTATTCCAGTTCTCTACTGGTTTGATTTCAATCTCTCAGCAAATCAAGCTCTGTATCTGTGCTTGCATAGTAACTCATTACAGGAGGAGGTTGATTGGCCTTTTGAACCTGCCCTGCAATTCAATATGGTCATGGCTTATCCTCCATCTCAAATTCATGCTCCCACTTCCTCCCCATATCCCTTCAAAATCTAATAATGTATCTCTTATTTTCTGTCCCTTACAGCAGGTTTCATCTACCCATTTGACCAACATTATGACTCAGTGTATTAATGCATAAAATTAAAGATTCCTATCCTCATGTTCAAATGTCTCTATGGCCTAGCCCCCCTCTCCTTTGTAACATGGCTTTGATTTCAACCATCCACCAATCGCATGCCTCCCCTCTCCCCACCTGCCACAAGATCTCTGCATTCCTTCAATTTTGCTTTTCAGTAATTTCAGACAACAGAGACTTGTTTCTCATCCTGGGGTCACAGAGTGCAGAAAACATATTCACCAATACATCCTTAAAGCAAAGTTCAAACAGGAGTATGTGGAAGAGAAAAGGACAGAAGCATACCAGATAAGGATACATCCAAGACCAATTAGTACAAATATTTAACCAGTCCACTGGTAAAAGTTGAGTTGCTCGCTCATTGGTATTTCATTTACTTTGGAAGTACTAATTAAAATGGATGCCCTGCTACTGGGGATATTGAATTAAGGAATACACAGTACCACAAGAAATGTTAGCCTCATCGATTATGCTCACAAACTATGAAAGAATAAAAATACATTTTGTGTTTTCTTCAAATTATCCATTCAGTCTGGTAATTTCACCTTATTCTGTTGTGACGTTTAACTTGAAATCGCCCAGAGACCTCAAACGTTCCTCATATGTTAAGCCTATCATTCCTAGGATCATTCTCCTGAACCTCCTTTGGACCCTCTCCAGAGCCATGCTTCCTGAGGTATGGGACCCAAAATTGCTCTAAATGTGGTCTGACAGAGCCTTGTAAAGCCTCAGAAGTACATCCCTGCTCTACTCTTCTAGTCGTCTCAAAATAAATGCTAACATTGTACAGGTGTATTGCCTTCTAAACTACCAACTCAACCTGCAAGTTTACCTTAAAGAAATGCTGGGCTAGGACTCGCAAGTCACTTCAGATTTCTTAATTTTCTCCCCATTTAGAAATTTTATGGGACTAAAATGCATGACCTCACACTTTCCCACATTGCATTCCATCTGCCACTTCTATGCCCAGTCTCCTAACCTGTCCAAATTCTTCTGCAGCCTCCCTGCCTCCTCAGTATTGCCTGCCCCTCCATCTAACTTTGTATCATTTGCAAACTTAGTCAGAATGTCCTCAGTTCCTTCATCTAGATCACTAATGTATAACATGAAATATTGTGATAGCAGGGGAACACTTTGGATCTAGTGATCACAATTCTATTTGTTTTAAAATGTTAATGGAGAAGGAGAATGGTTAAAATTTTTAATTGGGGTAAGGCAAATATTAATGATATGAGACAAGAGTTTTCTTGATTGAAGTATGTGAAGGGACGTCTGACAAGTGGAAGGCTTTCAAAAGTGTGATAATGAGAGTTCAGATTCATTATATTCCTGTTAGAGTGAAAGGTAAGGCTGATAGGATTAGAGATCAATGGATGACGAAAGGTTCCAGTCAAGAATAAAAAAGAATCATATATTAGATATAGATGAATGGGTTCAAACGAGTCTCTTAAACAATAAAAAGAGCGCAGGAGCATTCTTAAGAAGAAAATCAGGAGGGCAAAGAAAGGATATGAGAAGCCTTGGTAGGTAACGTTAAAGATAATCTAAACAGATTCGATGAGCACATTAAGAGCAAAAGATCAACTAAGGAGAGAGTCAAACCTCTTAAAGGTCAAAGAAAATATTGTTGTGTTGAACCTCATGAAATGAGAGAGAGATTGTAAATGAATATATTGTACCTGGTTTTATCGCAAGAAAAGCAATAGAGGCTAGAGTGCTCAGGGAAATAAATATTGACGCTTTGAAACAGTTCACATTACAGAAGAAGATATGCTGGAGATCTTCGAAAATATAAAGGTGGATAAATCTCTGGGATCTGATCTAATGTATCCCAGCGTATCATGGGGCAGATTGGAGGAAATTGCAGGAGTGCTTACAGAAACATTTGTGTCATCCAAAGCTATGGGTGAGGTGTTGGATGGCTGGATAGCAGCTAATAAGCCTTTGTTTATGAAAGGATGTAATGAGAAACAGGGAACTATATACCTGTGAGTCCGGCTTTGGTTGTGGGTAAGTTGTTGGAGGTGATTCCGAAAGATGGGATTTATATGCATTTGGAGAGGCAAGGAATGAATAGGGATAGTGAGCATGGCTTTGTGAGAGGAAAATCATGTCTCACAAACTTGACTGAGGTTTTTGAGGTAGTAACCAAAAAGATTGATGATGGCAGAGCAGTAAATGTTGTTTACTTGAACTTTAGTAAAGCCTTTGACAAACTTCCACGTGGTAGAGTAATTAGTAAAATTGGATTACATGGCATTCAAGGTATGTTTGCCAATTGGATAAAAAATTGACTTAACTGCAGGAGACATGGAGTGGTTATGGAGTGTTGTTTCTCGGACCGGAGGGCCGTTACCATCAGTGTTCCACAAGCATTGATGCTAGGTCTGCTTTTGTTCATCATTTACATAAATGATTTAGATGAGAATATAGAAGGCATGGTTAGTACATTTGCAGATGAAACCTAAATTGGTTGTACTGTCGGCAGTGAAGAAGGATATCTAAGATTATGAAGAGATCTTTATCAATTATGTCAATGGGCTGAGGAATAGCAGATGGAGTTTAATTTTGATAAATGCAAGGTATTGCATTTTGTTAAAACTAACAAGAGCAGGACTAATACAATTAAAAGTAGGGGCTTGAGTAGTGTTGGACAACAGAGAGACAGGGTTCAGGTACATAATTCTTTGAAGTTTGTATCACATGTGGACAGGGTAGTGAAGAAGACATTTAAAATACATGTCTTCATTGCTCAGGCCTTTGAGTAGGAGTTGGGCCATCATGTTGAGGTTATACAGGACATTAGTGAGGCTCTTCTGGATTACTATGCTCAGTTCTGGTTACCCTGTTATAGGTCAGTTAGTATCAAGCTGGGTAGGGTTCAGAAAAGATTTACCAAGATGTTGCTGGGAATGGAAGCTTTGAGATATAGAGAGAGGCTGGTCGGGCTTGGACATTTTTCAATGGAGTATAGGTTACAACATTTAAGAGTTATTTGGATAAGTGCATGAATAAGAAAGGTTTAGAAGGATATGGGAGGAGAAAGGGAGGTCTGCAGATGCTGGAGATCAGAGCTGAAAATGTGTTGCTGGAAAAGCGCAGCAAGTCAGGCAGGTCAGGCAGATTCCTGAAGAAGGGCTTATGCCCGAAACGTCGAATTTCCTGTTCCTTGGATGCTGCCTGACCTGCTGCGCTTTTCCAGTAACACATTTTCAGCTTAGAAGGATATGGGCCAAGCAGAGGCAGATGGGACTCATTTAGTTTAGGTGTATGGCTGGCATTGGCTGGTTGGATTGAACGGTCTGTTCCTGTGCTGTATGATTCTATGACTCTATGTCTCTAAGTGTATTTTATTTGACAATTCAAATTACTCATGTTCGCCCTTCTCAATAGTTTTTAGCAGCATCAATGTTTGACAGTTGTAACCAATTAGAGCATTTGGTTTCTCTGCTTGTTAGCAAATCATAACTAAGATTATCAGTTGTCTTTGAGATTCAGACAACTGCTTTTGGTTCAACAGAAAACTTAATCAACTTCAACTTGCCAAAATCAAAAGGTGTGGCCTGTTTAAAGACTCAAAATGGAGTTATTGGATTTACTACTACTTTCGTGCTGATAATCAGTTTGCAGTCACTTACAGGAAGTGAAGCAAAAACAGATATTGATGGATAAATTCAGCATATCTGGCAGCATCTGTGGAGAGAAAGCCAAGGTAGGTTGTGAGCCTACCGACTCTTTGCTTCAGGTAGGAAGCTCCTCAATACATTAAAAAAAGGCTCTATTATATACATCGTACCTCTTTGTCAATTTTTTTAGGAGAGAATTGGTCAGAGCATGCATCATGCACTCCCCTAACAGTTTCAAAATGGATAGAGAGGGAAAGATAATTGCATTGCTTTTATGGGACAGGGAGCAAGACTGCTGGTGGAATGGTATGTGCTACATCTAAGACACCCATGTCTGAAACTAGTTAAAAACATAGGAATCAATAACTGTCTCCAAGTGCTTTGCCATTAAGAATACATTAAAAACTCAATTGTCAGCACTCAACTGGCATTTTTGACTCATCGTACTCCCCATTCCTGCTGTCTGAGCAGTGTTAAAAATGGGAGAAAATAATCTAGAATCTCTGGGATATTTTTGATTATTAATTAAATATGGACCATCACAGGAATAGACACAAGATTCTGGAGTTATTGAACAGAATAGACATTTTTGAGGAAAAAATAAAGCATAACATTAGATTCTGGCGATATTAGCAGATTGTCAAATATAAATTCAATCTTGGTACCATAGGGATCCAGTTGTCCCTAATCTCATCAGCAGGACTATTCCTGTTGTGGGGCATGGTAACTGACTGTACAGAGTGCTAAAATAATACTCATTTTACCCAATTCAAAGCAAAACAGCACTAAATATAGTTTATACTGTAACAGAATAGATACTCTTATCTCACATTGAAAGAGTACAGATTTTCATCATTGTATTGTTCCAACAGAAACAAATTATCTTAATATGAATAGAAACACATATTAAACTAGATAAGTGAGCAGTGCTCACAAAAATCCCTCCATAATAATGCTGACAACAAAGGTTTTGGAAATCAGCCAAAAATAATCCCAACGTGATGTGAATAACAATACAGTCATGCAGATTTGATTTGAAACATGACATTTTGATTTATTGTTGTTAAGATTCATTAATGCATAATTTTCAGCACCATTCTCTTTGGTGTAAAGGAAACATGTGCAAACTTAAAGGAGAATGTTATGGATATATGCAGCTATGAATTTACTCCCACAACAGTCTTACATTTACAGAGTTCTTTTTAAAATAGTACAAAATTTATTAAGGCATTGCTTATTATAAGTTGGAAGATACAGTATCAAGAGCATTAATCGTGCAGTTCACAATCTCTTATTGTATATTGATTAGAGGAGTAGCTATGCCTTTCTATAATTTTCTTAACAGGAAATAAGGGACTGCCATGATGCTATCACTTTTCTACCTGCGTGTGTGGTCAAGCGACCACAGGTCAAAATTAAACAGAGAAATCGAGACTGACAGAAAACTGGCCAACCTACTTTAAACAGCAGCTATCAGCTATAGAGAACAGTGGAAACCAAGATTTAAAAAAATCACAAAGGTTTGGGGGAGCCAGTTATAACCAGCCTGAGGATAACATGTTGGAGAAACTTAGATTAGATTTCCAGGTACCTTGACTTGGAGGTAGCGTGTGAGCCCGTACACTTTAATCTATCTAGCAGAGCAAGTGAAGGGTATTGGCGTGGCCCCCATTGGATGTTTTGAACTCAGCTCATGACCCCATTGGCCAAAAGCCGTAGAACATTCCAGAAGCTCCAGGAATGAGGGGTATAAGAACACCCCCACCCTCTTCCCCCCTCCCCATCTGGCCCTGGCCCTATATCCCTCAGCAAAGACACACAACAATAAATTGACCTAGACTATTAATGATTTGACCTGGCCCAGCAGCAAGGCTCTGACCATCTGGACTGAGAGGGAGTGGGAGAGGGAGGGAGGGAGAGAGAGAGAGAGAGAGAGAGGGGGGGGGGGGGGGCGGGGGAGGGGGAGGGAGAGCAAGGGAGATAGGGATAGAAAAGATCCATCCTGCCCCATGCAAGATCCACCTTCTTGGAAGAGAGCCAGCCCTGCATCTAAGAAAAAGGAGTTTCTGATGGCCTAGCTCAAACTCATGGATCATTGTGGGTAATATCCTTCCCCAGACCAATAGAGCTAAATGGAAGGTAAATATTGTGGGAATTTTGGAAATGCTCACATAATGTTTTTAATAAAAAATATTTCATTAATAAAATCAAATTGAACCATTAACCAAATTCGATGTCCCTTTTTCCGCCTTACCGACCAGAGCACTTGGGTAAAATGGTTTTCATATGTAAACTGGTTCAATTGTCCAAAGCACAGACAACAGACAAATCTATATTTAATTAACTCAGCTTCTTTGTGGTCACAAAATGTAATTTGACTGGAGAAGAAATGCAATCATCTATCAATTACACCCTTCCCTCACTTTGACATAATTCACCTCTGTCTTTTCTGTCATTCTGTCACCTCATTCTTCATGTTTTCATGTTTCGACTGAGGCTCCTAACTAATATTCTTAATTAATCCACTGGCCACCTTGCATAAACATCCTCTGACCCTCTTTCTTGTAAGGATTGTATTCCATTACCTCAGTTTTCTGTTGTATTTGTTCTGATTGTGCCTCTTTGTGCAACAGTTTTAAATATATTACCTTTTTTCTTGGCTAAGGCTTCCTCTCTATCACACTTGACAAGATTCTGTCTGTTCCATTTTCTGTCTTCTGCTGTGACCCCTAGCCGTCCATCCCAGAATCATAATAGGGTCTACTAGTCCTGACCTTTCAGCACAACACTCAGTGAAACCAATTTCATCACCTCCAGTTTAATACTAACATCATTTACACCCCTTTTTGAAAGAATATTGTCTCCGTGCCATCCTGATCAGCTCCTCATTTATCTCAAAAACTGTTTCCACTTTTCCATACATCATCATTTTATTTTGGATTCACTTGTGAGCACCTTGTGTTTATGGTGTACACATAATTTGGACACACCACAAGTTGATACATTTTCTCTATACCTACTCTATCACTACCCCTTTCTAGGAAGCATCCTACTTGTTGGGCAGTGACTTGTTTCTGATTATCATATATAGTTAGCACAAGTAGTATTTTCAGAAATGGAAAAAGTGACACTTTGACAGACCTGGAGGCAAGATTTTTAATACAGAGCTAAGTCACATCTGTCATTGTGTAACTCGTGATGAGTTGGAAGTTATGATGCTATAAGGAATGAATACGACTCCCAGATATTTAAGCTTGTGTCTGTATGAGAAATCTAAGTATGTTCCTGGGAGAGCATGAAGTGAATGATTAGGATTATAGAGGAGTCTGCGTCTGGAACAGTAAAAAGGGACACTCAAACAGCCCCAAACCATTCAGCCCTCAGAACCCATCCCTTTATTGAATTAGGTCATTACTGATTTACATCAGCAGTCCATCAATTTGGGAATAATGTCTAAACAATATTAGAGTTTCTGCTCCATGTCTTCACGTGACTGAACAGATTGATTCTGAACCTGCAAATCTTTGGTCACATGGGACAGGTATCCCATGAGGCAGTCAGATCGAGAGTGCAGGGTTTTCTTTCTGTCTCTGCCATCGCTCTGATCTATCATAAAGGCTTTTGGATTCAAAGCATGAGGCGGCTTGACGGACAAGGGTTGTCGCCATTTTGAATGATTGGAGGCAAGCACCTCACAGCCAATAATGTCAATATTGCTTTGCTTCTGTACTTCCATTTCATTCATCTCTGGCTGTTTTATGTCCCTCGATATCATTCTCCATCAAAACATTGACGATTCTTTAACATGGAATTCCTTTGCGCCAACCACACTAAGGTCAGAATTGTATCTTTGAAATGTTTGCTACACCACACCTTTAGCTGTTTGAGTTTTAAATCTTCAAAATCAGCATGTTTATAACTTATTTTCAAAAGCCTAATAATGAATTCTTACCTTTTGTGCTACCAGTTCTGCTCTATGACAGGACAAGAGGATAGATAGCAGAATTTACTGGAAGTAACTTCAGGCATGGCTTGTCAGACCAGATGGTCTTTTCCTACTCATCATTTTCACACTTTCTTTTGGTTTATGAATAGCCAGTTTGCTGCCAATCAAAAAAATATTCTGGGAGATATACATAAACTTTGATACATGTCACCTTCTAATTTGTTATCTGTTAAGACTCAAAACAATGTCAAACAACAAAGTTTCCCTTCCATGAGAAATTTTATTTTATTCATTAATTTGCATTAGGCTTGATGAACAATCAAAAGTGGAAACCTAGTGCTACAATGAATGATTAATGTACTCAAATAAAGAGTCAGAGATAGAAAAATTGCACATATTTATACCTCCTAGAATAGATTGTACTGCCACTGTGAATTGGTCTACTTTACATGGAAAAGTGGTCATTTGGTCCTTTGACCCTGATCTACCATTCTATATGATCAAGATTGATCATTCTTCTCAGTACCCATTTCCTGCTTTCTCTCCATACCGTTTGATCTCTTTAGCCTGAAGGTCTAAGTCCTTCTTGAAAACATTTAATATATTGGCCTCAACCACTTTGCATGCCAGAGAATTCCACAAGGAGAAAGTGAGGACTGCAGATGCTGGAGATCAGAGTCAAACAAGTTCACCATTGTGTCAGTGAAGTAATTTTGCTTTATCTCAGTCCTAAATGGCAATGTATCCTCATGTTGTGAATCCTGGTTCAGGACTCCTGAGTCATTGAGAACATCTTTTCTGTGTACCAATTAGGTGACTCCTTACTCTGAGATAAGGTCCTTGACTCCAACATGGCAAAAAACTTCACAGCATTTACCCTATCAAGCTGCCTAAGAATCATTTTTGTTTCAGTGAGGTTGTCTCTCATTTTCCAAGCTCAATCTAATCCATGTGCCCTCATAAGAAAATAATTTTATACCAGGCATCAACCAAGTGAAGCTGTTCTGGACCACCTCCAATGCCATGTATCTTTCTTTAAGTTAGGGGACAAAATCTAGATGTGGTCTGACTAGTGTCTTGTATAGTTTTGCTTCTTGTAGCTGTGTGTCTGCAAAGGCTGTATTATCACACATATCATATCCTGTTTTGTGCTATTAATTCACTTTTCTTTTCTGAATACTAAGTGTATTTATGCAAAGTGCCATTATTTTTTCCTCCTTACAATGTTTCTTTCCCTGGGGTTGGGGAGTCCAGAACTAGAGGACATAGGTTTAGGGTGAGAGAGGAAAGATGTAAAAGAGACCTAAGGGGCAACTTTTTCACACAGAGGGTGGTGCATGTATGGAATGAGCTGCCAGAGGATGTGGTGGAGGCTGGTACAAATGCAACACTTAAGGGGCATTTGGATGGGTATATGAATAGGAGGGGTTTGGAGGGATATGGGCTGGGTGCTGGCAGGTGGGACGAGATTGGGTTGGGATATCTGGTTGGCGTGGACTGGTTGGACCGAAGGGTCTGTTTCCATGCTGTTCACCTCTATGACTCAATTTCCTGCTGTGTGTGTAAACTATTCTCATTCCTATTCCATTCTGGATATCATTATCCAAATAGCTGGCCTGCAATGCTGCTTTTTTCATTCAGCTTTCCAAGCTTATATTTCTCATCTCCCTAACACTTCTCCCTCCCCTCCCATTTAGTTTAAATCCCTCGCTAGAGCCTCACATGTTTGATTCACAAGGTCACTGCTTTCAGTGTGGTCAAGTGAAGCCCCTCCCTTCCAACTCTGTACTGGTGCCAGTGTCCCATGAACTGAAACATATTCCAATCACATCAATCTTTAAACCATACAGTTAATTCCGTGACTTTACTTGGCCTCTGCCATTTTGCTTTTGGGTCAGGTAGTAATCTAAAGAATTGTTTTTCAATTCTTAACTTCAAAATATTCCAGCCGAACATTCTTTATAGTCCTATCAAATCCATTTGTACCAAAGTGGATGACAACACCTGGGAACCTCCCCTTCATTCCAAGTTCCTCCCTGGCCCTGAGGGGATGTCCTTAACCCTAGCACTAGGAAGACCACACAGCCTGCAGGACTCACACTCCCAGCTGTAGAGAACAGCATCTATCTCCTTAATTATTCTGTTGCCTACCATTATTACATTCTTAATGGGCTCTCTTCATTTGGTCCCCTGTAATCATCTTCCCTGCAGTTCCCACTCATTTGCATATAGTTTACAAGAGCCTTGTAACTGTAGAATAATTGCGAAGAATGAAGCTCATCTCATCCTATGCTCTGCATCCCTATATCTGCCTCACCTTCAGTCCTACCCTCTCATCCCTGATCATAGATCAAACTGAATGACCTAGGGGTGTGATCACCTCCTGGAGCTAAGTATCCAGCTAACTCTCCCTCTCCCTAAAGTGGGACAATGGCTGCAGCTCAGACTCCAGTTCCTCAACTTGGATCCAATGTTCTTTGAGCTGCAAATGTTTAACACAGATTTCCCCGAGAGTCTCAACAGTGTGTGACAATTGAGGTCAGACTTACATTATCACATGCAGCGTCATATCTTTAACGTATGCATTCTCATTATCCCACACTGGGATCAGCTTGTTTGAGCCACTGCCACCGATATATTTTGGGTGACTGCTCGCCTGTCTCTGGAAGCAAAATATACATACTGTGTTCCATCCAGGGGGCTTGATACACTCCATTTCCACCAGAAGCACCCTCTGCTTCAATTAAAATGGAAAGCTGTGTCCCATGGGTCCCTTTTTTATAGCTAGCATTTAATTTAAAAAAGGCAGAGCTTTCTTAAGAAGAAAAGGGATAAAGTAGGCTTCTTTCTTTTGAAGGAGCTGACATATAATCTGAGATTAAAAGTATTTATTTTTTCTTACCTCTAGCCTTCTCATTCTGTTTTTCGTGTCATTAATTTAAATTTTTTTTTCCCATTACCCAACAGGGATTTTTAACTTCACTCATGGTGTTCTGACACAATTACTTCCTAGTGGAATTGTTTACTTGAAATGCTCTGACTGGTCTACATCTCCCGATTAAATCTGTAACTGATGAATGTAACTGGTCTTTAAGATGTTTCTATCCCACACTGCTTCTTCCACTTTTCTTACTAGATCCAAAGTTAAGGCTTTTGCCTGAAATGTGATAGGTCTTTCCACAATTTCTTCATCTGATAGCCATTACAGAACTATGGTTGCAGGATAATATAGATTAGCACATGCCATTCCAGTCTTGGAATCTTGGACAATAGGGAGAAGTGCCTTTGTTAATTATGATAACATCAGGACAACAGAGAGGGAGCACCTAAATTCAGGAAACGAGGATGTTGAAGAAATCTGGACAGAAATGACACGACATCAGTTGTGGGAATGATGTAAAAAAGTCACCTAACTGTAGGATGGAAATAAAGGAAAACAAATGAGCGCTTGTCAGAAAGGTATGATAATAATCATGGGGTTTTTAAATTTACATACAGATTTAAAAAACACATGGGCAATGGTAGTCTGGTTGAAGAGTTCATAGAATGCTTTCAGGGTAGTCTCTGAGCAAAGCACATTCTCGGGCCAACAAAGAGCAGGCTGGACTGGACCTGACATGCTGCAACAAGACATCATAATGAAGGCATTAGACACAGACAAAACATTCCAGCGATATTTGAAATGTTTGAGAAATTGAGACTAATGGGACTACATTTTGAAAAGCAAGTGCAGATTTAATGGGCCAAATGGCCTCCCTCTGTTCTGTACTTTTAAATCATTATATAGCTTGGGATTTTGTGTTTGCAAAGCTGAATGTGTAAAATTCGGCATGATGACATCAAGTTACAAACCTGCAGTTAACCTGTCAGTTTTTCATTATAGGTTAGGTGGGTTAGACATGGAAATAGACAGCTCCCCTGCCATTTTTTAAAAAAATTCTTACTGGGCAATTAATCTTGTTAGGAAGCCAATGGCGTCAAGAATATACCACATGCCCTAATGCAGTCAGTGGGAGGGTAGGTTGATGAGAGAGGGGACTGATTTTTCAGTGAATTTGATTGGTGGGGGTGGGTGGGAGTAGAGCTTTGTGTGAATTAGGGGCTCTCTCTATACCAAGCTGGTTTTCCCACTTTGTGCCTCCCCACTGACATGCACAGTCTTGTGTCCAGTGGCAGAAGCACAATGGTGAAAAGATACAAGTATACAAATGAGACGTAACATGGGGAAACATATTTTCACACCGTGAGTTATTGTGATTTGAAATGCCTAAAAATGATCTGATGGAAGATTCAATAATCATTTTCCAAGGAAATTGGCAAATTGTTGAAATAGGAAGATTTACCGGTATGAAGAAAGAACAGAGGTATAATTGTATGGCTTTTCCAAAGAATTAGACTTCCATAGGCATGATGTGTTTTCTTTACCTTTTATTTGCTGTATCATTTCACCATACTATGATTTCAAGATAACATTGGCATTTCAATGAGATGCCAGGGCTAAATTAAACACAACATAATAAATCAAATACCTAAACGATACCTAGTCAAGAAGATTTTAATTGGGGACAATAAGTCAATTTATTCACATTGTATCAAAATCAACATTTGAGGAGAAATCACTCTGTTACATGAGACAGCAATTGTTTATGTGTTAACAATGAGTAATGTGATCTAGTGGCAATGATTTATCCCTTTACAGCCTCATTCCCAAAGCTGTTGAAGTTGCTTTTTTATCACCTTTGCCCTGCTTTCATTGTAAAATGTCTGTGCAAAGACCATTTGCCAAATCCAGCAGCCACACACTGGTTATATTTTAAAACATTTCCTTCCGAAGAGTTAGCTCTTGAAAATAGGAATGCTGAGCATCATCTCAATTTCTAAAACAGGTTTTGAATTTAAATTGTCCTCATCAGCAAGATGGGACAATCAGCACCAATAATAATGAAGTATGAGGAAATCGAGAGAAGTTGACAACTCCAGATTGTAGTAGGTAATGGCGAACACTCAGCACACATCCCTATTACTATTATCGACTGTAAAGCTCCTGGATCTGTTATCTAGAGCTGTCACAGAACCAATGCTAAAGCAGTCTCCAACCAAGTTTAAAAAATAGGCTGGGAAAATGTGCCACTTTTAGAATTAGACCTAGAGATACACTGAGCTATAAGTATCACTGTCTCAGTAGCAATCAAAGTAGCTACTGCATTGTAGCTCTGTTTATCAAGGACTCACTAGTGACCAGCAGTAGGCATGGCATGATCAAGACAAGTTACAGTGCCAATTTTTTTTAGTAACTTACATCTTACCTCCTTTACATCAGCTGCAAAGAAGACAAAGGCAGTTTTGATTTATTTGTCGCGACAGCTTTTGCAAACTGCAATGTGTTTTACCATGTAATGATTCGAAAACTGAAGAACCAAAAAGGCAAAGAACTATCTGGTTCAATTGTGCTCTTTATGGATTACTCAGCAGAATTCGTGAACAAAAGGGATATTTTCTTACAATTGGATGAATGGTCTTCTTAAAGACTGGGTTTACATGAACTTCAGGTATTGGGAGTTCCCAAAAAAAAAATTCTACTCCATTACATGCTTTGTCTGTAGATAATAAAGTTTCCATTGGTGTTGTACTGAAATGCACAAAATTGTCCATAGAGAGACATTATGTTTTCTCCCAAATGTTGGGAGGTGTCAGCACCTAAAATGTCGAATACAACCTTCTTAGAGAGCTGATGGATGGTGTTGTTCAAGTGTGCCTTCATTACATTTGCACCATTAAAAATCCACTATGCAAGGAAAGGAAGAGCATATATTTGTCATGTATAAATTGGGCACAGTGATAAATTAGTTTAGCCTTTTATGGTCCTGTGCACTCATTGCTAACCCTATCTTCTTCATTACCATTAATATTCTATCTAAATTTCCCTGTTAGCTAGGTCCAAAGCATTGAAAATAATATATTCAGCATATCCCATTGCAAGAATTATACTGTTCATGTGTATAATTATAACTAATTGCTTGGCAATACAGAACTTAAACATTGCTAAAAGGAGCCAAGACATTGAAGCAGAGTGCCTTGCACTCATCTAGGACTAGGATGTAAGAAACAGACTTGGAAAAAGAGGCACCAATTTTTACGGCTGGGTAAAAGGATTGAGTATTGGCATGAAGATGCAGCAGGACTGTTAACTGACAATCTTTGTTCTCACATCAGGCAGGAAGACTCTGATTGTTTATCATGTTACCCTGGGACTGTGGCAAATTGTACGTAAAAATTCCTTTTGCCTACATAAAATGGGGTTCTGTGTATTATCTCTTGCACATGCAAATGCATTACACCATAGGAACTCATTGGTAGATTTTGCAACAAATGCATCTTAGAGTTCCCAAACTTGCAAAACTCAGAACAGTACGCACTTCATTAGATGTAATTCTGCTAAATAATTTGAACTTTACACTGGAAACCAATTTAAGAATAACATTTGGGCTCGCAGTGGGTGTCTAGGTGTGTGCTATAAACTATGCATATTAACACAGGACCCTCTTTTATGTAGGTGTCCGACTAGTCTTTGAGGAAGGGTCCCAGTTGTTTATGATCTGGTGAGGATGAATGAACTGGTCTCCTCCTTTATTGATTTCCTCCTTAGATTATTCTCAACAACTAGATTAATGAAGGATTACTTCTCTCGTGGATAGCTTTCACCAGCTGAAATATATTTATGTTCTAAAAACCAGTAATTTAAAGAGGCTTTCTTGAGTCATTAGCTATTAAATTGAGAGAAAAGATGAAAAATGTGGCAAAATCCACATGGATCAGAAATGCAAGGTGAGTGAAAAATGGAAAAGAGTTATGAAGCACTTTGGGTGAGCAATGACAAATAGATTGTGAAACAAACCAATGCTAAGGTGGGTGTTTTGGATAATGTTGACTTTGGCAGTTAAGTGGTTATTTGAAAAATCCTGGTTCTGCAATCCACAGAGAGATTTGTCCTGCTTCCTTCTCGAGTGGCTTTACTTGTTTTTCAGAAATCAGAGAGATTGTATTCCTCTTTAGGTGCTGGGATATCTGGTACACAGGGGTATTTGCTGGAATTTCTCAGCTGCACATCTTCACAACAGGACTTGAAAGCACAAGCCAAACATGCTGGCATACTCACACCTCAGCTCTCTAGCACACAATACACGGACAAGGCCTTGCAACTGATGGTTGTTCCTCTTTCTTGTGACTTCCTGGAAGAGCAAGACACAAATATGTCTTTTTTTCCAGAGCAGCCTATCAACTCGTCACGTCAACAGTTTGGGAGACAAACCAAAGGAAATCACAGCTCGGTTTTTCAATGGCGTATCTCCCTTAAAAATACCATTGTCTGAAATTCCCATGATGTGGAGGAGCCAGTCTTGGACAGAGGTGGAAAAAGTTAAAAATCACACAACACCAGGTTATAGTCCAACAGGTTAATTTGGAAGCACTAGCTTTTAGAACATTGCTCCTTCATTAGGCAGCTACCTGACGAAGGAACAGTGCTCTGAAAGCTAGTGCTTCCAAATAAACCTGTTGGACTATAACCTGGTGTTGTATGATTTTTTAACTTTGAAATTCCCATGGCACTCTTCAGATGTGGATTACATGATTCTTCTCAGAACTCTTTACAGGGATTTCAGAAGAACACTGCCTTTACACTGTTCGTCAGCTTGTGGCTTGTATGTCATTGCTTTAAAATGTACAAGTTTCACTTCGAGGTTCAATGTATCTGGAAGTAATTTTGGGTTATGATTTATTTTCATGACAGAAGACAAAAGGAATTCACACTGCTGTTGCACCTTTTTCACTGGGAAAAAAAAGGGTCACAAAAACTTCTAATCTCTGCTGCATGACCATTCTGACCAAATCAGAGTCTACCATCCTGGTCTGGGAACTAAGATTGACAATGAATTTTTCCTGCTATATCTCATTCCAATGATGGCACAAACGATCATCAAACTCTACTCATGTTGTACAAATTGATATCCATTTGTTCAAGTCTGTTTCTTGTATCCTTGTTCTTATGAAAAGCTTTGATCCATTCAGCAAAATAGCTATTAATGCATCATAATAGGCTCAGAGGAAACAAGTGCACTTTCCATGCACTTTCAGTGGTAAGGTAATTGAGACAGTGACATTTGAAAACTTACGCATCTATGATAGTTCCATAGCCTTGTAATATTAGATATTTGCAGAATTGGAAGCAGCATCAAAATGTTCATTATATGAAGCAGTTTATACTAGAAATGGATTCACATGCTCACAGCAATATCCAAGCAATTATTTTCAGAAAGGAAATATTTGAGAACAAAGTACTTTGCGTTTCTTCCATCTCTCAACGCAGAGGGTCCTGAAACCCTGTGGGCCTTTGATCTTGATATAAATGATGAGATCCATCTTCTGGGAACTTCTGGCTGTGACTGTGCCAAATTATGCACGATCAGGGGGATGTTCTTTCATTAACATGAACCTGGCAGGCATGTGCACCACCACAGGCAGCTCTCAGGTGTCTGCCTTTACAGAGAAGCTGGAAATTTGTGAAACTGCCCTGGAGGCAGCCAGTGGCACTGGGATAAAAGGATAAAAATTACAGCATATAAGATTTCTTTATAAAGGGACTGTACGATGCAAAATAAAAGGTTCAAAATCTCCAGGCAATCTCCCAATGTTTCTTTGGTGGTCTTCATTCTGTATGGCTGGAAGATAATGGAGTTTTGTTTATGAATTTGGCCTTTTGGATGCATGGAACATGAAAGAAGATAGAGTAAAATAAAGAAATGATTGTGATTGCTGGTCAACAGGGACTAATTAGTGTGGACCCCATGGTCAGTGGTTTTATCTTTCCCTGAATAGCAAAGCTAACAGATAAGCTCTAACCTTGGGGTGGGGGAGGAGTGGAAAGGGGGTGATGCTGGGGAGGGGTGAAATTGAATTTACTTTCCTAAAGTGGTGACTTTGGCTTTTGCCCCCTCCTATTAACCTCCATGCAGGAAATGGAAAGATGATTGCTTAAAATCTTAAAAATGAGAGTTCTGCTGCCAAGCAGCTCTGTTCCTGACCAGTGGATCACAGATGATGGTGATTCGGGCTTTAGACCAGGCTTCTACTTAAAGCAGATGGGGACTATACTTAAGACTGAAAATCATGGCCAGAATATGTCATTGATACCTCCAAGATGATTTTATAATCAATGCAGGCATGTCTTATGCTGTTAGAGACAAAAATTGAAATCACTGGAAAAACTCAGCAGATCCGGCAGCAATTGTGGAGAGAAATCAAGAGTTGATATTTCGGATAGAGTGATCCTTCCTCAAAACTGTTCTTCCGGATGTTTCCCGGCCTGCAGAGCTTTTCCAGCAATTTCTGGTTTTGTTTCTGATTTACAGCATCTGCAGTTCTTTCAGCTTTTGTGTTTTATGCTGTCTACAGATGGACAGTAGCAACATGACTGGATAAGTGACTGGTCAGAGGAGGCCCAGGTAGGTTTTGAAACTTTGCTGGTCACTGAACTTCTTATAGAGTAGGAGGAGTGAGAGTTTTCTTTCCAGGTTCTTCAGAATTCTCAGCTCTCACTAGAATCCCAAGCATTCTTTCATCTCTCATAAAGCAGCAACTATCATCTGCGCCTTCTGCACAAAGTGTAGGGAATTTTCCCCAACTATTGCTTCCTGGAGACTACTTCCGTGGGTTTCTGGTCTTTTCCCTGGGTTTGGGCAGTCCAAAACTAGAGGGCATAGGTTTAGGGTGAGAGGGGAAAGATATAAAAGGGACCTAAGAGGCAACTTTTTCACGTAGAGGGTGGTGCGTGTAGGGAATGAGCTGCCAGAGGAAGTGGTGGAGGCTGGCATAATTAAAACATTTGAAAGGCATCTGGATGGGTATATGAATAGGAAGGGTTTAGAGGGATATGGGCCAAGTGTTGGCAAATGGGATTAGATTAGATTGAGATATCTGGTCGGCATGGACGAGTTGGACCGAAGGGTCTGTTTCCATGCTGTCCATCTATATGACTCTCTGACTCTAATCTTCTTCCACTAAATTCCCATTTTTACCTACCACTGAAGTAGATAATCTAGCCAAGTGTCCCACCTACTGTGGTTGACAAGGCTCTCAACCGTACCTGACCTATCAATCGTGCTTCCACCCTTGCCTCTTCCCATCACTCACAACGGCGTGATCAGGTTCCCCTTGTCCTCACTTTTCATCCCACCATCCTCCACATTCAAAGGATTATTCTCTGCCATTTCAGACAAGTCCACCAGAACACCACCACCAAACACATCTTCCCTTCACTCCCCCGTCTGCATTTCACAGGGATTGTTCCTCTGGGACACCCTAGTACATTCCACAACCACCAACACCACTCGCCCCCTGCCCTCTCCACGGCACCTTCCCACGTAACCTCCATCCTGCTCACCATCCAAAGGTTTAAACAGTCTTTCCAGGTGAAGCAGCATTTCACCTGGACCTCCTCCGATCTTGTTTACTGTATTCGCTGCACCCAATGTGACCTACTCTACATTGGAGAAACCAAACGCAGACTGGTTGACTGCTTTGCACAACACCTCATCTGCAAGCAAACACCTGACCTTCCCAGAGTCGGTCATTTTAACACAGTGTCCTGCTCACATATCCACTTGTTTATACTCAGCATGCTGCAGTGCATCACAGTGCAAACTGGAGGGAACAGCATAGCTTCAGACTAGGCATTTTCCAGCCTTCTGGACTTAACATGGAGTTCAACACCTTCAGGTTGCGAACCATTTCTTCCCTTTCTTTTAGCTTGTTACGTTCTGTTGTCATGTTCTCTCTCTCTCTCCTTCCCCATTCCAGCAGAACTGTCTGTCCTTTCAAGTCTGGCAGGAGAAGATCAAAAGCTTATGCTCGAAATGTCGATTCTCCTGCTCCGCGGATGCTGCCTGTCCAGCTGTGCATTTTAGCACCACACTCTTTGACACCACTGTTCTGATATTCTCACATTCCGATCACTTAATCTGAACTATCAGCATCTTTTCTCCACCAGCACCCTCCACCCATTACCCCCACACCTCCCTCCACTACTATAGCATAAACACTAGCCTCTCTATACTTCAATTCAGCTCTGATAAAGAATCATCTAGACTTGAAATGTTAACTTGCTCTCTCTCCGTGGGTACAGTCTGATCTGCTGTGATCTCTGGAATTTGTTGTTTTCAGTTCAGTAGGATTTAGTATTTATTCAAATATGCCATAGCCATTAGTATCATTGGGGCCTTTAGATTTTTACCTTTAGGCTTTTCCACCTGTTACTTGGCCCCTCTTCACTCTTCTTGCACTGTGTGAAATTCAACCGTATCATTTCACTAAAATATATGGTGAATCTAGCAAGCAACTACCCATCAGACACCAGGAAAGCAGGAAGCACTGTTGGTTTAAAATGCAAATTCAATGGATTTCTGTCACAATATTTTGGGTGACAGTATGTGAGTAATTTGAAAGATGAACTGTGGTAAGTTTTGGATGTTTCAGGAAATGTTGAGATTTTTCAAACATTTCTATCACTAACATCTGATGTAGACTGATGGGGATTAATTGATGGGGGTTGATTTGTCAAGAATTCCACTACTACCCTCGTATGGAACTAGCCCAATGATAGCAAATGAAATGAATCCTATTCTTTTGTTTAACAATTCCAATAGTTTGATGAATTTCTGCCAGAAAAGGAGATTTAGAGCTATTTCGTTCAAAATCTGGGAAAGGTAATTAACAATGATTTGAAAAGGCTATCTAGTTGGTTCAATTGTCTTCTTCTGCCAAAAGCATCATTACATTATTGCGACCTTAATAAGCACTTTCAACATTCATTCATCTTAAGTGTATACAAACCTGTGAATGAATGCACATGTGGAAGGTTTGAAGTTCCATTCCTAGACAGTTTTCTAATATTTTTGAATTTGCATGTATTGCGTTTTTTCAAGGGTTGGATACTTTGTTTTATTGATGACTATTCTCTGCCATTTTTGAACATTAATTATTTCTCGGTACATTTTAAAACATTTTCCCCTGGTAGTAGCAGATGATCAATTACTGAGAGAAGAAGTGTAAATTATAGTTCTCTTAAAGACAAATTGCCATTGCCAATTATGGAAATCAGAGCTATTTATTTTGTATAATATAGGATTTCTAGTTCTTGCTGAAGAAACTATTTTAGGAAATCCCACTTGCGGTCCTTATCCTTTCTACAAACGGACAATCTTTTGCACTTATCACTTCCTCTTTTCACAGTATCTTCATGCCCTTGCACTTTCACCATTGTTATTTCAGTGGCTGGACACCCGCTGATTTTATTCGCCATACGTTGTACTTGACTCCTTTATGTTTAATATTCCTGAATAACCTTTTTCAGCAGCAGTCCACCCTTACCGCAGTCAGCATCCCCTCAGGCCATGCACACACACTAGCCCATCCCAGTACAACCACATTTCCAAATTCAGGTACTGCCATCCCAGTCATCTGTTTCCCCAATTACAAATGTTCAGTTCCAGGACTGCCATCCCATTCCTCCCACCCAACTCTGCTGTTCCAGCACCAAACAACCTTCACTCCGAATTTCTGCAGGTCATCCAAACCTGAGATATTAGGTATCAGTGATAATCAAACATCTTTTCCTTCCAGCACGGAATTCGGTACAAATAAACACTGGAAAACGAAATAGGTCAGTAGCACATGCATGATTTAAAAACAAATACACGCGGGGCTGGCCTTTACTATCAAAAGTCAATGCATCTTCAGCACATGCCAACCTCATGTGTTCCCAAAGTTAGCGGCAGAATTAGTTAGAACTTAATTCTCCGGATTTGGCAGCCCTCCTACCGGACGCCAGGGGGTGCTTGTGCTCCCTGTCTGTTGCAAGAGTGAGAGTGAGAGTCTCATCGGCGGCAGTACCCCCTATAGAGTCACTCAATTCAGTGCAGACAGAGAGCGAGTTAAGTTAGCAGTTGAAGTTTGTGAAAGACCTGATAAAGACGTAAGACGATCACAAAACTCCAACAAAATGAAGGTTTCTCCTTTGTTCGTGTTTGCAGTCAGTGTCCTGTTATGTTGGCATTGCAGTAGTGGTCAGCAGAGAGGTAAGTGAAAGTTGACAGTTATAATTAGTGAACAGTTACTGCTCAATACATGGACAACGAGACTGTCAAACTTCTCACATTACGTTGTGGTGCAATTATTTTTGAATTCTAGCCTTGTGGAGCATAGTTACTTAAATATGCAACTTTGCAAACAGTTATAAATAGTCCACCATAGGAATGTAGTAAAGTACTATCGATGTAGTTGCATTCAAGTTGGGATCGAGCTATAGGCTAATTTCTAGACTTGAACAAAACTTACAAGTTGAGTTTTAATGTGATGCATATGTTACTGTTTGCCAGGATATTGAAGATAAAACAAAAAAACTAAGCAAATGGTAGCGAACTTTCATTAATCTGTTTTCGCTCTGATTTATTTTCTAGGAGAATTGTGGATTTTGATTCTGTGTTCATCAATTTATTTGATTATTCGGATTTTTCTTTGTAAAAGTTCACTGTTTGCGATTATTCTCCCAGCTTTGATATCAGGAGTGAAATACGAACATTGCAACATTTGATTGACAGATTGGTCTATTTGATTGCAGGGATCTCCTGTATTCAAACCAATAGTGACATATGTCACAGAGAAAACCACACAAACTTCCTGCAACACGCAATAATGCTGGAACCTTTGAATGTTCAAATTTTTCTTTCAAATGCTACGGAATTTATAAAACGCTGCAAATTACTGGAGATTACCTTAGAACTGAGTTACATGCAAACTATTAGAATAAAAAACATTGATTAAAAAATTATAAATTTCAAAACAATCATTAAAAGTTCTTAAAGTTTATGGCAAAACCAGTTAAGAAAGCCTCGGGTCACAGGTCCACCAGAGCATGAATGCTATTTCAGGAACTTGTATGTTTTATATGATTGCTAGGTGAAACTTAGAAGAGATTAAATTGAGTGAAGTTAATAGAGAAAATGCTATACTTAAAGGTTGTAATGTTTGACACATCTTCCTTAGGAAGTTGGCTTCAGTGGTACGAGTAATCCAGACAAGTGAGTTCAAATCCTATCATGGCAACTTAATATTTAAATTTTAAAGAATCATTGCAATTGTAAATGGAATCATAAAACTATTGGTTAGTCAAACCAATGAATTTACCAATGGCCGAGGGACTGCAATCTGCAATCCTGAGTAGTTCAGTCTTACTCCAGTTCCAGACAACTTTCTTGATTCCTAAAAGTCCTTTGAAGTGCATCAAACCACTACAAAGAATCCACATGACGTAGAATGGTTGTAGAAGTATTTTGTATTTTTACATGAGATGTGGGAATCATTGCCATTTGTTGTTAATCCCTTATCCCCCACTGTTTCATTGGGACATGAGTCAAGAGTCAGCCACATTGTGGGTCTGGAATCGCATAGAGATCAAACCAGATAAGAGCAGCAGACACATATTTCTCTTCCCTCCTTTGTCTGCCTTATGCAGGGACTGTTTCTCTGGGACACCATGGTCCATTATTCCTTCACTCCCAACAACCCTCCACAATTCCACAGCATCTTCCCCTGCAACCGCTGAAGGGGTAACATCTGCTCATGTACCTCCTCCCTCCTCAGTATCCACAGGCCCAAACAAACCTTCCAGGTGAAGCAGTACTTTATCTGCACTTCTCACAATCTAGTCTACTGCATTCGCTGCTCACAGTGTGGTCTCCTCCACATTGGGGAAATGAAGTGTAGACTGAGTGACCACTTCTCAAAACATCTATGTTCAGTCTGCAAAAACGACCTTGAGCTCTCAGTTGCCTGCCACTTTAACACACTGCCCTCTTCCCTGGCCGACATCTCTGTCTCAGGCTTGCTGCAGTGCTCCAGTGAAGCTCAGTGCAATCTGGAAGATCAGCATCTCATTTTCCACTTGGGGACCCTGCAGCCCTCTGGGACTCAATGTCAAATTAAATAATTTTAGGGCCTGAATTCCCCCCTGTACGAGCCCCCTGCTACACACACTAAGCCTTGGTATCATTTAGCCTGCTATTGCGCACCAACGATCATTAGCCACTAACAGTCTCCATTGACAACTATTCACTGTCCCAGCCAGACTGATATCCAATCCTTTGTCTGTCCAACTGCTCTTCTCTCTCTTTGGGCTCTATTCCAACTATCACTTACTCCTTACCCCCTCCCTCCACCCTATCTTCTGCATGTAAACCAACACTTTCCTAGCTACAATCAGTTCTGAGGAAAGGTCACCAGACCCGAAACATTGACTTTGATTTCTCTGCACAGATGCTGCCAAATCTGGTGTGTTTTTCCAGCAACTTCTATGTTTGTTTAAGCGCAGCAATGTTTTCTTCACTGAAGGATATCAGTGAATCAGATGGACTTTTAAAAGACAAGAAAGGAATTACATGCTCACTGTCAGATTAGTTGTTAATTTCTGATTGCTTTTAATATAAATTTCACCATCTCCCATGGTGCTATTTGAACCTGTCTTCACATTACCAGTCCAACAACATTACTGCCACCATCTCCCCATGATAGCTTTTGTCAGCTCCTTCGATGCAAATTGGGATTGGATATTTAGACTGTTCTAGTCAGTGACATCAACCTGAGAACAATTTATTTTAAATTAGGAATTTTGACAATGAACATCACATTTTCCTTAAAAGAAATTATAAATTGCTTTATATTGGATATTAATTTTGAATCAAATGTTTCAAACAATTTATTTCAAATGTACAAAGCATACATATTTGAAGATAAGATGGGCTAAAATCAAACATTGAAACAAATCTATTTTATGATGTCAATGGAATACATCAAAATGTCTTAACTATTATAAATGAACATTATTATGTAAAATAATGAACATTACTACATAAAATAAACATGTAACTTTTTGGTTTGTTCGACATGTATTTGTTTAACTAATATGTTAATTCTAATGAAACAGTGTTGAAAGTAACTGATTACCTTTTTATTAATACTCTGGACACTTTTACAGCTTGCTGAGGACATTTTTATAAGATGTGGTCCATGTGATGGAAATGACTTTAGATGCATGTACAAATTTAGGGTGGCATGGTGGCTCAGTGAGATTTGGCAAATAGAGTTAAGGAGAATCCAAAGGGTTTTTACAAATACATTAAGGACAAAAGGGTAACTAGGGAGAGAATAGGGCCCCTCAAAGATCATCAAGGCTGGCCTTTGTGTGGAGTTGCAGAAAATGGGAGAGATACTAAACGAGTATTTTGCATCAGTATTTACTGTGGAAAAGGATATGGAAGGTATAGGCTGTAGGGAAATAGATGGTGACACCTTGCAAAATGTCCACATTACAGAGGAGGAAGTGCTGGATGTCTTGAAATACATAAAAGTGGATAAACCCCCAGGACCTGATCAGGTGTACCCTAGAATTCTGTGGGAATCGAGAGAAGAGATTGCTGGGCCTCTTGATGAGATATTTGTATCATTGATAGTCACAGGTGAGGTGCTGGAAGACTGGAGATTGGGTGACATGGTGTCACTGTTTAAGAAGGGTGGTAAGGATAAGCCAGGGAATTGTAGACCAGTGAGCCTGACAAGTTGTTGGAGGGAATCCTGAGGGACAGGATGTACATGTATTTGGAAAGGCAAGGACTGGTAAGGGATAGTCAACATGCCTTTGCGTGTAGGAAAACATGTCTCACAAACTTGATTGAGTTTTTTGAGGAAGTAACAAAGAGGATTGATGAGGGCAGAGCAGTAGATTTGATCTATATGGACTTCAGAAAGGCGTTCGACAAGGTTCCCCATGGGAGACTGATTAGCAAAGTTAGACCTCATGGAATAAAGGGAGAACTAGTCATTTGGATATAGAACTGGCTCAAAGGTAGAAGATAGAGGGTGGTGGTGGAGGGTTGTTTCTTAAACTGCAGGCCTGTGACCAGTGGAGTGCCACAAGGATCGGTGCTGGGTCCTCTACTTTTTGTCATTTACATAAAAATTTTGGATGCGAGCATAAGAGGTACAGTTAGTAAGTTTGCAGATAACACCAAAATTGGAGGTGTAGTGGACAGCGAAGAGGGTTACCTCAGATTACAACAGGATCTTGATCAGATGGGCTAATGGGCTGAGAAGTGGCAGATGGAGTTTAATTCAGATAAATGCAAGGTGCTGCATTTTGGGAAAGCAAATCTTAGCAGGACTTATACACTTAATAATAGGTCCTAGGGAGTGTTACTGAACAAAGATACCTTGGAGTCGCAGGTAGATAGGATAGTGAAGAAGGCATTTGGTATACTTTCCTTTATTAGTCAGTACATTGAGTACAGGAGTTGGGAGGTCATGTTGCGGTTGTATAGGACATTGGTTAGGCCACTGTTGGAATATTGAGTGCAGTTCTGGTCTCCTTCCTATCAGAAAGATGTTGTGAAACTTGAAAGGGTTCAGAAATGATTTACAAGGATGTTGCCAGGATTGGAGGATTTGAGGTTATAGGGAGAGGCTGAACAGGCTGGGGCTGTTTTCCCTGGAACGTCGGAGGCTGAGAAGTGACCTTGTAGAGTGTTTACAAAATTATGAAGGGCTTGGATAGGGTAAATAGACAAAGTCTTTTCCCTGGGGTTGAGGAGTCCAGAACTAGAGGGCATAGGTTTAGGGTGAGAGCGGAAAGATATAGAAGAGACCTAAGGGACAACCTTTTCATGCAGAGGATGGTACGTATATGGAATGAGCTGCCAGAGGAAGTAGTGGAGGCTGGTACAATTGCAACATTTAAGAGGCATTTGGATGGGTATATGAATAGGAAGGGTCTGGAGGGATATGGGCCGGGTGCTGGCAGGAGGGACTAGATTGGGTTGGGATATCTGGTCAGCATGGACGGGTTGGATCGAAGGGTCTGTTTCCATGCTGTACATCTCTATGACTCTATGTGTCAGGTGCATTAGTCAGAGGCAAATGGATCTGGTTGGATTATTGTTTGAAGGGACTTGTTGGGCCAAATGGCCTGTTCCACATTGTAGTGAATCTACTGTCAACATGGGACATGGACAATTTCTTGCATGTGTATGCAGATGCAATTATTTATATTTGTATATGTTAAATGACTACCTTCCAGAATTTTGTCCAGTCAGCAAATACTTCAATCCTCTGTGAGATTTGAGAAGTGTGAGACTCTGTGTCTGCATGTACATCTCCAAATATTAATTAAAAAACAGTATTTGAGCTTTGAGAGACAGTGAGTGATTGCAAAGGTCTGTGAAAATACACAGGCTTGTTGGGTGGAAGTGGAAGTACGTTATATTAAATTTTCACTAAGAGATTACTTACTTGTGAGTAAGTCAAAAGTGCATCAACAGACAACCATCTGAAAAACTTGTCAGGGAGGTAAATGATCTGTCTTTTCAGTATACTGAAGCAAAGTTTAGAAAAGTAAGTTTACAGTTGGTAAAGCTGAATTGAAGTAACATTAAGTTTTGCAAGGTAACTAAAGATTTTTTTTTATTTTTCAATTGTCTCATTGGGAATTTAAACTAGTGGGAATGGAGGTTCGGGCAGTTGAATGTTGCTCCTGCAGAATATGGGAGGTAAGGGTCACCACTAGTGTCCCTGCTGACTACATCTGTGGGAAGTGCACCCAACTCCATATCCTCAAACCATGTTAGGGAACTGGAGCTGGAACTGGATGAACTTCGGATCATTCGGGAGGCGGAGGGGGTTACTGAGAGGAGTTACAGGGAAGTCGTAACACTTCAGGTACAAGAAAAAAGGCAGATGGGTTACCATCAGGGGACTTAAAAGGAACCAGCACGCAGTGCAGGGATGCCCTGTGGCTTTTCCCCTCAAAAACAAGTATACTGTTTTGGATACTGTTGTGGGGACGATTTACCAGGGGTAAGTTATGGGATGCAGGTGCCAAGTACAGAGTCTGTCCCTGTTGTTCAGAAGGCAAAGGGGGAAGAGGAGCAGAGCATTAGTCATTGGAGACTCCATAGTTAGGGGGACAGACAGGAGGTTCTGTGGGAACGTGAGAGATTCATGTTTGGTGTGTTGCCTCCCAAATGCCAGGTTCGCGATGTCTCTGATCGTGTTTTCAGGATCCTTGAAGGGGAGAGGGAGCAATGCCAAGTCGTGATCCATATCAGCACCAATGACATAGGTAGGAAGAGAGATGGGGATTTAAAGCAGAAATTCAGGGAGCTAGGGTGGAAGCTTAGTGCTAGAACAAACAGAGTTGTTGTCTCTGGATTGTTACCCGTGCCACTTGCCAGCAAGGTGAGGAATAGGGAGGAGTTGAACACGTGGCTACAGGGATGGTGCAGGACGGAGGTTTTATGGATTCCTGGATAATTGGGGCTTATTGTGGGGTCGGTGGGACCCCTACAAACAGGATGGTCTTCACCTGAACCAGAGGGATATCACTATGCTGGGGGGGATATTTCCTAATGCTCTTCAGGAGGGGTCAAACTAATTCAGCAGGGGATGGGAACCTAAGTATACAAGAGGGTAGTGAGGTCAGAAATAAGATTTCAAGGTTAGAAAAGTGCACTGGCAAGTGGGAAGGTGATTTGAAATGTGTTGACTTCAATGCCAGGAGCATCTGAAGGAAGGTGGGTGAACTGGTAGCATTAGTTGGTACCTGTGGCCATTTTGGAGACATGGATAGAGCAGGGACAGGAATAGTTATTGCAGGTGCTGGGATTGAGATGTTTCAGGTAGAACAGAGAAGATGTTAAAAGAGGGGGAGGTGTGGCGCTATTAGTCAAGGGCAGTATTATGGTGGCAGAAAGGATGTTTGAGAACTCATCTACTGAGGTTGGCTGAGGTTAGAAACAGGAAAGGAGAGCTCTCCCTGTTCTAAGTTTTCTATAAGCCTTCAAATAGTTCTGGAGATCTGTTTGCATTGCTGTCTGACTCTACGACTGTATGTAGAGGAAAGGATAACAAAGATAATTTAGGATAGGAACGAGAGTAACAAGATAATTGTTACAGGTGACTTTAACTTTCCAAATTTTGACTGAAAATAGTACAGTTTGAGCTTTGGTGAAAGTGACCACAATTCGGTTATGTTTACTTTAGCGATGGAAAGGGATAGGTCTATACTGCAGTGCAAGAGTTATAGCTGGGGGAAGGGCAATTATGATGTGATTGGTCAAGATTTAGGATGCATAGAATGGGGAAGGAAACTGCAAGAGATGGGCACAATTGAAATGTGGAGATTATTCAGTTACTGCGTGGCCTTGATAAGTATGTACCTGTCAGGCAGGGAGGAAGTGGTCGAGCATGGTTTACTAAAGAAGTTGAATCTCTTGTCAAGAGGAAGAAGAAGGCTAATGTTAGGATGAGATGTGAAGGCTCAGTTAGGGTGCTTGACAGTTACAAGTTAGCTAGGAAGGACCTAAAAAGAGAGTTAAGAAGAACAAGCAGAGTCAAAAAGTGTGGTGCTGGAAAAACACAGCAGGTAAGGCAGCATCTGAGCAGCAGGAGAGTCGACGTTTCAGGCATAAACCCTTCAGGAATGATGAAGGATTTATGCCTGAAACATCGACTCTCTTGCTGCTCAAATGCTGCCTGACCTGCTGTGCTTTTCCAGCACCCCACGTTTAGACTCTGATCTCCAGCATCTGCAGTCCTCACTTTTTCCTGATTTAATTTTAGCCTCAATGCTACATTTCCTGCACATCCCTGATGATCTTACATCCCATTTGCCATCAGGAATCTACCCACTTCGGCATTAAAAATAGTTAAAGATTCGGCATCGAGGGCATTTTGAGAAAGTGAACTCTGAAGACTTTCTATCTTCTGAGAGAAAGGAATTTTTTCAGAGCTCTGTTTTGAAAGGCCGCCCTCTTATTTCTAAACTAAGGCCCTGAGCTCTGGAATATCCCACAAGAGGAAACATGTTGAAAACACCTAGCCGGTTGAGTCCCCTCTGGATCTTACATTTCTCAATTAAGTTACCTCTGATTCTTCTAAATTTCACAGGATAAAGGCCTAACCTATCTAGCCTTTCCTCATGAGTAACTTTGCTCATTCCAGGTATTAGTCTAGGATGTTGTCTTTGAACTACTTCCAACACATTAACATCTTAATATAGAACATAGAATTTTACACTTATATGATAAAGGAGCAGTGCTCCAACAGCTTGTGATTTTAAATAAACCGGTTGGACCATAACCTGATATCATGTGACTTCTGGCACAGAACAACATAACAGAGGAACAGGTCTTTGTTTCACCATGTCTGTGCCGACATTGATGTCATTGCAAACTAATCCCAACTGCTTTCACATGCTCCATATCGTCCTATTTCTTGCCTGTACACGTGTCTGCCAAAATGTCTCTTAAATGTTGTTGTCGTACCTACATTTACCATTTCCCATGGCAGTGCTTTTCAGGCACCTAATCCCCGATGTAAAAAACTTTCCTTGCACATCTCCTTTAAACTTCTCCCCTCTCACTTTAAACCTATGCTCCGTAGTATTTGACATTTCCAACCTGGAAGAAAAACTTCGACTATCCAACCTATTCATGACTCTCATAATTTTATATACTTCTCTCAAGTCACCCCTCAGCCTCCAATGTTCTAGCAAAACTGATCCAAGTTTGTTCAACTTCTCCTTATGGCTAATAAACTCCCGTCCAGGCAACATTCTGATAAACCTCTTTGCACACTGTACAAAGCCTCCACATTCTTTCTGTAGTGTGGGGACCAGAAGTGTACACAATACTCCAAATGTGGCCTATCTGAAGTCTTTTGCAGCTGCCTCATGACTTGTCAACTCTTATACTCAATGGGCTAATCAATCAAGGCAAGCATGTTGTGTGCCTTCTTTACCACCTTATTCAGTTGTGTTGCCACTTTCAAGAAGCTATGGACTTGAATCCCAAGATTCCTCTGTTAATCAATGCTCCTAATCATCCTGCCATTAACTGTGTACATTCCTGTTGCATTTGACTTCCCAAAATGCATTACTCCATACTTATCCGGTGATGAGTATTGACACAGTACTCCAGATGTGGTCTCATCAATGCTCTGTACAACTGAATCTCCCTTCTCTTGTGTTCAGCTCCCCTCACAATAAAACATGACATTCTATTAGTTTTCCTAATTACTTGCAGTATCTGTTTATTAACCTGAACTAATTTCAGCATTTAAGTCTTATAGCATTGCTATGATACACTCAACGTGCTAAAGTTTCAGATTTAATAAAGATACTTCCATTCAGAAAACAATTGATTCCCCATGAGATTGATTACCTTTTTTTCCTTTTCTTTCTTGGGAGTTTTAGAAGGGCTTGTATGTAATATTTGCCTGCTCAATAGAAGGTAGAACTCATAGAGCAGCCAGTGCATGTCTGTAAAAGGGAGTGGGCAGAAGATATGCGGGCTGATTGAGACTTGTAAGTGGATTTTCAATGTGCAAAAAAAATCAAAACAGATACAGGTTGAAACCAAACTGCAGACCTCCATGAAACGAAGCACTTTCATCTCTTTCACTCCATAAGATTTTAGGCCATTAACTGAATAGACCATTGCATGAATAAACTGTTTGACACCTCACCCTGCCCCTCTAAATTTTGAGTAACTTGCTTCTCCCGTTTGGCTCTTTAAGAAGGTGGAAAATGATAACAGACAATAGGAAAGCTGTAATTATAAGTTTAAGATCAAAGTAAACCTAGAGAATGAAATAAATTATTGAAATTCAGAATTGGGTTTGGATCATGTGTCATGTAGAACAAGGTTTATTCGAGGGAATCTGATGTATTGACAACCTGTCATCATTAAACCACGATTTTATTGTACATTGAACTTTCATCAAAAAATCAAGTTCACTGCAGATGGCTTAACAAACTGTTTGGCATTTAAGATAGATTGTTTTAAATGTGTCGTGCTGGTTAGGCTCATGTATATTTCAAGGTACTAATTTCCCCTGAGATGGTGGTGGCAAGCTGCCTTCCTGAATTGCTCCTGTCTTTGTGGTGAAGGTACTCCGAGGGAGTTGTTAAATAGGGAAATAGGGACTTGGACCTCAGTCAGCAAAAACACAAAGACCAATTCCCAACTCAGGATGGCGTGACCTGAAGGGGAGCGTGCAAGTGGTAATCTTCCCAAGATCCTCTGTTTTTGACCTTCTTGGTGTCAGAGGTTGCAGGTTTGAGATGTGATATCTAAGAAGTTTTGGTGAATTGCCATAGTGCAAATTGTAGATAGGACACATTACAGCCACTGCAGCTACTGGATGATGCCAAATCTTTGGAGTTATAGGAGCTGCACGCTACCAGGCAAATGGGGAGTGTTCCACTGATTCCTGACTTGTGCCATACTGGTGGTGGACAAATTTGGAGAGTCAAGTGGCAAGTTACTTGCGAGAGACTCTAAATGACAACAGGTTGTAAAACAAGCATGTGTTTTTGTGTGACATTATATCATTTCTTATTCTGCCTAAGGTTTAAACTAATTTCATAGTAATTTAATGTAATTTTGAAGTGGATAAATGGTTCCAGTAAAATAGAAAAAAACAATTTCATACTGCTTGTCCATATGCTAATCCTTCATCACAGAGTTTTCAGGTCTTTGTCTGATTAAAATTGTATTATTGGATTTCAAGTATGCTTCCAATTAAGAGGGTTATGAAAAAACATAAGCATCAACTCTTTTTCCCAAGTATCAAATGTTGTAAACATAAATGCTACTGTAAGGATGTTTGAAAATATTAGAGTGCAGCACCTTCTTTTGAGTTGTAACAAATAATATAAATTAGAGTTATTGTCAAAACATATTAGCATTTATCCATGAGATGTAACAATGCTGCTTCTGATATTAAACCCAGATTAGATTGTCCCTAAAGTAGATGCAGAATAAAAACTCTTTTCTATTTATTTTAAAGAATGCACTGTCTTGACTTTATTGCACAAATACAAAATATTCATTTCCTATGACACCCACTCTTGTATTACTTGGAATAAGATTGGCCTAAATTATGAGTAAGTTTGCATAGTAAACTGAAACCACTGAGAAATAGATTGAAACCTCTAAACTCATTCACTTCAGACCCTTACAGTAAATGGGAGTAAAGTCATCTCCTTCTGTCAGTTGGAATCCATCACAGAAATGAATGGATATTGTTGCAATCTACTAAAGTCTCAAGTCACTCCTACTAAGTTATGATTCTATAATTTTAGGCATCTGTCTGGTTCAGCAGGCATCCATCTATATCAAAAGATTGTGGTTTCAGGTCGAGTGCAAAATTTGAATATGCAATATAGGCTGCCTCTTAAATGCACTGCTAGGGGGTGATACATTGTGAGTGAAATGTTAACAATCCTAATGCAAGTGTTTTAAAGCATTGTTGGAACATCTCCCAATGACTTGGACATCTCCCACTGTCCTGGACACCCTTCGTACCCAACTGACATCCCAAAAACGGCTTAGCTAGTCATTCATCTCAATGTAGATGTAAAATCTGTTTATCCTCTTTGTTAGTTGTGCTTGCTAAAAACAACAGTGACAATACTTCATAAAGAATTTATTAGCTGAGCAGTACTTGGAGTATTCAGAGGACATGGAAATTGATGTATAAGTGCAAATCATTCTTTCTTAGAATAAATTATATTACCTCTCTACAGACTTAACAAATGGATATATGCATTCTGTACTTGTACATTCCTTTCTCTTGAATATGAAGACATGTGCAAGTTTTTAAAAATCTTATTTCATTGCTGGAAATGTATTTTAGAATAGAGTGGAAGAGAACACCCTTATCTCCACTACTTGGAGGAAGAAAAGCTGCAGTGTAATGGGAATATCATCTGTATCAGGTTAAAACATTCCTCTTTTCACATTAGCGAGTCAATAATATCCAGCTCCTGATCTATTGCAATAATCTGTCAGATTTTAATGTAATTTTTGGTACAAGTTCCTCATCTGTAAATCCTCCTATCCGAAGACACTGACTTCGTCATAGTTTCCAGTCCTTGAGCCTGGCAATCAGTTACGTGACCTGCTGCTCCCATGACCCTCTGGCCTCTGCATTCTACTTCCTGTTGGTTCCCCAGATACTCAGTAATGACTTGCCAAGACTACCAGGTGGAGATTGGAGCTCAATAAGAAAATAATATGATGCAGTAAATCTGAGTTGGGAAAAATAACAATTAGAGAACACAAACATCGGTGAACTTTTCCTGATAGATTGCAAAAGCTGCACAGCAGTTTGCTAAACATGAATTCAATTTTATGCCTCCTTTTGTGACAGCAAAACTTTAAAAAATTAATTCAAGGGATGTGGGTGTTGCGTATTGCCCCCCCCCCCCCCCCCCACCATCCCTAGATGCCTTTGAGAGATGATGGTCAGCTGCATTATTGAGCTATTACAATCCATGTGCTGTGGTCAATGCACAACGCAGTTAGTGAGGGAGGTCCAGGTTTTGACCCAACAACATTCAAGGAACAGCAATATTTCCAAGTTAAGATTGTGATTAGCTTGCAGAGGAACTTGCAAATGGTGATGTTCCAATATCTGCAGCCGTTGTCCTTCCAGATGGGAGTTGTTGTGAGCTTGGAAGGTGCTGATTAAGGGGCCTTGCTGAATTTTTGCATTGCATTTCATTAGCTGGTACACACTGTTGCCACTGAGTGTTGGTGGTCAGGGGAATCGATGTTTATGAATGTGATACCAATTAACTGAGCTGTGTTGCCTGAATGGTACCAAGCTTCTTGAGCGCTGCTAACTAAACAGCTGTTTCATATGGTCTTTTTGACTTCAGTGGAAAATCAGGACAATTACGACAAGTAGAAACCTAAAGTTTCAAGTTAAGACACATAACATGAGGGAGACTCAAATTGTTCTTTACAGAAATGGAAATGCATAAAATTCAAATTGATTAAAGGACATCAGTGAACAGGGACCTTTTATGATAATTCCAAAATTTGCTGGCCACCTTCAGTCATATCAAGTACTTTTAAGGTTTTTAAGAAAACTTGCTGTAAAGGTTTCAGTCCACCATGGGATTGAAACTCCCATTTATTAGATTATTATGCCAGGCCTCTGGATTATTAGCTGAAAAATGTGTTGCTGGAAAAGCGCAGCAGGTCAGGCAGCATCCAAGGAACAGGAGAATTGACACCCGCACCAACCAACCCAACCGCCCCGTGGCTGAACACTTTAACTCCCCCTCCCACTCCGCCAAGGACATGCAGGTCCTTGGCGTCCTCCATCACCAGACCATGGCAACACAATGCCTGGAGGAAGAGTGCCTCATCTTCTGCCTAGGAACCCTCCAACCACAAGGGATGAATGCAGATTTCTCCAGCTTTCTCATTTCCCCTCCCCCCATCTTATCTTAGTCCCAACCCTCGGGTTCAGGACCGCCTTCTTGACCTGCAATCTTCTTCTCGACCTCTCCGCCCCCACCCCCTCTCCGGCCTATCACCCTCACCTTAAACCCCTTCCAACCACTGCATTCCCAACGCCCCTCCCCCAAGTCCCTCCTCCCTACCTTTTTTCTTAGCCTGCTTGGCGCACCCTCCTCATTCCTGAAGAAGGGCTTATGCCCGAAATGTCTATTCTCCTGCTCCTGGGATGCTGCCTGACCTGCTGCGCTTTTCCAGCAACATATTATCTGCTCTGCTCTCCAGCATCTGCAGTCCTCACTTTCTCCTCTGTTTATTAGTCAGTGTCGTTACTGCTACACTTGTCAAGAAAAGTCACTAGTTGAATCAAAAGGGGATTTACAATGCATTCTCAAATGGCCTCATTATCTTTATTCCTTTTAGTAAAGGAGAAGAATACACCTCACACCAGGTTAGCTATCCTCGGAGTAGCATAGATGCGCATCGTACAAAACACAACATAATTTTACCATTATTCTCACTTAAAAAAAAATAAACCTCTCAGACTTCATAGCTGCAGTTTGCTTCAGGAATTAAAACCTCATGTAAATAGTATCACTGTAGAATGTCTATTTACATGAAAATATGTAATTGAATATAAAGGAAGGACTGAAAGGAAGATCTGTTCAGTACTCTCATGTTCTGTTTCTTACAGTGGTGACAGAGGCAGCCATTAGCTTCTTTGCATGATCCCTTTCCTTTTCAATGTCCTTCTGTGCCACAGTTTGCTCTACTTCATCTTCCAGGAACATGGATGACTGTTTCAATAGCTATATTATGTACCATGTAGGAAATGACTACATAACTTGTGGACAAATATTTGGCAGATGTAGTTAAATGACCTTATCTGCTTTGCCCAGAAGAATCGAAAAGCATGGAAAGAGAATTCTACTATCGACAGATCCGGGTGTCCAGTACATGAAGCCTGCTGCTGAGCAGGTGTTGCAAGTGATTAATGAGCCAAATAGTTGACCTTTGATCCAAGAGGAGTCCCGTGTGAAAAGTAAGGAAATGTTTCTGTAGATGAACAGGGTTTTAGTTAGACTGCATCTGAAGTAGAGTGTACAATTTTGGTCTCCTTACTTGAGAAAGGATATAGTTACATTGAAGCAGTTCAGAGGATGCTTACTAATTCCTGGGATGGAAAAGTTTGTGAGGAAAAGTTGAGCAGGCTGTGCCAAAGCCCATTGAAGTTAGAAGAATATGAGGTGATCTTATTGAAAAAAGCAAGATCTTGAGGGGATCTATCAGGTTGGATGCTCTCATGATGCTTCACCTTGTGTAAGAGTCAAGGACAAGGAAAGAAAAACATTGTGATCTCCCAGTCAGGCTGAGACAGTTTTTTTTTCTCGAGTGTGATTAGTCTATGGAGTTCTTTCTCCCAGAGAACATTGGAGACAGGGTCAATAATGTAGTCAAGACTGAAAAAGGTGGATTTTTTTATTGTTAAGCGGATTAAGGGTAATCAGGGACTAAGGAAACTGGAGTTGAGGCTGGAATCCATTTAGCCATGAGTTGAATGAATGGTAATGATCACATTCAAGAGGCTGAATGGCCAGTTCTTGCTGCCAGTTCTTCTGTGTCCTATTTTGTGAATTTTGGAGACATGATAGAGCAATTAAGGGTTATCTGACTAAAGCAAAGCTCATATAAATGTCAGATCTGCCTAGAACATGCCAAAGTTGCATGTTTTATTGTTTTTTTTACATGCAGAAGGAACTAAGAGAAGCTGATATATTTGTATAACACTGCATTTGTTCAGAAGTGTACCCTATGTAAAATAAATTGACATTTTGCTTTATGCTTAATCATGTTTCAGAGTGTTTTTCGGTCCCTTTTCCAACAAGAAACACACTTTATGTGAGAAAAGCATCACAGTATTTAGTAGATGAGAAGTCTGTTGTAATGTCCAGATTACACTGCTCTTTGACAAAAAATATCGCTTTTCAGATGAACTTCTTAAAAACGGCTCCTGTTTCAAATTGAATTCTCTCACACATCCAATTTTATGTTCTATTATGAAAGCAGGTGAATTTGTCTTGAAGGATGATGTACTGTGGAAAAAGTGAGGACTGTGCATGACACTTGAATTAACAATGTACCGTGACAATTCATAATGAGGAATAACAGCGGGCAAATCTCTTACTGCTGCACCGAATTAATAAAATGTGTAAATATAAACCGTATATGCATTACATATTCTGCAATCTTTGTCACTGTGAAATTAGTGAGAGTGTGTGATGTTCTTGAGAATATTTACAATAATATTGCTTCATCATGTCTTAAACACAAATATTGCTTGGAATTTTACTTCATGCGTTCCGTGTAGGTTAGAAGGTTGAGAGAAAGGATTAATGTTGATGGAAACAAATGCATCTTAACACACAGAACAGCTTTTTTGATACATAAAAATGACTTAAGTATTGGAATGCAAGTAGAAAATCATAATTTCTTCATGATTCCAAATCTGAAGGTGTGACTGACAGTAAGGACTAAATGATTTGAAAGGAATGAGCAGAAAAGGGGAGATAGAATTTGACACAAAGAAATGTGTTTTGATGCCCTTAAGCACAAAGAACAGGGAGCAGCAATTTGACTAAATGGCACTGTACTAAAAAATGTATAAAGACTGAGGAACCAGGGGGCTGAAGGTGACAGGATATATTGAGACAAGGAGTTGGACAAGAGCTGGGTCTTAATGTTTCATAAATTGACTTACAAAACAAGTAACCTATGCGGAACTTATCCAAAGTTCTTGTCAGGTCTCAAATAGAGTGTTGAAGCCAATTCTGGTCACCGCACTTCAGAACAAATAGAGGACATTTATCAGAATACTCCAGGCTGAACGATTTCAGCTGCAAGGTTAGTTTGGCAAAGCCAGGATTCATAGGTATGTGTATTGTACATAGATGAACAAGTACCACCTCTCTTATGTTCCTAAGTCTGTAGGGTTCTTTCTGAACCTGTCTGTGTGGAGAAAATGTTACAGGCTCACAGTTCTTTCTCACAACTTCAGTCCTCCCTGGATCCAATTTCCTAATGCCCCTCACCAAATGACAGAGCTAACATCCAAATGCACAGACTCCCCTGAATATTCCAGAGCTGTCACCCATCCTTAGGCATTCACTGACCTGGCATCCTGTCCACTTTGCCCACCTGGCACAACTCCCATATACTATCCACTTGGCACACTGCTGTATCACTTACCCATAATTACATAATTTCCCTCAGTCATTGCCAAGGAGTGGCTTTGGACCCCTAACTCCTGTAAGATGGCAAAACATTCCATAAAATTATTCCAGTCACCTCTGTGCTCGATTCACGCTCCTAGCTTGAAAAGTTAATTCTTTGTTTTAGATTTCTTCAATTTAGTTGTCTCATTTTAGTTCATCCAACCTCTTTGTTAATCTCACTTTTCTAAAGAGCTTCATGCTATATCATCCTGTGGTTAATAAACTTGTCTCTTTGAAAATCCAGAAATCACATCTCTGGCAATGATTGTTGCAAACTGGTCCCATTTTGATTGTATTATCTTAAAGAGTCCAAAAATTTCATATCTTGGGTTCATGAATAGTTTATTAAAATATCAAGGTGTTTTGATGAGGAAGAATGTGACTTAACATCTGATCAGATTTTGCTGTAATAAAGTATTTCTTTGGGATTAGCATATCCAATGAAGGTGGGGAATATCCCAGCATCCTGGAAACCACATCTCGTTAGCTTGTTAATACTTCACTTCTGACAGCTCTAAAGTTTAACCACAGGAGTTCAGTGGTCAAAGACAAATGATTTGACAGAATAGATGTATCCCCACTGTGTGGTTTGATAGCTTCTGCCATCTCTTGGCTGACATATTCATGAAATCACTTCATTATGTCTATGTCAGGTTTTATTTTCCCCTAAGGTCCAGTACCAATGTTCTGTGGAAGACAGTTGGACAGTTCGTGAAAACTGTCCATTACTCCTGACCTTTTTGCAAAAACCTCTTTTGGGCTTTTAAGTGTTGACTTCTTTTGGGTTGAATGAATTTTCATTGAAAAACTAGTTACAAGTTACTAGTTACTTCTTGGACTAAAGGGGAATGAAAGTATATTTATTAGAAATGGGCAATATCATCACAGGTTCAAGGTAGATAAGAAAAAAATGTTCTGCAAGTACTGGGGGATGTGAATGTAAGACTTTTGGAAAGAGCTGGGGGAAGTGAAGATATATTTTACGTAACGAGTTGTAATGACCAGGAACTCTCTGCCAATGAGAATGTTGAAAGCAGAAGTAATTTCAAACAGAAACTGAGCAATTGAGTGAAATAATTGAGTGGTCATGAGGATGGTGGTTCAAGAATAGGATTATTTGGATTGCTCAGCAGAGATTAGGCATGGACTAAACAGTCTAATTTTGCCATGATTCTGAGTTTATTGTCCCCCTCCCTCACGGAGTGGGAGAGACATTTGATTAGACTGGAGGGCATAAAGTGGGGCACCTTGATTAAATCTCGGGCTCTTAGCCTTGCAGGTAGCCTTTCAACTTGAGGTTCTCAAGTGGGCAATTAATGTGGGGAACTCTGTATGAGGGGAGAGTGACGGACAAACCCTTAGGTTTTCTTGTGGTTGATTGGATGGGTTCACTTGTTCAAATGCACATGGGACCTCGTTGAGGGACACAGCAATACGGAGAGGGAACTGACAGAGAATAAACTTCCTGCCCTTCCTTTAAATGCTGTCATCCTGCCCACCTCACCGACAACTCTTACCCTTTCCTCAGTCCACTTTCTGTAAAGATCCAGTGAAGATTCCTGTAGAAGGCGTGAGTATGTTATGGCACTTCCTGTGGGGCTGTTGATAAAGAACAGCTGCCAACATCCAACCACCCCAGTGAGAATGGGATTTCCAATCTAATGAGATATGTCGTGGAAGTGAAGATGCTTAATGGAGCCAGGAGCCCTTGTGATCCTGTGTCTGCTACTAATTAGGGACCTAATCGCCTCAGGAATTCCTGGAGGTCAGATTGTTGGGGGGTGCTGCCATTGTTGAATGTTGGGCCTCAGTGGCTCAAAGTTTCACTACAATGGAGCTGTAATTCACTAAATTATAAATTGTTCTGCTGAATTCAAGCTGTAAAACATCCTTTTTTTTGTGGAGTTGAATAATTCATTGTCACAATTCTATGTATTCCTAAATGTAATTAGAATTGCTTATTTGTGTGGCAATTAAATTCTGGCCATAGTTAGTCTAAATGCCTTATTGTGTGTGGAAATGTCTATGCATGTGCAATTGTAGATGAGAAGACTAAATTGCCTCCGTATGTGGGCTACGCTCTGGGTGGGCAAACTCATAAATATGTTGATTTAATGGTTCTATAAATATTTCTGACTTCCATTCTCTAAATCCCAATTTGAAAAGTTGTACTTTTCAACATTCCTTGGTGCTCACCACATACGTAAATTCATCAAGAGGTCATCTTACAATTTCAGTGACTGTCTCAGCGAAAAGGCACAGTTTATGTCCAAGCCAACTGATTATATTGCTATTCTAGAGGAAGTTTGTTCAGCAGCTGACATTTCATGTTAGTAATGACTGATCCTTTGCAGTTCTTGGACTTGTGATCTCTTGATGATAGGCTTTGCTGAAAATCTAATAATTTTGCACCATTTGAAGTTTAATGTTTTGTTAGGTAATGGAACATCTGGTCTAATTTTGCTAACAGCTTGCAAAACATTTCTTCTATCAGTGTCAGTTCCTTTAAGAACATGATGCCAATTAAATGTGCAAACAATTTCATCCCAGGATTTGATTTTAAGTATCAGAAAGTGCATTCCGTCTTCATCTGACTAAATTCATGTCTCACTACCAGATGAACTGCAACCATGGCATTTTAAATATACAATATGGTTGTTATCATTTGTCATCAATGAACTTGGTGACACAAGCTCCTGCTTACTGAGCATATTTTATATGCATCGAAATTCCGACACAGTAAGCACACAACATTATTGAGATGCATAAATCTGTTCACAACTTCTTTCACCTGATTTTTTATTTCCTTTGCTGAAAAATGTAGTTAGTGCTGGATTATAGTGTATACAGGCACTGATAAGAGTTTGTCAATATTTTTCTTTATGCAACTGTGGTCGAAACATATTGCTGGATGATTCAATCATTCAGGGCATTAAAATATTTCAGTATGTGTATACGCAAGTGGAACAGGGGTTACTGATGAATAATTAGAAGTAAGCATGATGTTTTTCCTGGCTGAGGTATCCTGAAGCTAACTAGAATGCCCACTGTGCTCATTGTGAAAGATTAATTTGGCATAGGTGAGGGACAAAACCTAGGACATTCTAATTTTTAAGTCTGTGTTATGTCAAGCCGTAAATATAATGACTAAACTGGGGAGGATGCTTGAATGCTTTAATAGTTTGATCTTGTTTCAACTAATGGCTCATCCAAATATTGGCATGGTTTTTTTGACCTGGTTTAAAATATAAACATTTAAATAGCTTTAAATAGCACAATGCTCTTAGTAAATGTATAAACACAGAAGATAATTGTGCTAAAGCTTTAGAGTGCCAGTTTAACCTTATTAACTATATATTTTAATCTTGATTACTAAACAGTGCAAGTAAAGTTGCATTCTACAAATGATATTCCCATAGTTCCAGCTGCTCAGGAAGTAGTGTTTCATGCAATACCTGAGTGTGCTTACTTTTTGTTTAAAGTAGAGGAACTTGAAATTGCATCACTTACCAAGAAAATAAAGGCACAAAATTCCACAGTTTTGAAAAAAACTAAAAAAAATACAATACAAAAGTTAGTAAAGCAAGCAATTAGTCATAGAGTCATACTCATAGAGATGTACAGCATGGAAACAGACCATTTGTTCCAACCCATCCATGCCGACCAGATATCCCAACCCAATCTAGTCCCACCTGCCAACACCTGGCCCTTATCCCTCCAAACCCTTCCTATTCATATACCTATCCAGATGTCCGTTAATTGTTGCAATTGTACCAGCCTCCACCACTTCCTCTGGCAGCTCATTCCATACACGTACCACCTTCTGCGTGAAAAAGTTGCCCTTTAGATCTCTTTTATATCTTACCCTTCTCACCCTAAACCTATGCCCTCTAGTTCTGGATTCCCCCACCCCAGGGAAAAAGAGTTTGTCTGTTTATCTTATCCATTCCCCTCATGATTTTATAAACCTCTATAAAGTCACTCCTAAGCTTCCGAAGCTCCAGGGAAAATAGCCCCAGCCTATTCAACCTCTCCCTATAGCTCAAATCCTCCAACCCTGGCAACATCCTTGTAAACATTTTCTGAACCCTTTCAAGTTTCATAACATCTTTCCGATAGGAAGGAGACAGAATTGTATGCAATATTCCAACAGTGGCCTAACCAATGTCCTGTACAGCCGCGACATGCCTCCCGACTCCTGTACTTAACACTCTGACCAATAAAGGAAAACGCAACAAACACTTTCTTCACTATCCTATCTACCTGCAACTCCACTTTCAAGGAGCTATGAACCTGCACTCCAAGGTCTCTTTGTTCAGCAACACTCCCTAGGACCTTACCATTAAGTGTATAAGTCCTGCTAAGATTTGCTTTCCCAAAATGCAACACCTCACATTTATCTAAATTAAACTCCATCTGCCAGTTCTCAGTCCATTGGCCCAAACATTATCTTTCTTGTATTTGAACATCCACCATTAACAGGAAATCTGTGGGTGAATACATTGCAAACTGCACTTAAAAATAGCAGATCCAAACCAAGGCAGATCCCCATGATTTTCTCACCAACCACCCAGTTGTCAATGAATGCTAAGTTACAAAAATTCTAAAGAATAATTTTAGCCTCAAGGAGGATGCCATTTTTTCTCTTTCAAAGATATAACCTAAAAATTATTTTGAAGCTTGCTCCATATACCATCAACATGGTGCACTGCAGCAACTCTACAACACTCTTTTGATAGCACCTTTCACACCTGCAATTTCTGTCACCCAGAAGGATAAAGGCAGCAGATGGATGAAATGCCACCAGCAAGATTCCCTCCATGGCATGCACTGTGCTGATGTGGAACTATGTCACCATTCTGTTACTGTCATTAGGTCAAAATCCTGGAACTTCCTAACATCACCATGGGTGTACTTACCCATGACAGATCCCATTGGTTCAAGATAGCAGCTCACTGCACCCTTTCAAAGACATTTAAAGACTACAATAAATGCTGACCTAGCCTCCAACACCAAATCCTTTGACTGATTAAGAAAACCTGTTGGACTGCCTCAGCAACTGCTCAGCTTGTTGTTTCTCAATGTCTTCTCCTGACACCGTGTTCGACTGGATTCACAGGGCTGCCTATCAGTGTCTAATTACTGGCACAATTCCAAATCTCCAGCTTCTCTTCGAAGAATCAGTCTGCAGCCACCCACAAGGTTGAGGTCATGATAGAGCCAACAGTCCAGGCCGTCTGCCAATGTATATGTGATTGATGAGGAAGAACCCAATTGATATTGCCAAGCTGGAATATCAACATTGATACTCATTCAGAGGGCAGGAAAAACAATATAAGGACAATGCGAGTAATTAAGCTGAAGATATAACTATAGCGTTGACAACACAAATGGAAGCCTGAGATTCACAATTCAGTTGCATTATTTGTACATTGTTTGTGATATCTGTTATCTTAAAAATAGAGCACCCGAGGTTCCTAAATCATTCTCTAATACAAAACTGTGTGAAGTTGACTTGTCATTGTCGTAACTGTATTGCAGTGTTAAATCAAGTTTGTGTTAGGATGCAGTACGGGAATGCTTCCTTCTACTTGACATTGGTCTTAGTAAGTCTCCCTCATGCAAAGAAATTGGCTTCAAGATAAACTGTTGAATTAAGCCAAGATATTTACAACAGGGACCAGTAAGAGTATGGCTGATATTGTGGTGCCTTAGCTATTCCTGAAAGTAGTCTATGAGCAAAGAGGATGAATTTTTTTTTTAAATCAGGCATCATAAAGCTGAAGTCAAGACAAAGGACAATAGGCAGCTCACATTTTATGAAGCTAGGCCTGTTTGAAGCAGTAAGTAGAGAATTGTGTAGACTAGAAAGAAAAGCAGCAGTGAATGGGCTGCGCTCTTTATATGGCACTTTTAAAAAAAAATGGATCAGTTCTCTCTTGTGGAGTTTGTAATGATTGAAAATTATCCTAATTGCTGCCTAGCAGTGACGATTTGTTTTCAAATTTAGGCAGTGGAAAAGTGTTCGATAAGATAGATTTGTCAAATACGTGCTTGCAATTAGAATTAACTGACCAGAAGAAGGAACTGCTTCCGATTCATACAAACAGTTTTAAAAGTGGCATTTGAAATGTGTACTGACCTCCCCCCCACCGTGTTCCGGAGTCTCATAGATCCAGTACTAATGGAGATGAAAGGAATGTCCTGATTTTTGGATGGCATTCGAATTAGTGGCAAGACAGAAAGGGCACATTGTAAGATGGAACAATGTCATAGAATGACTTCAGAAGTACAGCATCAAAGCTAAAAAGCGCAAGTGTTGCTTCATGGTAGTCATTGCATTATATGCTGATTCACCAAATAAGTTCGGAAGGTATCCACCCAATGCAGGACAGAATTTGATGGGACATTGAAAGCAGAGAGAATAAAGAACTTCAATAATTCGTAGGGACAGTTGTGTAGTATTTTAAGTTCAACCCTCTTAACTAATTTATTTATTCCAATGAATCAACTATTCAAAAATGGAATGGCTTGCAGGAGATCTGAATGTCAGAAAGCATTTGATGAAGTGAAGGAAGTATGCCTGGCGATGCTGTTTTGACCCTCTGGCAAATGCAATATAATGTGGGAAAATGTGAAATTGTCCATTTTGGCAAGGAGAATAAGAAATAGGTATATTGCTTAAATGGTGAGAGATTACAGCACTCTGAGGTGCAGAGGCATGTGAGATCTTAATCCATGAAATATTCCCTATGCTGGAACACCAGGTAATTAGAGACGTTAATAGAAAAGTATTGCTTATTTCAAGACAATGTGAATATTAAAGTAGGGAAGTAATGCAGAGTATACAGGGAAATGGTTAGACCACATCAGGAATACAGTGTACAATGAAGGATATAAGTGCATTGGAAGCATTTCAGAATATGTTTGTTAGGCTAATACCTAGAAGGAGGTGGGTTGGATTTTGAGGCAGAATTGGACATGGTACATTTGTTCCCATTCGTGTTTAGAAGTGTTTAGAAGTTTGTTCCCATTCGTGTTTAGTTGCTGATTGAAACATGGAAGCTCCTAAAGGCTGTTGATAGAGTGGCTGCGGTGAGGATGCTTCTTGTGGGAGAATCTAGGGCAAAGGGTCACTGCTTAAGAAAGTGGAGTGCCATTTAAGACAAATGGAGAGTTTTGGAACTCTCTTCCTCAAAAGATCTTGGAAGCAGAGATTTCGAATATTTTTAAGGCAGAGGTAGAAAGATTCTTGATAAGCAGCAGTTTGAATGCTTATCAGAGCTAGTCAGGAATGTGCAGTGATGCAATCATGATCTTATTGAATGGCAAAGCATTTCCAAGGCCCAAAGTGGCCTACTCATGCTCGTAACTCCTACGTATGTTTAACCCTTTTTGAATCTAAGGAAAAGTATATCATGAAAACCAAAACAACTGTGGATAGTGTAAATCAGAAACAAAAGCAGAAATTGCTGGAAAAGCTAAGCAGGTCTGGCAGCATCTGTGGAGAGAAATCAGAGTTAATGTTTTGGGTCAAGGAAATTCTGAGGAAAAGTCACTCAACCTGAAGTGCTAACTCTGATTTCTCTCAACAGAAGCTGCCAGACCTGCTGAGCTTTTCCAGCAATTTCTACTTCTGTTTATGAAAGGTATATCATTATGAGCAAACACATGGCTTCAGAGTTGGGTACTGATTTTGAAGTCCCATCAGTACAGTGTTTAATATCGGAAGTTCCTGATACTGGTGAATATGAAACTGAAAGAAAATAGCCAGACTAAATGAGAAAAAAGTCAAATAATTAATCAGATGGTGTGTAAAATGATTTGTTTTTGTTTAGTAAATACACTATGCCATTAAGATTTTTTTAATATGTAAGTTGCTTTGATAGAGTCAATCAGATATGATTTAGTTGTTCTTTCAGTGAAAACGAGTGTGTCACCAACTTATTACTGTTGATGTCACTTAAGACTTATTACATTCTGAGAAAATACTACATGAACCATTTTACATTTCAAATACATGCCATCTTACTGGTGAAGGATTGTAATAAGTTGTATATTTGCTTTGCAATTGGGTTTTCTGTTTCTACTGGGGAAATATAAGTAACGTTATAACTGTTTAATAATGGTTCTTTGCGAGAGTGCACACGGTATCTCTTTCCTTAGTGTCATATAGTAGAATTGAACATGCATTCCTCAATCCGAATCCAATAATTTATAGATGCATTTTTAAAAATTGAATAATTCCCCAATAAAAAAAATTAATTTTTCGTACTTGATAGCAAAATACACAACAGCTGTCAAGATAAGAGTATTAGTAAATTACAGTTAACAGAGAATTAATCTGTGGAGCAATTATTGCACAATAAAGCACAAGTGTAATATTAGATATGGAAAAATAGTTGTAATTCAGCTTATTGAGTAGAATGTTGGCCAATTTAAACATTGGCATGTATCTTACATTGCAAGTCCCGGCGCAACAAATCTGCCAGATGACAGCGAGATTGTGGCCATCTCGATATGTTTGAATGATTTTCCAGACGTTGCACGAGTTTTGGTGAATCTGCTAAACATATTATTTGGTTGTTGGATTTTTCTTATTCTTTAAGTTGATAATGAACCTGCAGCTTTCCAAATATCTGTTTCTTTGAATGCTATGCAACAGAAATATGTTTTTCTCTTGGTTAATATTTGAAAGTGGAATATGAGAAGTTTGCAACTATATGAATAAACAAAGATAATTCTGGAAATACTGCACCCTCAGGGAAGAGAGATGTAGTATTCCTAGCATTTTCTGTTATTTCCACATTTCCATTGCCAACAGTTAATGCTTTTTCAAAATAAAAATGTTGTTACACAACCAACAGTTAGGTTACATTGAAAGGTTTTGGAGAAGTTTAAGTTTTTATTCCTTAGAGATGTATTAAGTTGTTTTTTTTTAATGAGCAAATTTGTGCATAATTAGCAGGTTAATGGCAAGACACTACATTCTTCGACAAGTCCTGGAGTACATCTCTGTACGTGCAGAGTTCCATCAGTAAACACAATTATGAGAGCACAATAACCACAAAACTTCAGGCAGTTTTCTACAAAATATACCACTTGTATTGTACTCCAGGCCATATTTTCCATGAGAAGCAACTCATATAGAAGTATATAAAATATGGATAGGAGGAGGCCATTTGGCCCTTAGAGCCTGGTCTGCCATTCACTCTGCCATGATCATTACCTTTGTTCTCTTCAGCCCTTAGACACTACTTCTATCTCCTTCTTGAAAACATTCAATGTTTTGGCCTCAACCATTTTCTGTGGCAGAGAATTCTTCAAGGTCATCATGCTCTGGGTGAAGAAATATCTCCTCATCGCAGTCTTAAAAGGCCTACCCTTATCCTTATATTGTGACCCATTGTGCTGGATTCCTTGGTCGTTGGGAATATCCTTTCTGTATTTACCCCATTTAGTTCTGTTAGAATTTTATGTATTAAATGAGATCCTCCTTCATTTTTCTAAAATCTAGTGAATATATTTCCATTTGATCTAGTCAATCTTCTATGTCAGTCCTGCCTCCCAGGAAACATTATGGTAAACCTATGTTGCACTTCCTCCAGATCATCCTTCCTCAGATAAGGAAACCACTACAATGTACAATATTCCAGGTATGGTCTCACCATGCCCCTGTACAGTTGCAGCTCCTGTACTCAAATCCCTTGCTGTGATGACCGATATGCCATTTGCCTTCTTCATTGCCTGCTGCATCTGCATGTTTACTTTCAGAAACTGGTGCACAAATACATTCAGGTCTTGTTGCACCTTTACATTTCTCAATCTGTTGCTAGTCAGATGCTAATTGGCTTCCTGTTTTTGCTACCAAATTAGATAACTTCACCTTTATCCATATTACTGTATACTTCATCTGCTATGCATTCATCCACTTGTTCAATTTGTCCAAATCACACTAAAACATCTTTATATCCTCCTCACAGTTTACACTCTCCCCCAACTTTTTATTGTCTGCAAACTTGGAAACATTACATTTAATTCCCTCTTCCAAATAATTAATATATATTGTGGATACTTGTATTATTGCTTTTTGCTAGATTGTTCAGCTGATGGTGAAAATGCAGACTGATAGAAAAGACAGTCTTCAGATTTTCTGTTAACATTTTAGCATTAAAATTTAATCCTATTTATAATTGGCCTTAGTGTTGCTGTAACACGTCATCCACAAAACTTGTGTATGCACCTGGAATTGAAGACAGCAAGATGATGATGATGAGCACAGGTGTAGGATGAATTCCCAGTACATAGGACTCCTATAGATTCCTAAGCTGTAAAGGTTTTGCAATTACCAAGACTCAGCACAGAGTTCACCAATAAATTTAAATAATGATATCATTTATTCAAAAGGCCAAATATCTTAGTGACAACACCAGAAAACTTTATGGTAACTGGGTGATTCAGGCTGTCTTTAACTATAATTTGATATGATACATTGTGTCTAGTTTTTGTAGTAAACACTAACAGAAAGGAACCTTCCCTACTTGCAGTCCATATTGGAAAACCTGGATGATTTTGAACAGAGGGGCTCATTGAATTGGCACCTTTAAAATGTTGACGTGATTGAGGCAAGTAGCTACAGAGATTCCAATGGCTGTAATGGAATCCAGAATCAGAGAGCGAAAATGGAGCTTAGGTTTTTATAAGAAGAAGTCATGTCTGACTAACTAGGTTAAATTTTTCAAAGAGGTGACCAGGTATTTGATTGTAGTCTGCTTGGACTTTGCAAGGTTTTTGCAATGCCTGGGACATTGTTAATGAAGGTAAGAGACCTTGGGATTCAAGAAAAGTTAACAAATTCAAGGCAGAATTGGCTGAGTGACAGGAACCAACGGGTAATGGCAGAGAGATGGTTTTGTGAATGGACACCTGTGTCCAGTTGGCTCTGGCAAGGATCAGTGTTGGAGTCCTTGCTGTTTGTGAAATATATGAACAATTAGGACTTGAATGTTAGAGAATTGATCAACAAATTTGCAGTTGATATGAAAATTGGTGGGATGGCAAGTATTGAGGAGGATAGCCTCAGATTACAGGAGGATATAGACAGTCTGGTCAGATGGGCAGATCAGTGGTGAATGGAATTGAATCCAGATAAAGATGAGGTGATGCACTTCAGCTGGGCACACAATGCAGGGGATTCCATGGTGAATGGTGGGATCCTGTGAAGCACCAAAGATCAGAGATATTGGTGAGCATATACACTGGTCCCTGAAGCTAGCAGAATACAGGCAAATCTGTTGGTAAGAGAGGTCAATGGCTCAGAGTACTGTGGTGATTAGCACATCTCCTGTCTGTCAAATCCCTGTCCACCATCTACTAGGCGCATCTAGGAAAATTCACACCAGTTTCTAGCCAATAGATTAGGAGCTCTACGTGTAAATATGCCTTCATAGCAGTCTCTCCTGCAGGAGAAATCCATTCGGAGCTGGATATATGTATCTGCTTGGCTGGACCAAAACTATACTTCTAATACCAGCACCAAAGGCCAAAGAACTTGGTCACCTGCAAATTGTTGGGCATAAGCTAGAAACAAGAGACTCACTGAGTTTTATTTGGTCATGAGTAGAGGGAGGGAGCAGCCAGACTATAGATGAAAATAGCGAGGAAGTTAAATGTAGACAACTAGCAAGAATTCTGGAGCAACTTCTTGGTGTCTTCAGACTAAAATTTAGAATTGTTTTTGGAACTCAGTAGCTCAAGAATAGCTTAAAAATAGATTTTATGATTTCTGTGATGAGTTATTTAACATTTGAGTAGAACCTTTCCTTTATCATGTCAATGTCTTTGAGGTTTTGAGTGAAAATATAGATTCAGCAAATGGGAAATAAATAATTTCCTTAATTACTCTGGTTTCTATCTCTGGTTTTCTTTCCTTAATTCTGCTCAATGTGATGGTTCACATAGTGTATAATTCTATTGCCAATATCTGTAAAACATCTCCACAAAGAGGACTTTTTAACCATATGAACTTATAAATGTCAGTGCAGCATTTTAATCTGAGACATCATAGCTGAGCCTGATGTTGTCGTTATCCATTGTCGAATTATCTTGATCATGCTTGTTTGCTAGACTGCAATCAGTAACTGTAATCTTAGTCGATTATTTCCAGCCTTAGCTCTGCAACACTGAATGTTAGTTTTTATTATTAAATGCATTTTTAATATCCCTAAGGAAGTTGTTTATTTTCATGGTGATGTTAAATTGTTTTTGCGCTGTAATTATGTGACATCTAAAATTTTGAATGAAGTTCAGCCAAAGTTCAGAGAAGATTTGTATTCCTTCATTTCAGTAGCCATTGTAATCAGTTGTGCAGGGCAGTCCAGGCTCTTAAATGTGATCATAAGGAAGAAAAAGGCTAATAATAAATATAGCATTGGCTAGAGACTGGTGTGAATTTTCCTATTTGCGCCTAGTAAATGGTGGATAGGGATTGGACAGAGAGGAGATGAGTTACTCAGTGCTGAACTCCAAGCCTTTGACTTCTCTGGCCAACAGATTTAATGATATGGAGGTTAGAGTGTTGGATTGGGGTGGAAAGTCTATCTTCTTGGTCACCACTTCAGAAAATTCACCAAGTTCATGAGACATGATTTCCCAAGCACAAAGCCACGCTTACTATCCCTAATCAGTCCTTGCCTTTCCAAATGCATGTAAATCCTATCTCTCAGAGTCCCGTCCAACAACTTAAACACCACTGATGTAAGGCTCACTAGTCTTTAGTGCCCTGGTTTTCCTTACTACCTTTCTTAAATAATGGCACCATATTAGCTATCCTCCAGTCTTCTGAGATCTCACCTGTAGCTGTCGATGGTACAACTATCTCTGCTAAGAGCCCTGCATTTTCTTCCCAACTTCCCATAATGTTCGGGGATATACTTGATCGGGTCCCGGGGATTTATCTACCTTTAGCAGTTGATTCCTTATGGCATGTCTGATTCTTCTCCTAATTCCCTTAAATATGGGACCTTTGGTTCATAACCCTTACACTTCTGGAAATAGTTTCTATTAATATACTTAACAAAATCCTTATGTTATTGAACATCTCTATCAAATTTCTTGTACTTGTTGCAGGTTGGTTATCTCAGCCCAAAGGCATTTTGTATGACATAACCATGACATTATGCTTGGCTAAATATTATCAACTCCATTAATAACCTTCCCACCATCATATAGTCAGAACTGGAATAGCATCTGATGTTTGTCAATTTCAATTTCATTTGTAACTCCTTAGGTAAAGAAGAAGTAATGTAACATGCAGCAAGACATGGACAACATGCATGTTTGGGCTGTCAAATGGTAACTAATGTACCTGCCATACAAGTGCCAAGCAACAGTTATCCTCAGCAAGGGACATTCTAAGTAGCCAATTTCCTCTTGGAAATTAACAAGATTGCCACTGCTGAATCCAGCACATTAATATCTTTAGAGTTACCACTGACAAGAAATTTAATGGTTATATCACATAAATACCACAGATATTAGAGCTGGTCAAAAACCACACATCTTACAAACAATAACTCAACCCTTGACTTCCAATCTGCAAGTTCCAAGACAGAGATTGAATAGTCTCCGTTTGCCTGCATGAGAACAATTCCAATAACATTCAAGATGCTTGGCACCATCCAGGACATAGAGCTGCTGAATTGGTACTCCATGTATTACTCCTCCCATGATGCACTGTGGTTTGCATCATATACAAGTTGCTTTACAATAACTCTCATATTGTGATGTGGTTTTCTATTTGTTAAACCATATAACATACACACAAAGTTCTTACTGTGATAGGTATGTAGACATTGATTTACAACTAACTATATATGCTAGTATGTCATCCCAAACTTGCATTCAGTCGGGACTTTTTGCTTACTTATGTAACTGTTACACTGTATACTGGCTAATTAACTGCTTAACTGATCAAATGCCTGAGTATTAATTGTCACTAGCTGTCTTAAGGGTCTCCAGTACCTTTGTCCAATACTATAACAATTAAGGCTCCATCATGAGCATTTTCCAAACAAACAAGAACAGCAGGTGGATGGGACCACCACTACATGTACGTTCCCTCCAAGCCAAAACGCACCCTGACTTGGATGCATATTGCTGCCTTTTTCATTGTTGCTGGATCAAAGTCATGGAATTCCTTACCAGGTAATGTTGTGGGGATATGTACAGCATGCAGACTGCAACAATTTAAAAAGTTTGATTTACTAGTCTCTTCACAGGGCAGTTGAGAATAAGCAATAAATGTGTGCCTTGCCAGAGACCCTACACGGCATGAGTGAATTAAAATTCATGCTGGGGCCTTTGAATTCTTGATAAATTCTGATGGCTAAAATTGAACACAGTACTCCAGCATTATATAGTACAGGACAGCCTTTCAGACTAACTTTCTTGCTTTGCTACTGTATACCTCTATTTCTGACTTAATGATCCCTTATGGCTTTTCACTAACCCTCTCAATCTTATTGGCACAGCTTAGATGATGACCCAACCCTTGAGTGAACAGTGAGGGTAAATCTTTGTCCTGCTGCTCCTTGAGAGACGGTGTTTATATCCCAAAGCATTGTGCCAGTATGGCTATTTAAAATTGCTTTTTACTTTGAGAGTCAAGTGTCTGTAAATATATTGTAGTGTCACTCGACTAATGACCATTTGTCGTCTGCTTCATCAATTTGCTCTGATCCAGGCCTTCTTGCTGACATCTCAGATTAATAGGCCCACACTATGAAGTTGACGTGATACATAATATCAAAAACAATGTTGTTCAACTTCTATTTATTTTCCCAGACATCCTATAATGTCAGGTGGCTTCCAGGGCAGGTCTTGGAATTATTGTCTTAGGGACGAATCTAATGTTTTTGGAGAAATGATGAGCCCCACTGGTATGAAGTGTTTTTGTAGCACTTGAATGCCCTCGATTGGGGACTGCCAGGATAAAGAATACTGCCCTCCACCAAGCTCCTGCAGCTTTCCATTATGGTCAAGTCTGCCAGAAATAGAGGCAAGTGTTGGTAATACATTCACCAAAGGCCCGGTAACATTGAGGGAGTGCAGTGAAAAGGTGAATGATGGCAGGGTAGAGGATTACGGACAGAGGATTAGGAGGTAGGAGAGGGGGTGGGTCCTTCCCTCGAGCAGAGACTGAGTGAGGTCTCATCCTGTAGAAGCCTGAATGCAAACTTGACAAGATTCGTTTTTCGGATTCCTGCTTGGTGACTTCCCACCCGTCATTGCCTGAATACAAGCGGTGGTGTGATCAGAGAGTATTAGTTGGCAACGTAAGGGTTTCAGTCAGCATGTGGCCAGAGGAAGACCATTCACGAATCTTCCAATTCTGGACCTAATTAAGGAAAGGCATGTCTCACCACTTCTCATTGTGCCGATTTAAATCCCACTCCTCACTTTCAGGGAAGATGCATTAAATTTCACTCCTGGTTTCTGGGTTCTGAGAGGCTAGGAGGGTGAATTTGCAATGAATTGCAGTTATTGTATTGGCAGTCAGCTCATGTTCTCTGCCTCTCCCAATGGTGATGGACCCGTGCCCCTCTGATGGTTGGAGCTCATTCGCGTGTAGTCTGGTTAGTCGGGAGTACTGATCGAGAGCTCTGAGGTAGCTTGCCCAATGGGAAAGGCAAAAGGTTGAACAGGTTCAATACCAAGTTGGCTAACTGTGCAGAGCTGAGAAGCCCTTCAGGAACGAGCTGTGTGTTGATGTTTTGTGGGCCTGTGAGAAAACAGTTCGAACAGCCTGCAGTGGTTCGTTAAAGCATTGGTGGTTAGGTGGCAGCACATGGTCGAGAAATGGTTGCAGAGACGCCAATCAGCAGTTGACCACAGAATTCTTGCTATGGTCCTGGAACCATAGGCCACTGGTTTTTCAGATCTGAACAGGACTGCAGCTTGTTTTGGGCAGAAGTGGTGGTCACACATTTTTCAAACCTGACTGAAACTGCAATCAGGTGGCTAGTATGTAAGTCCGTTCCTCCCCAAATGTTCACCTACCGTAATCCTGTTTTCCAGTAGGAACCTGACAGTAGACCTATGAAATTGATCTTACTGTATTTCGTGCAGCTGATTCTTTTTATCTTTTATTGGGCATATACATAGCTAATGAGTCCAGCAGTTAGTGCATATCCTAATTGCCCCAGTGAAGGAGACGGTGAGCTGCCTTCTTGCTGGAATAAGTCTGATATAAATACACTGACAGTGTTGGTAGGAAGGGAGTTCCAGAATTTTGTTCTGGGTTTTACAAGATGGCTGAAATAAGTAACTTGCTTGCATCTTCATTATCTGTTCCCTGTAACAATGGAAAACCACATTAATACTCTCTCACTCCTCTTCTCATAAACAATTCATAATCCAGAAGATCTATACCCAGTAGTTGAGGCATGAGGGACTGTGAATGTAAAATCAAAGATGAGTTTTTGAACTGGAGTACAGAGGAGCATTTTCACTTGGAGTTGTGAAATTAATTTCTAGTCTGAAGCAGAATGTATCATGTAAGCATCAAAGGTTTGACTTGTTAGGTAGATCGGAGGTTGAAGGTTTTTGGGAGCAGAGTAGGTGAATATGAATAGAAATAGTTGTTTGTATGGAGTGTGAATTCTGGATGCTTTAGTTGAACTAAATGGCGTATTCCATTTTTTAAAAGATTCTCTGGATTTACTTTAGTTGCAACTGATGATCTAACATTGAAATTGACTGTCTTTTTTCTTAAAACTGGTTTGTCTTCTTTCTTTTTTTTGTAGATATTTTTATTGAAATTTAACATTTTTGCAAATTTACAAAAATAAACAAAACTCTCAAATACAAACATTGATGTACAATTAAATCATATATACAATAGTCATAATTTAACAAAGAAAAGAGAAAGAAAGAAAACAAAAAAAAGAAAAAAAAGAAACGAAAAAAGAAAGAAAAAAAAACTCAACTTTCTACTAATCTAACCTATAACTAACCAGAGTGTATACCTAAGTCTCTTACATGCTCGGAATGTATAAACATCAAATATAATAAAACCCGTATTCGCGCAGGATTCCTCTCCCAAGGGCCCCGGAGCAGCCCGGTCTGAAATCTTCACTAAATAAAAGCCCTTGTTAGAATAGCTGAAATATCTGCATTTATATAATTCAAAAAGGGCTGCCATATTTTATAAAATAATTCAGTCTTTCGGTGCACCATATTTGTGAGGAAGTCAAGGGGGATATATTCCATAATTAATCTGTGCCAATTTGAAAGTCCAGGGGGGCCCTCAGCCACCCAGTTCACCAAAATATTTTTCCTTGCACAGAAAGAGAGAATAGAAAATAGTCTCTTCCCATGCATATCCAGAGATGAGAGGTTCGAAAAGCCCAAAAGGAGAGATACAGGGTCCACCCTAATTTCCGTTCCTAAAATTTCTGTCAGGGTATTTGCCACTTTAGTCCAGTATCTGCGGATTTTCTGACAAGTCCACAGACAATGTACAAGAGTACCCACCTCTATTTTGCATTTAGGACACATTGGAGATGCTCCTGCCTTAAATTTTGCCAGTCGAGCCGGAGCTATATGGGCCCTATGAAGTATCTTTAGTTGGATAGCCTGAGTTCTGTTACAGATAGCAATTCTTCTAGCATTTTCCCAAATGTCATTCCACATATCCTCAGAGATTTCTAGCCCCAAGTCCTGCTCCCATGTTTTAAGCAGGTCATCCATGTCTCCTGAGACTCCATCCTGTAGCAAATGGTATATAGTACTAACGGAGGATGCCCCCGCTGGTCATAAGACATTACGTTCTCTGTCTGATTTATAAAGACTATCTATTAATGTAGTCTTCCTCTGTATATAATCTCGAACTTGGAAGTATCGAAAGAGATCCCCATTAGGTATTCCGAATTTCAGACGCAGCTGCTCAAAGGACATCAGGATCCCATCTTTAAATAGGTCCCCTAAGCATGAGATGCCCCTGGATCTCCAGAGTTTAAAGGTGGCATCTGTAATCCCCGGTTGGAATCCCCATGCGCCTACTATTGGTGCATGGGGGGATGTTTTATGTGAGTTACCCTCATTTTGCCGCATTATATTCCAGGCCTTAATTGTGTTTAATATTATGGGATTTTTACAGTGGTCTGTAATGATTTTCCTCTTATCTGAAAATAAAAGGTTAATAAGTGGGTATTTTACTTGGGAGGCTTCGATATCCAGCCAAATTGATAGTGGATCAGATGAAACCCAATCAGCTACGTAACTTAGTAGGGAGCTTAACTGATATTTCCTAAAGTCTGGGAAGTCCAGTCCTCCCCTTGCCTGTGGAAGCTGTAGCTTCTTCAGCTTAATAAGGGGCCGTCTATGGTTCCAAATAAAGGAGCCCAACCAGCCATATAATTTACGTAGGGCTAGCCTTGGCAGCATCAGCGGGAGCATTCTCATAGGATATAAGAGACGGGGCAGAACATTCATTTTAATTAATGCTATTCTCCCTAGCCAGGAAGTCGGAAGGTCTCTCCATCGCTGGAGGTCCTGCCTTATCCTTTCCATTAATTGTACAAAATTAGCCCTATACAGCTGATCAAATACTGGCGTGATAAAAATACCTAAATATAAGAAGCCCTCCAGGGACCAACGGAAGGGAAAAGGGGATCCGTCCATTAAGTGGGGTATCATAGCCAGACCACCCATTGGCATGGCTTCCGATTTTGAAAAATTAATTTTATAGCCTGAGAATGCACTAAATGTATTAATAACTTGAATTAGACGAGGCACTGACATTAAAGGATTACTGAGGAATAAGAGAACGTCATCTGCATAGAGGGTAATTTTGTGTTTACCTGTACCAATCCTCGGGGGCCGTTATATTAGGATCAGTCCAGATGGCTTCTGCTTATGGTTCGATTATCAGTGTAAACAACAATGGTGAGAGAGGACATCCTTGACGGCAGCCCCTACCCACACTGAAGCCATCCGATCTTAACCCATTAGTAATAACAGCTGCTTTGGGGTCATTATACAATGTTGAAACCCATTTGGTAAACACCTGTCCAACGCCAAACCTTTCCAATGTGTAAAATAAATATGACCATTCAACCCTATCAAATGCCTTTTCCGCATCCAATGAAATTACTACTCCTGGTATCTTTCCCTGATGACAGGCTTGGATCATATTCAAGACCCTTCTGATATTATTGGATGATCTGCGGCCCTTAATAAATCCCATCTGGTCCTCCTTTATAATATATGGCAGTACCCTTTCTAGTCTTAGTGCTGACATTTTTGAGAGAATTTTAAAGTCTACATTTAGTAAGGATATTGGTCTGTAAGATGCACAATCTTCTGGGTCTTTTCCTTTTTTGAGGATAAGAGAAATATTTGCTTCTTTCAGCGTGGGCGGGAGACAGACCTGACTATGCGCAAAATTATACATATCCATAAGTGGGTCAACCAATATTCCTGTAAATTCTTTATAGAATTCAGCTTGAAAACCATCCGGGCCCGGTGCTTTTCCGCTCTGAAGTTGCCTAATTGCCTCAAGTATTTCTTGGACTGTTAAAGGGGTATTTAGGGCCGACACCTGTTCCGGAGTCAGGCCCTGACTTCTTTCTTAAAAGAGATAACTCTTGAGCAGAGATAACTGTTCAGGCCAATCACAGTTCTGCAATTGTCTGGTGACTTATCCGAGCGGTTTATGATTTTTATGTTTATAGGACAGAGAGAAAATGTGATCCAACTATGTCATCAGGTATCACAGTAATAGTTAATCCTGATCTCCAAGTACATAGACACATTCTACCATGAGTAACCAAGCTATTCTTATTTGATTTGGAACTGGTTCTTAGTATGAACGCAGTGTAATTGTTTTCCCTCCAAGGCTCAGGTTTACTGATCAATTGCATTGCAGTCGTTGTTGTCTTGACTGAGATCAATTTACTACACCCCATGGATCAAGCATGAAGTTCCTGCAATGCCTACTGTATGGCTTATATACTCATTGAATCATCATATCCATGCCTATAAATACCAGTGATTCATGGCACTGCATTTTAATCTCCTTTACACTAGAAAATGGGCTTGTTTCAATTTAAAATAAAAACACATTAAAATCTAGTTACTAATATAAACAGTTATTGAGCTGCTCAAAATCATACACAATTCCAGGTATTATTACCAATTATCAAATTATTTATGAGAATGAAATAAAAACAATTGAATAGCAATTTTTCCAAAAAGGCAGTAAGTATAATTAGCAAAAACGTATTGAAAAGAATGTCAAAACCTTGCTCTGGAGCCCACAGTTTCATTCTAAAATAGGTTGCATTAACTGATTGCTTCTTATTGTAGAAACATCACCTTTCTTAAAGCTGTTGCAAGGGAAAGAATATTGCTTGGGAACATTGTAGGTTACATAAAATTGAAGCATTCATTCAATTTATAAGTTGCATCTCAAGTTTTAAATTTCTGGTTCGGATTTAATCTTGATCAGTTATGGCTCAGGGATAAAACTCTTATCTTGAAATCAGAAAGCCATAGATCTTGGATTACTTTTCTATAAGATCCAACATTGAGGCTGATATTCCAGAATGATGCTGTTGGACTTACAACGTTTCGGATGAGTTGTCAAACTGTGGTGCTAGTTGCCGTCACAAGTGGATGTAAAATCTTCTATAGTACTATTTGAAGTAGAGAGGGGTGTTGTCCTGGTGTGCTGGCCAATACTTAACCCTCAAGTGAAACCTGAAAACTTACGATTGAGTTATTGTCAAATTGCTGCTTATGGAACCTTGCTGTAGTTGATTTTGCTCTCATGTTTCTCAGATTAGAACAGTGATAGCCTTCAAAAATGGATTTGAAGTAGTTTTGAATGATCTAAGCCTTGTAGGGTGTTACATAAATGCAATTTTTTTTAAAAAAAAGCATTCTACCATGGAGTAATAGTATTACAAAAATTAATTCATACTGGCCTGAATTTCAAGGAGAATAATCTCCATGCTTGATATGCAAAGTCAGAGATAATTGGATATTTTTCAAGTTGACGAATATGAATATTTATAATTTATTTAATTGAAATGTTTTTAAACTTGTATGTTGTTTCTGAAATTTAAACTGACCAGGTGCTGTGTATGTAATTACAGTTTTAGAACCAGTAAGCAGGATATATTTTGAGAATTGCAATGTAACTGTTCTGCAGTCCATCACCACAGGTTTTTTTTTGCTTAGAGCACATTCCTCTCAGAATCCATAAAAAGACCACAAGACTAAAGTTACGACCTTATCCATGATATAAATTTGATCTTGTTGGAATTAATGATTGAGTTAAATGGAGAAAATTAGCAGCTGCTACCACTGAGTGGAGTGAAGCCTGCAGTTGGATAATATTTCCATGGCATCCTTAGTTTCCTTCCATGGTGTCCAGCAGTAAACTCCCAGAAGCCCAAGTCTTATATGAATTTCAGGAAAAAATGTCCCACATCTGCTACTCATAGCACAGCCTCCGTCTGTTTCAGAAATTTGTGAACAACTTGGCCATTGAGACAAATTATGTTGCATTTCAATTCACCAACCTATTTGGAATATTGAAATACAGATTTTGTAGAAGTGCAGCTCCATATAAATATGCTTCTGATTCCATGGACGGAATATCATTCTAGAAATAGGGTGTTCCCTTCTACTGTTTGGAGGACCAATGTGGTAATACTTGTAGTCAGGGTCCAGTAAGTCCCGTGTAATTTAAGGCAAAAGTGAGGACTGCAGATGCTGGCAACCAGAGTTTAGATCAGAGTAGTGCTGGAAAAGCACAGCATCCGTGGAGCAGGAAAATCGACATTTCGGGCGAAAGCCCTTCATCAGGAATGGAGGTGATAGGTCAGAGAGGAGGGATGGGGAAGGTAGCAAAGAGTACTGTAGGTTATCAGAGGTGGGGATAGAGGTGATAGGTCAGAGGAGAGGGTGGAGCGGATAGGTGGGAAGGGAGATTGGCAGGTAGGACAGGTCATGAGGACAGTGCTGGAAGGTTGGAACTGAGGTAAGGTGGGTGGAGGGGAAATGAGAAAACTGGTGAAGTCCACTTTGATGCCCTGGGGTTGAAGTGTTCTGAGGTGGAAGATGAGGCGTTCTTTCTCCAGGCATCAGGTGGTAAGGGAGCAGTGGTGAAGGAGACCCAGGACTTGCATGCTATCGGCAGCGTGGGAGGAGGAGTTGAAATGTTGGGCCACGGGGCGGTGGGGTTGATTGGTGCGGGTATCCTGGAGATGTTCCCTGAAGCGCTCTGCGAGGAGGTGTCTAGTCTCCCCAATGTAGGGGAGACCGCATCAGGAACAACGGGTACACCAAATGACATTGGTGGATGTGCAGATGAAACTTTGATGGATGTGGAAGGCTTCTTTGAAGCCTTGAATGGAGGTGAGGGAGGAGGTATGGGTGCAGGTTTTGCAATTTCTGTGGTGGCAGGGGAGAGTGCCAGGAAGGGAGGGTGGGTTGTTGGTGGGTGTGGACCTGACCAGGTAGTCACGGAGGGAATGGTCTTTGCGGAAGGCGGAAAGGGGTGGGGAGGGAAATATATCTCTGGTGGTGGGGTCTGTTTGGAGGTGGTGGAAATGTCGGTGGATGATATGGTTAATGCAAACGTTGGTAGGGTGGAAAATGAGGACCGGGGGGTTCTGTCCTTGTTAAGGTTGGTGGGGTGGGATTTGAGGGCGGAGGTGCGGGATGTGGATGAGGTGCGTTGGAGGGCATCTTCAACCATGTGAGAAGGGAAATTGCAATCTCTAAAGAAGGAGGCCATCTGGTGTGTTCTGTGGTGGAACAGTCCTCCTGGTAGCAGATATGGTGGAGGCGGAGGAATTGGGAATACGGGTTGGCATTTTTGCAGGAGGTAGGGTGGGAAGAGGTATAATCCAGGAAGCTGTGGGAGTTGGTGGGTTTGTAAAAATGCAATTTAAGTACAATCAGGAACTTAACTGGTCAGCCAACATGGTTAAGATTCCTCAGAAAGCAGCACACCCGTCCCTGCATACTACTGGCCAATCAGAGGCTGGGAATACTCTATTGACACAATGCCCATGGGGGTGGGGGTAGGTGTGTGTTGTTGCTGTGTGTAAGCATAATGGCAATTTCATGAGACATCACAGCTGCATCCCCATCCTCCAACACCATGTTTTAAAAGGTGTAAGGCTTGAACATATTTCTTTTGTTTGCAGAGAATTACATCTCAGCGTGCAAGTGTGAGTTGCTTCCAGCAAGCATAATTGAGCCACAGCACTGACATATATGAGTTTGAAAGGATTAATATTGAGGAGAGCTATAAGCACCATCTATTATGATTTGTGTCAAATTGAATTGTGGATAGGACAGTATAAGATCTTAAAGGAATATGGATGAATATCAGATCCTCCTCTTGGGCTCTGTAGCAAAGTCAATCATACCAATGAAACCTGTAACTAGTTGATCGCATGCAATAAACCACTTACTGTTCAACAGGAAAGTCTCTTTTAGTTAAACTAGTATGTTGTTTCCCTCAACTATTAAGAACTCAGCAAAATAAGACATAGAGGAGGCCATTCGGTCCTTTAAGTCTGCCCTATCATTAAACAAGGTCTGTCCCAGGCCCCAACAGTTCTTTTTGCTAGCACAGCACTGCTGTCAACTCCCTGATATTTGAATCCTACCTGTTTGTATGCCTTTCAGTGACCTTGCCTCCACAACTCTGTGAGATAGTGGCAACAAACCTACCCCATGGTGAAATGCAGACTCTCTTTAACTGCTTACAACATGGTGAGCATTGGTGCAGATTCATACACGTGGTGAGCAGCGGTGCAGAATCTGTTCATTTGCCTCATGACTACCTGCTGGCATCAGTGGAGTCTGAAGACTTTTATGCATTTTTAAACTCAGCTTTGAGTTCCCTGCTCCGATGAGGCGTTCTTCCTCCAGGCATCGGATGGTGAGGGAGCAGCGGTGAAGGAGGCCCAGGACCTCCATGTCCTTGGCAGAGTGGGAGGGGGAGTTTAAATGTTGGGCCACAGGGTGGTGTGGTTGATTGGTGCGGGTGTTCCGAAGATGTTCCCTAAAGCGCTCTGCTAGGAGGCGTCCAGTTTCCCCAATGTAGAGGAGACCGCATCGGGAGCAACGGAGGTCCTGGGCCTCCTTTACCGCCCCCATCCACCACCTGACACATGGAGGAAGGACGCCTCATTCTCCGCCTCAGAACACTTCAACCCCAGGGCATCAATGTGGACTTCACCAATTTCCTCATTTCCCCTTCCCCCACCTCACCCCAGTTCCAAACTTCCAGCTCAGCAGTGTTCCCATGACTTGTCCTACCTGCCTATCTTCCTTTCCACCTATCCACTCCACCCTCCTCTCTGACCTATCACCTTCATCCCCACCCCTGTTCACCCATTGTACTCTTTGCTACCTTCCCCCACCCTCCTCCCTGACCTATCACGTCCATCCCCACCTGCATTTACCCATTGTACTCCACGCTACTTTCTCCCCACCCCCACCCTCCTCTCGTTTATCTCTCCACCCTGCAGGCACTCTGCCTCTATTCCTGATGAAAGGCTTTTGCCCGAACATCAATTTTCCTGCTCCTCAAATGCTGCCTGAACTGCTGTGCTTTTCCAGCATCACTCTAATCTGGTTTCCAGCATTTGCAGTCCTTGTTTTTACCCTCAAAGCTCAACAAGTAAATGCACTTGTGTATACAACTGGAAATATAGCTAATGATGTTACAAGATGCAAGGTGTAAAAGAAGCAACAGATACCTTTGAAAAGTATCAAACGTAATTGCCAATAACTTTAATCACAGAACAAATAAAATTCTTGACATAGGAAGACTTAATAGAAGAATTCAGCATCCAGGGGAATTGATACATAATTTCATTAATGATCATGACAGATTAGCGGAAAATTGACTTTTGTGAATATAAGTCATATTTCATAAGAGACAGGAGTCCTGCTGGAATTACTGATGAGTCTCTTTCAGCCTTATATAGTCAAAAGAAGATTTGACTTTCGAGAAGGCCACTTGGATGGTGTGTAAAGCATAAGCCTGGAATCAACAGGGGTTGATCCTAAGAGGAAAAGATAAACCTTGAAACCAGAGATCAGCAGAGCCCATTCAATTTTTTAAAAGTACAAAACCACAAATGACATGTGAGAAGCCAATTCAGCAGGTAGAACAGACACTTTATACTAAAGGTCTTGGTCTGTGCAGTTAAAATCAAGTTAAAATTAAAGTCTAAGAGGAGCCAATCATAGATCGCTGAGCCAAGGATCAGTCAGTTAAGGAACATTTGGCCTGTTAAAGGATAAATAGTAGCTGATTTCATGGACTTCCTAGACTTATTGTAGGATCCAAATGGACAAGAGGACCTATTGAAATGAGCTATTTTGGCAAAATAAATCTGTTTCATATTTACAGCAAGATGGAACTCTAGGACTGTACTAGATTGACATTTGTTTTTCCATTGTTGTCATCAGCAAGGTGTGTGAGAAAATACAGCAATGAATTAGCCAATGGGCAGAACCTGCCACGTTATAGCTAATGTAATTCAGAGTGCGATGTAGCCTACTGAAGGATTAATAATGATGGATTCAGTCTGATATTGGATGCTGAGGTGATTCAGGACAGGCACATTTAAACAGAGTACTTGGCATTTTAACCAGAAAGAACACACTGTAACTGTGACTGAGACCATGCCAAACGAACAGCACTCCTCAATTCACAGAACGGAAGAAGGTGACATGTTTGTTTCATCAGTAGTGCAATCACTGAGATGAATGAGAGAGTCCTTTTGGGTTGGAATACGTGTAGTTCCTGAGGACCAGAGGAAGAGAATCTGCTGCAGGTTCGACGCAGCGGACGTGTGCTGGCGGGGGAGAAACCACGGGGAACGTGTTGCGAATCGTCGGGGCTGCTGGAGACCATTGTTGGATCATGATTGGATGTTGAAGGATCGTTTGGTTGTGCTGACCTGCTCTTGGTGGATCTTTATGCTGGCTTCGGCCTAACGCCAATTCAGGTATCAGCCAACCTCAGAGCTATGGCCTCAGCAGCCGCTCGCAGCCCTGGCCAGGGCATTCGCAACACAGTCAGGGTGACTGTGAAGAAGGTGGAAGAGCACACACCGGTCGATCGGACGGTGTTTGTGAAGAAGGTTTTGCTGGAGTGCTGTGGGTTTGCAGTAGCGGACGTGTACTGCCTGCAGGATTTCCCTGGGGCAGGCTACTTTGACGTGACCTTCAGGAGTGTGAAGCATTGTGAGCAGCTCCTGAAGGTCTTCAAGGAGAAGGAAGGGGAACCTCTGTTCTCCATCTTGTCTGCGGTCCCGTTGTGTGTGCTTCCTGCGCAGAGGAGTCGGGTTGTTACCATCCAAATGTACAACCCTTACGTCCCAGCGGCAGATGTTCTCACCTTCTTGAAGAGGTATGTCCAGGTGGAAGGAGAAAGCACCGATGTGGTCGATCCTTTCGGGATCTGGACCAGTAAGCGGCAGGTCAAGGTAACCCTGAGGGTCGATGGCAGCGGGAACATCCTCCACCCACCCTCCAGCTTCGCCATCAGAGGAAGCAGAGGCTACCTGACGTACGCTGGGCAGCTGAAGGTGTGCCGAACCTGCGGGAGGTCAGGCCACATGGCGGCCGACTGTAAGGTGACCGTCTGCCGAAACTGCAAGCAGGAAGGCCACCCGACTAAGGATTGTAAGGAGGCCAAGAACTGTAACCTGTGCGGAGAGGCGGGCCACATGTACAAGGCCTGCCCAAGACGAGGAGCCGCCACCTACGCACAGATGGCCGGAGGTGGCAACACGAGCCGGGGACCGCCAAAGACCAGCAAGGTACCACAAAATAGCACGGAAACGGTGCCTGGAGGCACCCAGAAGGAAGAGCAGGCGGTAGTGGAGCAGACGGCAGACAGCGGGGAGGTGCAGCAGCCGATCCAAGCTCCTTCAAGGCAGACGGAGGAAATGGAAGAGGAGGAATCAAAGGAGGCAGAGGACTGGATCGCAGTAAAAAACAGGAAGAGGAAACCTCTCGGGGGCCCCAAAGCCACGCAGAGAAGGGCGAAACGACACCTGCAAGCCGAGGACACAGGCAGCTCTTCCGATGGTGAGGACGGGCGCAAGAAGGGTCGCCACCAGAGGAAGAGACAGAGCGCCGTGGGGAGAAAGGAGGGCAGCACCACCCAGGAAGGGAAAGACGATCCCTCTGTTGGGAGGGGTAAAGGCCTCCCCCGACCCGGTGAGAACCAAGATTTGCCCACCAGCCCACAGCTCCAGGTAACTGGGAGCAGCGGTCCTGTGACAGCCCCGCTGTCAGATGGAGAACTGGACGGTGCGGACCCTGGGCTCGACACAAAGACACCAGAGCGGGGAAGTGGCTCCAGCGTGGAGCCGGACAGCTACCTCAGCCCTGGGATGGTCCAGCAGTTTGCCGTCACCACGGGGATGCACGCAGCTACCCCAGAGGAGCAAGACCAGCAGCAAATGGACACTGTTAACCTTGTAAATTGTTAAAATGGGGTTTAAAATTGCCAGCATCAATATGCGTAGCATCAAATCGGCTACGCGATGTGTTTCAACGATGGCCTTCCTGGCCAGCGTTAAAGCCGACCTCCTGTTTCTGCAGGAGTGTGGGATACCGCACCTCAGCAACTACAGGAGATGGTCGAGCTTGTGGGCCCATGGGCAGTCAGTTTGGTCGGGGGGCAACGATAGCCGCGCCTCCGGCCTGGGTATCCTGTTGCGAGGGAGCAACTTCACCATCTCCGAGATTAAGGAGGTGGTGGGCGGGCGCTTCCTCGTCGCCGACGTTATGTACAAGAATGCTCCCCTGAGACTGATCAATGTGTACGCCCCAGTGGGTAAGAGTGAACGGTTGGCCGTCCTGCAGCAGCTTCCACTGTTGCTGGCTACGTCCAGGCCGGTCATTCTGGCCGGAGACTTCAACTGTATCATTGATGCAGATGGACGATCCGGCGGAGGGGACAGTAAACTGGACACCACGTCCAGAGCCCTGATGGACGCGGTAAAAGATGCCAAGCTGCACGACGTCTTCAGCACCCCTGCAGACGGAGCGCAGCGTAGATACACCTGGTCACGGGCAGACGGGTCTATCCGCTCAAGGATAGATTACCTGTTTGTGTCCCGAACGCTCTCGGTCAGATCCACCGACGTCAAGCCGGTGTTCTTCTCTGACCACTGCCTCCTGCTGGCCAACTGTCACCTACAGGACGAGCAGCGGGCGGGTAAGGGAACGTGGAAGCTGAACACAAAGCTGTTGACCCCGGGAAACATTGAGGAGCTCAAGAGGGACTACGCAGGTTGGAGAACCGTGATGCCCCTCTTTGAGTCTCCAGCAGACTGGTGGGAAACAGTTAAAGGGAACATCAAGAGGTTCTTCATCCTCAAAGATGTTCAGGAGGCGAGAGAGAGGCGGGGAAAACTGTCCCAGCTCCAGGAAAGTATGCAGAACCTGCTCCTGCTGCAGACGATGGGGGTCGATGTCACGGAGGACCTCAAGGAGGTGAAGGGCCAGCAAGCCTCGCTCTTTGCCTCAGAGGCCTCCAAGATAATCTTCCGGTCCAGGGTCCGCTCGGTGGAGCAGGACGAGACGTGCTCACGTTTCTTCTTCCAGAAGGTGCACAAAGAGAGCTCTGTGCTCAGCAGCTTGAAGGAAGAAGATGGCTCGGTAACGTCATCTCAGGCTGATGTCATGAGGATCAGTAAATCCTTCTATGCCAGTCTGTATGACGCGAAGCCGACCGACAGCACGGCCTCCCAGTCGTTCCTGTCGTCTATCACGGAGGTCTTAGACGACAGAACACGCGAGAGGCTGGACCAGCCGCTATCTCTGGACGAGCTGACCAAGGCCCTCGAGTCCTTCGAAAAGAATAAAACTCCCGGAAACGATGGCTTACCGGTCGAGCTCTATTCCGCTCTGTGGGACTTGATTGGCCAGGACCTGCTGGAGGTGTATGTCGTATGCTTCGGGCAGGTACCATGAGCGAATCCATGAGGAAAGGCATCATCACCCTCATCTATAAGCGGAAGGGGGAGAGGGAGGAACTCAAAAATTGGAGACCGATCACACTGTTGAATGCAGATTACAAAATCCTGTCAAAGGTAATTGCCAACCGGGTCAGGTCTGCTCTGGGGTCGGTGATTCACCCTGACCAAACCTGTGCTGTGCCAGGCAGGAAGATCGCTGAGAGTCTCGCACTCCTCAGGGATACGATCGCCTACGTGCAGGACAGAGGGTTGGACGCCTGCCTGATCAGCCTGGACCAGGAGAAAGCCTTTGACAGGATATCACACATGTATATGAGAGATGTTCTCTCCAAAATGGGCTTTGGGGAGGGAATCTGCAATTGGATCAGACTGCTCTACACCAACATTGTCAGTGCAGTCTCAATCAATGGGTGGGAATCAGATAGCTTCCCAGTCAGATCTGGAGTCAGGCAGGGCTGCCCTCTCTCTCCTGCCTTGTTTGTGTGCTGCATAGAGCCATTTGCCGAGTCCATCAGGAAGGATGCGAGCCTGAGAGGGGTGACTATTCCTGGCAGCGGGGGCCTGCAGGTTAAGGCCTCCCTGTACATGGATGACGTCGCCGTTTTCTGCTCAGTTCCGCTGTCCGTGCGCAGACTCATGTGCATTTGTGACCAGTTCGAACGGGCCTCGGGGGCCAAGGTAAACCGAGGCAAGAGCGAGGCCATGCTCTTCGGGAACTGGGCCGACCAATCCTCGATCCCCTTCACCGTCAGGACCGACCACCTGAAGGTGTTGGGTATTTGGTTCGGGGGGGCTGGGGCGTGCGCCAAGTCTTGGGAGGAGCGTATCAGTAAAGTGAGGCAGAAAATGGGCAGATGGAGGCTACGGTCGCTCTCCATCACGGGTAAGAACCTGGTCATCAGGTGTGAGGCACTGTCATTGCTGTTGTACGTGGCACAGGTCTGGCCTATTCCCAGAACCTGCGCCGCTGCAGTCGCCCGGGCCATCTTCCAGTTCATATGGAGTTCAAAGATGGACCAGGTCCGAAGGGACTCACTATACAAAGATCTGGGCAACGGGGGAAAAAATACACCCAATGCCACCCTCACCCTGATGGCCACCTTTGTGTGTGGCTGCATCAAGCTGTGTGTGGATCCCCGGTACGCAAACACCAAGTGTCACTACGTACTGAGGTTCTACCTGTCCCCGGTGTTGCGAAGGATGGGCCTGGCCTCGCTGCCGCGGAACGCTCCGAGTAGTTGGACCGTTCCGTACCACCTGTCCTTCGTGGAGAAATTTTTGAAGAAAAACACCTTTGACCACAAGTCCATCAGGAAGTGGTCAGCACGTAGCGTCCTCGAGACCCTTCGGGAAAAGGAGAGGGCGGATCCTGTTGAGTGGTTCCCTGAGCAGACTGTCAAAGCAATTTGGCAGAATGCCTCATCGCCAGAACTTTCCAACAAGCACCAAGACATGGCTTGGCTGGTGGTGAGAAGGGCTCTACCTGTGAGATCGTTTATGCACGCCCGGACTCTCAGCCGCACCGCACGCTGCCCTCAAAGCGGCTGCGGGGGGGACGAGACTGTCACACACCCCCTTCTGGAATGTGCCTATGCAGAGGAAGTCTGGAGAGGAATGCAGTGGTATTTGTCGAGGTTCGTCCCGAGTAGCACCGTGACGTGGGACTCCGTGCTCTACGGCCTGTTCCCCGGACGCACACCGAGACGAACATCAACTGCGCCTGGAGGATCATCAACTCGGTGAAGGACGCTCTCTGGGTGGTCCGAAACCTGTTGATCTTCCAGCTGAAGGAGTTGACCCCGACTGAGTGTTGCCGACTGGCACATTCCAAGGTCCAGGACTACGTGTTGAGGGACGCGCTGAAGCTTGGGGCAGCTGCCGCCAAGGCGCGGTGGGGAAAGACCACCGTTTAACATCTGCCTGTCGAAAGAAAAGCAGGGGGCCCATGCAGTCATTTGGGCTCTGCTGACGCCTTAGCTCAATATATGAGTGAGAAATGCACAGATCTGTATGTAATAATGATAATTCGGAGCTGTGTATGTAAATGTGGAAATATGAATGGCATTACCTAATGTACAGTGTATCAAATTATTCTATGCATATTTTATGAATAAAGTATATTTTTGAAATAAAAAAAAAGCGGACGTGTACTGCCTGCGGATGACTTCATCTGCACAGGTTCTGGGAATAGGCCAGACCTGTGCCACGTATAATAGCAAAGGCAGTGCCTCACACCTGATGACCAGGTTTTTTTCCACGATGGAGAGCGACCGTAGCTTCCATCTGCCCAGTTTCTGCCTCACTTTGCTGATACGCTCCACCCAAGACTTGGCGCATGCCCCAGCCCCCCCGACCCAAATACCCAGCACCTTCGGGTGGTCGGTCCTGATGGTGAAGGGGATCAAGTATTGGTCAGCCCAGTTCCCAAAGAGCACTGCCTTGCTCTTGCCTCGGTTTACCTTGGCCCCTGAGGCCCATTCGAACTGGTCACCAATGCATATGAGTCTGTGCCCGGACAGCGGATCCGAGCAGAAAACAGCGACGTCGTCCATGTACAGGGAGGCCTTAACCTGCAGGCCCCCGCTGCCAGGAATAGTCACCCCTCTCAGGCTCGCATCCTTCCTGATGGACTCGGCAAATGGCTCTATGCAGCACACAAACAAGGCAGGAGAGAGAGGGCAGCCCTGCCTGACTCCAGATCTGACTGGGAAGCTATCTGATTCCCACCCATTGATTGAGACTGCACTGACAATGTTGGTGTAGAGCAGTCTGATCCAATTGCAGATTCCCTCCCCAAAGCCCATTTTGGAGAGAACTTCTCTCATAGATCTGTGTGATATCCTGTCAAAGGCTTTCTCCTGGTCCAGGCTGATCAAGCAGGTGTCCAATCTTCTGTCCTGCACGTAGGCGATCGTATCCCTGAGGAGTGCGAGACTGTCAGTGATCTTCCTGCCCGGCACAGCACAGGTTTGGCCAGGGTGAATCACTGACCCCAGAGCAGACCTGACCTGTTGGCGATTACCTTTGACAGAATTTTGTAATCCACATTCAACAGTGAGATTGGTCTCCAATTTTTGAGTTCCTCCCTCTCCCCCTTCCGCTTGTAGATGAGGGTAATGATGCCTTTCCTCATGGATTCACTCATGGTACCTGCCCGAAGCATACTGACATACACCTCCAGCAGGTCCTGGCCAATCAAGGCCCACAGAGCGGAATAGAGCTCGACTGGTAAGCTGTCGCTTCCGGGAGTTCTTTCTTTTCGAAGGACTCGAGGGCCTTGGTCAGCTTGTCCAGAGATAGCGGCTGGTCCAGCCTCTCGCGTGTTCTGTCGTCTAAGACCTCGGTGATAGAGGACAGGAACAACTGGGAGACCGTGCTGTCGGTTGGCTTCGCGTCATACAGACTCGCATAGAAGGATTTACTGATCCTCATGATGTCAGCCTGAGATGACGTTACCGAGCCATCTTCTTCCTTCAGGATGCTGAGCACAGAGCTCTCTTTGCGCACTTTCTGAAAGAAGAAACGTGAGCACGTCTCGTCCTGCTCCACCGAGCAGACCTTGGACCGGAAGATTATCTTGGAGGCCTCTGAGGCAAAGAGCGAGGCTTGCTGGCCCTTCACCTCCTTGAGGTCCTCCGTGACATCGACCGCTATGGGCCGTCAGTTTGGTCGGGGGGCAACGATAGCCGTGCCTCCGGCCTGGGTATCCTGTTGCGAGGAGGCAACTTCACCATCTCCGAGGTTAAGGAGGTGGTGGGCAGGCGCCACCTCGTCACCGACGTTATGTACAGGAATGCTCCCCTGAGACTGATTAATGTGTACGCCCCAGTGGGTAAGAGTGAACGGTTGGCCGTCCTGCAGCAGCTTCCACTGTTGCTGGCTACGTCCAGGCCGGTCATTCTGGCCGGAGACTTCAACTGTATCATTGATGCAGATGGCCGATCCGGCGGGGGGGACAGTAAACTGGACGCTACGTCCAGAGACCTGATGGACATGGTAAAAGATGCCAAGCTGCACGACGACTTCAGCACCCCTGCAGACGGAGCGCAGCGTAGATACACCTGGCCATGGGCAGACGGGTCTATCCGCTCAAAGATAGATTACCTGTTTGTGTCCCGAACGCTCTCGGTCAGATCCACCGATGTCAAGCCGGTGTTCTTTTCTGACCACTGCCTCCTGCTGGCCAACTGTCACCTACAGGATGAGCAGCAGGCGGGTAAGGGAATGTGGAAGCTGAACACTAAGCTGTTGACCCCGGGGAACATTGAGGACCTCAGGAGAGAATATGCAGCCCCTCTTTAAGTCCCCAGCGGACTGGTGGGAAATAGCAAAAGGGAACATCAAGAGGTTCTTCATCCTCAAAGGTGTTCAGGAGGCGAGAGAGAGGCGGGGAAAACTGTCCCAGCTCCAGGAAAGTATACAGAACCTGCTCCTGCTGCAGACGATGGGGCTCGATGTCACGGAGGACCTCAAGGAGGTGAAGGGCCAGCAAGCCTCGCTCTTTGCCTCGGAGGCCTCCAAGATAATCTTCCGGTCCAGGGTCCGCTCGGTGGAGCAGGACGAGATGTGCTCATGTTTCTTCTTCCAGAAGGTGCACAAAGAGAGCTCTGTGCTCAGCAGCTTGAAGGAAGAAGATGGCTCGGTAACGTCATCTCAGGCTGACACCATGTGGACCAGCAAATCCTTCTATGCCAGTCTGTATGACGCGAAGCCGACCGACAGTGCGGCCTCCCAGTCGTTCCTGTTCTCTATCACGGAGATCTTAGATGACAAAACACGCGAGAGGCTGGACCAGCCGCTATCTCTGGACAAGCTGACCAAGGCACTCGAGTCCTTCGAAAAGAATAAAACTCCCGGAAGCGACAGCTTACCAGTTGAGCTCTATTCCGCTCTGTGGGACTTGATTGGTCATGGACATGGACGACGTCGCCGTTTTCTGCTCGGATCCGCTGTCAGTGCACAGACTCATGTGCATATGTGACCAGTTCGAATGGGCCTCAGGGGCCAAGGTAAACTGAGGCAAGAGCGAGGCCATGCTCTTCGGGAACTGGGCCGACCAATCCTCGATCCCCATCACCATCAGGACCGACCACCTGAAGGTGCTGGGTATTTGGTTTGGGGGGACTGGGGCATGTGCCAAGTTTTGGGAAGAGTGTATCAGCAAAGTGAGACAGAAACTGGGCAGATGGAAGCTACGGTCGCTCTCCATCGTTGGAAAAAACCTGGTCATCAGGTGTGAGGCACTGCCGTTGCTGTTATACGTGGCATAGGTCTGGCCTATTCCCAGAACCTGTGCCGATGCAGTCACCCAGGGCCATCTTCCAGTTTATATGGAGGTCAAAGAAGGACCGGGTCCGAAGGGACTCACTGTACAAAGATCTGGGCAACGGGGGAAAAAATACACCCAATGCCACCCTCACCCTGATGGCCACCTTTGTGTGTGGCTGCATCAAGCTGTGCGTGGATCCCCGGTATGCAAACACCAAGTGTCACTACGTACTGAGGTTCTACCTGTCCCCGGCGTTGCGAAGGATGAGCCTGGCCTCGCTGCCGCGGAACGCTCCGAGTAGTTGGACCGTTCCGTATCACCTGTCCTTCGTGGAGATGTTTATGAAGAAAAACACCTTTGACCACAAGTCCATCAGGAAGTGGTCAGCACGTAGTGTCTTGAGACCCTTCGGGAAAAGGAGAGGGCAGATCCTGTTGAGTGGTTCCCTGAGCAGACTGTCAAAACCATTTGGCAGAAGGCCTCATCGCCAGAACTTTCCAACAAGCACCAAGACATGGCTTGGCTGGTGGTGAGAAGGGCTCTGCCTGTGAGATCCTCTCTGTACACCCAGACTCTCAGCCGCACCGTACGCTGCCCTCGAAGTGGCTGCGGGGAGGGGGAGCGAGACTGTCACACACCTCCTTCTGGAATGTGCCTATGCAGAAGAAGTCTGGAGAGGAATGCAGTGATGTTTGTCAAGGTTTGTCCCAAGCAGCACCGTGACATGTGACTCTGTGCGCTACGGCTTGTTCCCCGGGACGCACACCGAGATGAACATCAATTGTGCCTGGAGGATCATCAACTCGGTGAAGGATGCTGTCTGGGCGGTCCAAAACCTGTTGATCTTCCAGCTGAAGGAGTTGACCCTGACTGAGTGTTGCCGACTGGCACATTCCAAGGTCCAGGACTACGTGTTGAAGGATGCGCTGAAGCTTGGGGCAGCTGCTGCCAAGGCGCGGTGGGGAAAGACCACCATGTAACATCTGCCTGCCTAGAATCATAGAACCCCTATAGTGCAGAAATAGGCTATTTGACCCATCAAATCCGCATCAACCCTCTGAAGAGCATCCCATTGAGATTCACTCCCCCTACCCTATCCCTGTAACCCTGCATTTTCTGTGGCTAATCCAGTTAGCCTCCACATCCCTGGACACTATGGGCAATTTAGCATGGTCAATCCATCTAACCTATACATCTTTGGACTGTGGAGGAAACCACATAGTCATTTGGGCTCTGCTGACGCCTCAGCTAAATATATGGGCATATGATTGAAAAATGTACAGACCTGTATATAAAAAAATGATAAATTTTGATCTCTGTATGTAAATGTTTACATATGTATGGCATGACCAACTGTACACACCATCAAATTATTTTATGAATAAAGTATATTTTGAAATAAAAAAAGAACGAGAGAGTCCAAATCAATCAACAAGTTGACAAGTTTACATTTTTCAGCACAGATTTACAGGCAGGTTGAGAATAAAAATCTGTTGACTTTAAGTGAAGAAGTCATGTATGATGTTACATGGTCACAGAATCTCAGAACATCCTCTTCACAGTCTGGCATAATAACCTGTAAGTAGTTGAAAACATTCAATCAACCACTTTGCATTCAACACACAAACTGCCTATATATAGACCAGAAAGTTGCTGTCCTCTTCCACTCAAGATCAACAGACTCTACAGAATGTGAAATGTAAAGTGAATGGTGGCAGCAAGCATACCCCATGGCAATGTGCAGACTCTGTATAACTGCCTGAATTCCATGATTGACTGATAGAATCATAGAACCCCTATAGTGCAGAAATAGGCTATTTGACCCATCAAGTTCGCATCAACCCTCTGAAGAGCATCCCATTGAGATTCACTCCCCCTACCCTATCCCTGTAACCCTGCATTTCCTGTGGCTAATCCACTTAGCCTCCACATCCCTGGACACTATGGGCAATTTAGCATGGTCAATCCATCTAACCTATACATCTTTGGACTGTGGAGGAAACCAGAGCAGCCGAAGGCATGGGAAGAATCTGCAAACTCCAGACAGAGAGTCGCTTGAGGATGGAATCAAACCTGGATCCCTGGCACTGTGAGACAGCAGTGCTAAACACTGAGCCACTGTGCTGCTTTAAGTTGATTGTAGAAAAGCCATTGTAACGTTTGACTGCTATTCAATAATGGAATTACATCTAAGTTTAACTTGGCGAGCCCATTAGTACCTATTACTTTCTCCTCTGCCAATCTGGGTTGGCTTGACGAATATTTGGGATTTTTTTTCACTGATGTAATAAATTGTAATCATTTGAAAATTGTCATTCTTCTGTTTGTCTGAATGAATACACAATGAAAAGCTTCAACAACATGTCTTCCTTAGCAGCATGATTCAAGTTCTTTCTTAACCGATGCCAGTGACCTTTAAGAGCTCGTTCATAAGCTGACTAGTCATTCTGCTACCAGAGGGTGGGATACCTATTTTGGGCCCTGCTGCCCCTTGCCAACTGGTTCAGTTTTCCTGATGCCACAAATTGAAAGCAGATACTGCTAATGGATTTTCTTGGCCCACTAGGAATCGTGCCCACTCTTTGGATCCACTGTGTCCTAGCCCACATCTGTAAAAAAAAATGCTGTGCACACTTTTACTTTTTGTGTGATATTTCTCAGGGAACTCAAATCCTGAAGCAGACACAGTCTGGCCTATTCCTTCAATAGACAGAAATTGGGAGTTTGTAAAATACTCATTCTCACCCCACCTCTACATATGACAGAATGCAGCTGGATGTTTGGAAAATTCTACATTAAATATACGACACCTCACAATGACTTCCCCAGTTTTTTCCCCTCCTTTTTGACGTTGCTGTTAATGAGGTGGCATTTGAGTGACAGAATAGGTTCAGTGGACAGAAAGGCCAACTAATTGTGTTTCCAAGACATTTCCTATGTTACCATGCTACAGGTAAACTTTGCAACATTTTAATAATGTTCATCCCTTGAGTTCTTCTCAAAGCCACTTGACGATGATTGTTTTTCAGATATACTCCCTGTGGGCCTAACAGGCGAGCAGTGTTTTCAACTCGGAATTAAAAAGATACTATTCGTTATTATAGTACAGTCCTGTTTCTTTGTTTTCTCCTGCTCCTAAATCCCTCTGTGATTATGTGAGAAAAGTACATTGAGTACAATTTGAACAACTAACATATGGATTAACCCAGAAGTTGGACATGCATCCAAGTGTTACAATCCCCTTTTCTAATTGTGTAACATCCTTACTGTCAAGGGATTCCCCCTCCCACTTCAATGCTCTAAATCCAGATGTTTACCCATTCCTTTCCAGCCTCACAACTCCAATAATCATTGGACAAGATGTTATAAGAAGAATAGCCCCTTGAGTACGCCAACAAAGCATAAGCACAGCCTGCTATTACTCACTGACCAGTTGTCTTTGTAATGGTCTAATATTCTCCAATTACACCCAGTTGTGTTAATAACTCAGTTTAATGCATAACTATATGCATTTGTAATTATGTATAAGATTGTAGTATGTGTCTGTAAGTCATTTCTCAAATTTTTGTTTTCCCGAAGAGGCACTCAGATCAGTGCTTAACTGAAATTCAAATTACTTGAATTAATTGAAACTAAACTTCTTCTCACCAAAATATAAAAATAAAGTTGCCTGTAACATCAGCTGAAATTTTCACTCTGTGTTTCTGAATACCAAACATTATCTGAAAAATGTAGTTACTGAATTGTAGGTTTAAAGTGGGATCTGATCCATGACCACAATTTTGCTTTAGATGATGTCAGCTCAGTATTAAACTTTACTAATTTATTTTGCCATGCATTGTCCTTGTAACGTTTGTTTGCCTTCTTTATATAAGTACACTTCTGAATGTATGAGTACAATTTTATCATGATGCACTGAATTGATATATGATGGGCACTCAAAGGAAAGTTTCCTAAATGTAATTGTGTAGGCAATGTGACCATTTGAGAAATATTGTAATTCTGAAAAGCATTTCATCAACAATTTGCTATAAGTATGCCTGATAATACAGTAAGACATCTGAATAAAGAGCATACATTTGTTTATCCAGTACTTCTTTATTTTCTGGACTGAGATAAAGCACAAGACCATAAAAGTTTAGTTTTCGGATTCTGGCAAGAATTTGGTTGTGATGACCCAATCACAAGTTTGTTCTGTACCTGCAGTGTCGGGGATTGACTTGGTTCAATCTTTAACTGACTTTGAAAGGCCAGAGATGCTGAAAGAGCACCTTTGGCTGGGGATTGGAAAACCTGACCTGGATTGGGTCCAATTAGTCACTGATTGTTAAGTAGTAGTGAATACAGAAAAGTGCACTAATTAACATTATACAGATGAAAACTCTCCTCTGAATAATTGAAGATTTTGCTGCAGGCCATACAGCAAAGCAGTTTGGCTCCAGTTTGGGACTAAAGACCACATTCTTATGTGAATTTGAATTAAGATGATCACCAACCTAGTCAATGCAGTCATGTGGGATACAGAAAAAATAGCTCCAGCAGATGGGCAGCTGAGTTTTCAACAACAAAGAAGTATTTAACAATATGTGCAGTAGTTGGATACAATGCAAAATGTTATTCATGGACTGAAGACAGGTCCTTCTTGTGGTGAGGTAGTGGTGTCCCTACCTCTGAAGCAGGAGGCCCAAATTCAAGTCCCACCTGCTCCAGATGTGTCTCTGAATAAGTTGATTAGAAAAATAGGTAAAATACAAAAAAGGACATCAGCTGGTATGCAACTAACCAAGCTAGTGCATCATACAAAAGGAGGAGAACACTCCCCTATCTACATCAATAGAGCTGAGGTGGAAGGGTTGAGACCGTCAAGGTCCTATAAGTGACAATAACCAACAATCGGTCCTGAACCTCCCATGTAGATGCGACATTTAAGAAGGCACAACAATGCCTCCTCTTCTTCAAGCAGCTTAGGAAATTCAGCATGTTCATGTGGACCCTCCCACCTTTTATAGATGCACCACAGGAAGCATTTTATCAGGTGCATAATGGCGTGGTATGGTAACTGCTCTGCCCAGGGCCAAGAGAAACTACAGAAGGTGGTGGTGAGCTGCCTTCTTGCACCACTGCAGTCCACCTTCTGTGGGTTGACCCACAATACCATTAAGGATGGAATTCTAGGATATTGACCCAGCAACAGTGAAGGAACGGTGATATATTTCCAAGTTAGGATGGTGATGACTTGGAGGGGAATTTGAAGATGGTGGTGTTCCCATATATCTGCTGCCCTTCTCCTTTTAGATGGAAGTGGTCATGGGTTTGGAAAGTGCTGCCTGAGGATATTTGGTGAGTGGGGAGTATTCCATCACACTCCTGACTTGTGCCTTGCAGATAGTGGGCAGGCTTTGAGGAATCAGGAGGAGTCAGGAGGTGAGCCACTCATCACAGTATTCCTAACCTCTACCTGCTCTTGTAGCCATTGAATTTATGCGGTGAGTCCAGTTGAGTTTCTGGTCAATGATAATCTCAGGATGTTGATAGTAGGGCATTCAGTGATGTTTAACACAGTTGAATGCCAAAGAACAGTGGTTAGATTGTCTCTTATTGGTGATGGTCATAGCCTGGCGTTTGTGTGGCACGAATGTTACTTGCCACTTGTCACCCGAAGCCTGGATATTGTCCAGATCTTGTTGCATTTGGACATGGACTGCTTTGGTGTCTCGGGAGTCATGAATGGTGCTGAACATTGTGCAAGTATCAATGAACATCCCTACTTCTGACCTTGTGACAGAGGGAAGGTCATTGATGAAGCTGCTGAAGTTGTTTGGGCCTGGGACACTACCCTTAGGAATTCCTGCAGAGATGTCCTGAAGCTGAGATGAGTGATCTCCAACAACCACGACCATCTTCCTATGTGTCAGGTATGACTCCAGCCAGTGGAGAGTTTGCCCCCTGATACCCATTGATTCCAATTTTGCTAGGGCTTCTTGATGCCACACTTGGTTGAAAGGTCTGTCACTCTCACCTCTCCTCTGGAATTCAGCTCTTTTGTCCATGTTTGAACCAAGGTTGTAATGGGTTCAGGAGCTGAGTGGCCCTGGTGGAACCCAAACTGGGCATCACTGAGCAGGCTATTGCTGAGTAGGTGCTGCAGGATAGCACTGTTGATGACACCTTCCATCACTTCACTGATGATCAAGGTAGAATGATGGGGCGGTAGTTGGCCAGATTGGATTTGTCCTGCTTTTTTATGTATAAGACATACTTGAGCAATTTTCCACTTTGTTGGATAGATACCAGTGTTGTAACTACTGGACCAGCTTGGCTAGGGAGTGGCAAATTCTGGAGTGCAAGTCTTCAGTACTATTGTTGGAATGTTGTCAGGTCCTGTAGCCTTTGCATTATCCAATGTCTCCAAAGTCTTTTGATATCACGTGGAGTGAATCAATTTGGCTACCTTTCTTTCAGGTAGATTTGTACATGCTCCACAGAGATTTTACAATCTTTGCCACTGTCTGTTAAGGCCCTCACTTTTACATGGATTATACATATTTGGACAAGGGCTTTGAGTGCGCAAAGTCAAAATATGATAGTAATGTCAAAGGGTAAATGTCCCTGCAATTAACCTGACAGCTGGATACTAATGTGCACCAGACTGTTCAGTTTTGTTGAAGTAAAGATTGAAAATCACTTTCTTCCATACACATGCATCTTAACAAGCTCCTTAAAGAGTTTAATCATCAGCTAAGTAACTTAATAGCCTGGTAATTCAAAACTATCCTGCAGGTCTCTGGAGCAGCAGGTGACTGCTGGCACCATGATGTTCAAAGGCCTCTGACATGATGTCCTACCTTGTAGCCTTTTGATAATCCTTTGCATTACCTCTGCTTGTCTCTTCCCAAATGTTTCCCTGTCATAGAGTCATAAAATTGTACAGCACGGAAACAGACCCTTCTGTCCAACTCATCCTTGAATGTTGTCATTGACAGTTTCTGGTTTTATTCAGATTTCCATTTTCTGCAATTTTCTGTTGGTATTACCATGATGAACCTATAACTATGACCAAGAGGTAAAAAATAATTCTAAGCAAAGACTTGAGACACATGAACTCTTCTAATTGAAGTAAAAAAAATCAAATATGGTTTATAACACGCCAGATTTCAATGGGATAATTAGAACATAAAAACATTATGAATAGGAGCAGGAGTAGTCCAATCAGCCCCTCAGACCTGCTCCCCCTTTTGAGAGTTGGGTGGCATGGTGGCTCAGTAGTTAGCACTTTTGCCTCATAGCTCCAGGAACCCAGTTTTGAGTCTAGCCTTGGGTGACTGTCTGTGTGGAGTTTGCACATTCTGCACATGTCTGCATGGGTTTGTGCCAAGAGGCCAATCCAAAGATGTGCAGGTCGGGTGGATTGGCCATGCTAAATTTTCCATAATGTTTAGGGATATGTAGGTTAGGTGGGGTAGCCATGGGAAATGCTAGGTTACAGGGATAGGGTGGATCCGGGGGGGATGCTTTTTGGAGGATTGGTGTGGATGTGTTAGGCCAAATGGCATGCTTCCACGCTCTGAGGATTCTGTTAAATGGCTGTATTACTTTTGGACATGATAGCTACTGGACACCATGAACAGTAAGTGTTTGCAGCTGAGGAACTTTGGATCTGTGTTCAGGAGTTGGAGTCCAAGCTACATTATTAAACCACGTCAGCAAGATCATGGATAAATTACTCAAGGAGGCAGAGACAGCCCTCAGCTCAGCTAATTCAAATTTGGTCTGCAGTTAGGGGCAGAGGGGAGTAATTGCACATCAGGCAGGTGTGGAGATCCAGAGGGTAACATTTGAGAACCTCGGCTTGTGCAACTGTCCAGTCATTGCAGAGCTCTTGCAAACGGTACAGGTGAGAGTGGGGACTACAGGAAGGATGAGTAAATTGACCGTGGACTCATGGTATGGGATATCATCCAAATAGGAAATCAGAACTTATTATCAGGTGCGGACAGTATAATTAGGGGATGAATACCATTCTCTACAGCCAGGAATACCTTGCTTGGATTAAGGACATCTTCTCAGTGCTGGAGAGAAACTTGGAGAGTGGAGGTTCAGATCCACTTATCATTGTTCACATTGGTAACAGCAACATTAATAGGATAAGAAAGGGGATTCTGCTGAAATAATTTAAAAAGTATACCCTCCAAAGTAATTATTTGGGTATTACTTCTTGAGCCTCAGACACAATGGCATTGGGTGAATAAAGTCAAGGAATTAAATATGACGCTCAAACATTTGTGTTGGTGGAATGTTTTCAGTTCATGGGGCAGCTGTTGAAGGTAATTGAGACCTCAGGGAGATGTTTAGTCTCTCAGAGAAAAATCAGAATTAATGTTGTTTTCTTCAAACTATACTTTTTGAGTGCTGGTTCTGGGCTGCTGCTAATATAGCATGAAGTTTGAAAGCTTCCTAGCTAAACTGATCCACTAGCTTCTGGAAGCCCAAAGAGAAATATGAGTTAGAAATATTACTGCCTTTGCCTGGGTGAACTGAGGTGACCCTGATCAACATTTCAGAAAAAAAAACTGCCAAGAAGTTCACATTAACATCTGTGAAACAACACACTATGAAAGCGCTATGACATTCTATCAACAAACACATTGACTTGGATCCCATTTACCACCCCCTGAGAAAAATAATGGGAAATGACATCATCACAGGAAATGACATCACCGACCCAAGGAAACTCAAACATATAAATAGAAAGCAGGCTATACCACTGGTGCTTCATTTGGAGGCTCACTGAAGATGTTACCTAGTATGGTGATGAAACGTCTGAAAATGAACCTTGCAGCTCAGTGATCAAACCTACATCCAAAGCCACTTAACTTTTATTTTCATTTACCTTCTCACTATACTTGTTTGCTTGCTGTTTGTTTGAAGGAATGCTGAAAAAAAGGTTTCAGGTTTAAAGCATTGACATTAATTAGCTTTTCATGTTGTTTAATTTTCTCACTTTTGAAGTTATTGTGGACTTAATAAATGTATAAGTCTTTTATTTGGTGTCAAGAAATTAGTTATTCACAGAGGGCAGCACGTGGCTTGGTGGTTAGCATTGCTGCCTCACAGTGCCAGGTTCGATTTCCTCCAGGCACTCTGGTTTCCTCCCACAGTCCAAAGATGTGCAGGTCATGTGAATTGGCCATGCTCAATTGTCCATAGTATTAAGTGCATTAGTCAGAGGGAAATGGTTCTGGGTATATTACTCTTTGGAGGGTAGGTGTGGACTGGTTGGGCCAAAGGGCCTGTTTCTACACTGTAGGGAATCTAGTCTCGGATTGGTTCTTTAGGAACCTAGTTAAGAACTATTGGAATAGCTACAAGGGGGGCTTTGTTTTTTTTTACTGTGATGTGCGTATTCAGATAGAAAAACTTTTTTGGTTCTGTTGTTTGTCTCCGTGTCATAACACAATCTAACATCGTTCCTGAATTATTGGTGTCTTGGAAACTTAAAACAAATGCATGAATTGTCCTGATAGTCATTTCTTTTCAGGCCCTAGCCTGAAGGCCAGCAGGACCCAAGTACTTGTCAATCCCAACTATTTATACATGCTACTTGTGGAATGTTATTTGTAACTGCTGCAGTGAAAACTCATGCAAAATATTTTTAAAATTCATCTGCTACTTCCTTACTTTCAATTATTAATTAATCAGTCAGACTTTCTATCGGACCAGCACTCACCTTTCTTCTTCAAATATTCATAGAAAATCTCCCTGTCTGTTTTTATATTTCTGACTGTCTTTCCCTCATATCCTACTTTTCCCCTCTTTGCTAATTTGTTGATCATTCTTCACTCATTTCTGCATTCTACCTAATTTTCTGACCAGTCACCTGAATAACACAATATTTCGTTTTTTTTCCTCCGTTATCTTTAACATTGTTAATTAGTCAAAGATGATTGATTCATTCTTGGTATTTTCTTCCTTTTTGGAATATACCTATTCTGTGGATTCTGAAATATTACACCTGAATGTCTTTCGTAGCTCTCTACTGACCTATTCTTTAACCTAATTTAACAATTCATTTTCATCAGTTCTGTGTCCATGCCTTCATGATTCCTCATTTTTAAATTAATGAAAGAGCATAAGATTTACTCTTCTCTCTTCTGAATATAAAGTGCAATCCTATTACTGTCACTGCTAGCTAGGGGCACCTTTCTGTCTGAAATTTTCAATTAATTCCATCTTGTTACATAAGATCAAGTATAACTGCTCTCTGTTCAGCTCCAGGATATGCTGCTTTTTAAGAATGATGGGTCAGAATTCCAAAGTACTGTAGTCATTTAAACTTATAATTACAAGATTTATTTTTACAAAAGATGACTGATACAGTGATACATATATACAGATATAAAGTGGTTGTTTTTAGAGAGTGAGAGAGAGAGACTAACAGAAAGCAACTTTTAAAGTATCAAAGAAACTTCAAATGATCTACAATGATCTCTTGTGACCATAAAAATGCCAGGGGACTGATCAGCCACCTGTTCAACAGCAAGCCAACTCCTGTGTTTTATGTTCCAAACTGCACATGCATGTTTACTCGCTTTGAAGAATACAAATGCATTTTGATTAATAAGCCAGTTTTAATTCTACTCGAGTATACTGGTGGAACTGAGTACTATTGTGAATAGGTTTAGGCATTATTGTGTTGTGAAAGTCACAGTTGAATAAGTAGCCCCTCGTCACCCCAGTGCTGCAGGTAAATCTTTCTCTCACTCAAACATTGGCATCTACTGACAATGTGTAAAATTGCCCAGTAATGTTCTTTTTGAAAAAATTGCAGAATTAATCCAATACAGCCAATTACCACTCATCAGCACTTCTCCGGTCATCAGCAAAGTAATGGAAGACATAGTCAACAATGCTATCAAGCGGAACTTACACAGCAGCAACCTATTCACTAGTGCTTATCTGGGTTCTGTCAGTACCACTCATTTGCTGACCTTATTCCAGCCTTGGTCCAAACATGGAAAGAAGAGCTGAACTCAAGAAATGAGGCCAGTAACTGTCAATTCAACACTTGACTAAATGTCCCATCAGGGACCGGTGGCAAAATTGAAGTTAATGAGATATGAGGAGAGGTGGGAGGATCTCTATATTGCTTGGAGTTATAGCTGACACAAAGAAAGATGTTGCTGGAGCCTTAGTCCAGGGATTTTATTGAAGGAGTCTTTCAGAGAAGATATTATTTAATCAGCAAGTTCAACCATGTTATGTTACACCTCTGGATCAGGTTGGGCATGAACCCAGTCTCACTATCATTGCACCACAAGAAATCCTTAGTTTCTCAGGCTGGTGTACTCGGCTGAACTACCTTCAGCTGCTTCATCATTCCCTTCATCAGAAGTGAGAATATTTACAGATGATCGCACTATATTTAGCACCATTTGCAATTTTGCAGATAGAGTCATAGAGGCACAGAGATGTACAGCATGGAAACAAACCCTTTGGTCCAACCTGTCCATGCCGACCAGATATCCCAACCCAAGCTAGTCATACCTGCCAGCACCTGGCCCATATCCCTCCAAACCCTTCCTATTCATATACCCATTCAAATGTCTCTTAAATGTTGCAATTGTACCAGCCTTCACCACATCCTCTGGCAGCTCATTCCATACATGTACCACCCTCTGCATGAAAAGTTGCCCCTTAGGTCTCTTTTATGTCTTTCCGCTCTCACCCTAAACTTATGTCCTTGAGTTCTGGACTCCCCGACCCCAGGAAAGAGACTTTGTCTATTTATCCTATCCATGCCCCTCATAATTTTGTAAACCTCTATAAGGTCACCCCTCAGCCTCCGACGCTCCAGGGAAAACAGCCTCTCCCTATAGCTCAAACCCTGCAACCCTGGCAACATCCTTGTAAATCTTTTCTGAACAACCCTTTCAATTTTCACACCATCTTTCCGATAGGAAGGAGACCAGAATTGCATGCAATATTCCAACAGTGGCCTAACCAATGTCCTGTACATCCGCACCATGACCTCCCAACCCCTGTACTCAATATTCTGACCAATAAGGAAAGCATATCAAACGCCTTCTTCACTATCCTATCTACTGCAACTCCACTTTCAAGGAGCTATGAATCTATAGTCCAAGGTCTCTTTGTTCAGAACACTCCCTAGAACCTTAACTAAGTGTATATGTCCTGTTAGATTTGCTTTCCCAAAATGCAGCACCTGGCATTTATCTGAATTAAACTCCATCTGCCACTTCTCAGCCCATTGGCCTATCTGGTCCAGATCCTGCTGTAATCTGAGGTAACCCCCTTCGCTATCCACTACACCTCCAATTTTGGTGTCATCTGCAAACTTACTAACTGTACCTCTTATGCTTGCATCCAAATCATTTATGTAAATCACAAAAAGTAGAGGACCTAGCACTGATCCTTGTGGCACTCCACTGGTCACAGGCCTCCATTCTGAAAAACAACCCTCCACCACCACCCTCTGTTTTCTACCTTTGAGCCAGTTCTGTATCCAAATGGCGAGTTCTCCCTGTATCCTATGAGATCTAAGCTTGCTAATCAGTCTCCCATGGGGAACCTTGTCAAATGCCTTACTGAAGTCCATATAAATCACATCTACTGCTCTGCCCTCATCAATCTTCTTTGTTACTACTTCAAAAAATCTCAATCAAGTTTATGAGACATGATTTCCCATGCACAAAGCCATGTTGACTATCCCTAATCAGTCCTTGCCTTTCCAAATACATGCACATCCTGTCCCTCAGGATTCCCTCCAACAATTTGCCCACCACTGAGGCCAGGCTCACCGGTCTATAGTTCCCTGGTTTGTCTTTACTGCCCTTCTTAAACAGTGGCACCACGTTTGCCAACCTCCAGTCTTCCGGCACTTCAACTGTGACTATTCGATGATAAAATCTCTCAGCAAGAGGCCCAGCAATCACTTCTCTAGCTTCCCACAGAATTCTAGGGTACACCAGATCAGGTCCTGGGGATTTATCCACCTTTAACCGTTTCAAGACATCCAGCACTTTGTGCTCTGAAATCTGGACTTTTGCAAGGTGTCACCATCTATTTCCTTACAGTCTATATCTTCCATATCCTTTTCCACAGTAAATACTGAAGCAAAATATTCAGTTAGTATTGCCCCCATTTTCTGTGGCTCCACAAAAAGGCCGCCTTGCTGATCTTTGAGGGGCCCTATTCTCTCCCTAGTCACCCTTTTGTCCTTAATATATTTGTAAAACCCCTTTGGAGTCTCCTTAATTCTATTTGCCAAAGCTATCTCATGTCCCTGTTTTGCCCTCCTGATTTCCCTCTTAAGTATACTCCTACTTTCTTTATACTCTTCTAAGGATTCACTCGATCTATCCTGTCTATACCTGACATATGCTTCCTTCTTTTTCTTAACCAAACCCTCAATTTCTTTAGTCATCCAGCATTCCCTATACCTACCAGCCTTCCCTTTCACTCTGACAGGAATATACTTTCTCTGGATTCTTGTTATCTCAATTCTGAAGGCTTCCCATTTTCCAACCGTCCCTTTACCTGCGAACATCTGCCTCCAATCAGCTTTCGGAAGTTCTTGCCTCATGCTGTCAAAATTGGTCTTCCTCCAATTTAGAACTTCAACTGCTGAAAATCTCTGGTCTAAATGGTGCAAAACTGGATAACATTGAGACTAAGGTAGCCGAATGGCAAGCAACAATTGTATTACACAAGCGTCAACCAATAGTCCCCTTCAACAAGAGAGAATCCAGCCAAATCCACTTTCCAAAGCCATTCCCTTTATAAATCCCTTCTGAAACATTAACATGCACCAGGAACCTAATTGGACCAGCCACATGAGTATAATGGCTACAGTAACAGGTCAGAGGCTCTGAATTCTGACATGAGTTACTCTTAACTCTTTATTCCCTAGAACCTGTCCAGGAACAGGTCTGGAATATGATAGAATATTCTCCACTTGCCTGGATGAGTACAGCTCCAACAATACTCAAAAAACTCAGTGCCATCCAGGATAAAGTAATCCACTTAATTGGCACCCATCTACCATCTACAACATTCATTTTCCTCACTGCTGATGCACCATCTACAAGATGCACTGCAGTAATTCATTAATACTCCACTAATGCTCTTTTGACAATATTTTCCAAACTCGCAATGTCGACTAGCCAGAAATACAAGGACACTGGATGCATGGGAATATCACCATCAGCAAATTTCTCTCTAGGCTACATATTATCCTGATTTGGAACTATATCACTGTTACATTAATGTCACCAGATCCCGGAACTCCCTTTCTAACAGCATGTGGGCATTCCTACACCCAAGGACATCAGCAGTCCACGAAGACAGCTCACTGTCACTTTCTCCAGGGCTATTAATGAAGGTCAATAAATGCTGGCCAAATCCCATGAATAAGTAGAAAATAAATTGTTCTGTTGAATGTAGCTGTGCCACATTGAGCCTAACTGAAATGGCAGCAATGGTCGTTCTGAAGGTTAAGACCTTATAGAGATGCGTAAAATCATGGGTGGCATAGATAAAGTGAATAGCCAACGTCTTTTCCCCTGGGTAGGAGAGTCCAAAACTAGAAGGCATAAGTTTAAAGTGAGAGAAAAAAGATTTGAAAGGGACCTGAGCGGCACCTTTTCAATGCAGAGGGTGGTGTGTGTATGGAATGAGCTGCCAGAGGAAGTGATGGAAGCTGGTATAATTACAGCATTTAAAAGGCGTCCAGATGGTGGTATGAATAGGAAGAGTTTAGAGAGAGATAGACCAAATGCTGGCAAATAGAACTAGATAAATTTAAGAAATCTGGTCAGCGCAGATGAGTTAGACCAAAGGGTCTGTTTTTGTGTTGTACAACTCTACGACTCAATAACTCTAAATACTCCTTTTTATTTCTTTCCTTCCTTGTCTGTCTCTTTATACCTTTTATTACTCCCTCAACATGTGAGATGTCAAACTTGGCTCCCACAGAGCCTCTTTTCCAAAGTCTATGCCTCTCCCCAATGTTGCCAGCTATTGCTTGTTTCCTGGCTTACGCTGTTTTGTCTGCAGCTCTTTCCAGCTCTGAAGTGAAGCCTTTCTTCTGAAGGGTTGCATTCATTTTATGCTTCTCACAAGAGTATTGCTGACTCAATTTTTGTGTTTCACCTATTGACTGGCTTAAAGTTGTAATGTTCTTAAAGTGGGAAACTCACAAGACTTCTCAATATTTTTCCTACTGGAGGAAATGGATTCTTTCCATTGTTATATTAAGGTATTTCAATATGGTGACCACTGCAGATTACCATATTTAATTAGGCTGTAGATACCAACCACTGGTGTCTTATGATTCAGGTTGCCACAAGTCCTCCTTTCTCATCTGATTGCACGGACCTGTCTAATTATCAGTATTGGAGAATAAATCACTAGGGAGTCTTCACAAGAGGTATGTGTCTTCCAAAACAATGTGTGGTTTATTGGATGGTGGCAGTAGATACGATTAAGTTAAGCATTAGTTAAGCATAATTACAACTCCCATGATGGGTCAATGATACATTTGTCAGCTTTTGAATGTTGTGCTAGACTGCTCGAGTCTCCACTGAGAAACTGCCTGACTCTTTCATGTCATCCTTCGGGATGATTTCCTTATAACAAGAAGAAAGAAGAAACATTCAACTGAAAATTAGGATTGGAGAACATGCCACTAATTTGAGGGCGTTATAGTGACTGGGTGAAAAAGCTGTTTCCTAACATGATTTTGGATCTGTATCTTTACTGAGATGTTAGCGAGGTGGTGAGATTGTAGAGTTTGAACCATCCTCTCAGATGTTATTTGTATGTTGTGTGATCACCAGCAGGGGCTGAATTTATTACCCAGACATGGTCGTAATGGGAATATGATTTGCTGTAACAGTTTAGAGGGCAAATATAAATCAACCACATTGTTTGAAAGGAGTCACACATAGGGCGGGTTGGATAAGGTCACAGGTTTATTTTGCTTAAAGACATTAGTGAACTACTTGGGTTTTTACATGAATCTGATAGCTTCGTGGTCACTGTTAGCGAAAAAAGAATTCTGTTAATTTCCAGTTTTCTTCTAGAATGACTTAAATTTCTCAAGCTTCTGTGTTATTTGCAAAGTAAATTATTGACAAATTATTAGTAGTAGATCTACTTTGTCTCCGTACCCTCGAATGTTGACATGGCACTAATCCATAGACACAACACTTGAACATTCTAAGACATTGTTTTCCCTTTCAGTGCACATCATTTCTTCAAACTTACCTTCGCGTGCATCCTCAGTCTTGAGAACATTTTCCCCCACACCAAAGGGTGGGAGGACTATAGTCACTCAATGCACACTATGCAGTGCTTATCTTCTGTTTCAAAAATTGGCCAGACTTACTGACTTTTGTTTTTGTTTTCTTGAGTTTCATCTCTTTAGAGTTTCCGGACTATCTTCTTTCGTCTCTGTCATGCACCTGGAGCAGCCAAACTGTTTAGCTCCCAGAGAGGAGGGCTGAACTGGCTTCCCTTCTCTATTCCCTTTGTTGCGACATGGTTACTGTCAAGAAAGGATCCCTTCGCTTGTGGATACACTTCTCTCAGATCACATGAACTTCTGTTTAAAAGGAACCAGTAAAACCAGATTCACTTAAATAAAGAAAGAAAGTGAGTTTATTCATTTCTAAACACGAGAAGAATAAATAACGCAAAACACATACACATAAAAATAAGAGGTGAGTTTAAAAAGAAAGAAGTTTAAAAAAAAGAAAAAGTCTCCAAATTATTCCTGAAAAGCAGATAGTTGAAAATTTCCACTGTTGCAGTAGAGGTTACCGATAGTGTTGACATTGGTTAGTTTCAGAATCATAGTTTTGCAGATTGTTTGAGATTTTAATTCCATTTGACTGATCAATTGTATTCTAGAATATTCGTAATGAGAGAGGGTCCGATTTCATTTTGTCTGTTTTGCAGTAGTTGGAGTAAGAGAGGGTATTTTTACCTGCAACATGGGGTGGATTAGGGGATAGTTTTTCGATTGTGTCTGTCACAGTACACTATTGCTCAAACCTAGGCTGATACACGTGAGCACGTTCAGTTCCCCCCAGCACACTTCAGTCAAGGTGAAACTGGCTTTCTAACTCCATCCTTGTGTTTTCCTCAAAGGGGTAAAAACTCACCATGGTGTCTGCCATTGTGACTCCGAATCTTCCGGTGACTTGCCATTAAACATGGGGTCGTGAGCTCTAGTCATGTTTGTAGTCACAAGAGATGAAATCCACTCTGTTTTGACTTACCTCTTCCCCTTTAAAGGACTGTTGCTTGAAGTTCTCTTTGTACCTGTAGGTGTGACATTCTGTGGGGGTCTCTCTCTTCAGAGAGCCACTTATTTGCAGCCCTTTAAAAAGATCACAATTTGTAATTGCACTTAAAAACAAGTCCACACTACTTTGGTATTCTGACTACAGTTGTGACAATATCAGTGTGGTTCTCAACATCTACTGCTTCTGCTTTGGAAGAAGTTAATGGAACATGTGGGGACATGGTGCAAACAGCCATATTTAGGCATTTATGGTGCTTTGCTGGGAATTCTGCTGAATTTCAATTGGAGAAACCACACTGAATCAGAGAGTCAGAGAGACATACAGCATAGAAACAGACCCTTCAGTCCAACTATCCACACTGACCATGTTCCTAATCTAAACTTCTCCCACTTCCCTCTGTTTGGCCCATATTCCTCCAAACCTTTCCTCTGTAATACAGATGTGCAGAGGAGATTAGGAGGAGTATCCATTCACAGGAGATTGCCTCAGCAAAGAGTGAGCAAGATCTTTGTTTTTTGACAAATTATCCTTTGTTTGACATCAAATACACGAAGCCCTGTCATCAGTTTTCAATGTTATATATTTGAATACAGTAATGTTTTATTTTGCTGTTTTAACATTGGTTTGTACATGTAAGTCAAATGTGCTTATTTTTATTGCCTTAAATATATGAAGAGTACAGTCGTCCTTGGAAAGAAAAGAAACAAAACATAAAGGAAGTAGAACAGAATGTACTGAACTATTCCCAGAGGGGTACGATTTACTTCAGTCTCTTGGCTGACCCATTGCTTCTGTGTAGTAAGCCCTGCTGCACGTAGATTAGTGTTTGTAAAAGTTGGGTGATTTTTTTTTGATTTTGTGAATGAATTAATTGTATTTTTAATTTTGTGACAACTTGTATTCAAATATGTGTTAACTTTTGTGAGAAGGGTGGATATGATGAGCACTTGGAAATGAAGATTGAATTAAAATAAGATAGAAGAAAACAAATAAAATATGATTTAACCTGCAGTGAAAGAATGTTCTGATGTGCACTAATGTAAAAAATGTTGTTGCAATGAAGTAGATAATTGGCTGAGCTCAGCAAACATGCCAGTTTGAATATGATGTTTATGCTGCGCATCTACTGAGCCATTGTCATTAAACATGGCTCCTCTGAAATAATCTTTGTGACTTAATTTACTAGTAAATGACAAGTGACTTCATTTTAATTCTTCACCCATTACCACACTTCCTGTTTATTTTTCATGACTTTTTGAATTAGAAATATATGTTCCATTGTTAAAGAAGTTTTTCCACTTTGGGTTTCACAAAATGTCCACTGGGACAATAAGAAAATAAATCATTTTTAAAGTTGTGGTGCAGCTCAACTGTTGCTGCTGACCCTAAAGCTCCCGGTGGCTAGTCTCCACGGAACTCAGTCTGCTTCCAGACAGCATGCATCAGAGAGACAGGTCACCAACGATTAAGTATAAGATATGTTTTGTAGTATTTGCAGCATATCCTGTGGGAGTAGCCACATCATGGAATCAACACAATTGAAATGAAGAAATATTTTAAGACAGTGCAACGTATTAAGTTAACGGGAATTAAACCAGAAATTAAACAACAAACAGGTTTCTGGCTGTTTGAGTGAACATACCAGAACAAAATATTTGTTTCATTCGCGGGTCAGTTCTAAGAAGAATAATATTCCATTCAGAAATTTATTTCTGCTTCTCTCCAAACATGCTTCCGAACCTACTGGGTATTTCCAGCACTTTCTGTGTCTTTTTCGAGTTTGTTGCTTTTATTTTGGGGCTCATCTCAGTTCTGACAGGATTTATCGTTATTTCAGAGCTGTAATCATTTTCCTTTTTAGGGGCACATGAACTGTGCTTCCATGTATCTTCTTGCATTAAGGGAATGGCTAGAATGATTCCCAGGATCTTTGGGGCTTATGCCCATTGGTGCATGTAGGATCTCTGTAGAACTAACACCTACTGACCTAAGTCCCATTGGGAAAGAACATAACCTTCACCAAGGAAAGGTTACTATTTCACGGAGGATCAACCACTGATCTCCCATTATGGCATTGGCTTTGCCTGAAAACGGGTCTTTGTATCTGGAAGTGATAGTATTAGTTCCTGTAACGTAAGCGCTTGAAATGGTTCTAAAAGATTCAGCAGACGTTTATTATAGCTTATGGTTTCCAGACACATCTGAGTTAATATTAAGCTATTTAGTTACAAGCAGCATGTCATGCCTCAGTTAGTCCTGGTTAGGATGGAGTCTGAGACTTCTATACCTTTGGGTCACATGCTGTCCTATTGTGATTAAGACATGAGCATTCCTCTTTAAGGTGTACTGCATACCAACTCCAAGATAATACCTCACTCCTGTTTGGTTTCTAGAAAGGAGGTAATGGTCATCTTAGTTTCACTTCCTCTTTCATTCTTTCACACGTTGATCATTATATAAGTTTGTCCCCCTTACAACAGCTTGTTCCTTTTATCTAACCAGGTTCATCGACCTTTATCAAGATGAGATGGTATCAGTAATCAATTGATGCATCTGTTTAAAATCTGCAGTGGCACTTCCTAGTGATTAACAATTATCGCAATGGATGCGACTTAATGTTGTTCAAAATGTATTAATTTCCTTTTACCATAAGAACCATATTTAACTGGACAGTAACTGTTATTATCCATTACAAGTTAACACTCAAAATAACCACAGAAACAAGACCATTCTAAAGCGCACAGAAATGTGACCTATGTAAAAGCCTTTGTACCTCAAAAGAGTTTCCTCATTTGTCTTCTGATTAGCAACCGTAAACTGTGTCTCTTCTCTTCAGAAGGCTGGATAGAATGGATGAAGGGATGATGTTTCCCCTGGCTGGGGAACAGAGACCAGAATGAGGAAAATAGTCTCAGGATATGCAGTTGGCAATCTTGGACTCAGTTGAAGAGAAATGTTTTCACTCAGAGGATGGTGAAACTATGGAATTCTCTACCACCATTGAAGCCAAGTCCCTGAATATATTTAAGAAAGAAATAGATTTCAAGAGGCTAAACATGTTAAGGATATGAGGAGGGACTGAGAGTATGGTGGGGTTGTTTGAATGGTGTGTTCCTGAATCTGTTTTCCATATTTTTATGTTACAATGTTCATTTCAGTTAGAAAATAGCAATCAAACCATGAACATTAATTTTGATCCAGATGTGGATATCTTCCCTATGGAAATTATTAAACACCTAACCATAATATCGGAATATAATTTAATTTCTCACCTTAAGCCAAATGGCTTAAAAGGCCCTTAGTATTTAAGGGCAAATTCTTGCATGTATCTAAGTGATGTGAGCAAAGGCAGAATCGGTCTTGTGAGGCCAGTCTTGATATTGGAAGCATCTCATTCCATCTTTCATGGCAGCAGAGACATTTATTAGAATTGATTATGAAAACTCACGATGCATAATGGTTATGTGGAACCACATAGAAGGGCATCAGCAATGAGAGGGGTATGGGCTGTTGACAGTGACCACTGCTGAGGACTCCAAGGGCAGAATACAGATTGGCAGTGTGGACATCAGTAAGCTGTAATGTCGGGGCTCAGGGAAAAGTTGAAGGCAGCAATTGGTCTCCACGTATGAGGGGAAGTGGGCTGTAGTGATTGTAATGAGGGCAGCCAGGCAACCATAGAATATGAGTCCCCTGATTGGGGCTGGTAGCCTGATCCAGTCAGGGAGCTCTGGCTGACAGATATAAACAGGAATGTCAGTCATCCTGCTCACTCTGAGAGCTGGCTGTGAGGAAGCTAGACCAGTGTCAAGTACTATGCGCATGTAAATGAAGGGTGATTTGGTGAAGGGATACTGGCCTCTGTGGAGTTATTTCACTGGCTGTTGGGGTAATAGGTAATGGGGACCTTGGGAGTGGGTTCCTTGTGAGTAAGTGGATCTGATGCTGATAATGCACAGCGCAGGTTGCATTCCCCACTATTACTTTTCAATCTCTAGTTGTAAAATGCGATGAGAACATGGCTGGGACATGGGGAACTAAACAGCTAGAAAACTAATAAGATACATCAAATGCTTCATTGACAAAGCATCTCAGTTAAAAAAAAACAAGCTGAGTAACGATTCTTAAGAATAAAAAGTACTGTTTCGTTTGTCAGCCCACTTTATGCCTGCATTGGAGTCTGGAGGATGTCTTGCATGAAGAGCTTTGTACCTCCTCATCTGGTTTTCTAGGGCTATCTAATGAATTTATTTGTGTTTTTCACATCAGCAAAATCCAGGAAACTAAAAACGGATTTCCCTAGTGATATATTACCTTGGATGGAGTGAATATTTTAAATATTACTGAGCATTTACATAATTGGTTTAATCATTGTAGATGGTCTGTTCTGTGATCACAATTTTGGTTAATTATTTTTGTGCCCAGTGAATACATGTTGACGTTAATGTAAAATTGCCATTTCTTTTGGAATTTTATAAATTTTATCTTATTTTTCACAAAACCAACTTTCTGGACAAATTGAGATGTTATGAGATGTTATTGGACAATGTGAATTTTAAAACTCCTTTATAGCTACACATCTGAAATCAAATCCAGGTGATTTTCAGTCCTTGTCTGTACATTAGTTTATACAGTAATCAATTTCCTGTGCTGAATGTCTTCAAACAGCACTCATATCATAATTGTCCATTTATGTATGGGGAGGGGGGGGGGGTGTGGGGGATGAACTTGACATAATGGTAAGAGTTTTGTTTATTTAGCTGGACATGGGATCTAATTCCAATGGGTATACTTGATTGTATTAACTAAGACTGATACATTAGTGCAGTACATAGTTGCTCTGTTCTACTTGATCTAATATTACTGGATAGAAAGGGGGGAGGCACAAGTGACAAGGGGGCATAGCATTTTTGATAAGCGATAACATTATGCCTGTACTTACGGAGGATATTCCTAGGAATACGTCCAGGGAAGGTATTTGAGTGGAACTGAGAAATAAGAAAAGGATGATCATCTTATTGGGATTTTACTATAGGTCCCCCAATAGTCAGCAGAAAATTGAGAAACAAATTTGTAAGGAGATCTCAGTCATCTGTAGGAATAGTAGGGTGGTAATGGTAGAGGATTTTAACTTTCTAAACACAGACTGGGGCTGCCATAGTGTTAAGGGAGAGGAAGTTTTAAGTGAGTACAAGAAAATTTTCTGATTCAGTATATGGATGTACCTAGTAGAGAAGGTGCAAACCTCTTGGGAATTAAGGCAGGGCAGGTGACTGAGGGTCAGTGGGGGAGCACTTTGATTGCTGTACCCCTTGCTGAGATATTTGGATCATTGATACCTGCCGGTGAGATGCCGGAAGACGGGAGGTTGGCTAACGTGGTGCCGCCATTTAAGAAAGATGGTAAGGAAAAGCCAGAGAACAATAGGGACTGATATGGTGTTGGAGGGAATCCAGAGGGACAGGATTTACATATATTTGGAAAGGCAAGGAGTGATTAAGGATAGTCAACATGGCTTTGTGTGTGGGAAATGGTGGCTGACTAACTAAATTGAGTTGTTTGAAGAAGGAACAAAGAGGATTGATGAAGGCAGAGTGGTGGATATGATCAATATGGACTTCAATAAGACATTCAACAAGGTTCCTCATGCTAGACTGGTTAGAGTGCGATACTGGAAAAGCACAGCAGGTCAGGTAGCATCTGAAGAGCAGGAGAATCAACATTTTGGGGAAGAGCCCTTCATCAGGAAGGTCGATTCTCCTGCTCCTTGGATGCTGTCTGACCTGCTGTGCTTTTCCAGCACTGCACTCTCAACTTTGATTTCCAGCATTTGCAATCCTCACTTTCTTCTGTTTAGCAAGGTTAGATCACATGCAATACAGAGAGAGCTAGCCATTTGGATACAGAACTAGCTTGAAGGTAGAAGATAGAGGGTTATGGTGAAGAGCTGCTTTTCAGACTAGAGGCTTGTGACCAGTGGTGTGTCACAAGGATGGTCGTTGGCTCCACTGCTTTATGTCATTTATATGAATGATTTGGATGTGAATGTAGGAGGTATAGTTAGTAAGTTGGCAGACGACACCAAAATTAGAGGTGTAATGGACAATGGAGAAGGTTACATCAGAGTACATTGGGTTCTTGATCAGGTGGGCCAATGGGGAGTTGTAGATGGAGTTTAATTTAGATAAATGTGGGGTGCTGCATTTTGAAAAGCCAATCAGGTCAAGGCTTGTACACTTAATGGTTGGTCTTGTGGTGTGTTGCTGAACAAAGGGACCTTGAAGTGCAAGTTTATAGTTCCTTGAAAGTGGAGTTGCAGGTAGATTGGATAGTGAAGGAGGCATTTAGTATATTTTCCTTTATTGGTCAGAGCATTGAGTTTAGGAGTGGAAGATCATGTTGCGGCTGTACAGGTCATTGGTTAGGCCAATTTCACAATGTTGTGTGCAATTCTAGTCCCCCTCCTATCAGAAGGATGTTATGAAACCTGAAAAGGTTCAGAAAAGATTTACAAGTATGTTGCCAGGATTGAAAGGTTTGCACTATAGGAGAGGCTGAATAGACTAAGGCTGTTTTCCCTGGAGCATTGGAAGCTGAAGAGTGACTTTATAAAAGTTTATAAAATGATGAGGGGCATGGATAGGGTAAATGGACAAGGATTTTTCCCTGGCTTGGGGGAGTCCAGAACTAGAGACCATAGGTTTAGGGTGAGAGGAGAAAGATATAAAAGAGACCTAAGGGGCAACTTTTTCACGCAGAGGGTATGAAATGAACATCAAAGGAAGTGGTGGAGGATGGTACAATTACAGCATTTAAAAGGTATCTGGATGGGTATATGAATAGGAAGCGTTTAGAGGGATATGGGCCAAATGGGACGAGATTAGTTTAGGATATGTGGTCAACATGGATGAGTTAGACTGAAGGGTCTGTTTCTTTGCTGTACATCTCTTTGACTCAATGACTCTAAACTCTGGCAGTCATTTGTGGGCAGCAAGGTGGCACAGTGGTTAGCACTGCTGCCTCACAGTGCCAGAAACCCGGGTTCAATTCCCGCCTCAGGCAACTGACTGTGTGGAGTTTGCACATTCTCCCCGTGTCTGTGTGGGTTTTCTCCGGATGCTCTGGTTTCCTCCCACAGTCCAAAGATGTGCAGGTCAGGTGAATTGGTCATGCTAAATTGCCCATAGTGTTAGGTAAAGGGTAAATGTAGGGGTATGTGTGGGTTGCGCCTTGGCGGGTTGGTGTGAACTTGTTGGGCCGACAGGCCTGTTTCCACAGTGTAAGTAATCTAATCTAATCGTTCCTGCTGCCATCTCACTTTCCTGATGTACTTTATCTCTCCCTGATATTGACCGCAGCTCTGCATGCTAATACATAATATATGACCCTGCTAGTTGTATCTGTGTAATGAATGAAATAATGGCTATAGATTTATTCAGCAATAAGCAAGAACTTACTTTTATGCAGCAATTACCAAATCCATTGTATGAATCAAAACCCTTGGCATAATGAGTGCAGATCTGCTAATGCAGTTTGAAGCATTTGACAAGGTTTAACTGAGCTATTAAGTATGACAAAAAAAAATTAGTTTATTGCCAAGTGACACCAGATCTAATTATAAGGTCACGGCCAATGTGATATGAATGTTGCACTTTTTTCTCAACATGTTTACCTATCTTATTATAATGAAGTTTTGTTTTAATAAAGAAGTTCACTGGAGTTCAAATTATCCTTTAAAATCTTCACATCATGGATATCATAGGAAAATCCAATTTGTTCATGAAGATAAGTGTTATCTTCTCTGCTAGATTATCTTTTCTGTGCGCTGTGCACACAATGTTTAACACTCAGATGGTAAGGCTGGCATTTTTAGTCAAACAATTTTATGTTGCACTTTTCCTAACTGGGCGGGAATGTTAGTAGACAAGCAAACCACCTGCTTGGCTTGGAGATCTCATTATTGTATGGGAAGCATGCCTTATAAAGTAAAACACATGGTTCAAATTACTCACAACTATGGTGCAATTTTCAAAGTTCACAATTACAGAACAGTGTTACAGGCTGACTTAAATTATTAATGGAGTGTTGACTTGAGGATGCCCCTAAATATCCTGACCATGTTGAAACAATAGGGATAAGCTTGTTCAAATGGTACCTCAGGCCTCTTTGGCAGCATTCATATGAGCACAGGAGAAATGCTGACTGACATTAGTCTGTTTGTCTTATTGAACTAGCCATATATATACTCTGGTTATAAGAGCAGATCTGAAGCTAGACATTCTGGGACAGGTTACTAACTTCCTTTGTTCCCAAGATCTGTCCACAAGCTACAAATCACAAGATCAGAGTGCAATGGCATATGCTAATAACAGAACCTCCAGCAGGGGCTGGTGATGGTGAGTGAGGGCAATTCAGGCAGTTGTGCTGGATTCTGTAATAGCAGGTGGCAACAGTGAGGGAGGTACTGAACAGGGAAGTTGGAGCAATCAAACAAATCCTCTCTTGGAGAAAGGTTGTTTTGGTGGAAAAAGGCCTTATGAGTTGAAGGGTCAGGCCCACATAGGATTTCCTCAACCCCAGATATAAACCACATGGGTAATGCCATGTTGAGCATTATTTTCCCTTCATCATTGTAATGAACTGATGCCAGGAGAAGAAAGATTCATTGCTTCGCGACCTTTGGGCCATGTGTTCAAATTTCATGTTACTATCTTCAATGCCTGGATTAACACAATTCTAACCACCCTTCAGAAGCTGAGCACCCTAGATCTGGTGTCACTTGGCAATAAACTAATTTTTTTTTGTCATACTTAATAGCTCAGTTAAACCTTGTCAAATGCTTCAAACTGCATTAGCAGATCTGCCCCCATTATGCCAAGGGTTTTGATTCATACAATGGATTTGGGTAGAAAGTCCTGACATTGTGTATCCACATGGGTTTCCTCCAGGTGCTCTGGTTTCCTCCAACAGTCCAAAAATGTGCAGGTTAGGTGGATTGACCATGCTAAATAGCCCATTGTGTCCAGGGATGTGTTCCCAAGATAACTTAAGGTTTTATAAAAGAAGGTGTCATCTCAGCTCAGCAGAGTGACCGAGCAGAGGCTGATCGCCAAGTTCGGTACCCATGGGAATGGCCTCAACCCAGATCTTGGGTTCATGTTACACTACAGGTGACCTCCCTACACACACACACACACACACACACACACACACGTACAGACCATCTCTCATACACCTGCTTTCTCTCAGACACACACACATACCCACATTTATACTTACGAGCACACTCTCTCAAGCATATAATCTGCCACACTTGTGAACACATGCAAACACACACACACACTCCCTCACATGCGTACACACACTCACACATCTAAGTCCATGGGGTGGATTTGCATTTGGAGGTTTGTATTTGCAGATCCATTCTATTTTGTTCAAAAAGCACACAATCTGTAGACAGTCAGTCCATGTGACATTTTATAAATTCCTACTTTGGAAATAGAACCAATCTGACTCAAAGTTGGAATACAGACAGACTCTAACCTCACACCTTTAAGGCATTGTCTGAGCTGAGATGTCACTTTTTTTGAAAGACGTTCTGGAATTTACATATTAATGAATCGAAACCTGCATACCCATTATTAGTGATTAAAGACTTAACAACAGTCTAGGTTGGTTCAATACATTGCATCAGTTGTATAATACATTGATGTTTTACTATGAATTCTGTGTCCTATGATCCTGTCTCACTAGCTACCTGACGAAGGAGCAGCGCTCCGAAAGCTGTACTTCCAAATCAACCTTTTGGACTATAACCTGGCGTTGTGTGATTTTTAGCTTTGCTTTTTGGGCATAAGAGTAATTTGAGAGATGATGTCAGGTAAGTCTGATACTAAGTGGGGATGAGAGGTGAGTCATAGGCTGGATGAAGGTGGGGAGGGGGTATAGTTAATCAGTTGTGAGGAATTGAGCTTGTTTGGGTCTGGCCAACCGTCTACCTCAGTTACTTGAAGTTGTATTGAAGACTTTAATCCTGATTTAGACACTGACTGTGACATCAAAAAACAAGATATATTTGCACAAATGACCACCAAAGCAACTGGATTCCAAGTGAAATTTGTGTGTGGATAAATCTTTTGTGCAGCAGGAGTTTCCTGTGACCTTTTACTTATCCCAGATCACAGGACTGTCTGGGACTTGTTGTCAACGGAAACACTAAATTACTGCATAAACCAAAATTACAATCTGATGACTCACAGTCAGACATCCATGTCAAAATTAACGGAACATCATTACCGACTGTAGACAAATATAATCTTAAAACATGTTAATAGGTTTCGAGATGATATCTACATAATGTAGTGGATTTTAACAACTCTTCACTGACATTCTCAGATTAGTTTTCCTCCTCCCACAAAGTATAATTTATTTTTGATGCCTTCATTAGCTTAATAAAAGATATATTAGAGGGTATTGGTTTTCCACCTCTTCCCATTTGATAATCTTTTAATTTGTTAGTTCAAATTGAGTATGCTGGATGCATTATTTCATCATCCATATGATGCATCCTAAAGGGGATATTAATTTGACTTACATCAAGTGTTGCAGGCATCTCATTTGGTGGATTGACAAATATATCTGAGTCTGTTATTACAAATCTAAAATCACACATTAGTCCAAGTTTTGATTTAAACCTAATCAGCTACATTTTTCAGTATTAGAGAAAAAATAGATTTGAGTCCAAGCTTTGAAACATCCTCTCACAAATCTTGTCACATTGAACAAAACTTAGTCAATGTGAGACAACTTTACATGCCCTTTCTAGAAAGTGTTTAGCATATAATCTGTACAATAACTGTTTAGGTAGCACAGTGGCACTAAAGCATTTATGTTGATTTTCCACTGCACACTAATGTTCCTGCACCAATAACTCTACCCTCTGCATCACAACCTGAACTTCAGCCATTTTGACATTATTCTGGATCTTACCTTGAATTGCCTCAAGGGTCAGATTTTGCCGAGGGAGTACAGGCTCTCATCTTCTATTTGTTCGACTTTTGAACCCTTTGCTCACAAATCTGCTGAATGTGCAATCTGATGAAGAACTTCTTAAGAATTTTTTAAAATTTAAATGTTCATATTTTTAAAATCTCCTTGAAATATTCAAAGCATAAGGTAGGATTTTTTTGGGTGGTGGGGTTTCTGAAGGAGGGCCATCCCCCTTACTTAAAACTAACTGCACAGATAAGACTGTTGGACTCTGCATGGATCACCCCTTGCTGTGGGTAAAATAGCAATATCCATAGGTATTCATGAGTCAATTGAGGGCCCCAATCGGCCCAACAATGGGCAGATAGCCTGCTGCACCTGTGGCCCTGAGTAAAATGGGAGATGGGTCAGCATGGCAGGCAATCCATGCACTGTATGGTACGAGATGCACCACCTCTAAACACAAAAATGGGGATCTGTAAAATTTCACTTCAGAAGAAAAGAGGCTGCATATGTATAACAGAATTTTCAGTGCCAAGAATTAAGTTGGCAGTAATTAACAAATATTGCATTCTTTAAAGGGTAGTTATGGCACGATGACTAACCTTAAGTATCTGTGATGTGATCAGTTCCTGACCATTTCTCAAATTCAACAGCTTTATGATATTCAGTTGGTGATGTAGACAGTGAAATACTATTCAGCAAAGTTTAGATATTTATACTTATTCATGTACCTGCACCTTGACTGAGGTTGATGTACCATTTATGCATAAGTAATACAAGTTATCAATTTGACAACAAACCTTCTGCCATTGAGTGATGTGATTTAAATGCATGCGAATCAGTGGCAGTGCAGTTCTGAGTTTCCAGATCTTAACTTTACAAATTTCTTGGTGTAGGTTAGCCTGTGAATGATCAGTATCAGAACCACATGGTGTATCCATGGAATGGTTCATGAGTTCTGAAACTAGATTACTCTTTCACCCCCCTTTTGGCTTTTCAAATTTTCCGATTTAAAAATTACCTGCTACACTTTAGTTTTAGATATGATTGAAGATTAGTTTGTCACACAGGTATTGCTGAAATTACATTTGGAACAAGTGATATAGGTATTAACTAAAACATAGGTACAAACATTAAAAACAATAATAGATACAAGATATTTATAAATATGAGGATATGGTCAGGCTGTTATGATTACAGACCTGACTTGATTGAAGATTTCTCCTTCCAAGTTGAAGGTGTTGGAAACCTCAGTGCAACTGCAGCAGCTGCAATGGCTTCAGTCCTTGTCTTGTTGGACTGGACTAAACCAATTCCAGGAGACACTGGAGGATCATTTGGTTAGCTTTTCTCCATTACAGGTTGTGGTCCTCAGTGGCCTAGTTTGGTACAGCAGTCCTTTAACTTGTCTGCCTCCTTTATTGACAACTATCTCTCTCATTTTGTCTCTCTGAGTTCTCCTGGGAATTTTGACAAAATGGTATCTTATGGCCTGTCTTAGCAAAATGCTACTGTATTAACTTCGATGAATCATTGTTCCACAAAACAAGCTCAGTTATGCCAGTATTCCATGTGATGTTCTTCCAGTGTTTGGTTCTTTTAAAAATTTTGAATTCTCAAGGAAATTCAGTGCGGTAGTAGACAATTCAGTCCTTCAAGTGGACTCTGCCATTTAACATAATCATCGCTGATCTGATCCACTTTCCTGCCACCTCCCCATGTCCTTTTATCCTGCCTTTCATCAAAAACACATCTATTTCTCTCTCGAATCTGTTGATTCATTCTGCCTCAATTGCACTTCGTGTTCACCTATCCATACTTCACCATCCTCCCTCCCTTTATCTGTAGCTTCCCTCATACCCATCCCTAGTCCTAAAGAAGGGTTATGCCCAAAATGTTGACTTCTCCACAGATTTACAACCCTCTGAGAGAAGTAGCTTCTCCTTGTCTCAGTTTTGAATCTACCTCCTCTCATTTTGTATCTTTGACCTCTTGTTTGAGACTATCGCACCAGGGGTACATCTGTTTGGTTTTCACCTTATCAATCCCATTTAGCATCTTATATGCCTTAATCATATCACTCTTCATTCTTCTGAACTCCAGCAAGTACAAGCCCAAACAATTCAATTGCTCCTTGTACAATAACTCTTTCATCCATGGAATCAATTGGGTGAACCTCTTCTGAATTGCCTCTCCTGCCATCACATCCTTCCTCATGTAAGGAGATCAAAACCAGACACAATACTCCAGGTGTGGTCTCACACTTTAAAAGGATTTTTATGTTGTCCAAGGATTAATTGGACTTTAAGTGTCTCCTTTCTGATTGATATTGAGATACCACATCAGTCTCTCGGCTTTTAATTAGAGTCATAAAGTCATAGAGATGTGCAGTATGGAAACAGTCCCTTTGGTCCAACCTGTCCATACTGACCAGATATTCCAACCCAATCTAGTCCTACCTGCCAGCACCTGGCCCATATCCCTCCAAACCCTTCCTATTCATATATCCATCCAAATGCCTCTTAAATGTTGCAATTGTACCAGCCTCCACCACTTCCTCTGGCAGCTCATTCCATACACGTATCACCCTCTGGGTGAAAAAGTTGCCCCTTAGGTCTCTTTTATATCTTTCCCATCTCACCCTAAACCTATGCTCTCTCGTTCTGGACTCCCGGACCCCAGGGAAAAGACTTTGCCTATTTACCTATCCATGCCCCTCATAATTTTGTAAACCTCTATAAGGTCACCCATCAGCCTCCGACACTCCAGGGAAAACAGCCCTAGCCTATTCAGCCTCTCCCTATAGCTCAAATCCTCCAACCCTGGCAACATCCTTGTAAATCTTTTCTGAAGCCTTTCAAGTTTCACAATATATTTCCAATAGGAAGGAGACCAGAATTGCATGCAATATTCCAACAGTGGCCTAACCAATGTCCTGTACAGCCGCACCATGACCTCCCAACTCCTGTACTCAATACTCTGACCAATAAAAGAAAGCATACCAAACACTTTCTTCACTATCCTATCTATCTGCGACTCCACTTTCAAGGAGCTATGAACCTACACTCTAAGGTGACAACAAAAGCAGTCATGTGACTTTTGGGAATCATCTGGAAGATTCAGAGTCCATTTTAAAACAGAATATTTTGCATAATTGTAATAAATATATTGTAGCCATACCACAAGGATGCCACAAACTTCTGAAAGAGGTCTCTCTGGACCTGGAGAATGGACATGTATCACTTGTAATCTTTGCAGCTGACAACATTTTTTTTACCATCACTTTCCTTTCTCCCGTTCTGTCCATGTGGGTGTGGGCTAAAGACAGGTTGAAGATGACGAGGGATCACACTCATAACTTTCACAAAATTAAATCTAGATTAGATGTCAGGAGATGGTTCTTTTCCTTGGGTATAGTCACCTCTAGCAGTGGACATTGATAGATTGAATTTCTATAAATGAGAGCTATCTGTAGTTTGGATGAATATCGCCTCTTGCCAAAGGTAGGTAACTTCAGGAAATACGAGGCAAAGCAATTTCCTAGACTATCTTCAGCTACCCTGATGGGTCCAGGTAGACTTTTCAAATTTTGTATAGTGGGTTTTGCCCCTGAGTTTTAGCTTTTGCTTACTTTTCTCAAGGGTTCTCAGATGTGAGAGAGGTTGGAGAAAATATATATTATTGCAATTGTGTGGATTATAATACATGTGCCAGAGATCTTTTACCTGTTGCTCTCACAATTGTAATGAAGGCAATCATAATATATCTTATTTAAGGTTTTTGCAAGGATTTGTAACTTGTGGATGTGGTTGTTGGTTTGCTTGCTGAGCTGGTGAGTTGTCATGCAAACATTTTGTCACCATGCTAGGTAACATCATCAGTGCGAATTCTGTGAAGCGTTGTTGTTCTATTCTGCTTGGTATTGACTTTCTAGCTGCTTTCACACCATAGTTAGAAAGCAGAATCATTTATACATTGAAAAAGTTCAAACAGGTTGGGCACATAACCAAGACAGGTTACCCCAGAATGAAACCAGAAGGTTTCAAAACTCCGGCTTTAAAGGATTCCCCAAGGTGCAAAACCAGATACTCGCTCCAGACCCATAGTTTCCCTACTGAACAGATTGACACAAAAACTGGCCAAGGAACAACAACTGAGACTGAAACATGTGCTGCACTACTGGATGAATCAGAAGTGCTGACCCACAACAACACCATCAGCAAGGACTATATGCTCAAACTACCAGACTTATGCTTCACCACTTACTTCATCTTTAATGGCTAAGTGTATTGACAAATCAATGACACACCCATAGGATCATCCATCTCAGGACTCACATTGGAAGCAGTCATGCAAACTGGAATGCACAGCCCTTCCCCAGATCAAGCCAAAGCTGTTAAACCGATACATGGACACATTTGTCCCCATCAAACATCAGAGAAGAGGAGAACAACAATCAAATCCCATTCCTAGATGTCACAGGAATTCCTAACCAAAATATATAGGAAGGCTACCCACACGGACCAAATCCTTGACTACGACAGCAATCACACCAACGTCCACAAACAAAGCTGTGTCAGGAGACTATTTAAATGATCCATAATGCTCTGCAACACACCAGAACTATGCAAAAATGCAGAAGAATGCTTACACAAGGTCTTCACAACAACGGATACCCCAACAGCTTTGTCCCCCGATGCCTATCAGACAGACAACAGCAAGAGAACACTGTACTACCTAATACACTGGCCTCCCTACCCTATATTAAGAACATATCAGAAATGACAACCAGACTCCTACGACTCGGAATCATGGTAGCACATCAATCCACAACCACATGAGGCCAAGTACTCACAAGGACAGAAGACCCCATACTGACAACATGCACAGCCAACATAATACACAAAATCCTGTGTAATGACTGCCACAAACACTATATCTGAAGAAAACTAGCAATCTGGATACATGAACACCAACTAGCAACAAATGGCACGACCAACTCTCCCGCATCTCAGTGCAGCCAAGGAGGGCCATCAATTTGACTGGGACAATGAAACTGTCCTAAGAGACGCTAGCCAGAGACATGCACGGGAATACCTAGAGGCCTGGTTTTCAACCCGGAATGCTATGAAGAAGCATGTAGAAATAGATTCCACATACAAACTACTGCAGAGAAAAGAAACAGAAATAATTCAACCCACCTTATCAGACTGAATCATATATATTTCAAGCAGGGTAGAACAACAATGCTGCACAGAGGTTGCATTGATGATGTTAGCTAGCATGTTGATAAAGCATTTGCATGACAACCCACCAGCATGGTGAGCAAACCAACAAACTATATATCTCATATAATTTTGCAGTGCGGTGTTAGAACTGATTGGAACACATTAACTAAATTAATACCAAATTTGCTAAAGAGCTAGTTGAACAAAATTTCTGATTTCTTTGAAACTTTCCTGATTGCTTTGTGAGTAACTGTACTGTTCTGTGGTGGGAGACCCATTAAAAGGCAAGTCCCAGATTTGGAGCTCAGTTAGCTGACCTCAGTCGGGGCAGGACTTGAAACACTACTGTCAGCTCCAAGACCTCTGGCTATAAAAGAAAATCAGCTGGGTTTCTAATATCATGAATATTCATGTTTGAAAAAAAATGATTAAGTTATCCAGTGAAATTAACATTCATTGGCAAAAATGTAACATTTAAGCAAGGTAACTTGGTTGAGATTCAGTGTTGCCAACACCACTCAATGTATCTAAGCGAATCTATAATATCAGAGAGAAGCAGAGAAATGTGTTGTGGTGAGAAGTTTCAGTAAACTGCAGTTCCTAAAAGCTAAAGGATCCAAGCTCACCTTAAACCAAACTTCAAAGTTAAAAACTCATTTAAATTCATGAGTAGATCAATACCTCCCAGTATTCTCTCTTGGGGTGTCAATAACTTTTTTCAGATTTCCTATATAGTACAATTAGTGATATTTTGAAAGTTACTTATTCCTGTTCTTTTTTGCATTCTAGTAGTATGGGTCTTGCTGACATACCTAATGCCTGTCTTCAGAAGGGGCTGTATGGAATATACTGATGGATGGCAAAGCCATTACTTAATACCAAGACAGAGATTTGATTTGTTTTCTTGCTAACTATTTGTCAGGATGGAATATATACCACTCAGGATGTTATTTTGTAAATTGGCCTCCTCTGATGATGATTCCAAACATGCAGATGAATTTATTTGATGAATTTACTCATGAGGGTCTAATTAGATAGGCTTGGCAATATGAACATTTTAGTCCACAGGGGCTTTGCATTCATGCAGTTGCTAAGGCAGGATTCAGTTCCATTTATATCCTATTGTGTTTGGACATCAAAGAACAAATGTAGGTTGAAGAGTGTATGGAGTCAGTATATATTTTTAAATTTGCATTGCTTCACAAAAATAAATATAAACATTTAAGTACATATTGAAATTTCACCTTGATCTCTGCTAAGACTAATAGTTCATCCTACTAACTAATTCCATCACATACATCAGACTGTAACTGTGATGCTTTCCCTATCAATCTGTGTTTTATGACCACATTAGTACCACATTAACAGCATGCCTTGTGGAATTGAATTAATAAACACGACTTCTATATCTATCACGTCTAGTAGTAAGTCTCAATGTGTAATTTTTATAAGTTCTATTTCAGCTGCAGAGCTAAAATATTTATACTAGCTTGAAGTTGAATTAAATTAAATAGAGTCCTAATTTTCTGGAGGTTGCCCATTTGGGGAGAGGTGCTAGAACTAGTGATGGAATAGTTGAACTTTATTTCCAAGCATCAAAGAACTGGTGAGAAAGTAATCTGAGACCTGGCATGTGAATAATTATTGTGACAATCGTGTACAGGAGGAGAAATGCTTGCATATTTGAGTGTAAAACTAATGTGTTATGTATTATGACCAACTGAGTTTTACAGCCGTTAGACAGGACAGGCATAGAATTGGGCAGCAAGATACTGGCATAGTGTCTGTTTCCTGCTTTCCCTGCCCAACTCTGCAAATATTTTACCTGTGACAGAGGAGATGTTGGTGTTTGCTTGGAGCCAGTTAAGGCCCTTAAATGCCCAAATAATATCCACATAAGGACCTCTTCCCACTGTTACCTGTTTTGGGGAAAGCCATGTGAAATATCCAGGTGGCCATGCATTGGCAGCCTTGTTGTTGGCCACAAATGCTTTCTCCTTCTGCATTTTCTCCAGCCCTTCCAAACTGATATTCCCAGCAACCCAACCTCCTCATCAGAGCTCATCAACCCAGTTCTAGCTAAACATTGGGCAAACCTCAATGACTGCGCTCCATAGGTCTCCTCTTCAGAACAGTTTGCAGTAAGAGAATTGGCCAGTTCTCATGACTAGTCAAAGGTCTGATGTCTGTTAAATGGGTTTGAATGAGCTCTAAACTTTTATATCAGTGGGGAGCCCATCTAAGTGTAGAATTCAAATTTAGGTGTTCCTGATTTGGATGTAATCAGGGATCTGGGCACTAACTTGGTTTTAAACTTTGTTATGATGTGGAGCTGCGAGTGTTGGACTGGGGTGGACAAGGTCAGAAGTCACATGACACCAGGTTATGGTCCATTAGGACTATATGAGGGTAGCACCCTTCACTTCACCTGACGAAAGAGCAGCGCTCTGAAAGCTTATGACTTCAAATAAACATTTGGACTATAACCTGGTGTCATATGACTTCTTACCTTAAAATCTGTTAGTTTGAGATATGGTTTTTCTTTCCCTCCAGTTTCTGCTCAAACCTGTTTGTCAACCACAGATCTAATAATCTGATCTGAACAAGCACATTTGGACAGCATTTGGATAATGATTATTTATAAAAATTATTTTTAAAAATCTCTGTATATGTGTAAGCATAGTATAATGCACAATTTTACTAATACAACTGAATGTTGGTTTATTACCTGAAATAGTCATTTGTCTCACCTATTAGTAACTTGATTTAAAAAAAAGGAAATGATTTTTAAAGTTAAATTGTTTCTAGATACACTGGCATTCAAGAAAGAAAGAGATGTACCCAAGTGTATTACAGTGTGGGTTCAATTCCTGTAATGGCTGAAGGCCCTACTTTCTCAACCTTGCCTGAGGCATGGTGATCCTCAAGTTCATTTCTGTCTCTAACGACAGAACAGCTTATGGTTCTCTGGGCCTGTGCTGACTTTTACTTTCATTTGATAAGGTGAAGCATGAATTTTAAAGGGCACATTTTAGAATCTCTTGACCTTAATGGAAAGACCTTGGTGATGATAATCTTTACTGGGAACAATCTGTAGAAGCAAAAGTTAGGAACGCTTTAAGTGATTTGTGTGAAGATTTATAGACGGGTAAGACAGGAATGTATTTTCTTTCAACAATTATTTATATCGTGAAAATATACCTGTGGAGATTGAATGATTTCTGGGATTATTAGTTGGAGTCTACAATCTTAATATAAAATTGACCAATAATGCATTGCTTATTGCTGACTCTGAAGAGAAACTGAAAGATTTTGAATAGTGAATGAAAATGAGAAGCAAGGACTGAGCACCAGTTGTAAGAAAACAAATTGTCTCATAGTCCAAAAAGGAAATGAGGCAGACAGATCCCGATACCTCGGGACTGAAAGTATGATCAAAAATTAAGACAAAAGTCTGGAATGGCCAAAAACACATTTTCAAAAAATTATGACAGTCAGCAAAGTGATTTGCAGCATTAAGCATGCAGCATTGTGGTGCTTTGAGGTGAGTAAGGAAGCTGCCTTAGACAAGTCACATTACCAGTGAAGATGCATACATAAATCTGGGACCAAAAGAACTTGCTGACCAACATCAGGAAGAGAAAATTGGAATTTCTTTGGCATGTAGTAATAACTTATGATTCAGTAAGTCTGATGCTGATGGTAAAAGATGGTCAGCAAAGAAGGACCTTTTTTAAAGAATCTCTCAGTCCCGCACAATGTACCAGCAATAGAAATGATCCCCTCATCGAGAGGAAGTTAACAGCAAGGTCCATGGTCGTCAACATCCTCTTGGTATTATTACCTGACAGCATGCGTTAGATTAATGCGTAACAGTCAGTTTCTCAGGCAATAAAACCTGATTGAAAGCTTTTAAAATGTAATGAATGGGGTCCTCGCACCAAAATTAATTTTAAAAGCCTCCATAGTTGTGCAGACAGAAAATTGACACCCATACCACCAAAGTGATTTCACTGACTGGTGCTTTATCGAGCTTCTCTTGTCATTATGTTTGGTGATCATAAGTCCCAGAGGACCATAGAGCTACTTTCTCATGAGAGATGAAAAACTTAAAGGATCATATGATGCGTGGCCATGAGGTATCCATGTGGTGTCCATTCCCAAGCCATTTTTGTGGTTGCACCCTTGACTTATTCAAATATCTGATGAAAAGTATGAAGCATGTTCTTTCTTGGAACAGGCAATGAGCTATAGGTGGATGTCCTGCTGAATGTTGTAACACTTTTAATATTTTAAATGTGAATCCTGACAGATATAACACAGGCTGTTGCACAGTGGAACTGTAATGAACTGATGGAGATGGCTGCATCACTACACATAAGGCACCTGATGGAGATGGCTGCCACCCAGTCTTGTGTGTGGCAGCCTTCTGCATTGACAAACTTAGAATGCGAGCTCACATTCTTCGACTCAAGAGGAGGGAGTGACAAATACCCTGGTGGGGTGTGGCAGACATTTATCCTCACACGACAGCGGAGCCAAATTCTCACAAGCTTCCTAGAGATTATGATCTCCGCAGCTACCTCTGGTTGGTCCTTCTTTGTTGGTTGTGATACCTTCTTTTGCCATCCATAGGGAAAAGAACTTCCCTTCTCTCCTGGATAGAGTTCAGGAGAACCACAGAGTGGATGTCACTAAATGATGGGACTGCTTTTTGTCTGGTCTCTGATATCACCAGATGTTGCTGTTTAAATTGGCAGCTGGAAGTTGGAGCCCAGAAGGATTCTGGTGGGGACAATGCTTCCTGTCTGGCCATAACATTTGGTGTCCTACCTATGTATGCATATATAATTGGCTGAGAAAAATGTAATCACTTGAGAAAACCTGCCTTACCCCCAAGTTGAATTTCCTCCCTCTTTTAGGTCTGCCTCCACACTTGGACCCAAAAATAAACAAGAATTCATTCCTGAATTGAGATTTGAACCAGAGCAGCTAACTGAGAGGGATGGACTTTAGCCACTACTCCATAGACCTCCTCCAATGAGTACACTATGGCTTTTAAAATTAGGTATACATTGTAGAGGAAATTCTAAATGTACCCTCATCCCTTCTGGTGTGCATATGGTTGCCCATATGATTTCATCAAGACAAGCAATCCCATGGTTTCCTATCCAGCTGGAATTGTGACAAAACTTAATCTTTTTGCTCTCGACTATTGTTTGTTTATAGTCTTTTTGATGTGAAGTAAATAAATCCCATTTGAGAGCTGTGAATCTTATCACGCAAATGTACAATCCCATAATTGAGTGTACGTTTTCCTACTGGTGTCCCTAGCAGATTGTCTGGTACCATATACAGGAAGTTCACTTTGCTTGCCTAGGGAACAGGGCAACAAAATTAACCCAATCAAGCAGATGGCTGTTAACTTGCTTGTTCCACACTCTTTCCACAAGACCTAATAATAGAAGTAGGTCATTGAGTCTTTTCAATGGGATTGCAGTTCCAGTTAACTCCATTTGCCTGCCTTTTCCCCATAACCCTTGATCCGTTACTGATTATAAATCTGCCTACTTTTCAGGCTTGAATATACTTAATTGCATAACCTCTACCATCCTCTGTGGTGAAGAAATCCATACATTCACTGCTATCTGAAAAGAGAAATTCATCCTTTCTTGTCTTAAAAGTGCAACTCCTTAGTGTAAGATTATGCCTTCTCCTCCTAGACTCTCTGACAAGAGGAAGAGATCTTTTTTGCATCTACCCTGTGAAATATGTATGTTTCAATGAGGTCATCTTTTGTTCTCCTCATTAATCTCTTCTTATAAGATGATCCCTCCATAGCCAGGATTAGCAGAATGAACCTTCTCTGGACTGGCTCCAATGCCAGTTTCTTCCCTCAGATAAGGGGATGAAAGCTGTTCATAATATCCTTGGTGTGGTCTAACTAATTCCTTGGATGGTTTCAGCAAGACATCCCTATTTGTATGTGACATTCCCTTTGAAATAAAAGCAATACTCAATTTGCCTTCCCTTTTACCTGTTGAAGTTGTATGCTAGGATTTTGTGATTTATACATAAACACCCACAAACACTACTGTAGCTTTCTGCATGTAAATAATATTCAACTCCTCTACTTGCCATGACAAAGTTCATAAACCACATTTACCTATAGCATATTCTATCTGTCAAGTTTTTGCGCACTCATTCAACCTGGACATATTCCTCTGCAGAATCTTTGTGCTATCCTCACCACTTGCCTTCCCATCTATTATTGTATGATCCACAGACTTGGTACATTCACTTTTCTCATCCAAGTCATTAAGGTATTGTGAATAATTGTGGCCTCAGTTCTGTTCTCTGTGGTGCTCCAGTAACTGCTATTCATCAGAACTGAAGAAGAGACATACTAAACTCAAAACAATCAACTCTTTTTCTCTCTCCATTGATGCTGTCAGACCTGCTGAGTTTCTCCAGCATTCTCAGGATTTGCCTACAATACACCAGACTGGGATCTCAATGTACATGTAGCAGCATTTGATTAAAGGACAAGTATAGATCTCACGTTTAATTATATACTGGCATGTTCATTACATGTGACCGACCAGCTGTGACTTCTAAGGAACATTGAAGAATCTCTTTGCAGCATTTTCTCCTTTGCCCTGTTTTATTTACAGTCACAGATGTCCTGCAAAGTAGCCCCCATCCCAATTGCAGTGTTAGTGTAGATGGTTCACTAAATTCTCCAAGCTCCCTGTGAGGGTGCATCAACACTCTCTGTCACATGCAGGAGCTCACCACAATATCTCCAGAAATACCCTAGAGTATTTCCTGAGACTTTGTCCTGATAGAGGATATTACAAATTAACTTAGCTGCAGATTGGGTGCCTAGTCCTTTTGAACAATGCTGTTGCTGTGGTTCCTGAGTGTGGTTGAACATATATTCTTTAAATGAGAGTCAAGCTCTAGAACTATCTGCATCACTGACCAAGCTGTTCCCATATAGCTAACACTAACATCTACCTGACAGCATGGAAGTTGCCCAGATATGGAAAAACCAATCCAGCCAATTACTGTACTAAAAACTCCATAGGTGAGGAAAAAGGACATCCCTTGATATCAAGGTAGCATTTCACCAAATGTTGCACCCAAGAGCCTTAGCGAAACTGGAGTTGATTGAAGTCACACCTTGCAAGAAGAAAGATGATTCTGATTTGTTGGAGGTTAATTCTCCCTGTCCCAGAACATCACTGTACCCAGACTGTATCACCTTCAGCTTCCTCATCATTGACATGCCCTCCATTGTAGGGTCAGAAGTGAGATGCTTACTGATGGTTGTACAATGTTCAGCTCCATTTGCAATTTCTCAGATACTGAAGCCAAACATGTCCAAATACAGCAATACCTGGTCAACATTTGGTCTCGGACTGATAAGTAGCAAGTAACTACTGTGACTTGCAAGTGCCAAGCAATGACTATCTCCAACAAGAGTGAATCTAGCCATTACCCTTGACTTTCAATGGTGTTAGCCACTAAATCATCCAAAAATTAGCATTCTGGGATTTCCATTGACCGGAAACTCAATGAGACTAGCTATAAAAATACAGTGGTCCCACGAACACGTCAAAGGCAGGGCAAGTAACTCACCTTCTGACTCCCCAGTGCCTTTGAACATCTACAAGACATAAATCAGGAGTGTGTTGGAAAATTCCCTACTTCATGTATGAATTCAACTCCAACTACATTCGAAAAGCTTGTCACTATCCAGGACAACTGAAAATGTGTTGCTGGTTAAAGCACAGCAGGTTAGGCAGCATCCAAGGAATAGGAAATTCAACGTTTCGGGCATAAGCCCTTCATCAGGAATGAGGAGAGTATGCCAAGCAGGCTAAGATAAAAGGTAGGGAGGAGGGACTTGGGGGAGGGGCGATGGAGATGTGATAGGTGGAAGGAGGTCAAGGTGAGGGTGATAGGCTGGAGTGGGGTGGGGGCGGAGAGGTCAGGAAGAAGATTGCAGGTTAGGAGGGCGGTGCTGAGTTGAGGGAACCGACTGAGACAAGGTGGGGGGAGGGGAAATGAGGAAACTGGAGAAATCTGAGTTCATTCCTTGTGGTTGGAGGGTTCCCAGGCGGAAGATGAGGCGCTCCTCCTCCAGCCGTCGTGTTGTTATGTTCTGCCGGTGGAGGAGTCCAAGGATCTGCATGTCCTCGGTGGAGTGGGAGGGAGAGTTAAAGTGTTGAGCCACGGGGTGGTTGGGTTGGTTGGTCCGGGCGTCCCAGAGGTGTTCTCTGAAGCGTTCTGCAAGTAAGCGGCCCGTCTCCCCAATATAGAGGAGACCACATCGGGTGCAGCGGATGCAATAGATGATGTGTGTGGAGGTACAGGTGAACTTGTGGCGGATATGGAAGGATCCCTTGGGGCCTTGGAGGGAAGTGAGGGAGGAGGTGTGGGCGCAAGTTTTACATTTCCTGCGGTTGCAGGGGAAGGTGCCGGGAGTGGAGGTTGGGTTGGTGGGGGGTGCGGACCTGACGAGGGAGTCACGAAGGGAGTGGTCTTTGCGGAACGCTGATAGGGGAGGGGAGGGAAATATATCCCTGGTGGTGGGGTCCATTTGGAGGTGGCGGAAATGACGGCGGATGATACGTTGTATACGGAGGTTGGTGGGGTGGTAGGTGAGAACCAGTGGGGTTCTGTCTTGGTGGTGGTTGGAGGAGCGGGGCTCAAGGGCGGAGGAGCGGGAAGTGGAGGAGATGCGGTGGAGGGTATCGTCGATCACGTCTGGGGGAATCTGCGGTCCTTGAAGAAGGAGGCCATCTGGGCTGTACGGTGTTGGAACTGGTCCTCCTGGGAGCAGATGCGGCGGAGACGAAGGAATTGGGAATATGGGATGGAGTTTTTACAGGGGGCAGGGTGGGAGGAGGTGTAGTCCAGGTAGCTGTGGGAGTCAGTCGGTTTATAGTAGATGTCTGTGTTGAGTCGGTCGCCCGAGATAGAAATGGAAAGGTCTAGGAAGGGGAGGGAGGAGTCTGAGACAGTCCAGATGAATTTGAGGTCGGGATGGAAGGTGTTAGTAAAGTTGATGAACTGTTCAACCTCCTCGTGGGAGCACGAGGCAGCGCCGATACAGTCATCGATGTAGCAGAGGAAAAGGTGGGGGGTGGTGCCAGTGTAACCCAACCACCCCGTGGCTCAACACTTTAACTCTCCCTCCCACTCCACCGAGGACATGCAAGTCCTTGGACTCCTCCACCGGCAGAACATAACAACACGACGGCTGGAGGAGGAGCGCCTCATCTTCCGCCTGGGAACCCTCCAACCACAAGGAATGAACTCAGATTTCTCCAGTTTCCTCATTTCCCCTCCCCCCACCTTGTCTCAGTCGGTTCCCTTAACTCAGCACCGCCCTCCTAACCTGCAATCTTCTTCCTGACCTCTCCGCCCCCACCCCACTCCGGCCTATCACCCTCACCTTGACCTCCTTCCACCTATCACATCTCCATCGCCCCTCCCCCATGTCCCTCCTCCCTACCTTTTATCTTAGCCTGCTTGGCACACTCTCCTCATTCCTGATGAAGGGCTTATGCCCGAAACGTTGAATTTCCTATTCCTTGGATGCTGCCTAACCTGCTGTGCTTTAACCAGCAACACATTTTCAGCTGTGATCTCCAGCATCTGCAGACCTCATTTTTTACCCGAAGATACTATCCAGGACAAAGCAAGTAACTTGATTGGCACTCCATCCATTCCCTCCCTGATGCATAGTGGTAACTGTGTGTACCAGTTACAAAATGCAGTGCAGTAACTCACTAAGGCTCGTCTAGGAGCACTTTCAAGCCTGCAAAATTTCTCATCTAGAAAGAGTAGGGTGGCAGTTTCATGGAAATACCACCACCTACAAATTCCCCTACAAGCCACACACCCAGAATTATATATATCACTATTCCTTCATTGTCATGAGTTCAAAATCCTGGAGCCGTCTTCCCAACAGCACTGAGTATGCCCATAGTTCCCAAGGACTGCAGCGTTTCAAGAAGGCTGCTTGCTGCTACCTTCTAAAGGCAAATAGAGATGGTCGATAATTGCTGACCCAGTCAGTGATGCACACATCCCATGAATGAATAAAACCAAATTGTTAAATGTGCTGTCTATGTTTGCAAGCCAAGAGTCAGATTAATTGTTATGGCTGTTGATATCATGCCAGCCACATTTGGGAGTTTTTTGGTGAACCCCTCCTCAGCTTGTGATGCCATGTTAGTTGGAGCTGTGGCAATCTGCAGGCCACCTGGAGATTTTCGATTCTCTGTTACACCATCTCCAGAAATGCTCCGGATCAGAGTTTTGCACTATAAGGTTTCAATTCTGAAGCACTGATGGCAGCTAATATGTTTCTTCCATAGCCATTTGGAGTGATTCAATGCTATTGCCTATTTTTTAATTTTAATTAACTATTCAGAATCATTCGCTTCTTGGTATTTTGCATGTGCGTGTTTCATTCCTGCTATGCTACTGTTTTAATTTAAGCCAACAAAAATATTGATGGCAAAAGTTCAGTGGCAAAAATACATTGGTAGAACAGCAGTGGATAGAATGTCAGTGTGATGCAAAAATTTTAATCTGCAGTGCAGTTTGCTCACACTGGAGAATATTTTATCATAAGTAATTTTCACAAGCAGTAGGAAATGGGGAGTGACGGTATATTGAAGTGGACAAGCGGGAGTTTCTGTTTTTTTTTTAACAATATTTAGGGATATTGTGAAATAAATGTTGGCTGCAGTCTTGGAGCTCCAGAGTAAACTGTTTCCTTCGGCTGTAGCCATAGTATGTTTGGAGCAACTACATGGTATTGCTTTAGAATAATTTTTTTAAAATTCTAAGCAGTTAGAAGCAATTGAATGCAACAGAGTTGTAACTGTTCCATTTCTTTAATTGCACTGTACCTGATTAGTATTTGTTTTTTGCTCAAGTTGAAGTTATTTAAACAATTATGAAGTTATTGAACTTTTTTTTTGCATCTGGAGCTGAACAACAGAACTCTGAGTACACAGCTGGGAAACATTTCCGGCACAACATTTTATTTTCTTTATGTTCTTTAGCCATGATCTTCCCACACTTAATGCTACTAAAATTTAAAACAGATCTTGATCAAAGGATGCTTTTCAATTTTCCTTAACCACTTCCAAAGGAAATACTTGCATCAGCTGAAGACCAGAAAAAGCATTTAGTAAATTAAATGTGTGTGTAGACTGGCTTGTCGAAATGTTATTTTCACAAGTATCAAAGGTGCTCATATGAATTGTATTTTTGAATATTATTTGGATGATGGTTTTCAACATTTATCTTGAGAAGGAGAACTATAGTTTTAATTAATTCAAACAGTAACTTGAAGGATTCTTCAGAAGCAACTGCCTACATGACTAGCTGTGCCTCTAATATCCTTGTATTGCAAAAATGTGCTTTATTCATAAAATATCTTTATATTCATACAGTTGCTGAAGCAGTTCTGTGCAGTTTTTGCACATTAAGAATAAACTATTCTTTTATTTTACAAAAATGTGCTTTATTCATAATAAAGTATAATAATAATTCATAATTATTCTTGATATATTCACCATTATTGAAACATTTCTGTATAGTCTTTGCACATGAAACAAACAAACAAAAAAGTTCGACATTTCCTACACTTGTAAGAAAAAAAACGGCTTGAGGCATTCCTTACTGATGGTGTTGGTGAGAAGGGCTACCAGGATTGGATTTTTGGGTGCCCATGACAAATTCAGGTTGAGGCTGAAAGTCACTGGCTGAGGAACACACACTTGCACCTTCCCGCATGCTGGAAATAGAAAGTACATGATGGGGAAGAAAATGGCTGTGCCCACATTCTGAATGAGTGGGTAAGAGACTTGACCTGTGAGAGAGTGGGATGAGGGAGTGACCCCATTAACTCAGGACTTTTCAAGGCAGGGAACATTGCACAAAGACCCATGTACTGTACATGACACAGACCTACAGTGTCCCTCATCCCTGAATACTCTGGTGTATTTGCCTCCTTTGTGTACTCCACCTCCCTGCCTCAGACACTGCTGATTGGGAGCTACACTTTTGGACACAAAGAGTGTGAGAGAAGATGGATGTTGTATGAGAAGGGCCATATATATCAGCACCACCCAAAGCCTATATAGAGAGACTGATGACCAGATGCAGGGTTGAATCTGTGACATTTATCAGAAATGCAAAATCAATTATAATTCTGTGACGCCCATGCCTTCAATAGATTTTCTTCCTCCTCTCCCTCTCACTGCATCTTGATGTATTCCCTAGATTCCATAGCTAGGATGGAGGAAATATCCTTGGCTGTGGAGTCCATTGGGTAAAACCAATGACTGCAGATGCTGGAAACCAGATTCTGGGTTAGTGGTGCTGGAAGAGCACAGCAGTTCAGGCAGCATCCGAGGAGCAGTAAAATCGACGTTTCGGGCAAAAGAGAGATAAGCTAGAGGAGGGTGGGGATGGGGAGAAAGTGGCATAGAGTACAATAGGTGAGTTGCAGTGGGAGAGGGACTCACTGAGATTCTTGTAGAGAGAGGAGGAAAACTTCTTCAAGGCAAGCATCCTTGCAAGAGGATTCGCAGTAGGGTTAAAATCAACTAGGTAAAAACAATGACACTGTTTTTACCTAGTCATTGTTTTTACCTACTTGATTTTAACCCTATTGCAAATCCTCTTGCAAGGATGCCTGCCTTGAAGAAGTTTTCCTCCACTGTGGAGTCCATTGGCCTGGAGGCTTGGTCGGGCAATCTTTGAGGGGGGTGGGCTTGTTTCTGCACAGTCCAGATATGATGAGGACCTTTTTGCCAGATGCATTGACCTACTTTGGCATCAACATTCAAGGGTTGGCAGTGGGCAGGCATGGTGGTGGGATGGTCTTGACCATCATTGGAGTGAGTTGCAAGGAGATCTCTGAGGGGCCTGTGACTGAGGGTATCCTGGCACCACTCTGACTCCTTGTGAAGAAGGGAGTACATGCCAGGTACCCTAGACCCTTGGAACCAATGATTGGGTGATTGTAGGTGTATGTGCACCTCTCCAGCAGATCCAGAGGGGCTAACCGTGGAGGCAGTCACAAACCTGAACATGACCCTCTGCATTGCTGTAGCTTCGAGACATTGTAGCTTGAGGCCCGTTTCCTCCCACACTCCCTGTCTGCTGCTCCTATTCCACCCTGTGTAAGTCTTTGATTGCTGACCCTACAGGGTGTCGGTTCCTGGGCTCTGGCCAGCAATGGAACGAGGCGCTCAAAAACCTGCACTCCCAAATTTCCTCAGCCTAACATTCTCAGCATCTTCTTTCAGCATTTTGCATCGGTTATTGCTGATGTTTTCGCTGAAAACTCGCTTCTCTCATCCTCTAAGATTGAAGATGTGGCTCCTGGCCGAGCCAGGCCACTTCCCCACTTTGGTGGACATGCCGAATGTAACCACAAGATGAAACAGTGAAGATGTTACACTTGGTGGTTTGAAGTTGTGTGTAATGAGTGAGACTGGCATTGCAAGGAGACAGGATAGGGCCCAACGAGAGAAGGATCCACACACAGACCCATTGGAAATTTCCTGTCAGGACAATCCAGAGATAGCTGGTCTTTCCAGCTCCCACCCACCACTTCCTGAACCTTGGAAATTCACATTCTGGAGAGTCAACCTGCCTTTGTCAGTAGCAGTCCCAGCCTCCTGTGGGAGCCAGAATTCTGTTGCTAGCGGGTGGAGTGTGGAAGAACATAATGTCACCCACCCCTTCACCCTTACAGGTTTAGTCTTCCCTGTTGTGGAGAAAGGGAGGAATGGAGTGCAGTGAAAATGGATGGCCTCACTTTTAGTGCTGGTGCAGGTGAGGGAGTGAGAGGTGTTGCAGAGGCCTTGCAGCTTTAATCATGTGGAGATTTGGAGGGGAGAGGACTGGGCACAAGTCAGGGAAAATGCTCCGGTCAATTGCAAGAGTGGCACTCCGAGAGCCTTGGTGGTAGGTGGGTGCAGTGGCAAAGATGAAGTGAGGATGAGGCGGCAGAGAATCGTAGAATCCCTACAGTGTATAAGCAGGCCATTTGGTCCATTATGTCCACACTAACCCTCTGAACAGCATCCCACCCAGACCCACCCCTATCCCTGAAACCCTGCACATCCCTAGACACAAGCAATTTAGCATGGCCAATCCATACAACCTGAACACCTTTGGACTAGAAACTGGAGTATTCAGAAGAAAATCCTGCAGACAGAGGGAGTTGTGGAAAGAGACAGCTGCCTGAGGGTGAAATTGAACCCAGGTCCCTGACACTGTGAGGCAGCAGTGCTAACCACTAAGCCACTGTGCCATTGTGTACATTTCTGTGGTGCACCGGAGGAGGTCATTGAACTTCTTCTGGCACCCGTGGTTGTTCCTTTGCACCTTTGAGACTGTACTGGCCCAGGCGGTGACCTTAGACCAAGCTTCCAGGTGTTTTTGCAGTTGCTTCCTCTGCCTGCCCTCCTGGCAACCCTTGTTTGCATCACCTGTTGGATAAGGACCTGCAGGTCCTGGTTGGCCAATAATAGTGGTGTCTTCCCCTTCTTAGACATTTTCAGAAAACCTCCTTGAACAAGCAGGTTGCCCTCGGAGTGCCAGTGCTTGTCCATGTGCCCAGTGGACTTTTAAAGTTGGCACAGACACAATCGATGGATATGTGCTGAGTGGTTCTGGGAATGGTGCGTGGTGAAATGGGTCTAGACGGATGCCGTAGGGGTGAGGTAAGTAGATAACGCTGCGAGACTGGTAAAATATGGTTAGAGAATTCGCTCAGTCTCACATCGAGAAATGTTTTAAAAGATCCCAGTGCCACTCAGACCAAGCCAAAAAAATTTAAGTTTTGTTCCACACAGGCAAAATGATGGTTATTACTTACAGTACTGTCATGAACAACTGCACCTGTGATGCACAACTTTGTGAAGATGAGTTTAGTTCTCTCACCACTTGTCACAAGCCTTCATTGAACAGTCAGAGAATTATTTTGAAGAAATAGATTGATACATTGTTATAGGCAAGAAGGCCAAGGGAGCAGGCAGGAATGGAGAATTCACAAAACGCAAACTAGGCTTGATTTGTGTCTATGTCCCTAGGTTAGCTCAGTCTGGAAGCTGTGTCCTTCTGGGATTGAGCAGTGGTGATAGTACTAACCTATATGAAATAACTCCACAGAGGACAGTATCCTGTCATTAGGTCACCCTTTACTTACACAAGGAGAGTCCCTGACTGTGACCAAGCTCCCCCACAGCCAGCTGCCACAGTGAACAGAACCCCTGATGCTCTTGTTCTTTTTTTCTTTTATCTTTAGGAGGGAGGCAGAGTGAAAGGTGTATAAATCTTTATTCATTTCCATCACCAGGAAGAAAGGAAACACCAGAGTGGCCAGTGACAAGCAGTGTCCTTTTCATCAAAGGGCAATGCTGTGTGATCACAAAAATGAAGGGGAGGGCAGGGATTAAATCAAAATAGAGTTGGATGGAGAAATAATACTCTCCACTCCCCGTGGTGCCCACCTCTGCCTGAAAATCTCGATGGTTTTGGTAAACATTGCGTGCTCCTTCTCCAGGGACATCGGAGCTGGAATTTAACCACGGAAGAGGGGCAGGCAATCGGCCCTAAGGACTCCCTCCATGGCCTGCTGCCTGGACCTGTTTATGTTCAGTTTGGCCAGGCCCAGGAGCAGACCCACAAGGAGAAACACTTTTGTTCTTACCTGTCAGCAAGGACTCCCTGATTGGACCAGATTTATGGCCCCAATCATGGAACTCATATTCTATGTGATCCACCTGGCTGACCTCGTTTCAATCACTACACAATAATAGCCATCAAAATTTCCCACACAAACTGCATTCTGATGCCCATCTCTCATCCTGCTTCATGAGTAGTGTTTAGTGAGGCAGTTTACTGATTCATCAAGCATGACCATGATTGCTCATCATTTACCTGAACCAATGAGATTTATTGGATCGAAAAGCAATGTTTAAGTTCCCAGACTAGGGTTGTCCAAAACTGGAGGACATAGCTTTAAGGTGAAAGGGGAAAGATTTAAAAGGCACCTGAGAGGCAACGTTTTTACTCAGATGGTGGAATATGTATGGAACAAGCTGCCAGAGGAAGTGGTGGTGGCGGGTACAATTACAACTTTTGAAAGGCACTTTAAGGTTTAAAGGGATATGGGCCAACTGATAGCAGAGGGGATTAGATCAGTTTAGGATATTGTGTCAGTGCGGACGAGTTGGACTGAAGGGTTCCATTTCCGTGCTGTATAACTCTACGGCTCAATGTGTATTGAGCACCACTATTCCCCGAATGTATACCATTATACTACCACCTTGGGTGGGCTTGTGTGATAGTATATACTCTGAAATGATCACCTAGGAGCCAAAGACTTTCATTTATCAATATATGATTGAGTCAGGTTGTTGCTTGGTTATTCTGTGACCCTCTCAACATTGCCCGTAGTCTTCAGATGGTGGTGAGAAAGACTAACTGAAATACATGTTATTGGGTGTAGAGCAATGGTATTAACATATATGTTAACAATGAACAATGATCTTGTGATTTTGCGCTCGTGCCAATACCTCTGAGCCTGGAGGTCTGAGTTTGAATCTCACCTGCTCCAGAGCTGTGTATTAGGAAATATCTGCATGTTGACAATGAATTTTTGAAGTCGAAGGGGCATAATTAAGTAGAAAGAGCTGGCTGGGAATTGAAACTCAAGCTTGGTGTGACGAGAAAGTATGTGTTGATTAAACTGGAAACAATGAGTTCTTGCTGGAAGTTCCAGTGGCTCCTGCAGCATTTCTTCAGGAGATGAAAGACAGATAAGCTCCAAACATCGGGTGTGTAAGACCTATCATGGGCTTCAGGTGTTAATTATTGCTCTGTTTGTAAAGGATTGCCTTTGTGTTTGTTGCAGATTAAAACTGATTCATCATTTCCAAGCCCATGCAACAGTCCACACATTTCGATCATGGGCAGAGATCCAATTTCCTTCCCTTGTCAGACTTTAAAGTTTACCCATTTACTCAAATTGTCTTCTGTGTTGGAGATTTCTGGGCGGGAACCTCTGTCCAGAATCTGTCTTGAAATCCTGAATCCAGTAGCAGAGAAAAACTTTGTCAAAATCAGCAGTCCTTTTGTAGATTCAGTGTGGTGTGTTCTGTGTTATAAATAGTTATAATTATACAGAATAGTTGCTGCGAGAGGGGATGTGTGCAAAGTGAATGTAGGATTAGGATGGCAGTGAGTTAAGGTGTTAGATGGTTGGATGGAATTGTGTTAGGTATGTGAATAATCAGGGTCTTGTTGATGGGGTGGTAGAAAATGGTCAGTGGGAATGTAGTTGGTGAAGTGTGTCGTGAATTAACCATTTAGTTTAATCGTTACCCAGAAGTTAGAGTGCATCATCAAATGTTTCCTGGTTAAGTATTATTAATGGAATCAGACCTCTGAGTTCCCCCACTTTAAGGGTCTTTATTGGAGGGTTACACTTACGGCAGAATTGCTTATCGGAATTGTCAATTTCCTGGGCAGTTACCAGAGATGCTGCTGCATTTGGGAATCTGCATGATCATAGAATTCCTACAGTGTGGAACCCACCTACACCCACCCTCACCCTGCCCCTATAATCCCATATTGTCCATGTTTAATACACTTAGCCAGCCCATCCCTGGATACTATGGGCAATTTAGCGTGGCCAATCCACCTAATCTGCACATCTTTGGATTGTGACTCCAGAATACCCGGAGTAAACCTGCATAGGTCTAGGGAGAATGTGCAAACTCAATGCAAACAGTCCCTCAAGAGTAGGATCAAACTTAGGTCCCTGGCACTGTGAGGCATCAGTGCTAACTACTGATGAACCATGCCAAGTGCAATTCCGATCTACACTGTAGAAATTGCTCCCTAACCATTGGAACATCTGCAACATTGCTCCAAACACACTGTGTTAGCTTTAGTTGTAATTGGTTACAATTTGGTTACACACTTAGTTACAATTGCTATGCATCTGTCTCACAAGTGCTACACCAGGGGAGCTCACAATCACCTGAATTGTGGAATACCTTTGATTCCTGTGCATTGGGTAAGTGCATGTTGTGGTCTAAGTCCCATTCTCATTTAAATTGTAGTTTATGTAAATTAATATGTCCATGGAAAGAAAAATAAAAGAACCTAGCTAATGTTCATATTTGAACAAGGAACCATTTTGTCATTTTTAAATTCAAAAACTGCAGTGAGTTATAAATGTATTTCAGGAAGAAAATGTTATAGTTTAAATATTGACATTATCTGTTTTGTTTTATAATTCCTTGAGATAAAAGCTACAACAAAAATAGATAGGTTATGTTTAAGGCTTTGAGTTTGTTTTCATTATATCTACTTGGTTCTTGACACGTGGAAGCTCTTTTACCTCGACACTGGAAGGTCTTGGGGTTCAAGCTGTGGACAGGCTTGTGAGACTCTAATGTTGGCTGACTTTTCAGCGTACTAGTGTGGGAATACTGCACTGGTGCTCTCACTTAAATCACATGTTAACTGGAGTCTGTTCACCTGCTAAATTGGATTCAAACAATCCATGCGAACAATGCTCCCTGACGGCTCTCTGTGACTGGATGGCCATGTAGCATCTCATAAATTCTCACATGGGTCGAGTGCAAGTCAGCCACTCGAAGTTATTCCACGTGTCTGACAGCACAAACCAAATTATAGTGCCCCCATGCTCAAAGGATTTGGTCATGCACAATAAGCAAAGCAGGGTGAGCAAGTTGCAAATTACAGGGGAGGAGTCCAAGCATTCATCCTTCAAGAACACTTCCAGAACAGACCAGTCTGTCATTTATCTTGCCATTTATGAAATCTTGCTGTGCAGAAGTTAACTGCTGTAGTTTATATATTGTAGCAATATTATAGCAGTGATATTGAGCTGAGCTTTCATTCTAGAAGTGGATAACAGCAGTTGGGGGAATTTCTGATAGTTATCTATCAAGAGTCTCAGGAGACAGTTGTCTTTCTCTTAAGAGAAAGTGCTTTCAAAGGTGGGGATTTTTATCCCATGCATGACAAAAAAATGTTGGATGGCAGTCCCAGGGGCTGCTGAGTATGAGAAACGGGTTGTTCAAAAAGCCAGCCTGTCAGAGCTCTTAGAAGCACACACACACACTATGATCTCCCCATCCAGTTTTTCTGAAGAATCTTTGGATCTCATGGCTGCCAGTCTTTTATGTGCTGCAGCTAAAAGGAGATGGTGGCACAGTGCCAGTGTCACTGCGCTAGTCATCTATAACTCTTACTGAATATTCTGGCATTATGGGTTTGAATCTCACCATGGCAGATGCTGAACCTTGAATTCAATAAAAATCTGGAATAAAATCGCTGAATGGCCACTGCGTAAACGATGTTGATTGTTGTAAAAACCCATCTAATTTACTGACGTCCTTTAGAAATGGAAATCCACCATCCTTACCTGGTACACTAAACATACGACCCACAGCAATGCAGGTGACTCTTAAACTGCTCTCTGGACATTTAGGGATTGTCAATAAATCCTGGTTTAGCCAGCTATGCCCACCTCCCATGAACAAAATGATTGTACCATTTGCCACCACATTGTCAGCTGGATTCTCGCCACAGTTCATTATAGTGCAAGATCCATCTGGCAGATTTGCCACTCCCATCCTTTTTCCTGATAGAGGTCTAGCTGGCCTGTTTGATCTAGTGTAGCACTGGTAGACTACTGAGAACTATGAGAGAGACCATGAGGTGAGATCTTACTCATTTAAGATCCAAATCTTTTACTGCTGCCCAGGTTCATATGGCATCATCATATTCGGCAGTACTTGATGTACTCCTCAGCATTCAACTTTTAGTCACTCTTCTACAACATCTACTACACTCGGAAAATCTTTCGAAGGGATCATCACTTGGACAAATATTTCAAGGGAGCTTCCAAGATGATTTTGAGAAATAATTGAGAAGAAGCTGCTGTCTCCATTTTCTCTCTCACAATGCACCTGCTTCCCACAGAAACAGCTATAAAATAAAAAGCAAAGAGCTCAAAAATTTTCAAAAGCTGCAATGTTTATTATGACTGACTGCATCCAAGAAAACAGTTAATCAGCATCCGCTTCAGGTTAAACTTTTGTGTCAAAGACCACCACAAGGCTCTAAAATGTGCTTTCTTTCATCTCACTTTGTATTGGGTACGATTACATTTCCACTTAACTGTGTGGCTGTGTGCATATGTGTACCAACACCATATCTTTGCAAATTGATACATTTATTTTATCTTTGATTCAAAAATATGTTGTTATTGGTTCGTTATTGCTTGCAGCAAAAATAATTAGCACCATTTTCAATTGGTCAGCATGGTGGTTTAGTGGATAGCACTGCTGCATCACAGCGCCAGAGATCTGGGTTCAATTCCATCCTTGGACAACTGGCTCTGTGGAGTTCACACGTTCTTATCGTATTTGCATGGATTTCCTCCGGGTGTTTGCAGTCCAAGAAATGTGCAAAAGACATGCTAATTTGACCATAGTGTCCAGGGATGTACAGGCTAGGTGAGTTCGCCAGGGGAACTGCAGGATTACAGGGATAGGGTAAGGGGGGTGAGTCTGTGTGGAATGTTGTTCGGAGGGTCAGTGTGGACCAGATGGGCCAAATGGCCTGCTTTCACGCTATAAGGATTCTTTCATTGGAGAGGTACTGTTTAATGCATCTCAGTTCCCCCTTCTTACCTGCTTGCAACATTCTGTACATCTCTTTAATTGAACTGCAGGGAGATAATGCTAATGTTCTAACTTCTAGAGGTATCACATAAATTACATGTTCCCCACTGATATATGCCTGTACTGATCTGTAATTCGCAACTTGTTTAAAAATTCTTATCCAATTTGCAGAGTTCAGCAGCAATTAGTTCTTTTTAATAAATTTACTAATGTGCTAATTTTTAAATTTAGGTCTTTACTGAAAGCCAAGAACTGCAGGGATTATTTCTATTAGTGCTATGAGCTCTATGTAATCGTGTTTCACATGTCAGAGGCATAGCGCATGCAGCTGTCTGTGGATTGTAAAACTGTTAAAAACATATTTGCCAAAATGTTCGACTTGCTATACCAATAGAAACAACATCTGTTATATTTGAGGTGATGCCATTATTCCTGGCAGAAGCGCAAAACAACCCTAGTACCAGCATTCTATCTCAATTCTCATTGAATGCTGCCAGATTGGATTTGACTCTCAATGCAACAAAGTCATTTTTTTTTCTTTAATGGCTGGTCTTCTCATGCAGTCAGAGTAATTATTTTATTTAGATAGTACAACTTGCTTGCAAAAAAAAACCTGAAAGTCTTACGATTGGGTAAGAGTAGTTAACTAAACATGAACTGGGATAAAAGCGGTGACTGGAAATTTGGAGTAGAAACAGAAATTGCTGGAGAAATTCAGATCTGGCAATAATCTGTGGAGAGAGAAAAACAGGGTTAATGCTTTGAGTTTCATATGGCATTTTATCAGCTGAAATCAAAATGTTAACTCTTGTTTCTCTCACCATCGGTGTTGTCAGACTCCTGAATTTCTTCTGCACTTTGTTTTTTTATGAAAGGGATTAATGGTTTTGCATAAGTGATGTAATCTTTCAAAAGGCAATGTTAGTATGAAGTATTTCAGAATGCAGTGTACCAATCAAATAATGCAGTTGTCACCAAGAAGAAAAAAGACAATATATAATCTTGCATAAAACAAGTAAATAAAATATAACTGTTAGATGTAGCACTTCTTTAACACAGAGGATTATGTGAGAACATGCTTAACAATTTCCCACATATCATATAGAATCGTAGAACACACTAATCATGGGCAGTAAAAAGGAACACATTAATTCTGTTTGTGAAACTATTTCACTCTATGGTTATACATGTAATTCTTTTGCAGCTGAAGCACTAGTAGAACAAAGGTTTTTTTTAAATTAAGTATTGTTTAATGATAAAAGTTTTCTTCGGTTTAGTGAAATAAAAGTTATTATTGAGAAGTTGGTCCTTTAACACAAGTTATTTTGTTCTTTTCAGGGTTGTTTCCGGCTGTGCTAAACCTTGCCAGCATGGCTGATATTACTTCCAACGCTACCTGTGGTCAAAATGGGTCTGAAATGTACTGCAAGCTGGTGGAACATGTTCCTGGGCGACCATTTAGGAACCCACAGTGCAGGATCTGCGACTTGAACAGTAGAAATCCGAAGGGTATGTAACACTTGTTTTTAATGGAGACAGACTTCAAGGAATTGTTGATTTTTAAATTATTACTGTCTGGGATTTTTCCTGTTGACTGCACTTATGGTGTACTCTGTCATCATTCAGAAGGGAGGGAGACACTGCTTGCTCTTTAACTTTTACACAGGGATTTGATTTGAAAATCAGCAGCAACGTCTTTCCTCCCTTCAGAACATTGAAACTGATAAGCTTTAAAGACTTTGTTTGGATATTTGAATGAACTATTATTTTATGACTGTTATAGAGTCAAAATATAAAAGTGATCTGTGTAACAAAACTGGATCTGCAAGTGGATTGCAGCTGTTTTATTACAGTGAATATCATAGGACTTATGATATTTTGGATCACAATAACAGGATTTTCTTCATTATAATGGAGAGCACCAGAGTTTCAATTTTTTTTCTGTCTGAACAGGCCTTGGTTAAGCTGTACCCTGTCAACAAACCATTCATTTTCTCTTTAGTTCCTGAACATTCTCCCTCTGATAGTAACCAACGAATGTAAATGTTATGATCAGTTTCCCCTACTTTAGGCATTGCGATTCTATTTCTACCCAGAACCCTTTCAATCCAATTCTGCATGGAGGCAAAGGGCAATTTTTGCCAATTTATTGGAGTCCATTGTAACAACTCTCCAGTGGATTGAATTGAGTTTTCACCATTCCAACAACGTGGGGATATTACTCATTCTCTGGATCCTCTGTGCAGCCTGAAATCACAGAATCCTCCTCCAATGTCTCTCTTCCACTTTTCAGCTCAATGACTTTGCTCTTGCTTGGTTTCAGCACATGGACTGCAGTGGTTCAACAGGCAGCTCCCCGAAAAATTGGCTGCATGTTGGGCATGGGCCTGTCCTGTTACCCATTATAACACCGTGTCAATAGAGTGAAGGTACACACTTCAGGGTCTGACTTGAGCCACGGACTCATGACCTATTCACCTGTGGATGCATCGCTGATGACTCATTCATTAGTTCATCTGCCATTTTTCTTGCCCAGAGATGGCTGTCAAATTTGACACAGGCATCAAGATTTACACTGCATTGTTTCTAAGGCTGATATATCCTTCATAAGGTCTGGTACCCAGAGCTGCTCCCCTGTATGACAGGAGAGGAGCTGACCAGTATATTGTATAGCTGCAACATAGCTTCAATACCAGCTGGATGGAAAGTTTGGCATTGTGTTACTCTTTGATTTTGAATGCTGTTCCCATTTCTTCTACAGAACGACATGAAATATCAAATGCAATTGATGGGACCAACAGATGGTGGCAAAGCCCCAGCATTCAAAACGGAATGGAGTATCATTATGTGACTATCACTTTGGACCTAAAACAGGTAAATTATATGACTATCAGTTCTATATTCACATTGAGAACTGAGATGAAAGGTTTGGATTGATAACATAGAACTTAACTGATGATTGGGCTGAATTTTTCTCTCTCCATGGAGATGGTATTGGAGGTGGAGGTTTGGAGAGGGATGGGGGAGATGAAAAGGAAGCAGGATTGTCTATCAACATCACGGAGCTGGACATCCAATTGATATGATTAAGGCCTGATTTAGAGACGGTTTTTGGATCACCTAGGCATTTTATTGCTGGTGGAAATGCTCCTTGCCGCACATGGATGCTGCCAGTTTATTGCATACTTCCTCGGTTACAGACTGAAGGACCATTAGAACCAACCATCTGAAGGATGAAGGACCATCGGACCATCAAGCCTTATCCCAATAATAGGTTGGCAAGCAGGAAAGTCAGCACCCAAGGCCCAAATGATTCCTCTGCAGGTGTTTCATCTCTGCTCAGAGTGGCCTACCAGCTTCAGCTCTTGCTACTTTTCAGCCAGTTGTAGGTCCTGCAGCTCTTCCTACCTCACGGCTGACCCTGGGAATATTGGTCACTGCTGGGCTACACCTAGCCTCAGACACAAGCAGTGATGAAGACCTGCAGTTTTATTCATTGGGAAAGTTCTTTCGGAGTAGTTAGGTAGGACTCAGTAAGGGGAGAGGTGACATGGCAATAAGATGGCCTAGAATACTCTAGTTTCCTCACCCGATGTTATGGAGGTGGGGAGCACCCCAGGCTCGTGGTGAAATACCAGCAGACATGGGAAGAGGCTCTCAAACATCCATTAATTGGTGAGTCAAGGGGGAGCTGCCTAGCACTGGTGACATATGTAGGTAATGGTCATGGCAACCCGTCCACAATCCCATGAGATCCTATGCCCCGCCTTATTTTGCAGCCCGCCTTTGAAGTCACTGGGTAAGTTTGTGTTTCTGATCATTGATCATTGACCTGAGACACAGGGCTGGCAGGCAGATTTGAAGTGAGCAACACTTAATACCTAGAAGATGCCCTTGCATCTGTCTACCTGCTCGTACCTAACCTGTGTGAAATTGGACACAGGCTGGGGAGGCATTTCCTGGGTCAGCTGTCATTGTGCTTCAGTCCTTAAGTGATCAGTCATTGATCTCTATAAGTTCTTACCCCATTCCCTCTGGTAATTTACTCCCAGCAAGAAGAGGGTCATGACCAGCAAGAGGACTAGCAAAATCACCTGAGCTATGGGGTATTGGACAAGAGGTAGACAGCTAACCTGTGTGTCCCCTGGGCCCAGTGGAAGTTTCTTTTCAAGATTATGCCCTGCTTTAATCCCCTCCTCTCTACTTTTCAGATTATTCCCCCTCTCCTCCTTCCCTCATGTAATATCCCTGCACGCATCAAAGTCCCTGACCTGTATTTACCTGGAGTCTCTTCTGTCTGGTGGAACTCCCTATTGCCCAGCTGCTCCCAGCTAGATCTTCTGGATTGAAGTGCTACTGGTCAATCTAGCAGCTCTCCTCAGGCAGGAAGCAGCCAAAGTCTCACCTTCAAGCACTTCCTGATTCCATTATTCATTACTATGGGATATCTGATGGGATTATGGGTGGAATACATAACAAAATTTTAACAGAGAGTTTGGCATCTTCAGCCCTTGGAAAATCTAGGCCATAACCTCTGCTGGCCTCTCCAGTGATGATGATAAGCTGGTTGGCTAGTTCTAGCATTTTCTATTTCAGGGTCTGTTATCCTGAGCTCCATCCCAGACTGTACTCTGGTGTCTTTGACTCTGCTTCAAACACAAAAAAACCGAGAGCTGTTCAAGGATGAGATGCTTCTGATTTACTGTGAGCCATTCAGTTTCAAGAGAGAAAAACACGTTTGTTGCACAAATTAATTATCCTGACGAGCTGCCCTTCCTTAAAATGAGGTTCTTCATTATTATTAAAGTAGACCATTAGAATTATACTTTTTTTCAAATATATTTCATATAATGAAGTTCAGAAATTTGTCAATGATACAGAATTTCATTTCAAAACAGTTACTTTTAATATAGAGAGGAAGTGGACAACAATATCTACTCTCTCTGGCACAGCCATAAGTCAACTCTCTGGTAACATCTTAAAATAAAACAGCGTATAAAGGCAGAAAAATGAAGGAAAAAAGAAAAAAGTTTTCATCTTTACAGTTCTTCTGATTAAGTGCTATGCTATGGGCCATGGGCCTGGTGGCCAGGCACGAGGCCCCATTTCCATTGATGCCTTCACCACTATGAGTCCTCAATGGATCTCACCAATGCAGATATCACTGATGGCGTTGGCAGTCCAATCTCGACTCTGCAGCTGCCATGAGGCTGCCTTAGGCTGATGCAGTGGATGCTGATGCTGCTGGGTCCCGTACTGGGCCCAAAGTCACCTCCGCCTCCATTAATCTGTGCTGGATGCAGAAACCGCTAGGAACCTGATTCGCTCTAGCACCACCACAAATCCACACTGCTGAGCCTACCTGAATCTGCGCTGCTGAGCCTAGTTGAGTCTATGCTGGGCCCACTCAAGTCTGAGTTGTTGGGCCTATTCGAGTCTATGCTGGGCTCACTCACCACCACCGATGCTATCGTCACAACTGAGCTGTTCAACAAGAGCTAAGTAAAATAGAGGAAGAAAATGAGAAGAAGAAATGAAAAATGAAAAGCAGACAGAGTGGATGAGCCCTGGGCTCAGAAGTGCTACTCCACTGTCATCTTACCAGAAGAAACAGTGAGTAAAAGAGATGAGTATATTAAATGACAACAAATAATTGCTTGTGAGCAGGCCTTGTGGCACAATAGACCAGGAGCTCTGGGTTCCAGCCCCACTTCAGGACCAGAAGGTGTGTGAATACTTTGCTAAGCATAGTCATGGAGTAATCCAATGGAAGACCATGGTCACCAATGTCTGCTTAGGGCATGAAACCTGAAGGGTTGCATTATTGATTGAGCTCATAAGAAGAAATGAAAATATTTCTAGATTGTTACTTGTGGAAGATAATGGAGAATAGAATGGAAGATAAGGAAGAGGTCACCAAGCTTGCCTGGTATATGTGATCTTGGGATCTCTTGACTAGGGATCTGTTTGATGATTGTACTTAGATGAATATGATCATTCATTCTGATTATTCAGTTCCTGTGTAAAAGAAAAATATCTGTTCAAAAACAGGAAAACTCCTGTGCTTCATTATAAGACTGTTTATTCCTAATGGGACAAAGCTATGGGCTATAAATGGTACCTATCAGGGTTTGAGACTTCCTTGAAAAATTGATGTGCTGCTTTCTGTGTAGTTAATCTAGATGCTTTTAATCTAATATGGATACATAACATGAATTAAACAAAGGTCAAAATTTATATTTCATAATTTCCCAATTAAACACCCTACTGCTTTATTTCTATGCTTTTCGTCTTCTGAAGGTAGTGATTCATTGTTGGGTACAGGTCCTTGATTACTGTGGCTCCTGACACTTTGCCCAAGGGCCATTTTTCAAGCTTGAATTTTTGCTGTGAGTGCTTCTGTTTAATTGACTTGACCATTATTTAGGTGCTTGCTGAGCACAAAAATTAATATGCTTAAAAATAATTGAAGTATCAATTAAAATAAAAAAGGACTGAAAAGCTGGCAGCACCTGCTTTGCCGCTAAGCTATTGCACAAATTGTGGCCAAGAATTTCCTCAGAGACAACACAACTTCAATGCCATAACTTAGTTGGTAAACTGGGATTCTGACTCACATCTGGCAGCGATTTCACGGGCTGGAAGTGGTTTTGAAGAAATTCTCATCCATTAACTTGAGCAGTGTAAATAAAAGTTGAGTTTCATATATGTGCTCATCATAAAGCTTTTTTCTTTGTTTACCCTGTTATTCTTTTTATTCAACTCTTTTGAAAATGCTCTCCCATTTTGGATTTGAAGACCAGCCATGCTGTGGTAAGATGTTCAAGTTTCCATTCCTTATGAATGACCTCAGTTTTGAACACAGATTTCTAATTGATTATTTGAATTGAACCCAATCCTGGTTTCATTTGGAGACTGAAATATCTCTTTGTGCTATATTAAGATGTTTGGCTGGATTTTACAGGGCACTGAGTTCCCCATGACCCTGATGAAGGTTGATCAGGAACTCACCCACAAAACAGCTGGCTTCCGTACATCCATTTCCCTTCCAGTCTGGTATTAATTCACCCAGGGTGACACTTGCCCCCATCAATCAGATTGGCTGGATGGTCTTTATTTCCTGCAGCCTGGGTTTGAGTGATGGCCACTGCTGGAACGACAAGCAGTCGATGAAGAGAAGGAGGTGTGTCTGAAGGTGGCTCTGCTGTAGTGGTGGGTTCTGAATGGTTGGTCCTTTGGGGGGCAGGGTTTGAGATTGCCAATCAGGAGAGTGTGACCTTTTGGGATGTGACAGAGGAATGCCTTAAAATGAGTCAGCAGGGATTATTACATTTCACCCTGCAGTTCCTATTGGAACTGGGTCATGGGAAAGCAGTCAGCAGCAGGAAATTTGAACCTTTTTTTCTCCTTTCCTTATCGACATCTCAAAGCCATCCTAATTGATATTGATAGCAAAGACTATAACCACAACCTTCAAAATCTGTACATTTCAGTTTGAACATATTTGGTACACTTACTGATCAAATTTGAATGAATTTTGAAAAATAAAATTATTGTCCTTTTTTATTCACCATCTGTTCATGAAACATAAGTAATTGTTTGGAGTGATAGCATTTCAGATTTCATTTTCAATCAAGTAATAATTAATGGGAAATAAAGTGTGGTGTCCAGAGTGAATGCACTCATCAGACAAAATTGATAGACAACAGACAGATTTTTTCAGCTGAGAAGATATACTAGGAGTGAAGGTTAAGAAAATGACTTGACAATTTAAGCATAAAACACTTTTGTATTAACAGTAAGTGCCACATTTTGATGTCATTCACTTTCCACCGAAGCTTTAGCAGAAGACTTTTAAGTTAAAATTTTTTGCATTGCAAGTAAGTTAATTGAGAATTGAACAAAACATTTGTAGCACCATGTAATCAAATTAACCTTACTGATTATGTAAAACTTTATTTAATTGTTTTACTAGTTCATAAACACAACAATGATTATGAGCATGATAATTTGGTTGGAAATTATGTCCATTCTGTGCCAGAATCCCTAAATTGTGCTCTTGGAAGTTGGAAAATTTCTGCTTTCTGTGTTTAAAAGCAATTACATCTTTAATGACCATGAGGACACCATGTCTGAAACAATGCTGGTGAATGATTTGCTGCTAGCCCTCAGGCAGGGTTGTTCTGTCATTGGTTATTAAAGGCTTGATGAAGTTGGTTTGCTGCGAGAGTTTCCTTTCTTCCAGCTGGCAAGATCCCCTGTCTTCCCAAGGGTTTTTCCCTCAATGAGTAACCAAGCCTGGAATCATGCCCTGTAGGGAATTACAGATGTTAACCATCATTAGCACTACTTTATATTTGAGTACTTTGATACAAGCTCTTTAAATGTTATATTTACAATCACATTTTGATAAACCAACTCCTGCCTAAATAAGTCCTACAGTACTTGTCCTTGTGTGTGAAACAATGATAGAAGTCACAATTACTACTGAAATAGAAAACGGAAATAACTGATTTACTAGCAATCAGTTGTTCCTGGGGAAAGCACCATTATGGAACAAACAACAGCCAGAAATATTAATTTGATTTTTGATATGAGGAGAGGGTTAGAAGCCTTCTAAATATCATACTTCGATTTATTCTTAGAATTAATTCAGAAAACAATAATTCATTTTAGATAACTGTCACCAAATCTAACATTTTCCAGAGGTGGATTCTATTTCTAAAGTAATGAAACTAAAACATCGACGGCGTACATTTTTAATTGACTACAAAGATACATTCTCCCTCAGGATGAACATTATAGTGCTTAGATTATCTTTCATCACAGAAGATCATTTTAAATTCAGATTATTTTCCAAATATGCACTGGGCATCTTGCCCACTTTGAGCACATACTAGAAGTTTGGGCATATCCTTTCCATGATTTCATGACCATTATTGAATGTTCACTGGAATTTCAGATATGTGGTCTTGGTGGAGGAGGTTCACTGCCAGGAATGCAAAGTTCAGACATTGCCTGTCCATTGTTAACGTGAAATATATTGCCCTTTGTTGAAAGACTGATGTAATGCCCATTTGGGTGGCATGGTGGCTCAGTGGTTAGCACTGTTGTCTCACAGTGCCGAGATTGATTCCAGCCTCGGGTGGCTGTGTGGATTTTGCACTTTCTACCCATGTCTGCGTGCGTTTTCTCCTTGGTGCTCTGGTTTCCTCCCACAGTCCAAAGATGTGCAGTTTAGGTGGTTTGGCCATGCTAACTTGCCCCGTGGTGTCCAGGGACATGCAAGCTAGCCATGGGAAATGCAGGGCTACAGGTTAGGGTGGGGTGCTCTTTGGAGGTTTGGTGTGGATTTGATGGGCTGAATGGCCTGCTTCCATGCTGTAGGGATTCTATGATAAGTTCATATTTGCAAAATGCTGATGAAATCTTATGAATATGTGGTTCCAGAGTTATCAATATGTGAATTATGTCTCTGTTACATATTTCAAACAATTATTACATCTGTCACTGTCGTATAGTGGGAAGCTGATGCAAACAACCGCCCTGGTAGTACTTCAAAATGCATTGTTCAGCTTGCGTTGCTGTTTTAATTCTTTCTCAAATTAATTGCCTATATTTCTTCTGAGCACTTTCATTACAGAATTTTGAATATTGCAGTGGCAGCTGCACCTCAGGTAGGACATGGGAGCAGTCAGAACTGAAAATTGCACAATATCAATCATTCAAATTTTCAAATATGTATTGGGGCATCGAAGAAAGGAGTAATAGATGTGGACGCCACAAATCATGATCCCAAATGCATGTTTCCTGGAAGGTGGTGTTACTGACTGGAATCTTTATCCTCAGGATTGCAACAACTTGAGCAACAACATTTGTTTTTCTACTTTTTACCCAAGATTTTGTACCTCAGTACCTTGTACCTAAGATGGTGCTGTGAATAGTGACATTGTAAACTTTTCCCTGTACTCCTGTATCCCTGTACTTAAGTACACGTGACAATAAAACCTCATTCTAATTCTGATCTTAGTGGGACATTCAAGGCAACATTACAATTTTCATTTTTTTTCCCCCATTAGGACACTCTTCATTACAACAGTGCAGTCCAGCTGAAGCCATCTCTAACTCCTTATCTTGCAATCTGTCGCACCTGAGAATACATTCATCTGTTTAATTTCCTCATGCCAACGCATCTCTATCTTCACCAATCCCCAAACACCTCACATGCCTTAATTGTCTATTTTATCCTCATTTAATTATTTGTTCAATTCATGTATGTATTGTATAAAGACAACATCAGCTTGTTGTGATCACTTAATTTTTGGCATTGGAGGAGATGCGGGTCAAACGTACCTTGTCAGTGCCAGCCTACTGATTGGCACTATTACCCTGACTTCCATGTGAAGCATTAAACTGTTTCACCAGACCAAATCTTGACTGTCTCCTTCACTGAATGGAGGCAGTGGCATAGTGGTAATGTCATGATTAGTAGTCTAGAACCCCAAACTGATGTATCTGGGGACATGGGTTTGAATTCCACTGTGAGAGGTTTAAAAATTCAACTTTAAATAAAAGCCTGAACTTTTAAAAAGAGCTAGCCTCATGGTGACCACTGTCAATTAGATTAGATTAGATTACTTACGGTGTGGAAACAGGCCCTTCGGCCCAACAAGTCCACACTGATCCGCCGAAGCGCAACCCACCCAGACACGATATCAATTATTTTTGACAAAAACCCAAATGGTATGCTAATGTCCTTTTGGGGAAAATTCCTGCCATCCTTACCTGGTCTGTACCATTAACAATGTTAACTCTTAATTGTTCTCTGGGTGATTAGGGATGGGTAATGAATGTTGGTCTTCCGAGTGAAGTTACACATCCCATGAATAAATTAAAATAAACTAAAAGGGATGATGCTCCATTCCTCCCTACTTCCCTTCCTTTGTGCACAGTTGTCACAAAAGGAGGGTAATGATGAAAAAGGTGACGAGGCTCTGAACCCAACAGTTGTAAGTACACATTATTAACATCATTCAGGATATGCCAGGCCTCCTCCTGCTTCCTTCAGAGTACTCAGTTGGCATTACTGAATCAAAGCAGTAACGATTATGTCAAAAGTTTTGAGCCAGGCTCAGATTCAAACACATTACCCTGAAGCAGAGAACTGCCTAATTTTCATGTGGTTTCAGCCATTTTATGTAGTTCATGCACACATGAGTTTCAATCTGTCATGACAAAGTTCTGACAGTGTTTCATTGTGAATATCTGGCAGGCCATGCCTGCGACACAAGTATTTCTGACCTATTTTATGTTACCTATTTGTGTTGTTGTTCTTTTGTAGCCTCCATAAGTTTTCATCTTCACCCCATTTCTTTGGAGTCCCTTTATAAACAATCAATGTGCTCACTTTACCCCCAGAGCCTAGGACCTTGTGAATTGCCATACACTTATCAGTGCTAAATCATCCATGTGTAGAGACAAGAGTTACTGTGAACTTTTTGAAATCCATGCACCCCTTCCAGAACTCCCAGTCCCCTCTGCATTAATAGAAACCACTGAGATTGACAGCCTGTAATGGAGCACTGAGAACTGGTGCTCTAAAAAAGCAGCATAAGCCACACAGTGAGAATGGCAGCTGAAGTCAGTAAATATGCACTCAGAAAGCAATGTGAAGTAGAGAGATGCTGATAGGCACCAAATGCTAAGAGAGCAAGCTTAAAGTCACAAAATGTTTCCTGATATTTTTTCTTTCCTTATTCTTAAATACGATGAGGATATTCACAGGCCAGGATTCGTTGCCTATCTTTAGTTACTTGTATACTGAGTGGCTTGCTAAATCATTGCAGAGGGCTTTTAAGAGTCAACTATATTGCTGGCAGTCTGGAGGTACGCAAACGCCAGACCAAGTAAGAACAACAGATTTCCTTCATTCAAGGACATTAGTGAACCAGATGGGTTTTTAAATTCATTTTCATATATTCCAATTTTACAAAGAGTTCAAATTCCATGAACAGGTTTGATAATGTAGTAAGGCTGGAGGTCTACTGATGCGAACTCATTTGGATGAATTGTTGAGGAGGATGGTGATTGTGGAGGATGCAAGGTCATTGTTGTGACAGAGTTGTTGGATGAGGGGGGGGGGAACCTAATAGAAACACATAAAATTGTGAAGGGAATAGATAAGATAGAAGTAGAGAGGATGTTTCCACTGGCAGGTGAAATTAGGACAAGAGGGCATGGCCTCAAAATTAGGAAGAGCAGATTTAGCCAGAGGGTTGTAAATCTATGGAATTCCATGCTCAGTGAAGTAGTTGACGCTACTTCACTAAATATTTTTAAAGCTAAGATAAATATTTCTTTGAACAATAAAGGAATTAAGTGATACAGTGAGAGGGTGGGTAAGTGGAGCTGAGGCCACGAAAAGATAGAAGGTGTGGAGAAGGTGGTGAGTGCAGGTGCATGAAATTGAAGTAATATTTTCAAGAGCTCCAGCCGGGAGATTTAAACAATCCTTGGATAAGTATATGGATGATGATGGGATAGTGTATGGGGGACGAGCTGAGAATAGTTCACAGGTCAGTGCAACATCGAGGGCCGAAGGGCCTGTTCTGCGCTGTATTGTTCAATGTTCTGTGATCTTTTTGAATGGTGAAGCAAGCTCAAAGGGCAAGATGGCCAACTCCAGCTCCTAGTTCTTATGTTATGTTCTTATGATGACCTGGCCAAGCACTCAATGAGCTACTCAATGAGCTGCAGTCACCATCTAGCAGTTTTGATCACATGTTGGGATTTTTTACCATCATGTTTCTCAGGGAATGAGAGAAGAATTTGTAGTGGTATATAAAATGAGGTAAGTTGAGTATAAATGAGAGGCAAATACATGGAAATAATATAGTTGCTGCTTTATTTCAAGATTGTGAAGGGCAAAAGCCGTAAGGGGAAAATCATAAAACTTTTCTCAAAGCCAAAATTCTGATTTTTCTTGTTCTGTCTGTATTATACCAACTTTCAACTTTGTTCACACTACATTGAAGGGGAAAATTTCACCATAGAGTTAAGAAATTATCTTCACAATCCAGCCTAAATGGATGTAACTTGTCACGTTAATGATAATGTTCAAATAATCACTCAGGGATCACAATCAGAGATGGATGAACTCCATGGATTAGTTTAATTAGTACAGTAAAGCATATTGCAAGTTATGAAGCAGATATTATAGCAGAACAACTATGTTTGCAGCTTATTGACACATAGTAGATTAAGTACAACAGTGTTACAATATTATGTGCATATAGTACATCGAGTCCTTAAAAGTGTCCTGAAAAGGCAAATTCACATTAAATAGCATGCTCCTTCCCAAAAGAAAGTATAATGCATTGCAATAACAAGTGAGTCTATTGGCTAAATCTTAGGTATTTTTTACTACCACTTGTGCTAAGTTTCTTGGTGTGATTTCTCACCGCATATTATCAAACACTCCTCATTAATTACCTATCCTGCCTCTAAAGCATTATCCATGTTCAAACATTCTAACCCCATTTTTTCATGAGCCATTCTCAGGACAACTCGCCACTCAACAGATATTTGCCAGAAGACCTGCGTTCCTGGTGCCTACCCCATTTCAAAAGGCTGTTGTGCAGACAGACATTGATATTCCAAATGTGCTGTCCTCAGTAACAGACAGTAATGCTCTGCAGATGTCTGAGAAGGTGAAGCTATCCTGTGATTCCCTGACAAACGCCTACAGGTCCTGGTGGAGAAGCTTGGTCCAGAGGAGCAACAGAGAAGGCCTTGACATGATGCCCTGGCAACATTGTCCTACATCACCACCCAGATCATTATGGTCTCTGAGGTGTGGAGGAGTGGCTAATAGGGCTATGTGAAGGCTACTAATGTTATACTTTCTGCAAGGGTATGTTTTTCTTTTATTCATTCACAGCATGAGGGCATCGCTGGCTGGGTCAGCATTGATTGTCCACCCCTGCTTGCTCAAAGGGCAGTTAAAAGTGTACCACATTGCTGTGAGTCTGGAGTCACAAGTAGGCCAGACCAGGTTAGGATGGCAACTTACTTCCTGAAAGGACATTAGTGAACCGGATGGGTTTTTCATGAAAAGCCACAATGGATTCATCATCATCTCTCCACTTCAGATTTTTATTAAATTTAAATTTCACCCACTACCATGGCAGGATTTGAACCACACTCCCCAGAAAATTTCCTGGGGGTCTCTGTATTGACAGCCTAGCAATACTACTACTAAGCCGTCACCTACCACAATCCTGTTCCTGTTAACTTGCACTGTTTTTGCTACTGCACCCACCATCCACGAAGGCTCATGTGCTGCCACTCTCTAATTCCTGCAATATCTTCCCTCATTCACTCTCACCACCCCAAAGCTTATAGACCAATAACCCCGCCTACTCATGCACTCATCAGGGAAACCTCACCATGTTTTGACCACCAGCACCAGCAATAACAACGTGGCCACTCATTTTCAACACATTCAACCATTCCTTTCCCTCATTCCATAAAAATACAACCCACAATATGACAGAAAGGACCTAGATCGGTGGACGAGCACCTGACATCAGCTCCTCACCCCTTAGGGGGTGAAGGTCCTGTCCCTTGTAGGAGAAGACTGGGACTGCTCCTTTTGGGATGCAGAGATATCTATATCTCATCAACAGAGTGAGGAGTACCCTCCAATCTAGCTTTCATACTAACCTGGCTGTCAGTGACGTTCATCGCACACCATTTCTAACCATTGCGAAACCTTCTCCCCCCTGTGTTTTGCAGGTATCAGTGGGCTGTCCATAGGCCTGTCACAGAAAGGGCTAGCTCCAACTAAAACCAGCCCCCTTGAGCTCTGAGGATGAGCAGCCTCAGAGAAAGCATTATCCACTCTGCCTCCTGCGACCTCCAGCAGCTTTGATACAGACACCTCAGTAGGAACATTACATTTGGAAAACTGGGAGCACAAGCTGGTGAGCACCTTCACTGCTCTGTAGCTGGCTAAGAAAGAAATGCCCCTGGCCACTGGCACTCAGAGAACTGCCAGAGACCAGGAACCTGCTCAGCACCAGACAGGAGAGGACCCTGTACTGTTAACAACCAGGGACTCTTATCCACATGCACAGGGAGAAACATCAGTGGTAGGAAGATATGTGGGAGACAATGACCCTTATTAACTAGAAGCTACTGGAGTGTAACTATCCTGAGGGGACTCAGCTGCCTCGAGCATGTGATACTTTAGCTGCCTTCATGGACAGGTTGGAGACTGCTATGGAGGACCAGGCTCAGCTCTCCCAGGGTCTGCTGGATACACAGTCACAGTCCTTATCACCCAGTCATTGATCCTCAGGACAGAAGGCATGGCGACAGGGGCAATGGAAACTTGGCATGAACTCCAAGTGACTAAGGCAGCACCAGCCAGTGGAGGAACCATACACAAACTTCTTGGAATTTTCTCCTCACAGTACTGCAGAGATGTCTTACTCATTAAAAACATTTGCTGCATCATTTTCAAGAAGGTTGGTTTTCAAGTGATAGAGTGGATTAAGTTAATTATAGGTGTATACTTCATGGAAGTGACTTCTCCATGGCACTTCTCATAGGAAATATTTTCCCAACCTTAACTAGCACAGCTCATTGGCAAGGGACAGCTAGGAAATCCACCAGTATTGCTTCAGAACATCATGCTCAGGAAGCAGTTTCATTAGAGGACGTGAGAAGATGCAATAGAATCAAAACATCTGGAACAATTATCCCTCTCAAAATTCAAATTGCACAATTAATTTGTATATATATGAGAAAGATTCTAGTGTCAGCTGTGAAAAGAACCAAAGTTAGGTGGACCCTTTAGTGCTGTTAAGCATCCCAACATGCGTCTTCAGAGGGTTATCAGACAGAATTGAATCCGAGACTAAGAAGGAAACATTGAAAACATGGTCAAGGAGGTAGGCATTTCAAATTAATATAGAAGAGATGTGGAGAGGTTAAAGGAGACACTTCTAAAGTTTTAGGACTGGATGACTAGACATCTGGCTGCTAATGGTACAACAAAAGGTTGTATGAGAGGTCAGTGTTCCTGTTGCTCAAGACAGTGCAAACAGTATTCTTATTTCTAGTTTTTTATTTTATAGAAGGGGCAGCATGATGGCTCAGTGGTTAGCACTGCAGCCTCACAGGACCCAGGATCAATTCCAGCCTTGGACTGTGTGGAATTTGTACATTCTCCCTGTGTCTGCACTGGTTTCATCCAGGTCCTCCGGTTTTCTCCCACAGTCCAAAGATGTGCAGGTTAGGTGAACTGGCTATGCTAAGTTGCCCTTAGTGTTCAGGGATGTGTAGATTAGGTGCATTAGTCAGGGGTGAATGTAGAGTGGTGGGAATGAGTTTGGGTGGGTTTCTCTTCGGTGTGGACTTGTTGGGCCGCAGGACCTGTTTCCACACTGTAGGGATTCTATAAAAAAACGACAGTAATTTGAACACAAACTTAATTCCTTAAAGCATAATGGATGGTACCATGTTTTTGTTGTTGTTACATGGACCATCCCAAATCATAGATTGGGTTATATAAAACCTCTTTTCCCTGCTGTACCTTGAATTTTGCTCATATGCACAGACTTACATTTATTACTTAATGTTTCATTTCTTTGTATTGTCATAAGTAAAAGTATTTTACTTTCATGTATCTGCCTCAGTAAGGGTCAGAGTTCACAGAACAAAGCATCATACACTATAAGTTAAAATTTGAGTACGTGAAATAATTATTCAAGCTGTCCCTTCAATGCCTGACTGAAATGAAATGAAAACGTATCTTAATGCCCTAATTTGAACATGTTCAAATTATTCCTTATTTCATATTTAGATTTCATGAATTACAAAGTAGCATAAAACTAATAAGCAAATTGGATGAAGTAACATTTTCACCCAATTTTTACCTGTAATTTTCCTTTGTACTTATAAGAAAAGAATTACAGCATAATAAGACAAAATACAAAGTTATATTGAAGAAGCGAGAGGCGTCTAATGAGCAGATATGACGTTTATCAGAGGTAACTCAAGAGGTAATGGACAAACATCTGTGTATGCAGTTTATATCATTTCTGTGAAAGTATTTGATAAAGTTCCAAAAATGAGTATGTTGCTAAAATAGAGCCCATGGATTGAGAAAAAATTATTGACCTTGGTTTACATTGTTTACTCAAAGAATTAATAGGAATGATGAGTATGTATTCTAATTGAAAGGAAATAACTTGCAGCATCTTAGAAAGATCTGTGTCAGTGTATCAACTATTCTAAAAATTTATTAAAGCTATAGATAACATTGTAGAGAGCCACATATTCAAGTTTCTGGGTACCACAATGGTTGGTTGTATAGTAAGTAATTCCTGAAGAAGGGCTCATGCCCGAAACATCGATTCTCTTGCTCCTTGGATGCTGCCTGACCTGCTGCGCTTTTCCAGCAACACAATTTCAGCTCTGTATAGTAAGTAATATAAATGTAAGTATAACATTATGGGGTGACATTGATAGATAACTTGATTTAGCAAAACTGACAGAGATAACTCACTGGGTGTTAGTACAACATCAACAATTTACCACAGAACTATAGATTGAACTTTTATTTTAAGCACAAAAACAAGCAACTGTGAAAAGCGAAATTAAATTAGGGGCATATGTACTTGGTGCACTGAAATGTAAATGGGTACACACAATAATCAGAAAGCTGAGGTGTTGCATTTTGGTAAGACAAACCAGTGCAGAACTTATACACTTAATGGTAGGGCCTTGGAGAGTGCTGTTGGACATGAAGTAGGAAGAATGCAGGTACATTGCTCTTTGTAAGTGGTGTTACAGGGAGACACGGTGGTGAAGAAGGTGTTTGGCATGCTTGCCTTCATTGGTCAGAACATTGAGTACAGGAATTGGGATGTCATGTTACGGCTGCACAAGAAATTGGTACGGTCACATTTGGAATACTGCATACATTTCTGGTCACCATGCTTTAGGAAGGATGTTATTAAACTGGAAAGAGTGCAAAAAAAAAATTTATAAGGATGTTACCAAAACTGGAAAGTTTAAGTTATAATGAGAGGCTGGATAGGCTGTGCCTTTTTTTTCCCCTGGAGTGTCAAGGACTGACAACTGACATTATAGGGGTTTCTAAAATCATGATTGGTATAGATAAGATGAGTAGGCAAGATTTTTTCCCCCAGCATTGGGGAATATAAAACTAGAGGGCATGGTTTTAAGGTGAGAGGGGAAAGATTTAAAATAGACGTGAGGGGCAACTTTTTCACACCGTTATTGGTGTGTATATAGAATAAGTTGCAAGAGGAAGTGGTAGAAGTGGGTAAAAGTACAACATTTAGAAGACACTTGGACAGGTAGATGGATAGGAAAGGTTTAGAGGGATATGGGCCAAATGCAGGCAAAAGGGACTAGCTCCATTTAGAAACTTGGTTAGCATGGAGGAGTTGAGCCAAAGGGTCTGTTGCCATGCTGTATGACTCTATAACTTATGAAATGATGATGTTGATAGTTAGAGAGCTAGAATATAAATGGGAGGCAATTGTGCTGCAACTATATCATTTCCATGGATAGACCGTACCTTAAGCATTGAGTCATGTTCTGGGCACTGAACCATGAAAAGGATAATTTGACCTTGGAAGGCACGAAGTCCAAATCCACCAAAGTGTTTGCCTGGGCTCTAAAATTTAGACTACGTTGAGCTATATAAGAATCAGTAAAATATAGAGTGTTAGAAGGTAATTTGATTATTTTGGAAGGAATTGATATTGGGGTTAAACTCCATTGGTGCAGTGGCCCAAGCTAACAAGTATAACCTGGAATGAAGTTACAAAGTACTTCTTGCAATGACTGTTAGGTGTAGGGCACTCTAACAAAAACCAGTGGTTAGATACCTTCTCAATGAACACTTTTAATTTCAGATTGACAGAATTCTGCAAGCCTGGGATATTGAGTGGTGTAGATCAATGGCAAATGGAAGGACTTAAGATGCATGCATCGTCTGTAACAAATTTGAATAGTTGATTAGTCTGCTTCTTTTTCTTTGTATGCATTTCTAAAAGAAGATCATTAATTTATGCATGTGTCATCACTTATTGTTAAAAGCATTTCTAACTGGATTTCTGTGCATGGATCTGCCGTTCTTTTGAGACAATAAACTTACATTGGCATGTTCACCCCCTGAGCCTGTGGTGAGAATTTGTATTGAGAAGTTTATGTGTGAGAGAGCTGCGTTATGTGAATGGGGGAACTGCAGGAGGAGTAAGCAAATTTAACAAGACAGTAGAGGAGATTTTGGAGCACCAGATAAGAGTTTGGTGTTATTCAGATATTAAGGGATGTGGCAGTTATGTGAAGGAAGGAGGTACCTAGGAGAACGGGATGTTACATATTGTTGGCTTCTTTCAAACTGTTATATACCACCCTTCTGCTATGTTCCTATCCATCATCTTTCAGTTCTCACCAGTCTGCAGCTGCTTTATACTCTCCTATGCCCATACCATTAATAGTTCTTGCCTTGAAGCATTTATGGATAAATTATCTACTGCTGCACTCTCTGCACACATTCAGAATGCATATTGTGAAACTGCACACTCCAGCCTGTGATTTTCCCTTCAATAAATTTATTGGACTCTTGGCATTGATAGAAGTGAAAAAATTACCCTTTAGTGCAATATTAAGCAGCTTGCCAATTTGTGTAGCCTTTAATATACACAGATTTTCATCAGCAAATTAGCTTGAAGAAATTTTGAAATCTTAATCATTCATACAGGTTATGAGATTTATGTGTAATAATGTCCTTAAGACTAAAATGTAAGCATATTTTTTAAGCAAATGAGTGAGCAAAGGAAGAAGTAAGGTACACTCACCAAGAGATCTGAGTTCTCTTTTCAAATCATCACAGATTGCAGGTAATAATAATCACAGATGGCTGGACAGCTCAGTCATTAATCAACTTAAGTAAATGTCATCATCTATTAAAGCTAAATTCTGGAAATTACAAATTTTAAACAGCACTGGAAAGATTCATAAACATAAAGGGGTGACAGGACCTAAAATGTTAGCGCTGCTTTTTCTCCACAGATGCTGCAGAGTATTTTCAGCAATGTCTGTTTTTGTTTTGGATCTCCAGCATACACAGTCCTTTGTTTTATTTCGCTGGGAAGATTCAGCTGGTCAAGCAGCTTCTGGAGAAAGAGACACAGAATTTGTGGCTGTGATTTTGTCAGGGCATATGAGGCCCTGATGATGGAGCAGAAGTTTGGCAGCAAATTTGCCTCTGCCATTAAGAGAAGCCTTGCAGGATTTTATGCCCATCAGGCAGTTAGTGAGGTGAAGTCAGGACGCCTTCTCTTTTAAGGATTGAAATCCTGCCTCCAGGATGTGCTGCCCAGTTTGCAGTGACTGGTGGAACTGCACTCAACCAGTAAATTCAGTGATGGCCTGACACCAAGGTACATGGGGTTGAAAGGCGCAGGGGACAACCAGGCAAGGTGAGACAGTCAGAAGGAATGTGCAAAGAGAAGGGTGTTGCTAAGGTGACCACTGCTACTGGATATTGGAGGTGGCTGCCCTGTGTGGTCCACAGTGCAGGGGATTAGTAGGATCGAGATCACAAGAAGGTCACCAACATTTGCACTTTCCGCCCAACCCCTGATATTTTACAACCTCTGCCACATGTCACACTCTTGTAGACTATGTAAATCCCTAGCCAATGTTTCTAATCATTAACTTTTGATCAGAGCTTAGCTGAAGTAAAACTCTAACTTGATCGATATTTGTTTACTGTATCACAGGATGAGAGGCAATTAATTCTGCAAAATGCACAGATTGCCCGTTGGAAATTCTACACATTCGCATACTCACAAACACAAACTTGTGACTGCAATCTCTTTCCAAATGACTTGAAGCAGGAATAGCCTCTTGAAACTCAGGTGCATGAATTGAGCTGAGGACTCAAAAGAAAACAGTTGGTGAAGATGCTGAATGACACAAAAACAAGGCATGATGGTTGTTATTATTGTTTTATTACATATATCGTCTATATAGTTATATAGTATCACAGTTGGTTAAAATTTCTGTCCCCAGCATGACACGGACAATGACAAGAAAATATGGGAAAGCCAATCCAGAATGAAAATTTAGAACTTTGATGCTAAGAAAGAATTTCCTCATTTTTCTTTTAAGCTTTAAACGGTGCTTTCAGAAGCTTGTGTATTGAGCACTGATTATCTTACATCCATGCATTTGCATCTCATTATTTGACCAATTTACCTTAATTACATGTCACTTCCAATCTCCTCTCCTTTCCCAAGAAACTGAATGGTGCAAATGAGTGAAATGTATGTCAGAGCAGGTACGCAGTAGCATGGGCAGGGAGAGAAATTGCGACCCCTGGTGCTACTCCTTGTACAGGCCGCTGAACTGAGTGTAGTGGCCTTGTTCCTGAATATGGTGGTCCGAAGTACCTTGGATTTTGTGTCATGATGTAAAACAACTCCCCCATCCCCAAACAGGTCTCAGGTTCTGCCTGGCAGCTGCAACTTGCCATTTTCTTGTCTCAACCTTCACCCATCTCTGGCTGTACCACACAATCTTTGCCTGTTGCATGGCCACCACCCTTTTCGCCTGATACTCATTTAGTTTGGTGGCACGGTGGCACAGTGGTTAGCACTGCTGCCTCACAGCGCCTGAGACCTGGGTTCAGTTCCCGACTCAGGCGACTGACTGTGTGGAGTTTGCACGTTCTCCCCGTGTCTGCGTGGGTTTCCTCCGGGTGCTCTGGTTTCCTCCCACAGTCCAAAGATGTGCAGGTCAGGTGAATTGGCTATGCTAAATTGCCCATAGTGTTAGGTAAGGGGTAAATGTAGGGGTATGGGTGGGTTGTGCTTCAACGGGTCGGTGTGGACTTGTTGGGCCGAAGGGCCTGTTTCCACACTGTAAGTAATCTAATCTAATCTGTAAGTAATCTAATCTAATCTAGTTTGGCTGCTGAGTTCTTGAATGTGGACCAGTCTAGTGATTCCAAGCTGTCCCATAGAGTCTGTTCCGCTGCCCCAAACCAGCACCGGACTACGTTTTGTACTGGATCCTCACGTTTCAATTTCTGCTTGTAAACTGTGAGGAGAAACCAGCATTGTGACCTAATTTTCCAAAGTTTGGACAGGGTATGGAGTGGTAGGCATCTTTGATGGTTGTGTAGCAATAGTCAAGGATGTTCCGACCTCTGGTAGGATGGGAGAAATACACATACCAACAGATTCGAGAACAGTTTCTTCCCAGCTGTTATTTAGACTTCTGAATGTACCTCTCAAATCTTAAATTTAATGTTGATCTTGTTCTTTGTGAACCAGTGCTGGTCTGGGGCAGCGGAACAGACTCTATGGGACTGCTTGGAATCACTAGATTTGGCTGCATCCATAGCATTGTATTCTTCACTCTGTTCTAGTACCTTAATGCATTTTGTATGGTATGATCTGCCTGTCTTGCATGTGAAATAAAACTTTTCACTGTACCTAGGTACATATGACAATAATAAATCTAATCAAATCAAGCCAGCATGTGCAAATTGCCAGCCTCACTAAACCATTATGCCTGCTGTAGGTTCAATTCTTACCATTTCAGCCCTTCAACATTTGACTTTGGAGCTCAGAGATACTGACAACTTGAATGTTTCTGTCAGTTCATGTTCATTGAGGCACATGTATAACACATCTCTAAAGAGGAGGTGCCGTATGGCTCTTACTTTCATTTCTCACTCAGTTTGTGCTTTCCTTGGAGCTACCACATTGGAGAAGTAGGCAGCTTGTGATGGTGAGGATCACTGAACAGTCAAGGGAGTGGACGTGTCACTGTGCCTCATCATTCAATATCAACATCAGTCCTGAAGTCTGTGCCAGCAGTTTATGCACTCTGTATACTTCACCCAAATGGCCATGTCTGAAAATCGAAGTAGAGCAATGTTTAGGCCTGTAACAGGGAACTAATGTAGATAGCAGAGGGGGTCTAATTCAATTCCAGTTGGTAGGCTTGGCCACAGTGAAACAGGTAATTGATCCTACTAAAATTCAGGATTCAGTGCTCATGCAATCTGGGTGTTGGGAAGTAAGGTCAGGAGTCAATCAGTGGACAGTCCATGGAGTCTTACAACTGCAGGCAATTCAGGTCTGGTGATGAGGTTCATTGCACTGGGCCACTAAGTAAATGATTGCAATGAAAGGGGGAAGTCAATATAGAGCACTGGGAGCTCATGGCAGGGGAAGTAAGGAATGGGGAAAAGTCACATATCACGCTCGCTTGGACCTTTGTGTGGGACAGCATAGGGCCAACACTGGCATGTGAATTTGTGAAGCCATGGGCATTGTGAGTAAAACAGCACTTGAATGTTATATAGAGGTGCTCGACAGAACTGGGATTGTGGTGTGGACGTGATGCTGAAAGGTCATTCAAGGCCACTGGTACAATAAAGTAAAAGGGGATGTGAAAGATGGGGAGAAGGGAGCAGAGGGGTCGTACTGTATCTCAAATGCAGCCTGAGACTTAGGAGGACACAAAGTTGGAAAATCAATTGCACAATAACTGCACAGTGGTGAAACCATGTGTAAAGCAGCAGAATCAGTTACTATCTTTTGAGGTGCTACAAGGTGTATTTGCAATAACCACGATTACAATGATTTAGTAATACCACCCCTTTGGCATCAATTTAAATGTCATGCACATTACGAATTACAGACTCATGGAGTCTTGTCCGTTACATTGTGAATGCTAATTGTCTCCTTGTTATATCAGCTAAGCAAAGGTGATTAGACAAACTTACTAAAATTTGTCCCCCCGAGTCTTTCATAGCAGAAAAACATTGCAATGCAAAGACTTGAAGATGGCACTTCATCTGTCACATTTGCAGATGAACTGTGATAATGCAAGCTCAAAATCTGTCATGTGTAAGCTTGCCTTTCGTTTGGAGTTGAGGTGCTATAGTATTAGGCTATTGGTAGAGTTCTGCTCTCCCAGTATGGCAGGAATATTCTTGTTATGCAACGTACATTTGGAGAACTTCTTGTGGAGGCATGACGTTGACCTTCTTGGGAAAGCTCTGTACCATACTGTCTGAGAGAATAGCATAATGCTTCAAAGTGATGGAGCAGAGGGCTCAGAAATTCCTTCAATAAACTTAAACTTGAAAATGCAGTCTCCTTATACACTGGCACTTTATCAAAGGAATTTCTGAGCCCTCATATCCATTGCAATTACAACTTTGATTGAAGGTTGTAAATTACAATGTTGTGTTCCTTGTGAGTGACTTGAATGATCCCTTTGCACCTTAAAAGAGCCTGTGTGAAAGAACATAGAATGGCACAATTAAATCTGCAGACATTGTCACTTCTGTGTGTGGGGCTGACTTCCATTGCAATGTTATTTTAAATGATCTCCAGGATCTGGTTGTCATGCCACACAGACGATCATATGGCAAGTACGTTATGCTCACTATAAATGGTGATGACTGTACTCAGATTTTCCAGTTTTATCTACGCTTTCGATAAATGCTTACTCAGTAGCTACAATATGTAATAGCATTCTCACTTTAAGTTGGTGAAACATATTAATTGAATTGTAGGTTATCAGTACATGTGTTTTATTCGTTTGTGAGATGTGTTTTTAGGTTAACATTTGTCAAATGACTTTCTGCCTGTAGGTTACTAATTAAACAGAAGTCTGAGTATTGGTACAATGCCCATGAACACAACGCTCAATATTAGAGATCAATAACAAAACTGTTGCACACAATGATATAAAGCTGAAATTGCTGAACAGTTAATAAAGATCTGAAATATGGCTTTCTGGATACTGATGTGTTCATCCATCTGGTATAGTCATGAATATTTGGATAGTGATTTGTTAAAGAAAAAACATTAACTGCAGACTGGCATCAAAATTTTTCTCACGTTAATTTTATGTCAATGACTTCTAAAAAGATTAGTACAATTAGTTCTGTATTGATTGAAATGTAAGTTGAACGTTATTCCGAAAGAGAGCCTTCCACAAGAAAGAGCCTTTTTTTAAAGAAACAATTTTTAAAATATTCAGTTTCATAAACCAGTCACAAATAATTATTTCTGGGATTTTGGTCCTAAAATAGTCTCAGCTGCTAATTTTTAAATTGTTTTACAGGTGTTCCAGATTGCATATGTTATAGTAAAAGCAGCTAATTCTCCACGCCCTGGGAACTGGATTTTAGAACGCTCCATAGATGGAATCATTTACAAACCATGGCAGTACTATGCTATAACAGATACAGAATGTCTTACTCGCTACAACATTGTGCCTCGACCAGGTAACCCAACGTATACATCGGACGATGAAATTATTTGCACTTCATTCTACTCGAAAATTCAACCTCTGGAAAATGGTGAGGTAAGGCTGGAAGTTAAGCTACACTTATAAGCTACACTGATGTTGCTTGGGTTGTCATCAGTGCTCTCTGAAATACTGTAGATAGAGCTAAACGTAAACAGAATGGATAAAGGCTACCGCAGCTACTGACTTGCCTCTGTGCAGTGTGACGTGATATCACCAGTGAATCTGCTGAATAAATTATAATAGATAATTCATGTGGTATTGAACATTAACGTATGGACTAGGTTCATAGATGAAGGGAAAGAATAGACAAAAATTAAGAACTTTGAAGTTTGTGTCGCATACAGACAGGTTGCTTAAAAAGGTGATTAACATGCTTGCCTTCATTGCTCAGACTTTTGAGTATAAGAATTAGGAAGTCAAGTTAAGAGTGTACAGGACATTGATGAGGCCTATTCTGGAGTGGTGTATCCAATTCTGGTCGCACTGCTGTAGAAAAGATATTATTAAGCTAGAGAGGGTTCAAAAGAGATTTACCAGGATGTTGCTGGGTATCGGAAGTTGATTATAAACAAAGGCTGGATGGACTGGGATTTTTTTCACTGTAGCATAAGAAGTTGAGGTTACCTGATAGAGGTTTACAAATCATGAGGAGAATAAATAGGGTTGATGGTAGGTGTTTTTTCCCTTGGATGGGGATTTCAAAACTAGGGGGCATATTTTTGAGGTGAAAAGAGAGAGATTTAAAAAAAGACATGAGGGACAAATTTTTTGCACAAAGAATGGTTTGCGTGTGGAATGATAGACCGAAGGGTCTATTTCCATGTTGTATGACTGTTTAATTCTATAAGTTCTGAAGAAAAGCTCAGGATATTTAACTCAGTGAATTAGCAGAGACTGTATCTTCCTAGCAGAGTAAATGTCAGATGTACCCACTGTGACTATCTTGATAATGGTGAGGTCAGGGGTCAGGGTTAGGAAAAGCAGATTTCTCATGGTTTGTGCAGTGTCCCCAGCAGAAATGACCACAGACAACATGACAGCTGCTCAGCTGCACCCACTGCAAGCTGCAACCTCACCTGTTTTAAAATGTGACTTTTTTTGTTGTGCCCCCAGCTGGGATCTGCTGGCCCTGAAAATGGGTTGGGCCATGAGCTGAACCCCACTTCTTACCAATCTCCTACCGGGTCCTAACTACAGACTGGATATGTAAATTCTTGTCCTTGTGAATCCTTAACATTTCTTCATCACCGGCTCTGTAATGAGACAGTGAACGTTTAGCCCCTTGCAAAGCAGTGATTTCCCATACAAGTTCAAGACTCCATCTGTCCTTGTCTTGGCCAAATCTGGCAGCCATACTTGTTGCCAAGTAAATATTTTGGTAGCCCACTGCATCTGATGTAGACCGAAGGAAAATAGTCCCTGGTGAAATTTTAAAATCTTTGTTGACAGTCATCTGAAAGGCTATTGGTGGAGTTATCCCTGTGAGAGCAAATTCACCTCAAGTAGATGAGGATCAGGGAGGGTATCCATGCTTATGTATCATGACTCCTTATTACAGCTATTTAAAAAGATTTTGAAGTGGCTAGATTTATTACATTTCTTCCACAGTTCTGAGATATCAGTAATTCAGCCTCAAGTCCTCTCCCTTTGAAAATTAGTCTGAAATGAAAGCATGTCAGAAAACTGATAATGTGCTGTTTTTGATCTCTATGATAGAGTTTTCCATTGTAAGTGGTGTTGTAAAAAGAGAAATTTGTTCTGCTACTCCTCTTTGATTCAGTTTATTGGGAGCATAGAGTCATCGAGATGTACAGCATGGAAATAGACCTTTTGGTCCAACCCATCCATGCTGACCAGATATCCCAACACAATCTAGTCTCACCTGCCAGCACCTGGCCCATATCCCTCCAAACCCTTCCTATTCATATACCCATTCAAATGCCTCTTCAATGTTGCAATTGTACCAGCCTCCATCACTTCCTCTGGCAGCTCATTCCATACATATACCACCCTCTGTGTGAAAAAGTTGCCCCTTAGGTCTCTTTTATATCTTTCCCTTCTCACCCTAATCTTATGCCCTCTAGTTCTGCATTCCCCAACCCCAGAGAAAAGCCTTTGCCTGTTTTTCCTATCCATGCCCCCATAATTTTGTAAACCTCTATAAGGTCACCCCTCAGCCTCTGACGCTCCAGGGAAAACAGCCCCAGCCTGTTCAGCCTCTCCTTAGTACTAAGAAGAGACATTTTCAAATGTTCCCTCCTGTGAAGTTCAAGTACTCAGTGGCATAGGATACAAAGGAACAAATGGAAACAGAATGACAAATTCAGTCCAGGATGTGAGCCCATCCAGAGTACGACAATCAGCTGTTCCCTGCTTCCCCGAGCATGCCACTGGCCAACATGGTGATCAACCAGCTGTGTTGATTGCATAGCTGCCAAGCATTGAATAACTCTATGAAAACAACATCTGGAAGCATATTATGTTGACATAGTGGTCATAATGTGAAAATGTCCACACTAGAGAGGAATGAAGACATTTGTAACTGGACCAAGTCCTTTGTTTTGCATTTGTAAATTAGACCTATTCCTTGTTGCTCACATTATACCGGAAAATATTTGCTGAAGCTTCATTACTTTGAAATTAACTCCCTTGTTCAAAATAAATGAAAGAGTAATCCAAATAAATAATGTCTCCAGTTCCAGACATATAATTACTTCAACCATCTGTGAATGACTGTGTGATTGTTTGTGTATTAAAGAGCTGTTATTATAGCACAATGGTCAAATATGATTTGTGAATTAATTTTTTGAAAAAATAGCAGTTATAGATAATTTAATAAGTGAAGCAGGATAATGGTCTTTTTTTAAAATATGGATTGCTTTGTGTGGTCATTTAAACTGTTAGATTTCAACAGCAGTCTATTGCATAGAAAATAGGAGCGTGAGTAGGCCATTTGGCCATTCAAGTCTGCTGCGTGATTCAATATGACCATGGCTGATCATCCAAAGCAGTACTTTCTTTCCCTTTTCTCCCCACACCCTTTGATCCATTTAGTCCCAGGAATTATATCTAACTTCTTCTTAAAAATATTCAGTGGTTTGGCTTCAATAGCTTTTTGTGGCAGAGGATTCCACAGGCACATCATTTGTGAGGAGAGATTAGACAGGCGGAATTTGTTTACCTTGGAGCAAAGGAGACTATGTGGGAGGGGGTGGGATCTGACTGAGGTATAGAAAATTATAAGAGGCATCAACATATAGATCTTTTCCCATGTAAGATGTCTCTAAGACCAGAGGGCATGGTTAAAGTGAAGAGTTAATGATTTAGAGGAGACCTGAGAAAAACTTTCCTCGCCCAGAGTGTTTTGGAATGTGCTGTCACAGAGATGGTGAGAGCAGGTATTCTTGCAACCTTTAAGAAGCATCTGGATAAGCACTAAAATGTCCGGGGGTGGTGGGCTATGGGTCAAGTGCAGATAAATGGAATTAGTGCAGTTTTGTGTTTTATGGTTAGCGTAGACATGGTGAACCTATTTTAATGCTTTATAACTCTATGACGCGAATGCCAGCAGATGTTTTGGGTGAAGGTGAACTTGAAAATGTGCTTATGAATATTAATTTTGCTTTTTTATGTTTAGATTCATACTTCCCTTATCAATGGAAGGCCAAGTGCTGAAGATCCATCCCCTACTTTATTGGAGTTCACCTCAGCTCGTTATATTCGTCTGAGGCTTGAAAGAATAAGAACACTTAATGCTGATCTAATGACACTGGCGTACAATGATCCAAAAGATATTGATCCGATTGTTACAAGAAGGGTGAGGCATTTTGTTTTTAATACTTAACACTGAGTCAAATTACATTCAATAATTTGGCTGTTATCGACTTCTTTTGATTGAGTTCTAAATTTTTTAAAATCCTTTTCCTTTATGAAGTTTCTCCTTAAAAGAATGTTTGATTGAACTTCACTTCTGTTTTGTTAAATATGTGAGCCATTCTCTGTTTTAATTTGTAAGTTTCCCTTAGCTAACACAAACCTTGCACAACAATCAGGATACTGACAAAATAAATGCAGCTATTCCACCCTCTAGAGACTGTTCACTGGGACGTTAAGTCATGCAAAGTCAACAGACTTGAATAACCTATTAGTTCCACTTTACTCATTGGATAGACAGAGCTTAAAAAGTGATGTGGAAAGTTAGACTGAGGTCATGTAGTGATTATTTTACAAAACTGATAATCCAGTGGTTAACTCTAAATCTCACTGTGAACAAATTGTGAAGCTCATTTAACTAAAAATAATAAATAAAATTGCCATGAAAGTTTTTAGAATTTTGGATTTAATATGAGGCTGTAGGATAACTGGACTATTTTAAATAAAATTATTAATTTGACTAAAACTGTTGTGTTCTTATTGTTATTCACAGTATATTGTACTGAAGGGACATGATTATTGAAATACCAATCAGCAATTCCATTGCAAGTATTAATCTTGGTTAATGGTTTTTAATATTGCTGTTCAAAACATTCTAATGTTGATCATTTGGGATAGGGCTAAATTGTTGATTCCCAATTACTGCGTTGCTGGCTATAGTAACTAACATTTGAAATTTATGATATTGGAGATGACTGTAAAAAATAAAGTTGCCATAATTTTTTACTAGAGCACAGGGATGCTCTTTGATTAGAGAGACAGAGAGAGAGCGCACCATCCGTGGTAACCTCAGCCAGTGTGTGAATTGAACTCATAATACTGGCAACATCACATTGTAAACTGGACATCCAACCAACTGAGTCAACCATCCCCCGGCTTACTTGCAATTCTTATCTGAATATATTCTGAGATATATTTGGCTATACCAACAACTTAATTAAATTAAAACATTGTTATAAGCAATGGTGGAATGGGATGAGAAAAGGAATTTGTGCATTCAACCTTCGTCATAGCAACGATCATATCCGAGTACGCTAGTAATATTACACACATTAACGTTTTTAATGTTTGTCTTTTTGTCTCTTTCAGTATTACTACTCGCTGAAAGATATTTCTGTCGGTGGGATGTGCATCTGCTATGGACATGCGAGTGCTTGCCCTCTTGATTTAGTAACCAATGTACGTATACATTTTTTTGTAGAAGAGTTTTATAGAAATAGTCATACACTTATTTTCTTAGTCATAAACATAAAAGAAAAGTAAAGTCCTCTCATAGTAGACCAGCCAAAAGCCACATCTAACTCATACACCTTCCATTGTGAACATTCCCTCACTCCTCCAAGCAAATGATTAGGTGTATTGATTTGATCTTTCAAAATTCCATAGATTTTTAGGACATATCGGGAATAGAATGCTGTATGTGTAACTCGGCTATGGAAGAAAGGATGGGGAGAGAACAGTAAAGTTTGAACATTTAACTTGATGCAAGGACATGGGCAAATGCTAAAATTTTAGTGACATGGTTACAGAGCATTTAGAAAATCCAAAGATGTGCAGGTTAGGTGAATAGGCCATGCTAGATTGCCCATGATGCCAGGGATGTTTAGGTTAGGTGCATTAGTCACAGGTATATGTAGAATAATAGGGTAAGGGATGGTTTGGGTGGGTTACTCTTCAGAGGGTTAGTGTGGACTTGTTGGGCCTAATGGCCTATTTCCATACTGTAGGGATTCTATGAAAATTGCAATATGATTGAAAAATTGGCATGTATTTATAAAGGTAAATTGTGCAAATCAATTGAATTTATTTTTGAGGTTAAAACTATGTTAGAATTAGAATTAGGTTTATTGTCACGTGTATTAAAGTTACAAAAGAATAGGAGTATGGTGAAAATGTACAAAGTCACCAGCACGTGGCGCCATCTTAGGTACAATGTAGCTAGGTACAAAAAATAGAGAAAACAAAGAAAAAAGTTACATTACATTATAGATATACATAGTTTAAGTATACATGATGAAAATAAGATATAAAACTAAAAAGACAAACACTACAGTCTTTCTATAAAGGATTCCATGTGGTCTGATCGGGCTCCACCAGTTTCCAATCTGTAGCCTATGTGGGAGACAAGTCACTGTATGTATTTGGATTTTCAAAAACACAGTCTAAAGAAGAGGTTATAGAAGATGTTCCACAAAGTTAGCACTCTTGGGGTTGGATATATAAGCATGGATTGATGAGTGGTTAGTGGACAGAAGACAAAAAGTAAGAATATTCCTTGTCTGGATGAGTTCAGCTCCAAATATTCAAAAAGCTTGACAACATCGAGGACAAACCAAACTGCTTGATTGGTACCACATTCATAAACAGCCACTTCCTCCACCACCAATGCTTAATAGCAGCTACCATCTACAAGAGTGAATTGAAGAAATTCACCAAAGATCCTTAGACAACACATTCCAAACCTGCAGTCACTTCCATCTAGAAGTCCAAGGTCAGCAGGTAGAAACACCTCCACCTGCAAGATCTCCTCTAAGCCACTTGGTACATTGACTTGGAAATATATCACCGTTAATTCAGTGTCATTGAGACAAAATCCTAGAAATCCCTCCCGAACGTTAGTGTCGGTTGAACTACAGCACGTGGATTACAGCAGTTCAAGAAGGCAGCTCACCACATCACTGTCCGATAAGTGAATAAAACAAAAATAAAGGACTAATTTTGGGTTGGCACCAGACAAAGTGTAATGTATCTCAGTTTGCTGACAATCCAAAGCTGGGTGAGAAAATACATTGTGAGCAAGATGCAATGAGACATAGCAAGATATAGATTGCTTTGGAATAAGGTGAAGATTGTAGCAGATTGAATATAATGTGGGGAAATGTGAAGTTATCCTTTTCAGTAGAAAACAAATTTTTTTAAAAAATTATGAGAGGCTGAGAATTGTTGATTAGTCAAGAAACCTGGATATGCTTGTACAAGGACCTCAGAACATTAGCATGCAGATTTATTAAGTAATTAGGCAAGTAAGTGATGTGTTAACTCTTATTGTAAAGCAAGTGGAGTAAACAAGTAAAGGGGTTTTACTGTGGTCATGGTAGGACCTTGGTAAGACCATACCTGGAGTATTGCAGTAATAAAATTCACAAGATTTAAACTGCTATTCTTACTACTAGTACAAAACTACAATTTATAGAATATGTTTAATTTTTAAAAACATTTCAAGGTGCTGCACAAAACAACTGAAAGCAAAGTATGACCTACATCACATGAGGCCATATGGATCAGATGATCAAAGCCTTGGTCAAAAAGGCAGGTTTTAAGGAATGTCCCACATGTGGGCAGTCAGGTAGAGAGATAGTGGGAGAGTATTCCACAGCATGATCCTGAGCAACTGAACTATGACCACCAATGATGGAGCAAAAACAATCAATGCAGAACTGGAGAAATACAGATATCTTGGAAAGGAATGAGGCTGGCGAGTATAACAGAGATAGGGTAAGGTGAACCTTGGAAGGATTTCAGGACATGGATGCAAATTTCTGGCATTGGGTTGATTGTCCTATGAAGAGAATTTGAATAGACCAGGCTAATATTCCTAGAGTTCAGAAGAATAAGAGATTATTTAATTTAAATTTACATGCCATAAAATTTGACTTTTTGTAGCACTTTTAAGAGAAAATGGCAGATTCATCAAGTAAATGGCATGTTAGCTCTTATTACAACAAAAGTGGAGCATAGAAGCAAATGGTTTTTACTATGGATGTAGGTTTGCTCACTCTACTGGAAGGTTTGTTTTCAGATGTTTTGTCACCATACTAAGTGACATCTTCAGTGAGCCTCTGGATGAAGCACTGGTGGTGTAGCCCACTTTCTATTTATGTGTTTGGTGATATAATTTCCAATGGTGATGTCATTTCCTATGATGATGTCATTTCTTGTTCTTTTTCTCAGAGAGTGTAAATGGGATCCAAGTCAATGTGTTTGTTGATAGAGTTCCGGTTGGAATGCCATGCTTCTAGGAATTCTTGTACGTGTCTCAGTTTGGCTTGTCCTAGGATGGATGTGTTAGCTCAGTCAAAGTGGTGTCCTTCCTCATTCATATGTAAGGATACTGGTGAGAGTGGGTCATGTCTTTTTGTGGCTAGTTGATGTTTATGTATCTGGTGACTAGTTTTCTGTCTGTTTGTCCAATGTAGTTTTGATTACAGTTCTTACAGGGTTTTACTATGATCATGTAAGACCTTAGAAAGACCATACCTGGAGTACTGTGTATAGTACCATGTGTGCAAACTTACTGAAGTTAGCACGGATGCTATACCTGTCTGTTGGAAGCATGCAAATATCGGTCAGTATGTAACGCTAATTTAGTGGCAGTAGTGTTACCTTTGACTTGAATTCTCTGGCTACTTCCCTGTCTTAACCGGTAGCAATTGACCATGCCTGCAGCAGCAATATGGACTCCCCATTAACATTATTTAAAGGAATCATCAATTGACTTCAGATTGATTTCTGCTGATTGATTGAGTTAATGGAAAAGTTTTCTGCTTTACATTGTTATTCAAAATTGCTAAAGACTAAGTGGATATCGTGTCAAATGGTGAACATCTTGGATGTTCAGATCATTTGCCCTCATTCAATGGTGCTGTACTTTTTACTTCCCTTCCCTTATGACACGGAAAATGAACAGAAAAAGACAAGATACTTAAGGGGGCATGAGGAAATATATTATTGAAAAAGCCTGATTTATTGGATGAGAATGCTGTCCTTTAAAGATGTAGTCAGCAGATTGAGGCAATACTTTTAGAAGAATGAGAGATAATCTCATTAAAACATATACAATTCTGAGAGGGATTGCTATGGTATCTGCTGTGAGGTTGTTTCTGCAGCTTGGGGAGTTTAGATTTCGAGGTTGTGATCTCAGAACAAGAGGCTGGAAGTTTCAAACTAAAATTTCTTTCACCAGCAGTTTGAAAGTTTGGCCTTTTCTGCCCTAAACAGATGTGGATACTCTGTCATTGTGTGTTTTCAGGGCTGAAGGGACATGAGGATCAGGCAAGAAAGAGGTCAGTGATCATTAATGAATGCACAGCATGCTCAAGGGCTGTATGCTGTAATTCTGGCTCTGTTTCCACATGGCTGCAGGAGATGGATATTATTAGTTTTTACAAAGCAGCAATGTGGGCATGACATAATTTTGATTCTTATTTAAGTTAACAACAAAGTTGTTCTATTTAATGTGAATGTATTCTGTTCATCTAACAGAAATTTAGCTGCAAATGTGAACACAATACCTGTGGAGAAAGTTGTGATCGCTGCTGTCCTGGATTCCATCAAAAACCATGGGCAGCTGGAACATTTTACAGCAGCACGTTATGTGAACGTAAGTAAATAAACAAACAGATCCCTCTTCAAAGGAATACCATCATTTGGGAAAAAAATTATTTCCCATTCACTTAAATATAGCAACTCATCTGAGTTTAAAAAAAAATAGGAATACCAATGATTTATCCCCCTACATAGCTTGACAATGTTGCTAATGCTGCCTTGAAATAGAATGACTGCATTTATTGTCCATGTTACAACAAAGCAAAATATTAAAAGGGTCATGAGCTACATGCAAATGATTTATTATAAATTATAATTTTATAAATATTATTATTACTTTTATTATGCATTGCCAGCCACTTGGTACAGACTGATGTCAATTCCCTTGAGGCAGAGATTACTGCAGGTTGTGAAGTAATGGACAATGATTATCTCTAGACTTAAGTCTGTAAGGGAACAAATTTATATCACTTGTCTTTTATATGTGCTGTCATGCACTACGTTCATTTAAAATATGTGTAAATTTGGAGACCGAAACTTAAGATGTGTCAGTGGCGTATGGCAATTGTTTTAATTTGGAAAGGAAGGAAAAATGTGAAGTTGGGTTTGGCTTCATCAGAGTAGCCTATCCATTCATCCGACTTGTCCTTGTATGTACGGGGTTTTACTTTTCTTTTACATGGAAGTTTGCTGAAATTGCAAGTTGATAATGTTTCAGTAAAGGAAACAGGGCACTTGGGACCTGAGTAAACAGAGCTACCAGGTGGATATCTTCTTAATCATTTAGATTGAAGAATTGAGAAATAAATAGGAGAACAACAATGAAAGCATTTCAGTTAGAGCAGGTCAATACCATGTCACATAAGTTATGTAAGAAATGAGCAATAAAAAGAGGGAAATGCAGTCTGAATACAGAGGGGGAAACAAAAATAAAGGAAAAGCAGAATTCATAAAAGTAAAAGAAACAATCTTGGTGTAGTGATTGTAATGAGGTCAGCCAAATGGATCTCAAAGAATATGAGTTCCCTGATTGAGACTGTTAATCTGGTCCAATCATGGAGTTCTGGCTGACAGATATAACCAGGAGAGTCAGACATCTGTTCACTCTGAGAGCTGGCTGTGAGGAAGTTAGACCATGTCAAGTACTATGCACCTGTAAATAAAGGGTGACTTGGTGAAGGGATACTGGCCTCTGTGGAGTTATTTCACTTGTTGCTTTATAATCCCTAACAGCAAATACAACCTGAAGGAATGAGACTCCATGGCTGAATATTACATTTTTTGGCAAACCTGCATCAGATTTTTAGGAGGGATTAATTTCTTGCTTTATTTTGCAGAAATACCTCATTAATTACTTAACCCAACTCAATGGCATCCCTCATGTTGGTTCTTACCACCTGCTGTCCCTGGAACAAGTTACCATTCACTGGACATCCACCTTGCGCCTGTGCCCTCTTGTAAAACCTATGTGCGGTTTATCTGTCTGCAGCTGCATCCTATGTAAACACCCTCTCTCAGTCACAACTACCCTATCTCCAATCTCCATTGGACATGAGCATCCTGTCATTATCCAGTAGGGTGCATCTCACACAGGCAAGCAATCAGACAATTCCAATCATTAGCTTTTATTTACAAAAGTGAACAAAAGCAAAATGATTGGAGGCTGTAGCTTGCTCTCATCGTGCAACTACGATGACCAATGACTATTTGACAAGCTGTGATAGTCTGCTGCACCTAGCTGTCATCTGTTGGAACCTGATGCCTATCAGGTCTTTTTTGGGCTTGTAGTACCCAACACAATTGAGCTCTGTCCTCATGCTCCTCCTCAGAAGATGACTTGCATTCACCCAGTTTCTCAACATCAATCACTTTGCGTCATTGCCTGCTCCAATTGTGCAGAGCTCGGCATGGCAGGATGATGCGGCTCACTCTGACCAGACTGTAGACAAGTTTCCCTGCCAGACCAGGCCAACTCATCTTCACTAGGTCTCTCAGCAACTCCACCATGGCCCTGGCTGAGACTCTGGATAGTCCTCATTCCCTGTGGTGCCCTGGCCTTGCTATTAGCCCTGGCCCACCTACATCTGCCTTAGGAGGGCCAGCACATCGATCAATATCTCACATCACTGGACACATGAACTGTCAGTGAAAATGGGAACATAAGGAGAAAAATATATTCTGAGGTCTCAAAAGAGCCATTGGTGGTGCATCCTGAAGATGAGCGGTGCACACACTTCTCCATATTGAGACACAGTAAAGTCCTGGTAATAAAGGTCATGTCCCCATTATTCACCTTCGCCTCAGCACATACACCAACTTGGAGAATGCTGTACCGGATGTGAAACCAGCAAATCACATTGTCTATTTTCTCCTTAAACAAGTTAGCCAACTCTGGCCAGAGTGTTAGGAATGAATTTGCCCAGGTGTCCCACAATACTGTAGTGATCCATTCACTACAAACACAAACCGGTACAAATGCAGAACAGTACCAACTTCATTAGGAAAACATTTATAATAACCTTTAATACTAAACATACTCTCTCTAATCCTATTTAGTCTCTTGTAGATTTATGTAATAGCTGTCTCTTTGGTTCTGTCTCTAAGCCTATGAAGCTGCTTTCTTCCTGTCTCTCTCTCTCTCTCTCTCTGGATGGTCAGCTGGTCTCTGCTTCTCGCCGTGCTGGTCTCCTCGGAAGACTTCCAGAAGATTCAAGAGAGCAGTCTGCATGCATACCCTCATTTTATACTCTTTTGATGATTTTCTGGAACTTCCTATAGTTCTAGTCAAGCGGGGAGCCACAGTTAATAGTTTGAAACATTGTCAATCATTTAGATGGCTTGTTACTGTTAGTTGCTTTGTGTAGCTGGACTCGGTGCCTTCCTGTCTGGGTCCTGCTTTGTTTAGTGTCTAAGTTGTTGGGGCTGTGTCTGGGCAGGAAAACGTTCCCCTTTTACATTTGCTAATTGTTAGCACCTGGTGATTGTGTTTGTACTGTGTCGGTGTATAGGTTTTGTGAGTTCAGAGTTTTACTTGGCCAGTGTACCCAGCATCCCTTGCGGTTTGGTCAAATTAGCAATCTAAATGTTTTAGCAGTCAGGAGGCCGCTACAATTATCAAAAGGGTGTTCCTGTTGTGTAGTGATCCCCTACATTGTCCTAGAATCCAACACGTGTACATTCTAAGCTTCAAACTGACTGACTCTGAGCACCCTGTGTGTTGGCCAAACCATTTTCCTGTAGAATTATGTAGAGAGCAACAAGATATGGCAATGAGCAGAGCTTGTGGTGGACAGTCAGTATTGGCTCCGCCTGGCTGTCTAGTAACTCTCCCCCATTACCTGGTCAACTTCCACCCCCATGCTAAGAACCCCTGAATCAAGAATAAGAAAAGCAAGCAAAAACTAGCAGGGAGAATTAATAAGGACTTAAGGAAATGATAAATCCTGATTGATTACTCAAGAGAATCTAATATATAAACATTTGAAAGAAAAGGTAAATCAATCATTTAATCACTTCAAAAATGTTCTTTTCCCCATAAACACACACTCAAAATAAGATTCTAAAGCTAGGCAGATGAATTTCCTGCACAGATCAGCTATGATTTGATTGAATGCTGGAACAAGATTGAGAGGCTTTCCAGTCCTGCAGGCATCTTCACAGCATGGGACTGCCTTCATGAGTTGCTGGTGTGTGAAGATCAGTGACACATCATAAAGTCTGTCCCTGATTTTCCGCCAGCTGCTGTGATGTTCATTCTGGCATGCTTATTGTCCATTCTACACTCTTTGGTTCTGCACAGCAAGTGCTAAGTTGTCTGCTCAGAGATGATCGTTATCTCCTGCACGTTTGGCTCGTGACATTATTACAAGTGCAAGTCTGGCTGCAAAAACTCCATTGTAATTAGATCTGAGGGCCAACTACAGCCCTCGTCTGGTATGGCATATCATTGAAGTTTCCACACAACTGTTCAGACTTGTGTATGGCTCTGGTGATTTCTTGCAATGCAGCGTGCGTGGAGGGCCCTGTTGATTTTTATTTGCTGCATGGCTGATAATTTTGCTCTGCAAATCAGACACCATTTGGAACTATAGTCGGAGATAGAGAGAAAGTGAGGACTACAGATGCTGGAGATGAGAGTCGAAAAGTGTGGCGCTGGAAAAGCACAGCTGGTCAGGCAGCATCCGAGGAGCAGGAGAGTCGATGTTTCAGACATAAGCCTTGATTCCTGATGTTGGGATTATGCCCGAAATGTCATCTCTCCTGCTCCTCAGATGTTAGCTGACCTGCTGTGCTTTTCCAGCACCACACTTTTCGACTATATTCGGAGGTAAATAGTCATAGACAAGGAATAATGGAGCAGTGATACGTGGTTAGAGCATGGAGGCTGTTATGGGGGATTCGGCCTATAGCTATTGCAGTTTAGTTGGATCGAGGAAATTATTATTGAATTATTATCTATTTGAGCGACAACACAAGTTTAATTTCATTGCCCATCAAGTTAAATGTGACAGAAAAGTGTGATAGACAAATACAAAAAATAATCACAAGATGGAAATGTAGCATGGCATTGGAAGTAGTTAAATTTGCAGGACAAGAATTTGCATGCATTTGCAACACTTCACATTGAACGCATGCTATCGCATTGAAAGGCTCGACAATGAACATGTCTACAATCTAATGGATATGGGCATGCCTTAGAATACTGGATCAATTTCTGATAACCAAGGTATAAGTAAACATCCAAAAAGTAGAAGGGCAAATCATGAAGCTGATTAAAAATGAAATCTTTAAATCGGAAGGAGATCATTCAAAACTGATCTTACAGAACTCTATAAATAACAGAAATTGAAAATCCAGATTATGACTAATGCACCTAACCTACATATCCCTGAACGCTGTGGGCAATTTAGCATGGCCAATTCATCTACCTGCATATATTTGGATTGTGGGAGGAAACCAGAACACACCCACATAGATACAGGGAGAATGTGCAAAGTCCACACAGCTAGTTACCCGAGGCTGGAATCAAACCCAGGTCCCTGGTGCTGTGAGGTAGCAGTGCTAACCACTGAACCACCAGGCATTTAGGAAAACAAATGGTATAATTCTTATCATAATTGTTCATGCAAAGGATTTTAGCCTTAATAAAGTTTTTGTTGAAGAGAAGGAATATATTTCTCAAATGAGGTGAGGAAAGACTCGAAGCTTAATAACCTGATACCACCTAGCTGCATGTGCCTGTGACTAGACTGTTGGGAGTATCTCTGCTTTGTGCTTTTGTGTCTGTGCATTGTTTAGAGGGAATTCATGGCCTAAGAGAAAGTGTTCTACAAGTTGAAGGAAGAAAAATCATGCTTAATAAGTACACTCCAATTGAATGAAGAATCATTTTAAATGAAATTTTGTGACATTATTATGTCTTATCATTTATCAACTTTTGTCATTTCAGAATGTAATTGCCATGGAAAAGCTAAAGATTGTTACTACGATGAGAATGTAGCAAACAGGAGCCAGAGTTTAAATATAAAGGGAGAATACATTGGTGGTGGTGTATGCATTGATTGTGTGAACAAGACAACAGGGATAAACTGTGAGACCTGCATTGATGAATATTTCAGACCAGAATGGGTATGGTAATAAAGGAACTTCTTCTGCTTTGTTGTTTTCTCTCAAATCTGAGGACTAACACAATAATATGTTTAAATTTGCATTACAGAAACTTTTGTTTTACAATAATACTTTCACAGGTGGAGCATCTGTAAATAGTACACAACACTAACTTTGTCATCATCCATTTGTGATCATCATTAAGTTTTTATAACAACAGTTGGTTATGGAAATCAATGAAAACTGATTGTGTGCATTGTTTGAAATCAGTAGTATTTAACATTATGGAGAAGAAAAACACTCCTTTTACTCTAATTGAAATTCTACTTTAGATTTTGAAGCTATATTGTTCAGAAATTAACAGTATTGTAATTACTTATTTACTTAATTAATTTGTGTTATTATCTCAACAAAGTTATGGGATTGGATTCAGTGTCTTTCGTTCACCTTAACTTCCCTATATTTTTGAACGAGAAGTAAAGTCCAAGACTTGTGGTGCCCAGTGGGCCTCCCCCTCCAGAAATTCGTAGCATCTACAGTGTCTTGCCCCTTGAAATCAATGGGCAGAAATGTGGAGTTTTGTGAACTTTCCTTATCTAAGATCATGACCCAGAGTTTCCATTCCTCCTGTTTCTCTATACCTCCTTTGGAGTTGCTGGTTAAGTGTAGAGCACCAGAAGTTTGGGGTCATGTTTGGATCATTGTGGAAGTCTGAATGGGTCTGAAATGGATAATGCTGGCAAAATCCAGTATAGTGATGCCATATGGAATTTGTAGGAGAGCTTGAGGGAGCCACAACTATCATTTGGATCTTCCTCATAGTTTCACTAACAATATATGTCCGAGTTCATAGTTGCTATTGTGCAATAAACAAATATGTTAGATGATCAAATGCATTTCCTGTACCATGCTATACTAAACAGGCTGTGTATATCCTAACCATGGTGGAAAGATGGCTAGGCATGTACATAGAGTCATCGAGATGTACTCATCCAGGTCAACCAGATATCCCAAGCTAATTTGCCAGCACTTGGCCCATACTCCTCTAAACCTTTCCTATTCATGTAGTTACCCAGACGCCTTTTAAATGTTGTAATTGTACCAGCCTCCACCACTTCCTCTGGCAACTCATTCCATACACGTATCACCCTCTGTGTGAAAAGGTTGCCCCTTAGGTCCCTTTTATATCTTTCCCCTCTCACCTTAAATCTATGCCCTCTAATTCTGGACTCCCCCACCCCAGGGAAAAGACCCTGTCTATTTACCCTATCCATGCCCCTGATGATTTTATCAATCTCTGTAAGGTTCCACCTCTCCCCCACCAGCCTCTAACTTTCCAGGCAACATAGCCCCAGACTCTCCCTATAGCTTAAACCCTCCAATGTGGCAATATCCTTGTAAATCTTTTCTGAACCCTTTCAAGTTTCGCAACATCTTTCCGATAGGAGGGAGACCAGAATTGCATACAATATAGAGAAACCTTGATTATTCGAAGGACATGGGCAGAGAGTATTTAGTTCAGTTAATCAAATACCAGATAATCAAATGCCGGATAACATAGTTTAGCCGAGCATCAGGACTTTCGATCTTGCTGGATAATCTGATATTCAGATAATCAAATGCCAGATAATCGAGGTTCCTGTGTGTTTCAAAAATGGCCTGTACAGCCACAACATGACCTCTCAAACGCCTATTCTCAATGCTCCGACCAGTAAAGGAAACCATACTAAATCCTTTCCTCATATATCCTGTCCACCTGGGACTCCACTTTCAAGGAACTGTGAATGTGCACTATAATGAATAATTGTATAGCGAACCCATACAACATGGAATCCCTACAATGTGGGGCTGGAGGGATGATGGGGGTCTCACTCACTTTAGAACTGGTGGATAACCCAAACAATTTCATGGAGAAGGCTAAATCAAGTGCCATGCAGTGTGGGACATTCAGCCCATTGATTCCACATTAGCCATCCGAAGAGCATCCCATCCAGACCCAATCCACTATCCTATTTCTATAAACCCGTATTTCCCATGGCTGACCCACCTAGCCTGCACATTCCTGGACACTATGAGCAATTTAGTGAGGCCAATCCACCTCATCTAAACATCTCTGAACTGTGGGAGGAAACCAGAGCACCCAGAGCAAACCCACAGGGAAACAGAGAGGATGCTCAGACTCCACACAGGCAGTCATATCAGGGTGGGATTGCTACTGTGAGGCAGCAGTGTTAACCACTGAGCCATCATACCCCATGATGAGTAGTGACATGGATTGGTCATACATCATTAATGCCCATACCTGAGTTGAATTTGAGTATTTAATTGGGTAGGAGCATGCAGGATTGGGACCCTATTGTCTTCTCTACTTTGTCCCTGTTAAGTCTGTGACAGATAGCCGTGTGGACAGACTTCCTGCCCTCCTGCTAACATAAGCCCTTAGTTTCATTTATTAGTGACAGCAGGTGGGGCAGTAGTCCAACTGGGAGCATGTTCAGCAAATTCTGTCATATTTGCTTGCAGGACTGTGGGACAGTGAGGGAGGCATTCTTAATGTCAATTGACCCAGCCCAGCATTGTCAAATTTTGGGTAGGGGGTTTGGTTCATTTTATCTATGAGAATGCATTAAGGTGTACTGTAATACAAATCAAAAAATTATGATATTATACTATAGCAAAGCAATATGTACTTGCTTTTCTTTATCAAGCTTTCACATCTTTTTCCAGGTTTCTCCTTATGAACCAAATCCATGCATACCTTGTTTTTGCAATCTAATTGGGTCCTTTCATAATAAATGTATTAAGGATATCAAGCACATTGAAGGAGGTAATGTCCTTGTGAAATATCTATCACATTTCTGTTTTGCAACTATGAGGATTATTTGGATTTTTACTTTGCAAATTCTTATTATCATTCTAGGTCTGCTTCCTGGGTCCTGCCACTGCAAGGCTGGTTATGGTGGAGATAAATGTGACAGATGTGCATTTGGTTTCACTGGATATCCAGACTGCGTCCCATGTACCTGTAATATTGATGGAAGCCTGAATGCTGACCCATGCGTTGAGCCTTGTGTTTGCAAGGTAGCATATTGCTTTTCCATAATTAAATCATCACTTTAATGTATTTGTAAATAAAGACAGGAAAACAGAAAATGCAGTTTATTTCATCAAAATATCATTCACTGTTCGTCAGCTAAATATGTTCGAAGTGCATGGACTTTCACTGTGTTTTTGAAAGTTGAATATTCGTAAAATGTTGGTAACTGAAAAGGTTGGTAATTCTACTCAGGGCAATTTAAAAAACATCATTCATGTGTGATACCCAATTAATTATTTTTTGTTTCTGTGGGGATTATCTTTGGTAACATTGACTAGGATAGTTTCATGTTTGATTTTTCATCCACTATTCCCTACATTTGTGGTGATGTTGGCACAAGCTGGAGGAGCCAACCAATGAGTTGCTTTGGAGAGCCAATTTCACACAAACAGCATGTCAATATATGGAAGTAAGGCATAAGGCTTCTTCTATACATTCAAAATTTCTGATTTAAAATCCATGACTTTTGTTGGTAGAGTGGGATATTGTTTCACTGAAAATGCCAACTGAAAAATTGGACAAAATTGGAGGTGGACGGAGTTTTGACTGTTGGATAGAGATCTGGCGAGACTATTGCATTTTTGTGTTGGCGGGGGGGGAGGCTCATCACAATGCTGTGTCATTCAGGCTCTTGGTAGGCCAACAGTAGGCCTTCCACTTGGATCAAGGACCCCAGGGATGAAATTCCTGCCTGTTAAGAGCTGCTGATCTGTAAGAGGTTATAAGCCTTTCTATATTCAACTGTGCCACAGTTGAGTTGGTTGCTGCTATTGGTTGTAGAGCAATCTGAGACCTTGAATCAAGGAGGTCCTAGGCTTGGGTGAATGATGGCAAGAACAGCACAGCAAGGTGGGATTTGTAAGAGAGGAGGGTTTGAAGAACATGCCGCTAGTGGTGAGGGTGTCTATCAATGGTCTCCCCTTCCCAGTGTTGGGCTCTTTGATCAGGTTGAATGTAACAGCAAGATGAGATCCCTAAATGGGCACTGATTGTCCACTTAAGGGCCTTTTTGAGGAGGAGGAGGTTCATTATTCCTGTCCCTTCCTCCCACTAACTTAACCAAGATGAAGGTAACTTGACAGTGGGGTCCCTAGTTGCTATGCACCAGCTTCATTAAAGAGTACTCTGCCATGGAGTATGGTGAACAAATCATTGTGGTCACTACCTCAGTGATTGCTTGAGAACTTAAATAACTTGCAAGAGGCTTCTGGCATTAGATCCTATTAGCTTTAAGTAATAACTCGTTTAGTTATATGTCACTAGCCAACAGTTCGTTTTTTTTTAACATTCTAATAACAGCCAAGAGGAAAATCATGCTGTGTATATTAATCTTCTTTGAACAATTGCAACCTTTTATCAATTTAACATTTGGATTGTAATATGAGTGACACTTCAAAATTCTCATTTGTGATAAAGGTTTATATTACTGTTGATTGGGAATTTGGATTTTAAAATTAAGGTAAAATAGATTTTGCTTTCCTTTCTGTGAAAGTGAATGACTTGTTTTGTTTTAAAGCAGTTAGAAAGTCCAAACTTTGGAACTGAAAAGTAGTCTCTAGATCTCAGAGCTGGAAAGAGGGCTTTATGTCAGCAAAATGGGAAAGAGTCAGTTGCATAAGAAATCTTACAGTTGAGATAGGAGTTATACTTCTCTGGGTTATAGTTCAAGGATGTTTGCAGGAAAAATGTTGAATCTTGCTTTTCTTATCCAGAGTAATAAACTTTTGACAGCCTTATGACTATATTTGAAATCATCCATCACAGTAACCAAGTTGCAAAAATAACGCTTCTGATCTATCAGGCCTGGTCTCACTCTCGGTTATGACGTTGTCCAGTGTTACCGTCAGTTAGAATCATAAGTGTTAAGTGGGACTCTAGTGTTATATTGTGATGTTAAGGATCTGAGTCAAAGAATAAATCCCTTCTTTTTCCTAGAATGAAGTGTGCCTTCTAGTACCTGAATAACTTTATAAATTAATCATAATAGTTAACATGATTTATGATTGTAATTTCCAGGCCAATACCGAAGGAGAAAATTGTGCCCAATGTAAAACAGGGTTCTTCAACTTGCGCTCAGAGAATTACTATGGTTGTGAAAGGTGTTTCTGTTCAGGAGTATCTAGTGTCTGCGAAAGCTGTCAATGGAGATACGATAATGTAAGTGCTATCAAGTGACAAGATAACATTTGTCTAATATCTATGTTTTACTGCTGTTGAGCAGTGTGGGTTAATGTTTTGTGCTTACACTAAAGTCAGAGAGCTTATCCATTAACCATGGATTTTGGGAAATCATGATTGAATTTTACATAGTTAGAAAATTATTGCTGCTGTGACCAGGGCTTCTTTAGACATGTGGCTGGTAGTAATTGATCTTAGAGAAATATTGCTTTACTTTTCTCTGTGCAAATCATATCAGTAAGACATATTTGAGAGCAATACCACATTGCCAATTAGGTTTGACTGATTAACTCCTGTAAATTGAGTGAACCTAATTGGAAACTCAACATCCATCAGTGTTAATTCATCCTCAATCAACTAAAGGATATCATCTGTGATAGATTTACTGTTCTCCCCAGGAGGTTGTTGTGGTACAGCAGTTGTGCCCTTACCTCTGAGGCCCAGGTTTGAGTCTCACCAGCTCCAGTGCTGTCTAGTAATATTCATCAGCAGGTCAATTAGGGAATGCCTTCTTTTCACTTCCCTAGATATTCAGCTAAGGCTGATAAATTCACTACACCATACTAACCCTCAATGCACATGGCATTTGAAATCCTTGGGGGGGGGGGGGGTGGTGAAATAATTTGGATAAAAATAAGCTTTAGTGTCTAGTCAGTCAGTGTAAATGAAGACATAAAGGGCTTTGAATTTCCAAGAGTATGTTCCCTTTAACTTTGGAAAAGGACCGATGTAAGCAGACAAGGGGAGAGAGCTGTTTATTGCAAATTATGGCTTTTTTTTATCTGGAGGATTTGGGGTTTGAGTAAAGTGAGCACTGGGGAATGGTAAAACCCTTGCAGAACTTCAGGACATAGATCTTTAGAGAGGTGTGTTTGATCACCATGTTGTACTGTGTGTTTTTAAAATTAAAAATGCAATAATGTTCAAATATGTTTATCGATGTAAGGTACATGCTAGCAGTAAGATATCTAGCCAAATTTGATAAAAGTAAATAAAGCATTTTTTTCCGTAAATTTTGCTTTTTTAGGTGACTGACATGTTTGGTTGGTTCCTCACGGATTTAGAAGGTATTTCAAACATCCTGCCGAGGCAGGAGTTCTTGGTTAGACAGCAGCAGGTGATCATAAATGAAGATAAAGATAGACGGGTTTTATCTTGGCAGTACTACTGGAGCGCGCCAAGTGCATATTTGGCCCGTAAGGTATCTAATTTTAAAGTTTCTCAGTATTTTAAACTGTTTTTTGGCTGCAACTGCTCCTACAGGTGTCATTATGGAAGTAATTTGATCCTTCCCTTGCAGTACGGCTCAGCCAAGGTTACTGTGATCACTTTGCTCACTGCCATTTATATCTCTCTGCTGTGGAATTTTCTTGAAATCTCTGCTCATAAGAATATAAGAACTAGCAGCAGGAGTAGACCATCTGGCCCTTTCAGCCTGTTCCACCATTCAATAAGATCACAGCTGAGCTTTTCATGGCATACTGGCACAATGGTTAGCACTGCTACCTCACAGTACCAGAGACCTGGGTTCAATTCCTGCCTCGGGTGACTGACTGTGTGGAGTTTACACATTCTCCCTGTGGTTTCCTCCCACAGTCCAAAAATGTACAGGTTAGGTGAATTGGCCATAGTGTTAGAGGAATGGGTGTGAACTTGTTGGGCCAAAGTGCCTGTTTCCCCACTGTAAGTAATAATCTACCTTAAAAAAAATTCCACCTCTCTCACCAGAACCATTAATTCCTCTACTGTTCAAAGAATTATTTATCTTAGCTTTAAAACGATTCAATGGGGAAGCCTCAGTCACTTTACTGGGCAGGGAATTCCACAGATTCACAACCCTTTGGGATGAAGAATTTTCTTCTCAATTCATCTGCTATATCTGCTCCTCCAAGTTTGAGGCTTTGCCCTCTTCTTCTAGTTTCACCCATCAATGGAAACAACCTCCATGTTTCTATCTTATCTATTCCCTTCATAATTTTACATGTTTCTGTAAGATTACCCCCTCATTCTTCTGAATTCCAATGAACATAACCCCAGTTTACTCAGTCTCTCCTCATAAGCCAAATCCCCAACTCCGGAATCAACCTAATTAACTTTCGCTGGAACCTCTCTAGTGCCAGTGCATTCTTTCTCAAGTAAGGAGACCAAAACTGCACACAGTACCCCAGGTGTGGCCTCACCAACACCTTAAACAGTTGCAACATAACCTCCCTGTGTTTAAACTCAATTCCTCTAGCAATGAAAGACAAAATTCCATATGCCTTCTTAATTACCTGTTGTATCTGCAGACCAACCTGGGCAGAAGGATATCCAGGTCCCTTTGCATAGCAGCATGCAGTTTTTTTACCACATAGATAATAGCTTGTTTTACTGTTATTCCTACCAAAATGGATGACTTTACATTTATCAACATTGGGTTCCATCTGCCAGGCCTTTGCTCACTCACTTAAGCTATATTCCTTTGCAAACTTTCACAATCCTCTGCACACTTTGCTCTACCACTCATCTTAGTGTCACCCGTAAACATTAATCTACTACAAGCGGTTACCGACACCAAGACATCAATGTAAATTGTAAATAGTTGTGATCCCAACACTAATCCCTGAGACACACCACTAGTCACCAATCATCAACCAGAAAAGCACTCAATTATCCCCAGCCTATAATTCCCCAGCTTTTGTGTACCTCCTTTTTCAAGCAGTGGTATCACTTTTGCGTTTTCCAATCTGCTGGAAATGCTCCAGAGTCCAGCGAATTTTGGAAAATTACCATGAGCGCAATTGTTATTTCCCCTGCCATCTTTTTACTATCCTGGGTTGCATTCCATCAGGGCCAGCAGAACGTGTCTACCATTAACTCTGTTAGCTTTCCCAACACTACCTCCTTTGAAATAATAATCTCTTTTGGGCCCTCACCTATCTTAGTCTCCTTGTCATCAGTTACTGGTATGTTATTCATGTCCTCCACTGTGAAGAGTGACACAAAATACCTGTTCAATACCTTGGCTATTTCCTCATTTCCCATTATTACATTCCCCATCTCATCCTCTGTAGTACCAATGTTTACCTTAGCCACTCTTTTTCATCTTATATATTGTAGAAACTTTTGCTATCTGTCTTTATATTTTGAGCTAGTTTACTCTCACAATCTATCTTACTTTTCTTTATGGCTTTTTCATGTGGCTTTCTGTTGACCTTTAAAGTTTTCCCAATCTTCTAGTTTCCCAATTGTCTTTGCCACTTTGTATGCCTTGTCTTTCTATTTCATACCCTCCCATATTTCCTTAGACATCCGTGGCTGATTACCCCTTTTCTTGCAGTCCTTCCTTTTCGCTGGTGTATACTTTTGCTGCGCACTTTGGAAAATTGCTTTGAAAGTCCTCTGCTGTTCCTCAAATGTTCCACCATAACGTCTTTGCTTCCAGTCAACTTTCACCAACTCCTCCCTCATCCTAGTGTAGTCTCCATTGTTTAAAGCATAGGACCCTGGTAGTGGGATTTTATTTTCTCACTTTCCATCTGTACTATAAGTTCAACCGTACTGTGATCACTCCTTCCAAAAGGATTCCGAACGATTACATCATTAATTATTCCTGTCTCATTATACATAACCAGATTTAGTATAGCTTGCGCCCTTGTCTGTTCCATAACATACTGTTTAAGAAAACTCTCGCGGATACATTCAATGAACTCCTTCTCAAGGCTGCCTTGACCAACCTAGATTGATCAATCGGCATGTCAATTAAAATCCCCGATGATAATTGCTGTACCATTTTCACAGGCATTAGTTATTTCTTTGAATATTGCCCACCCCAATGTGATGTTATTATTTCATAGCCTATAGACTACACCTATCAGTGACTTTTCTTCTTAGAATTTCCACTCAATTTCTAATTTCCATTCAAATTAATTCAACCTTATTCTCCTTAGAACTTCTATCATCTCTCACCGCTGCCCTGATGTCATCCTTAAAATCAGAGCTACACTGCCACCCCCACCCCCCTTCCCACCCGCCCCTTACCTTCCTAATTGTCCTTTTGAATAGTCTGATAACCCGAATAGTTAGTTCCCAGTCACAGAGCCATAGAGATGTACAGCATGGAAACAGACCCTTCGGTCCAACCTGTCCATGTTGACCAGATATCCCAACCCAATCTAGTCCCATCTGCCAGCACTCTGCCCATATTCCTCCAAACCCTTCCTGTTCATATACCCATCCAGATGCCTCTTAAATGTTGCAATCGTACTAGCCTCCACCCACTTCCTCTAGCAGCTCATTCCATACATGTATCACCCTTTGTGTGAAAAAGTTGCCCCATAGGTCCCTTTTATATCTTTCCCTTCTCACCCTAAACCTATGCCCTCTAGTTCTGCACTCCCCCATCCCAGGGAAATAACCTTATATATTCATCCTATCCATGCCCCTCATGATTTTATAAACCCCTATGAGGTCACCCCTCAGTCTCCAATGCTCCAGGGAAAACATCCCAGCCTATTCAACCTCTCCTTATAGCTCAAATCCACCAACCCTGGCAACATCCTTGTAAATCGTTTCTGAACGCTTTGAAGTTTCAGAACATCATTCCGATATTACACACAATATTCCATGACCATCCTGCAACCATGTCTCCATAATGGCCACTAAATCCTTTACATTTGCAATGATTTGTGCTGTTAACTCATCTACCGTGTTTTGAATGCTCGAAGCATTCAGATGAAGTGTCTTGATGCTAGTTTTTATACTTTTTGAATTCTAGCATCTCCGTAAATAATATCTCTTGAGATTTCCTTTTAACTTCTTTCAACAAAGCTCTGCTTCATCAACTTCAATTTTCCCTGTACATCCTGCACAGTCTATGCAAAAGTTGGCTTCACTGAGTTATTTTGTGTGTGTGTGTGTGTGTGCGTGTGTGTGTGTGTGTGTGCGTGCCTATGTTGGAGTGTGTGTGTGTGTACACAGCCTTAAAAAAGAATAGAAGAGACTATGCACTTAAGTAAATGCCCTGTACAATCCAAAGCCAAGTAAGAGGACCGTGAACAGAATGGTGGCCTAATCATTAGCACTGCTGCCTTACAGCGCTAGGGACCCAGGTCAATTCCACCTTCGTGCAACTGTCTGTGTAGAGTTTGCAAATTCTATCTATGATCCCGTTTCCTCCGCCAGTCTAAAGTTATGCAGGCTCAATGGATGAGCCATGCTAAATTGCCCATAATGTGCAGGCAAGGTGGAGTAGTTGTGGGAAGGGTTACAGGGTTACAGGGATGGGGTAGGAAAGGGTGGGATGCTCTTTGGAGGAGAGGGCTTGATAGGATGCTTCCACACTGTAGGGATTAAATGACTATTCTTTGTCTGTCATTATAATAAATACACATTTCTCAGAATGTCAACTCTCTTATTAGAGCTTTGAACTATTTCAAGAGTATATGAATTTCAGGTCAACCATTAATTATGCAAAATAACAACTCTGTCTGATTTTCTGCTGTTAAGGCAGTTCTCCATAATCTTTAAGTGGTGGGTTACATTGCCTGCATGTATGGTTCATGGAAATTCAATAAGCACAACCAGTCAGGCTGTGTTGGCTGTTGATTTTCTTGACATAGCTCCCATCATTTGGTATCCCTCGTTTGAAGGTTTTTGAGAAAACGATCTTTTTTTCCTTTGCTTGTGAAATGTGAGCATTGCAGGAAAGACCAGCTGTTATTTAGCATGAAGAGATTGCAGTCAGTTGCTGTATTGTTTTTGCAAAGTTTTGGCTGCATTCGATTTCGCAGAATGTTAAAGGATGGTTCAACTCTATTTTTGCAAGTGGTTGATGTCTGGCGCAGTGACACGTGAATATTACCTGCCACATTCCAACTTCAGTGAGAATATTGTCCAGGTATTGCAACATGTGGGCTCTGACAGTCTCATTATCAATAGTCAGGCTTTCATTTATTCATGTCATCTGGTTTGCTAGCTGGTTGTAATCATTTGCTGGAATGAGCTGTAAGTACCTGTGGATACAATTATGGAACAGCAAGGAAGTTCAGGTTGTAATTAGGAAGGCCAGTGGGAAGTTGACTTATATTGTAAGGGATGGAGTATAAAGATAAGGAAACATTGCTGCAACTCTAGAGGATATTATTGTGATCACACACAAAACTCTGTGCGGTTTTGACTTCTCACGTTGGGAAGGTTATACTTGCATTGCAAGTTGTTCAAAAGTGGTTTAGTAGGTTAATTCCTGAGATAATCTTATGAATAAAGAAAGAGCAAGTTCGGTCTATGATCATTGAAGTTTGGAAGAATGAGAACTGATTCTAATAAACCCTTATTGAAACACATAAAATACTGAGAGGATGTGCCAGGAAAGATGTTGAATGGATGTTCTCTCTCATGGATGGGGTGGGATAAGGTGCACAATTTTAAAATGATGGGCATTTAAAATGGCATTGAGGAGCAACTTTGATTTTGGAACTCTCTCACGGTGCAGGTTAGGTCATTGAATACATTCAAGACTGAGTTATACAGATTTTTTTACGAATAAGAGTGTAAAGGTTAACTGGGCGTGGGCAAGAAAGTGCTGGTAAGGCACGCACAATCAAATCAGCTGTAATCCTTTTGAATTATGGCACAAGTTTGGTGGGTGAATGGACTATTCCTGTTCTTATTTTTAATAATCTCATGAAAGCACACAGCCCAATCTGTCTCCATTGGGAAAGAATATTGCAATAAAAGTAAAAACTTATACAGTCAAACTCTGGTCAAAAATAAAAAAATTGTGATGTGCCTAAGATATATTGGCCATAACATCACTGTGTTCTTCATCAATATATTTTATGTTACCTTCCCTCCCAGATGTTTATAAGTGAAATATTGCTGAAAGGAGAGACATTAGTGAATTTTTATATCTTGCATCCATCAGGAAAACATAAGAATGTCTAACTTCAAATCATTCCAACATTTCACAGGTGTTGCCATGACAAAAAGCAATTGGGATCTATAGGGTCCTCAAGTTCCCAGGTAATTCAAATCTGAGTCAATATGCCAACCAATCAACTCCTTTTTCTCCTGCAGTATAAATTATGGTGATCATTTGACGCTTGGCATTCAACGTTCTTGTGTTTGTCATCATAAGAAAGGCAAACTGCTTCGGAAGCTTGTAACTTTTGTCAGCAATGGTTATACGTTGCATAACATGATGAATATTTATGAGAAGAATGTTTTCTGTACTCAAATTTGGGGTCTGTCATGCAGAATAATCTGCTTATGCTTCAATATTTAAATGAATTTCCTGCCTATTCATAGGCACACTTCCTGTTCTAGATATTACATGCTAGAAATTGATGTGCAATATTAAGTGGGCAGATACTCTGTAAAATGAGCTAACCTGATTATAAAGTGTGTCCTAGAAATCCATAATATGAAGACAGTAGTGAATCGATGATTTTAATTCCAGTGTACTCATGATGCACTGAGCTGGGAATGCATTTGGGGTGTGGAAAACTTTGCAAAAACTGAAAGATTTTCTTGTATAACTAAGTCAGTAGAATTTTCATGGTCAATTCATTATGGAAATGATGACTAATTAACTCAGTATTGAATAAATTAAGTCAGGTTTTGTCAACTAGTTCAGTTATTTTTCCAAGTCAAATTAATAATTTAATTTTTTTTTCCAGAAAAAATGTGTAACATATTTGAGCATATTTATTTTCACATTATTATGTGAAAGATAATTAGCTGCTTAACACCTGTCATTAAATCATACAAAATGATAGATAATAATCAAGAAGAAAAAATAACACACTTCATGTGGGGATAGTACTGCAGCTTTAATGACTTTTCTATTTTGTTTGATACTTCCAGGAAGGGGCAACAAATTGTTTTGCAAGTATTAATATTCCTTTTTGGAATGTAAGGGAGTATCATTCACATTCATGTGGCACACAAACAGTGATTAATATTTTATAAATTAGCTTAAAATTGGAAGTGTAATGACTGAGAGCAAGCCAAATCACAATGAAAGATACCATAGCAATTATGTACATGTATATTTATATATGTATACTGTCTCTTGGATGAGTAGCAACCTATTATCAGTAATAGGCTATTATGATGATAGATAACCTATCTTTTGAGATTCTAGCTTAATGCACACTCCAGCAGTTTCACCCAAACCTCGAACATTAGCTATCATCTTTAGATTGACGAGAATGACAGCAGTGTGTGGCATGTCTGCATGGATAGCTACAGACATTTACTTTTATCTGACTGAATACATTTAATGCAATCCACTTGAAAAATGCAAAATGTCCCTTTCGGAGCAACTCACAACCCATCATTTCACAAAACACTATTTTCAGCAAAACCTAAAGGACACCTCACTAGGTGTCTGATTCGTTACTGAGTTGAAAGTGAACTTAAAAGTTTGCTGTGCTTTAAAGAATATATACACAATGTCCACTGCTTGTGCCATGCAGTTATCACAAAATGGAGCTGACCAATTGGCATTTCCGTTGATATCAGTTGTAATTGCAAGGTGCTGCTTATTACTCATAATCCTGTCTACGGCATAATATCTTTTTACAGGCTTCACAGCTTTAATAATTGCAGGATTTAATCTCTTATCCTAGTTCAGGACACAGCATGCGAGTTTATTTTTCTTATTCTGCTGGTTTCCTTTCCCACTATGCATTCAGTTGGCTTAAAGGTCAGCTTCACATGGGAGAGCCAATCAAGCATCTCAAAGAAGCACAACATTGGAGAATAGAGATAGCCCAAAGGTCAAACAATCAGCTGACCAAATGCTGAATGCAATGCAGCATAAACTTCTCATATGAATGCCCATGTCATTCCAGTCTTCTCCTGTTGAGGCAGATAAGGACTTCAGTGTTCCATTAGATTTTTTTTCTCTATTGTTCCCATACAATTAGACATGTTGAAAGAAAACCCAGGAGACAGGGGCTAGTGGAACTGAGTATGGATATTGAAATAATCTTGCCAGATAGTAATATATTTGTCCATTTGTCTCTCTCCTTATAATTAGTACACAAGTGTCAAATGGCATGGAGGAAAAGGGTGTCTCTGCAGCTACAAGAATGCAGTGTCTAGCAGACCTGTGCTAACAGTGATTAATGATCATTGCTATCTTTTGATTGTTACAGAGCATGTAATCACCTCCCATTCTCCAACCACTGGGAGAGAACTTCACTTCAAAACAAAATTAAGAAGTACAGATAGTTCTCCTATAATGCTGTAATTGTATTGCTGTGTGACGTTGTGTTATGGAAAATCACGTAAGAAAAATAATGGAACCTGTAGGAAAAACAGGGTTGGGGCAAACCACCAAAAACATCAGTTAAAAATCAAAATAAACATAGCAGTTAATCTAATGTAAATGATAGCACAATCTAAGTAAAATTTTAAATCATATATTTCAATGAAAGAATACAGTAAATTTAATATTTGAAGGGGCTTCTGAATTGAAAAACAGCACTGGCCCTGTTGCTGAATTCAATGCTATTTAAATGCTCTCACGGCTTCTAACTTTCGTTTCCAGCTAGGAAAACACTTCATAATGTGAATAAAGACATTCAAACTATGGGATTTCTCCCCAACAAACTTATTCCCAAAAACATTTCCAAAGAGAAAGAAAAAATAGCAGGAAGTTTTCTCTTGGCGCGAGTCAAGGCTCCTTTTTTTGAGAGGTGCCCAAAGGGCTGGGATGCTGTGAGCGGCTGGAGGTTTTGAAGGATTTGGGGTTTCAGAATGAGAGTCCAAGACTCTCAGATTCTCTCTCTCCTGACCGCCCCCCCCACCCCTTTCAAATGGAACTTGGGTCAGGCATAACTTGGGGATGAGTGAGGTGGGGAGAGTTGAGGGTCGCCAATGGCTCGTCCTAGTGTCACACCTTCCCCCTTCCACACACATACAACCTCTCTTGTAAAATTGCTGAGTGTTGAAGCTTCAGGCAGCCAGCAACTGAGCCTCTGCTTAACAAAATACCCTACTTACTCTCCAACACTCACTAAACATTGCTGCATTTGCACCTTTGTTTGCTCCCTAACTCTCCCTCTCTGTCTTTCTCTCTCTATCTCTCTTTGTCTCTCTGTCTGTCTGTCTCTCTCTCTGTTTCTCTCTCTCTCTCTCTCTCCCTCTCTCTCTCTCTCACACACACACACACACACACACTCTATCTCTGTCTGTTTCCCTCTGTCTCTGTCTGTCTGTCTGTCTCTCTCTCTCTCTCTCACTCTCTCTCTCTCTCTCTCTATCTATCTCTATGTCTCTCTCTCTCTTGCCACCTACTCCTTGCCTCGCTCCCCTACCCTCCCCAACTTGGTGCATGATCCCAGTAAGCATTCCGACAAAGTATTCTAATGCTCACTTCCCCTGAGTGCAATGGGAGTTGATCTGAGATGGAGTTCTTTGTCAATTTGGTGGAGAGTGGTGTGGTGTTACCCCTGAAACAATTAAACTGTTAGCCCTGGGAGCAGGTTCGAGGCTGTCAGTTTGTCAGGTGGTAGGCGAGGTGTCAAATAAGAGGGCTGCTTTATCCTGATGGTGTTGAGTTTCTTGAGTGTAGTGGGACATGCATTCATCCAGGTATGTGGAAAGTATTCCATCAAACTGCTGATTTGTGCTTTCAAAATGGTGGAGAGGCTTTGGCAGATATCATCTGTTATGATACAATCTGGTATGGTATTCCTAGGCTCTAATCTGATGTTGTAGCCACAGTATTTGTATAGCTAGCGCAGTTTCTGATGGATGGTAAATCCTTGCACAAGGATATTGATAGAGGACCATATTGTGACTTTTATGTCAATGAACATCAAAAGACAATAGTTAGCTTCTGTCTTGTTGGATGTTGTCTTTGCCTGCCACTTCCATGCTGCAAGCTGCACTGTCATGTATAAGAACACCGTGAGGGCAGAGCTGGATGGTAGGGATTGTGCTAATGTAGCAATGGGCTCCTCCCAGCGGGTCGCCTCCTCCCTTCCTGTCTAAGGTAAGAACACAGTGATCTGCCAGGTTTCTTCTTTAAAGGTTTGGATGGTGAAGTATTTGTTAACTATGTTCAAGAAAATTTTCTTTATCAATATGTCAATGTTCCTTTTAAAGAAGGAAGAAAACTTGACCTTCTCTTGGTAATAAGGCAAGGCAAATGACTGAAGTGATAATAGGGGAACATTTTGGGTCTTGTGATCAAAATTCTAAAAATAGCTATGGAAAAGGATAAGCCTTCCATAAAAGTCAATGTTTTTTAATTGGAATATGGCAAATTCAAATGGTATGGAGCAAAGATGTTCAAAAATTGATTGGAGTAGACAGTTTGTAGGTAAAGGAACTTCTGCTAAGTGGGAGGCTTTTACAATTGTGATAATGAGAGTTCAGAGGCATTATATTCCTGTTAGTGTGAAAGATAAGGCTAGGGAATCATGGATGAATAAAGATATTGAGGCCCTAGTTAAGAATAAAAAGAATCATATAAGAAATATAGACAACTAGGTTCAAATGAATCTCTTGAATAGTATAAAGAGTGTAAGAGCACGCTGAAGTTTGAAGTCAGGATGGTAAATAGGGGATATGAGATGGCCTTGACAGATAAGGTTAAGCATAATTTAAAGAGATTCTACAAGTATGTTAGGAGCAAGAGAGCAACTAGAGAAAGAGCTGGGCCCATTAAAGATCAAAGAGGTCATCTTTGTGTTGAACCTCAGGAGGTGGGAGAGATATTAAATGAATATTTTGTGTCAGTTTTTACTGTGGAGAAAGAAATAGAAGATAGAGACCTCCGGGAAATAAATATTGATGTTTTGAAAGCATTTCACATTACAGAAAAGGAAGTTCAGGACGTCTTAAAGAATATAAAGGTGGATAAATCTCTGGGACCTGATCCAGTGTATCCCAGAATGCTGCAGAAAGTTAGAGAAGAAATTGCCAGGCCCTGGCAGAAATATTTGCCTCATCCATAACTACAGGTGAGGTGCTGGCTGACTGGAGAGTGGCTAATGTTATGCTTTTGTTTAAGAAAGGATGTAAGGAGAAACGTGGGACCCTATAGACCTGTGAGTCTGACTTCGGTTGTGGGTAAGATGTTGGAGGTGATTCTGAAAAATAAGATTTATATGCAGTTGAGGAGGCAAGGGCTCATTAAGGGTAGTCAGCATGATTTTGTACGAGGAAAATCGGATCTCACAAACTTGATTGATTTTTTGAGGAAGTAACCAAGAAGATTGGTGAGGGCAGAGCGGTCAAAGAACTTAGTAGAGCCTTTGACAAGGCTCCACATGGTAGACTAATTAGTAAAAGTAGCTCACATTGGGATTCAGCTTGAGCTTGACAATTGGATACAAAATTGGCTTAGTGGCAGAAGACAGAGAGTGATGGTGGAGGGAAGTTTTTCACAATGCAGGCCTGTCACCAGTGAAGTTCCACGGGGATCAGTGCAGGATCCATTTTGCTTATCATTTACATAAATGACTTAAATGAGAATGCAAAAGTCATGTTTAGTAAGTATGCAGATGGCACCAAAATTGGTGGTAGAGTGGACGGTGACAAAGGATATCTAAGATTACAAAAAGATCTTGATCAGTTGGATCAATGTACTTCAAAGTGGCAGATGGAAATTATTTTGGATTAATGCGAGGATTTGCATTTTGGTAAAACAAACAAGGGGACGACTTACTCAATCAAAAGTAGGGCTTGAGTAGTGATGGAGAACAGGGAGACCTAGGGATTCATGTACATAATTCTTAGCAGTTTGCTTCACATGTAGACAGGGTAGTTAAGAAGATGTTTGACAAGCTTGCTTTTATTGCTCAGACCTTTCAGTATAGGAGTTGGGACATCATGTTGACGTTGTAAACTACATTGGTGAGGCCACTTCTGGAGTGCTGTGACCAGAACTGTAACATCCTGTTATAGGCAAGATATTAGTAAGCTGGAGATGTTTTGGAAAAGACTTACCAGTATGTTGCCGATAATGAAGGGTTTGAGTTATAAGGAGAGGCTGGATATGCTGGAACCTTTTTCACTGGAAGGTAGGAGGATGAAGGGTGACTTTATAGAGGTTTATAAAATAATGAGGGATATAGATAAAGCGCATGACAGGTATCTTTACCCTAGGGTGGGGAATTTCAAGAATAGGGGACATATCGTCATGGTGAGAGGAGAAAGATTTAAAAAAGACATGGGGGCAACTTTTTCACACAGAGTGATTTGAATGTGAAATGAACTTCCAAAGGAAGTGGTGGATGTGGGTGCAGCTACAATACTTAAAAGACATTTGGGTAAGTAAATGAATAGCAAAGGGTTAGAAGGATATGAGTCAAGCAGCAGCAGGTGGCACTAGTTTAGTTTGGGATTATAATTGGCATGGACTGGTTGGACTGAAGGGTCTGTTTCCATTGCTGTATGATTCCAAGACTGTATGGGTCTTGCCCCAAACCTATCCCATCAAGCTCAAAATTGAAGACAGGCGAAATGTAGCCCTTAAATGGCCATTAATTGGTGACTGAAAGGCTTTAAACTGGGCAAAGCCATGTGGGCTGCCTTAAGCCTTTGCTGTGTTTAATATTAGTCAATCACATTTAGGCACGAAGGTAATGGGAACATCATTCAACACATTTGAAAAATAGAAGGTCAGCTATGCAGTATTATTGCGTAAAGCAAAGGCTTGAAGGATCAGACATCTCTAGATCTAGCTTTTCATGAAGAAATGATAAGGCACACAGGTCATTACGTGCAGATTGAGAGCTCAATGTTTCTTTTATTCTGAGGGCTGTTTCTCAAATTTCCTTGGGATCTACATTTTGATTTTTGATAGGTTCCTTCTGGCTTCAAGGCACCTTAAATTTAAATGAATAGGTTAGAAGGCGAATTGCTCTCGAAGTTGAAATTTGCAACCTTAGTCCTTGACTGCATGAAAGAATATTAAAGAAATGAGAAAAATGAAGCTGGGCATACAGTCACGGATATAACAACAATTAAACATTTTTTTCTGTATTCACCTCTCTAGCGTCTGCCTTTCAGTTCACGCCACCTCTCCCACCCAGCCTCACTCCCACCTTCTCAGTTTCCTCCAGTTGCTGACCTTAAAGCAAATTCAAGATCAGGAAAGTCAGAATTTTCTAATTGACTAAACTCCCAATTTATTTTATATACGTCTTATTTGGAGAAAAAAAACGTACATTTTGACAACCAAAAAATGCTTGCGTTCAACGAGTGCTTCAATTATTGAAACGTTAAAAGAAAAGTTTAAGCGGAGATTGGGGGAGAGGGGGTAGGCAGAGAAACCTCCAATATTGTACAGAAGCTGAATTTGATCCAGTATGGCTTCCTGACACCCCCCTGATGAACTGAAAATACAAGCGCAGAAACATTTCTTTTGGTCAAAATGGAAGATCAGCAATTCTGGAATTATTGCACCTGTAATTCATGTCTTGGTCGCCATATCCTACAAAATTTCAGAATGGGGAAACAAATTTAAACAGGATCGCCTATATCTTTACAGTTTTGCGGGCTACTAGAAACTCTTCGGTAGCAGATTCGCTTAGCATCCGTTTATTTTTAGTGCTGATCGGAACCCATTCCTTGGGCTTTTAACTTTTTGGATTAGGCAGAAAGTGGGTGGGGGCAGTCACCCTGTGCCATTCCAGCCTTAGAGATTAGACTTTATTGTCACATGTACTCAAGTACAAAAGTACAGGAGTCCAGAGAAAAGTTTTCAATGTCACTGCTCACAGTGCCATCTTAGGTATAGGTCAATAGGTACAAGAACGAGGTAGAAAGAAATAAGGAATAAGTTAAAAGTTAAACATTATAGTCACTCTCAGTATAATGTAAAAACAAAGAAATAAAGTTAAAAGTTAAATGTTGTAGTCCTTCTTAGTATTAAGCTGAAAAATAAAGAAATATAGCGACAGGGTTAGTCCTAACCCTATCACATCCTCCTAAAGCAGTTGAGGGCTGTATAAGTGTATATAAATTGAATTACATTGACAGCACTCCAAAGAACAGGGTAGGATCCATCCCACTTGGCAGACGTTGCTCTGTAATCTTTCCTTTGAGGGGGACGTCTAAGCCGAGCAGAAGAGTTTCTTAGAGTTCACCGAGAAAGTCAAGGCTGCCTTGAGCTCTTCCCAACATTCCTTTCTAAATTCTGAGTAGAATCGTGTCAGAATTAGAAAAGTTAACTTTGTTTCCCTCCACAGATTCTGCCAAACCTGCTCACTTTCTCCAGCACCTCCTGTTTTACAAATCTCCAGCATCCACTGTATTTTGCTTTTATTACATTTCATATTTATTCATTGGATGTGGGTATTATAGAGTCATAAAGTTGTACAGCATGGAAACAGACCCTTCGGTCCAACCTGTCCATGCCGACCGGATATCCCAACCCAATCTAGTTCCACCTGCCAGCACCCGGCCCATATCCCTCCAAAGCCTTCCTATTCATATACCCATCCAAATGCCTTTTAAATGTTGCAATTGTACCAGTTTCCACCACATCTTCTGGCAGCTCATTCCAAACACATACCACCCTCTGCATGAAAAGGTTGCCCCTTAGGTCTCTTTTATATCTTTCCCCCCTCATCCTAAGCCTAGATCCTCTAGTTCTGTACTCCCCGACCCCAGGGAAAAGACTTTGTCTATTTATCCTATCTATGCCCCTCATAATTTTGTAAATCTCAATAAGGTCACCCCTCAGCCTCTGATGCACCAGGGAAAACAGTCCCAGCCTGTTCAGCCTCTCCCTTTAGCTCAGATCCTCCAACCCTGGCAACATCCTTGTAAATCTTTTCTGAACCCTTTCAAGTTTCACAACATCTTTCCAATAGGAAGGAGACCAGAATTGCACACAATATTCCAACAGTGGCCTAACCAATGTCCTGTACAGCCACAACATGACCTCCCAACTCCTGTACTCAATACTCTGACCAATAAAGGAAAGCATACCAAACGCCTTCTTCACGATCCTATCTTGCGACTCTACTTTCAAGGAGCTATGAACCTGCACTCCAAGGTCTCTTTGTTCAGCAACACTCCCTAGAACCTTGCTGTTAAGTGTATAAGTCCCGCTAAGATTTGCTTTCCCAAAATGCAGCATCTCGCATTTATCTGAATAAAACTCCATCTGCCTTTTCTCACCCCATTGGCCCACCTGGTCCAGATCCTGTTGTAATCTGAGGTAACCCTCTTCGCTGTCTACTACACCTCCAATCTTGGTATCATCTGCAAACTTACTAACTGTACCTCTTATGCTCACATCCAAATCATTTATGTAAATGACAAAAAGTAGAGGACCTAGCACTGATCCTTGTGGCACTCCACTGATCACAGGCCTCCAGTCTGAAAAACAACCCTATACCATCACCCTCTGTCTTCTGCCTTTGAGCCAGTTCTGTATCCAAGTGGCTAGTTCTCCCTGTATTCCACGAGATCTAACCTTGCGCCCATGTCTCCCATGGGGAACCTTGTTGAACGCTGGAATGCTGGAAAGATTATTTGCTACCCATCCCTGGTTGCTCTTGAGAACATGGAGTTAAGTCCCTTTCTTGAACTGCCTCAGTCCATGGTGGTATACCCATAGTCAGCCCTCAAGACCATGTGAGAACCCCGCCCTTTGAGCTAACTGTTGTGTGATTTTCACCAGACACTGCCACTTACTTTGATACAGCTGAACATCCAGCTATGGATTATAAATGAGGCCTGTGGGTAAAAAATGTCTACACATGAAACTTGTGACAGTAGAGGCAATTTTATTGGTCCTTGATTGTACTTAAAGCTGATGGGAGATGGGGTGTATTCAAAGTCTGAGTGAAACGTGAATGTGTGTAGAATTCTCCCATTTGCATTCAGTCAGAGAAAAAAAGTCAGCACTCCTCTTGAATGGATTTCGCCTCACAGAATTATTAAAGCACAGAAGGAGCCCATTCAGCTTCTGTGTTTGCATTGACCCTCTAACTTAAAGAATCTTGTGCTATTTTCCCATCTTTGCTCCCAAATCCTGCATGTTCTGCTTTTATTAAAAAATTGTATTTTGATTTCATTTTCAATTTCTTAATTGAATCTATTTCTACCATGCCGTTAGGCAGTGCTTTCCAAACTTTAGTACCTTGCTATCTGAAAATCTTTATCTCACATTTTTTTTTGCCAGTTATAATAACTCTGTGCCCTCTTGCTCCCAATTCTTTCATTAATGAGAACAATTTCCCCCTATTCTGTGCAGAATGCTCGCGACTTTGAATATTTTTACCACATACCCTCTCAGCTTTCTCTTTTCTGAGGAAAACAGCCCTGACTTCTCTGGTTTATCTCATACTGAAGTTCCCCATCTTTGGGAACCGTTCTCATCAATCTTTTCTGATTTCTGTATGCCTTACCTACAATGTACTGCTCAAACCAAATGCAGTACTTCAGCAGAGGCTGAACTAGTGTCTTATAGAGGGTCAGCATAACCTCCAGGCTCAGTCAGGCCAGAATATTGTGTGCTTTATTAAATGGTCTCTCAGTCTGACCTGCTCCCATCAACAAAACATGCACATATCCACCAGGTTATGCAAATCTTTTGGAGATGCACTCTTTATTTTCTATTGTTCTTGCTACCATTCTTGAGAGAATGTCCTGTCATCTAGACTTGCTTATTTGAAGACCAAATTGCAGGCAAATATGCTTTGGAATAAACTTTAGAGCCTTCAGTGTCGCTGACTGGTACCCCATTAAAGGCTTCAACCTGTATCCCATGCAGCAGTTCAACTTCGCAGAAGAGTAAAATGATCTTTGGTGTACTTACATCTTGGCATAACCATCTCCTCTTTGAAGTTTTACGTTCTTTGTGCTCTGCACTTCCAGTGAAACCTGTCTCAGCATTATCAAACACGTGTTTTTGTGCGTGGCCAGATTCTTCAGAAATTCTGTTTAAATAAACTGCTTCAGTATTGGTGCAAATTGCTTCACCAGTTCCTTTCATGTTATGTACACCCCTATAGTTCTGGATTTGGGACTGACTTCGCAGGCTTTTTACCTTCACTGCTTGAATAGTCCTTTCAATGTGCATGGAATATGTAATTGGGCAAGCAAAGTGGAGTACTGCTGTAAACCTGAGGCCTACAAAGCAGTAATAACCCCTCTCTTCTTGTCCTTAGAGGTGGTAAATAAAGGGCAGTGAAAACAGAGATTGGAGGCACATAAGTCTCCATTTCACAAATATTCTGCTTGTGTGCTTCAGCTTGCTAAGTATTACATACTCAAGCAGCATAGTATTCCAGAATTCCATTGAACTCTCTGCCCTAGGCATGTGCACAAGACCTTCTGGCCATATATGGATTTCTAAGCCTCCAGGACAGTAGACAGAAGACACATGCTCATTATGAGTCAGTAGTATCCTTTTCCACAGAGAACAGACATGGATGGTCATCTTGGTCTCTTGCCAAATGACAATACCACTACATCACCATCTTGTAGTTAACTGTTTTTGATTTAATTGCTTCTCGTAATAATAAATAGTGAAGACTAAACAACTAATTGAATTATTAACCATAGTAGATCAATAAACATATCAGTAGAGTGTGCTGCATATCCACATCCTGTTTAAGGAAGTTTGCAATGTTTGCAAAAACATTTTTGTTTTGATATTTCATTAAAGGTTTAATTTCTAGTTTATTTTGTAAATTTCAGACATGCTGAGTCAACATCCTGAGAAAAGCTTGCAGACATCTCCCAGTTAAGAATGTGCAGACTTCTTGCACTTTATTTTGTAAAATTGTCGAGTGGAATGGTTGACCCGATGGTCCATTTTAACTTTTGCTATTTTAAAGAAATGCAGAGCAATGTTTTTTTGGCTCACATTTACCATTAAAGTTCCAGTATATCAGAATGTAATTTCCCAAAAGAGATAACCTACAATGTTGGTTTTCAGCTGTGGATTGCAAATGAGGCCTGAGGGTTAAAAATGTCCAGACGTGAAATTTGTGGCGGGATAGGCAATTGTATTGGTCCTTGATGGTACTGAAAGGTAATGGGAGGTGGGGTATATTCAAAGTCTTGGTGAAAAGTGAATGGGACACTGTTTAGACTTTCATTTGCACTCAGTCAGAAAAGAAAGTCAGCACTCCTCTTGACTGGAATTCACCTCACAGAATTATTAAAGTACAGAAGGAACCCATTCAGCCTTCTATGTTTGCATTGGTCCACTAAGTGAAAGTATCTTTATGCACTAAGTAGGAAATTAGAAACTGTATTTTATTTACAAGTTGTATCAAAACGTAACACTTATTCTTTTTCTTTCTAGTTTGTCATGCATTCCTTCAGACATTCTCACTGTGTGAGAACTCTTCAAGGCAGGGATCTGCTGCTGCCTTGTCTATATGGTCAGGCTTCATGTTTGATCCATTAGACTACTTCACTACCTGGGAGAATAAGTTCTTGTAATATTTGCCCACATGTATCTCCTTCCCTAATCAAAGTTTTTGCAGCAAGGTATGACTGATCAGGTCATGTCCACTCAGCTAAGGTGTGTCCACTCAGCAATCCAAGAATTGCCTTTATTTTACAATATATATTTAGATCATGAAGAATTAGAAGAAAATTGTCATGTGTCAAGAAGATATTCTGTCGCTTACTTTAATTCAGATAATTCCGTTACCTTTGAAGAATAAAAATTCAGTTACTGTTGTACCAAAACTGTACATAATACCAAAACCATCCTGGAGCAAAAAGTCTCTTTCCTCCACTCTACATACCACTCCCACCTCCCAAAATTGTAAGATGCTCCTAACAATCATTAACCTCCATTGTTTCTCCTCTTCCCCTTGCTCAACAAATCTAACATACAGCCGTGCCTTCCCTCATGCCAGCCTTGAACTCGTGCCACTCTATGTTTTTCTCTTCCTGTGATATTTACCCTGAGATGATCCATTTCCTAATTTCTGGCATTTGTTCCTATAAAATTGCTGAGAACTCCGCTTTCTTTCCCTGGCTATCTTCGGGCTGCCTTTGTAAATGCCTTCTCTTATGCAGGTGATCTTACCTCCTTTCCATATTGTTGTCATCCCCCCACACCCCCCGTTCAAACAATGATTACTCTGATTCCTTTTTAGAATCAACCTTTCTCTCTATTCTGCTCCAACAATCTAAATGTAACCATAGGATCTCCTGCAATGGCTATGTAAGCACAGGAGGTCCTGAAGGGTCTGTTTCCATCTAATTTGCTGTGCTTCGATATTATAATCCAAGGACATGGGATTGGATTCCACAAACATACCAAGTGGTATGCATTTGTTGTCTCTGTAATATTAGATTGACTATCTAGCATCCAGTCTTAGAAGTGCTACAATTTCCTAAGTTAAACATTGGGAAGACTAAAACCATCATCTTGACCATAAATTTTTCATTGAATGACCCCTCTTGGTCTTCTGCCTAAGATAAAACCAAGTTGCTTGTGAATTTGGCATCCCATTCCACCACCCTCCTGAAATAAGCTCCTGATCTCAACACAAAGACCATCTACTTTCATGTTCACCTCAGTCCAGGGATTGCTGAAACCCTTAGACATAACTTTCCTCTCGATCTATCTATTCTGATGGTCTCCTAGATTCTCTACAAGTCGTCTTTAGAGAAGATTGTCTTGATGAAGGGCTCTGGCCCGAAACGTCGAATTTCCTGTTCCTTGGATGCTGCCTGACCTGCTGTGCTTTAACCAGCAACATATTTTCAGCTCTGGGAGGTTTAGTTTGTCCAAAATGCAGACAACAGACTGATCTTATCACCTAACTTGCTGTCTTAAATTGGTTCTGAGTCCATCAACACCCCAAATTTATAATTCTAATCCTCATCTACAGTACCGCCCCCATTCTATCTTACTGCTTTCTCTATCCCTCCAAACTGGCAGAACTCTGTTCCTTGCACTTATGATTCTTATACAAATATCACTCCCCAACCTTCCCCATGGAAATCATGTTATCACTTGTCTGGTCCTTTTGCTCTAAATACCTCTGCCTCTCTATTTCCTTGTCCATCTAATTACAATGAGGAAAAATAATATATATCCAAATTATAGTGGCATTTCAATGCAGCATCAATCTTCTTTATCTGTATGTATTCATGTTGTCCACATACGTTTTGTAATCATATCTTGACTTAACAAGGTGCAACATAGCACAATAGCACATCTCTGAGTATATGTGAATGAATGTGAGTGTGACGGTATGAGCTTGTTGATGCAACAGTGTATAGGTATGAGTGTGTAAATGTCAGCAAGTATTTGGGTAGGACAGGGAGTCACCTTTCATGTTTCCTGATTGAGGTGTGTTAATTTCACAGAATAACAGGTGTTCCAGTGTAGAAAGAGGCTATTCAGTCCAATGTGCCTGCATTGGTTTGTTAAATGAGCATCATTTTCTGATGCAAATTGCTTGCTTTTCCCCTATACTCTCCACATTAGTTTTATCCAAATAATCATCTAACACACACTTGAATGCCTCAATTGAACCAGTCTTCACCACATTTCCAGGCAGTGCATTCTGTACCCCGACTGCTTACTGAGTGAAAAGGTTGCTCCTCACTTCACCCCCTGCAAATCCCTTTAAATCTGTGCCTGCTTGTTCTTGTTCCTCCAACGTTTGTTTCTGCATTTAACCTACATCATATTATTATAATATTTTCTTTTAATGTGATGATGAAATGATTACCTCTGTTCACTCAAACCCTCAAGCTGTCAACTGAGCAGTTATTATTAGAGCTTATTAGTAATTTTAAAATTTCTGAACTATTGTTTAAAAATCACACCTCTTTCCACATGTAAAAAAATGGTTAATAATTCAGAAATTGCAATTATTCAGTGGAGTATTGTTAATGGAGACTAAATGATGATTTTAAGTTCTTATGGTGCTGTATAAGTGATTGTTTGAGAATCGTTAACACATTACTGCACAAATTTCAGTTCAAGATCTTCATATTGTCTCAATTATTAAAATGTGATGTGTTGTCTTGATATGATGCATAATTCAACAAAATTATAAGTTTACATTCAAGTGCTTCAGTAGACTGATCTATATGAAAACTGACCACAGTTCAGAGGTTAAATTGAATTTTATTCTCAAATTTTTAAATGTTCTAGAAAAACATCTGAAGTGCTTGTTTTAATCAGTAAAAGAGAGGACATTTTAAAACTGTATTGTATTTCTCTGACTCCAGCTGACAGCATATGGAGGGAAATTGATTTTCACCATCTCTGCCGACTCCACAGGACATCTCTCACACAATCAAAAGTCCCAAGTCATCCTCGAGGTTGGTGCTTCTAACTCACTATGTTTGTCTTTTCCAAATTAGAGGCCAGTTGTTCTTTCTAACTTTTTATTTATGTACAGAGTACAGTCACTATCAAATACTTATTCAAATGGTCATGAAACAAAAATTATTCAGAAGCATCGTGGATCAATTTTGGTCATTTGAATGCTAAAGTATGAAACTAATTTTGTTTGTAATGTAGGATGCATGCTAAAAATAATCCTTCATTTTTTTCCCCCTCATAAAATCATTCTTCAGTCATGAGTAGTGTTCATTCTCATTATCACAACCTTGGGTCAATGTTCATAAATAAGCTAGGCATTGATCTGTTCACACAGAGGTATATTTGCCTCTCTTCATTGATCTGAATGAAAAGAATATGTGAATCTTACACTCTGATCTCTCAGTGAGAAAGGTCTTGTTAGAGGATTGAACACGTAAACTATGCTGATAATTCAGTGCAGTACTGAAAGAGTACATGATTGGAGTGATTGGCCATCTTTTGGGTGAGATAATAAATTGAGAAAATATTAGTCGACTAGGATGCCATGATATCACTGAAGGAAGATAGTGGCCATTTCCCAATGGACCGACCAATTTTATCTCTCAAAAGCATCAATGAAACTATTACCCGACATTCATCAAATTGTGTTTTGATGTGAAGCATTTCAGATGTCTCGGATAAAAACAGAAAATGCTGGAGAAATGCAGCAGGTCTGGTAATATCTGTGGAAAGAGTTAACATTTCATATCCAGGAAGAGCCATTGGGCTTCAACCACTCACTTTTCTCCTTTGCAGATGCTGCCAGACCTGCTGAGTTTCTCCAGCATTTGCTGTTTTTATTTCACATGTCCAGCATCTGCTGTGTTTTTCTTTTTCATCAGCTGTATTTTTCTTTTATCCACATGCCTCAAGATATGTAAATGTGCTCTAAAATGTAAATCAATGCTTGCTTCCTCCCCTCCCCCCTCCCTTCCTTCTCTTCTCCATTCCCCCTTCCTCCCACCCACAAATCCCACTTTCCTTCCTCTTTCTACCTTTCAACAATGCTGCAATTATCTCATATTCTGTTACAATTGTTACAATCCATGCTGTTTAAAAATAATATTTTAGAAAGTGAATGCAGGGAAAGAGATTAAACATTTTTCTATCATTTAATTATTTGGTATAAGATTAAGTGAAGAACTCATTGAGATTTTGCAGGCAAATTGAAATCTTCTTTTTCTTGGGAGTATAGCAGTTAATTGGTCAGTGTTTGCTTATGTGTGTCTATGAACTCTGCTTCGTTATATTTGCTATTAGTCAGTGCTGTTAGACAAACAAAGATGAATCTGAAAGCAAACAGCAGCAAACTGGAAATGAGAGAGCAGAAATGGTAATAAAACAAATTAAGGTCCTGCATAGACAGATTGTGTTATTTCATCTCTGCATATATCTGAGGTGCATACATAATCTTGGTTACAAGAGTTGAGAATCATTGCCAACTGGGTCAGATCTGCTCTGGGATCAGTGATTCACCCCAACCAAACCTGTGCTGTACCGGGCAGGATGATCTCAGAAAGCCTCACACTCCTCAGGGATACGATTGCTCAGGTGCAGGACAGGGCCATGAATGCTTCCTCATCAGCCTGGAACAGGAGAAAACCTCTAACAGGATATAACACACCTACCTATGGGGCATGCTGTCCTGAATGGGCTCTGGGGAGGGAATTCACAGTTGAATCTGACTGATCTACACCAACATCATTAGTGCAGTCTCAATCAGTGGATCGGAATCAGAAAGTTTCCAGATCAAAGATTTACAAGGATGATGCAAGGGTTGGAGGGTTTGAGCTATAGAAGAGGGTGAATAGGCTGGGGCTGTTTTCCCTGGATCTTTGGAGGCTGAGGGGTGATCTTATTGAGGTTTATGAAATTGTGAGGGCATGGATAGAATAAATAATCAAGGCCTTTTCTCTGGGGTGGAGGAGTCCAGAACTAGAGGACATAGGTTTAGGGTGAGAAGGGAAAGATTTAAAAGGGACCTAAGGGGTAACTTTTTCACGCAAAGGGTGGTGCATGAATGGAATGAGCTGCTAGACGAAGTTGTGGAGACTGCTACAATTACAACATTTACAAGGCATCTGGATGGGTATATGAAAAGGAAGGGTTTAGAGGGATATGGGCCAAGTGCTGACAAATGGGACTAGATTAAATTAGGTTATGTGGTTGGCATGGACGAGTTGCACTGAAGGGTCTGTTTCTGTGCTGTATATCTCTACGACTCTAATGGCCCACTCTGTCCTGCCATGTATGTTGTGTAGAGCCTTTTGCTAAGTCCAATAGGAAGGTTGTAAACCTGAGAGGGGTGACTATTCCAGGCAATGGAATCCAATAGGTAAAAGTGCATAGATTCATGAGCATCTGTGACCTGTTCGAACTGGCCTCAGGAGCCAAGGTAAATTGAGGCAAAGACAAGGCCATTTGGGAACTGGGTTGACCAATCCTTTACCACCTTCACAGTCAGGTTACCTAAAGATGCTGGGAATATGGTTTGGAGGAATTAAGGCTTGCGCAGAATCTCGGGGGTAGCATTTTGCCAAGGTGAGGCAGAAACCAGCTTTTGGGAGCACTGCACCATCTCCATTGCAGGTGAAAACCTGGTCATCAGGTGTGAGGTACATTCTGTATTGTTGTACTTATTGTACATCTGACCTATTCCCTCGAACATGACCATTGTAGTCACCCAATCCAATTTCCACTTTGCCTAGAGGTCAAAGATGGATGGGTTTGCAGGGACACAATGTACAATGCTCTGGATAAGTTGGGAGAAAGAATATATCAAATGCTGCCCTCATCCTGATGGCTATCTTTGTGTGTGGCTGCATCAAACTGTGTGAAGACCTTTGGTACGCAAACCCCACATGTACTGAGATTCCACCTGTCCCCCCTATTGCAAAGGAAGGGACTGGCCTCATTGTTGTGGAATGCTTCAAGTAATTGGACCTTTCTGCACCATCTAACCTTCATGGAGAAATTTGCAAAGAAAAACACTTTTGACCACAAGTCACTCAGGAAGTGGTTAACATGCAGCATCCTCGAGACCCTGTGGAAAAAGGAGAGGGTGGATCCTGTCGAGTGGTTCCCTGAGCAGACTGTGAAAGGCATTTGGCAAAATGCCTCATTGCCAGAACTTTCCAACAAGTATCAAGAGCTGGCTGGTGGTGAGAAGGGCAATACCTAGATGATTCTTTACGTATGCCCAGAGTCTCTGCATCATCACAAGCTGCCCTCGAAGAAACTGTAGGGAGGTAGAGACTGTCACACATCTCCTTCTGCAATGTGTCTTTGCCGAGAAGGTCTGGAAAGAGATGCAGTGATTTTTGTCCAGGTTCATCTCAAGCAGCTCCATGACTCAGCACCCTGCTCTGGAGGCTGTTCCCTGGGATGAACACCGGGACAAACATCAACTGTGTGCCTGGAGGATTATCAACATAGTGAAAGATGCTCTTTGGACTGCCTGAAACTTGTTGGTCTTACCTAGACTTCACCAGAATGGCACATTTCCAGGTTCACGACTATGTGCTGAGGGACACGTGAAAGCTTGGGGCAAGCGCAGAGGGGAAAGGCCAATATCTAAAACCTTTTGGCCAAAGTACAATAAAGGTCCATTTAGTTATTGGATCCTCCCGGTGCCTCAAATATGCATAATCGAATCTTGTGTAAGTAGGAAAACATTAGGTTTGTTTGTTGGAAGGTCTGGGAATTCAAACTCCAACGTAAGATTGTTTCTCCATGTGCAAAAACTGTACAGAACCAAACTGCTCTTGTGACTTTGTTTGTACATAAAGATTTTTTAAATGAATAAAGTATATTTTTGGAATTCAACAAGTGTAATCGCTAGACTGAGCTGTGCAGGTCAAAAAGGAATGACTTCATCAGTTCAGCTCATGAAGGATTCTCTTCCTGAGAGTGTGGACAGCATGTGTATACCATTGTGGTTGGTAAAACAAGTTATTTTAAAGAATGCTATGTCAAGGTCACAGGCCTTTCAATGTGTCTCCTCATCAAAGCATCAAAGTATCTAACTTATCAACTACTTTTACCACATGATTTGGAGATGCCGGTGTTGGACCGGGGTGTACAAAGTTAAAAATCACACAACACCAGGTTATAGTCCAACAGGTTTAATTGGAAGCACACTAGCTTTTGGAGCGCCGCTCCTTTATCAGGTGATTGTCACACAATCACCTGATGAAGGAGCGTCGCTCCGAAAGCTAGTGTGCTTCCAATTAAACCTGTTGGAATATAAATGTTGTGTGATTTTCAACTTTTACCACAGTCATTTTTCACCTTTTCTCAACCCTATGACTGACATTCTTCAATCTTATGTTGACTCAATAGTTCTAGTTTTCAGAAGGATCATAGTTCCAGTACATTGAACTGATCAATGCAAATGCAAATCCCTGAAGGTCAAATGATCGCCTCTTTGTTTACTGAATTTAGGCTGAACTGTCTGCCACTCACTCTGTAGAAGGGAGACACCTCGGTCATGGGTATTACTGTTTCTGACTCTCCAACATGTTTAGGCTGAGCCTGCAGCAGTAGGGCCCTCGTTTGTGATGAATCTGTTTAGTAAAGGACCATTCTTAAAATGGAAGTTCAAAGTCAGTCATTCCACCTAGGAATTTTGTTGCAAGTAATTTGTTCGGAATGCACTTTGAAAGCTAATGATTTCTCAGGTTTCCCATTCTTTGATTCACGGGAAGTTTGCTGGTGGGTCTTGTTTCTGGCCAATTATTATGTTGTGTCCCTCAGAGATATGCAGAGATGAAAGCACCACAATCTGTCTATGGAGGAACTTTATTTTAAATGTCTTTTTATTAATATTTCTGTGCTCTCATTTCCAGTTTGCTGGTGCTTGCTTTCAGATTAGTTTTTGTTTCTCCAATGGCACTCAATAATGGCAGACAGAACAAAGAAGAGTCCACAGACATACATTAGTAAACACTGACCAATTAACAGCTGTACCTCTATCCAGAAAAAGGAGCACTTCTTAATTTGTCTGTAAAGTCTGGATGAGTTCTTCAATTAGTCACATAACGAGTGATTAAATGTGAAAAAATATTCTTTTTCCCCCTATGTTGACTTTCTAAAATACCCTTTCTGAGCAGTTTGAATTGTAACAATGAAATAATTGCGATGCTACTGAGGTTTGTATCATATTGGCACTGAAATGGAAGGCAGGCAGTTGGTGGATTGAACATGTCATTATCGAGTGTTAAGAGTGATCGATGACATGAATCACAAAATTATTCTGGTGTAGAAGAAAACCATTTTATCCATATTTAGCTTTCTGAATGTGCATCATGACTTAATACCATTTTCCCACCCTTTTCCTATAATCCTACACACTATTTTATTTAAATAATTGTAAGCTCTCTTGAATGATTCAACTGACTCTGCCTCCACCACAATTCCATGCAGTGCATTTCAATCAATAATTACTTATTCTGTGCATTTGATTTTCCTCACAATGTATTCACTTTTCCAGCAAAACACTTCGGATCCATGCCCTCTTATTCTTGATACATTTTTGAGTGGGAGCTGTTTTTCTCACTGTCTGCTCTGTCCAGACCTCTAATGATTTTGAAAACGTCACTCAAATCCTCTCTGAGGCATCTCCTCTCCGAAGGAAACAGTCCCACATCTCTAATCTATCTTCATAACTGAAGTATCTCATTCTTGGAATCGTTCTTGTAAGCATCTTCTGGACTCTCTCCAAGACATTCAGATCCTTCCCTAAGTATATTATTCAGAAGTGTCCATAGTCCTCCAGCTGAGATCTGATATAAGATGCTATACTGTGTATACTTTGTCTTATAAGGTTCAGAATAACTTCCTTGCACTTGTACTCTCTATTAATAAATCCTAGGAGACTTTAGCTTGATTTGCCACTGTCTCCGCGTATCTTGCTTGAACCCCTTTAATGATATACACCCATATATACCCAAAACTACCCTCATCAATGCTCCCTGTTACCTCTCCTAGAATTCTAGCAAGTTGATTAAAAATGTTTTCCCCTTGGAAATCTATGCAGGCTGCCTCATATTTCTCTATGTAACTAGTAATTCTATCCCAAATTATTATCATAAAATCAAAAGAATCCCTGCTGAGTGGAAACAAGCCATATGGCCCAACAAGTCCACACCAACCCTCCAAACAGTGTCCCATCCACACCCATTCATCTACTGTATTACTCTACACATCCCTGACTAACCTACAAATCTCTGAACTCAATGGGCAATTTACCATTGGCCATTCACCTAACCTGCACATTCTTTCTATAATTTTCCTGATAACTAAAGTTAAGCTGACTGGACTAGAATTGCTGGACTTTTCTTAGCAAATTTATTTGAACAATGTTCTAGTCCTCTTGAATTACTATCTGAATATAAGGAAGACTGAAAGATTGTAGTCAGAACCTCTGCAGATTCAGTTCTCACTCATCTGCTGCAGGTGCCTTGTAAACTCTAGGCATCAATGGCTTATCCAATACCCTGTCCTTATCAATTTGAAACCCTTCTAGTGACTGAGATTCTATCTCTATGGCCTGGTACCACTGCCTTGCCATCTGCCTCCATGTACAAATCTCCTCTTTTGGTCTCTTCTTATCCTTACTCCTCCTTTTACCATCATTTACCAATTGCATGCCTTCAGAAGATTTTGTAATTTCCTGTTGAGTTAATTGATAGTTTTTTTCATAATCCCTCTTGTTTTGCATATTTGCTTTCTCACTTCCCTCCTGAACATTTTGTTCTTAATTACATTTTTTTAACCAGACACATCATACTTTTTCTTTTATCTTGAATTCTATCTATCTTTTTCATTATCTCGGGAACGCTGGGTTTTTATTTCCTTTTTGAGGGAATGTATGTTGACTATATCCAAACCGTCTCCTCTTTCAAGGTAATCTATTGTTTAGCCTCAGTTCTTTCCTCCCAACCTAATTGGCTCCAGTCTAACTGGCCTAGTTGATGATGCTATGTACAACAGTATCCTTCCTTATTTACCCGATGTGGGGAATTTGAGGGATACTGAATTGGAACGTCAGTTCTCCAGTTTCACAAAATTTGCAATAGTTGCTAAATGCAATCTATGCTGAGGTGTCACAGGAACTGGAATGACTTGCGTAGATGATGTCATTGAGCAAATCAACTTGTTGCCATGAATACCAAAACAAATCATTGCATATCATAAAATGGCAAAATTAGGTGGTTTTGAGCTACTCCATTTTCTCCAAATTAGATTAGCTTGGGAGCTCTTTTAAAAACCATATCTGGGATTCATTTTTTGGATTTCTAACTCTATCTGTGGACGTTCATCAGGGATTTTTAAGTGTACAAGCTAATTCTGGTCACACACTCAGCACCTTTGACCTGGTTTACTTTGTTGTATGGACCAGCATGACTGATTCCTCATCATTTTTTTCTGGAGGTGTGTCAAGGTTTTAAAGGGTCAGAAGTCTCAAGACCTCAGATGAGTTGTGAATCATAATGTGCACAGAACTGAAATTTGTAATGTGAACCCTAGTTATCTGCATCAATCTGAAGATAATAGTCGCCTAAGTTTTCATTTTAGACAGGTATTTCCTTGCTACAATTCAAGAACTATCAACATTATTCCAGGAGTCCACAGTTTTTATGAATGTGACAGATGTCAATAGTTGTGCAAAGCCAATGTTTACGTTTTATTTTCAATCTCTTAAAGTACGATTCAGTAGCACAGAAAGCTCTATTGATTAAGTTCAGAACTTGTAGTATTCAAGAAGGTAATTTCTTCATCTTGTCATCGCTGTTCAACCTCCTTGACAAGTTAATTAGCCTATGAATGGATAAAGCAGAACATGAACAGAGGTTTATCACTCTGTACTACTTTGATTTGCACAACATGATTTGCTGCTCTATGACAGCAAATGCACATTTGCAGCATTGAGAGTGACTTTCTGTAATGTGAGCAGCTAGAGTATAACGCACTAATGCTAAGCTCAAAGCCATGCATGCATTTCTATCTCTATCTAAAGTGAAAGGATTGGCATCGTTCCTGGCTGCCACTAACTTTTATTGCAAATTTGTCCCAAGCTGCACTAAGACTGCCGAGTCTCTTCAGAGACTAATGACCAAAGACAAATAATGGAAGTGGACAATCATATAGTGAACAGTATTTGACACGTATTCAACTTCATGTGGAAATATATGGCAGCATAGTTACATCAGGAAACCCAACTGAAGCTGTTACTCTCCTAATCTATTGAACGAAATGAACAACCAATTGTTTTATCTTCATTCCCATTGTCATGAACAGAACACACATACAGGACAGCAGGAAGCACAAACTGCATCTATGCTTGTTATCATTGGCGCATGCATCTCTAAGCTGGAAAGTTCACTGTTTGCACTGATCAATAATTGCTGACTACATTGTTAGCACCAACTGCTATGCAGATCCTGACATGGTCAGATTGTCTTCAGTTCAGTTCAACTTCTAGGTTGACTCGGTCACTGGTTCACAGTGCTGAGCAGTTGATATGCTTGGCTGCACCTCTATCTTAGGCAGTAGTAGTGAGTGTGTAGTGGCTTGCAGCATTGAACCCTGCATGCTTGTGATATGCTTTGCTGCACTTTTATGCTGGACAGTGTTAGTGATAGCTAGCGACTTGCAACATTGAAGATCACTGTGTGATCATGGTCATTTCACTCATGACCATGAATCTTTTCACTCAAGGAGTCGAGGACAGAATTGGCAACAGACAACGTTCTGCAAGAAGTAAACTGGCAAGCGATGTGAAATAGAGGAAGACCTGGTCCTGTACCATGAGTCTGGTGGCCAGCAATAGATCTGTTAATGGAAGTGTTCACCGAATATCCAAACTGTTGTTTCTAATGAGAAGTTGTAGTTAAACAGTATCTGTACCTGCACAACCAGTTCTGTAGCCAACAAAACAATGGCAACAACTCCACATGGATATTAAATAAGAACAAAAAAGTACCCAGTAGGTCAAGAAGAATCTCTGGAAACAAACAGATTTAACATTTAACGTTGTTAAGATTACAAGTTAAAAATGTGAGAATTTGTGGAAGTGCAAGAAGGGGGAGGGAAGAATTAAAACGAAAGTGTATAAAGAGAGTGAAGGCCAGGGGAGATTACATAACAGGACATTTCATGATCCAACAGCCAAAGTAAAGGGCAGCAAAAGGTAGCAGCAGCGTAAAGAGCAGGCATTTTAAAAAGCACCTATAAATAAAGCTTCTTGACACACAAGACATTGTGTGCCATCTCAGTGTATCTCCAAGATACAAAGCGCAATAAGGAGTATGGTAGATAAGCAGGAGACCAGAAAAACACAGCAAGCCAGGCAGCATCAGGAGGTGGAGAAGTCGACGTTTCAGCTATAACCCTTCTGTTGCAATAAGAAATATAGTGAAAGAGTTGGAAAGTTGGTGTGGGTCTATTCACTGGATATTCACTAGGAGTTTTTCATGGCTGTTTGAGTAATGTACACTTTACCTTTCCTCCTACCCTTGCAGGTCAGCTGGGGATAGGCTTTAAATACTGGCTCTGCCATGTTTAACATCCTAAGAATGAATTTGATAATAAAGTTTCCAATGGCTCAACCAGAGCTACCCAAATCTTAATTAACATCTTTAAACTAGTAAATTCTAAATTTTCACTGGAACCGAAGAGATACAAATCAGCATGGAGGGTCCATTCCCAACATGGAGTCAGAGAAGAGAGTGTATGAAAATGTGACATGAATTATGGAGTTGTATGAGTGCCAAGCACTGGAAATGTTACTCAGCCAGTGGACAGCTGAGTCAAGATTCAAATTCCATTGTATTTCTTTCACAAACTACAATCCATCTACAACTATCTTGTGTGAAGTCTTACTCACCGATTTCTCCTGTGTTTGCTAACTTGCATTAGTTCCTGATTCTTCAATGCCTCAGATTTAAACTTCTCATTCTTCATATTCGAACCCTTTGGCACATGCTACACTATAGGTTAGGAAACACAACATCCTGATCATTGTTAATCTGACTATGACCTTTTGCATAACCATTCATTCTATAATTGGCTGTTATCCCTTCTAGACTTCACACATTGGAATTCCCATCCAAAATCCCTCTGTGTCTTCATTAATTCTCTCTTCTTTAATTTCTCCTTAAGACCTTCTAAATAGTCACGTTTTGTCTTGGCATCTTTTGTTCTGTCTGATTACACCAGTTAAAAAGCACCTTAGGGCATTTTTTTACATTCAAGATGCTGTATAATACAACGTATTGTTCTGTTATTAATGTGGATTTTATGAGATTGTCACACCATTTACTGAAACTTTATAAGGGATAGTGTACAATTCTTAGGTGAAACGTATGTTCGAGCAAAGACCTAGTTGAGGACAAATTTTATTATATTATTTGTTTACATGCTTTGTTCTTAATTTTCTTTGTTAGGGTAATGGCATCCTCATAAGTAATGGTGCTGATGGAATTAAGCTCGATCCACTGACAGAGCACACCAAAATGATAGTTTTACGACCAGAGAACTTTGTGATTCATTCCACAATGTCACCTGTAAACAGAAAAGACTTCATGACTGTTCTGGCAAACGTTACCCGTCTTCTCATAAGGGCCACCTATAACTACGACCAGACTGCCATCTATGGGTAAAAAAATAAGCAATATATTTTCCTTGTAGCAAATATTATTTGTTTTATTGAAATTCAAACCACAGCCCACTTGCTATACTTTGGCCATTTAACTGATATACCTTTAATGGTTGAATTTTATGCTGGCATGGGCATAGAAACTGTGAAGATGAAACTGCCGGTGGAAATGGTTCAATTAGCCTTGCCTTCTGGCTTGATTGTTAATAATTCTGTAAAGAGATATGGGTAAGAGAGGGTTACTGCTGTGACAAATTGATAGCCAAGTGTATTAAAATGAATTACCGCATTCCGCTTCAACCCCTCCCTTTGTGTGGTTGCAAGTATGTTTGTGCATTCTTGGCACACTGAACCTAGTGACACATGGAAGAGACAGCCCATCACACCTATTTCTATTGTTCCTTGATGAACAGAATATTCTGTTTCTAGAGATAGAAAAATGGAAATCGCAGGAGAGCTCATCTTGTTTTTTTTATATTTCCTTACTTGCCTGTTATGAATAGAATCTCAACCATTAATTTACTACAGTTACTGTCCCAAGAAGACAAATTGGACAACATTTTCCACTTAAAACAAGCTCATGTATTATTTGCTTATGTGGCAATGAAGAGTGCTGTGAAATATGCTTCATCTAATTTTCCATTATTGCTGAGTTACCTCATGGAAAGAAATTCATCTTAAGTAATAAACCAAATCAGGATGTAGCCATTCTGTGCAAGTACATTCATAGTCATGCACCTCATTATTGATGATTTATTAAAAATAAGTTTGTACTTGTTATTAAACTACTACTGCAATTCATTAACAAGGATATCATTTATCTTAAATTTCTTTCCTTGTTTAATAATTTGTTTGATGACAAAGTGAATCTCAAATAGGGCATTTCCTTGGATTAAACTCGTTTTGGCTAAGTCAAAAGCAGAGAATGTCCCAAAGTGCTTTAATTATAAACAGTAGGCACTGTCTGTTTACACTGGACAGTTGCGACTCTCCGGAGTCATTATGCTGCAGGCTATAATACAAACATCCCAAATTGCAGTGGGATTCCTGGGCTCAGCTGGTTTGTAAAAAGCCTCCAGGCTAGTTTAAAGAAATGCAGCCTCCTTTCCCACTATTGACAACGAAATTGCTTTAGGACACATAGGACATTGTTGTCTATAAATGACAACAGGAGAGGGAGGCATTTTGAATTCACAGAATTACAATTTTGGTGACAAAATAGACATTCAGTTCATGAGTAAATCTCATTGAAGGGTTCCATTGCTGAGAGCCACTTGAATGCAAATTTACAAATTCTTTAAAAGATCTTCTTACATTGCTGCAGGAAATAAAAAGCATGAACATATTTTAGGTAGCTTGAATTGATTTTTTTTCCTGGGAGCGAAGGTACTTCTCAGTGTGTAAATGGCCATACCTTTTATTGGGGCATAGGGAATATCTGATTTTCCTTTGTTTTCCTGACTCAATCTGTTTCCTTCTGGCATGTGTGGGGATTGGGATTGCCTGATGTGCAAAACCCTTGCCCAAACCCTGCTAATATTGGCTTATCCATTGCAAGCAGAGTAAACTCAGATTTCCTCCCACCTGCCTTTTTTTTCTAGTAGTTCAGGGTATGGCAAACCTATTAAAATCACACCAAGTTTACGTGTTTGTGAAGAAAATGGAAAGTTTTTTTGAAGAGTCAGAAACATTCTGAATGATAAGTACGGTGTGTTCACACCTACATTGTGAAGATTTGTTCTTTAACAGAAAGTTGACCCTTACATTAACCTGCCCCTTTGTAGTAGACCCATTTCCAATGGATGAGTCACTGTTGTGCTCTTAAAATATTGCAAAATGACCTGTTAGCATATGCTGTTACATTTTCTACTGTGATTTAATAGTTCCGGTTGATATTAAACAAAAAGAAACATTATTTTGACAGTTATGAAGAATCTGAACAGTGTCCAATACATTTCTGGTCTCATCTCCACTTTCCAGCCTACACCTCATTAACCTTTGACTCCCTTGCCTATCAACAATCTATCAAACTCAGTCTTGAATAAATTTATAAACCCCGCAATTTTCTGGGGATGAGAATAGGGCACACTAAAGATCTTTTGAGAGAAAAAAAACTCTTAAGTTCAGTCTGAAAAGGGCCAGCATTTTTTCTTAAACAACGTTCCCTGGTTTTAGTCTCCCTGACAAAAACCGACTGGTATTCAACATTTCCAGTCCCCACAAGAGTTAATATGTTTCAATAGATCACTGGTCTCTCTCCTAAACTTAAAAGGATACACCTTTAATATGTTCAACCTTACTTCGTAAGGTAGCCCAGGAATAGGTGAACCTTCTCTGAATTACTTGTAAAACAATTTTTTTTCAGAGCAGGAGACCAAACTGTACACAGTACTCCAGATGTGGCCTCATCAGTGCCTTTTTTTATAATGAATTGCTGAGCAGTGGTTAAAATAAATCTTGAGTGAAGCTGTTTCTTCAAACAAATCATTCTCTTGTGAGGTATTATTAATTGTGGAGTTGTTCAGCTCATGAAGTAAGCCATAGGTGATGAACTTAATCAAATATACAGATCTCTGCTTAAAGTAAGCTAATCTGTAGACTTACAATTGTAGGAAGGCAAAGGCATCAAATTGAAATAACTAAGGTGGTAAAGGAGCTTGGCAAAGTAGACGTAGAAAGGTTGTTATCTCGTATGGCAATCTAGATTGGGAGGTCATAATTTTATGGTGACGGATGACAGATTTAAAACAGAGATGAAGAGAAATGCCTTCTCTCAAAGTGTTGTGGATCTGTGGAATTCATTACCCCAGAGTACAGTGGATGTAGAGACTTTGAATAAGTTTAATGAGAAAAATAGACAGGTTTTTAATTAGTAATAAGTCAAAAGATTATCGAGAAGGGGCACAAAAGTAGAGATGAGGCCAAGATGCAACCAGCCATGATCATATTGAATGGTGCAGCAGTTTTGAGTGGTTGAATTGCCGACTCCTGCTCCTGGTTCTTATGTTCTGTATAGCTGCAGTAAAGCATCCCTATTTCTCTATGCCATTCTGCCTCCAATTATTGACAACATTTCTTTCCTAAAAACTTGTTGTGACCTGCCAGGACTCCCCATTCCCATTGTACCATTGACTTCTGCAATCTCCCTCTATTTAAATAAAAGATTGTTTTGCTATTCTTCCTGCCCAAATGGGAAAATTCACGTTAGCCCAAATCTATATATTTCCACACTCTTAACGTGTCTACGTTCATTTGTACACCATGAGCTATTCTAGCTATCATATTTGTGGTACCTTCATCTAAATCATTGATATAAATTGTAAATATGGTGGACCAAATGCTGATACCTGTGGCACTGCATTAATGACAACTTACCAAGAGAGACTCTTTATCTCTACCCTCTGCTTCCCGTTAACTAGTGAATCTCTGCTGTCCTTGCTAGTGTCAAGACTGAATTCCCTGTTACAGAGCCTGCAGTCTCTACCTGCACTTTTTTGGGCATCCTGAGAAGGGCTCATTGAGACATTGGAAGCTGGCCCTTTGTGCTTAGAACCTTCAGTTATCCTGTACCACCATCTTATTAAACCTTACCAATTGCATTCACTGGATATGTTCATACCAATCTCCATGCAACTCATCTCTCCCAGTGTGAACCCTGCTAACTTTGCCAGTGGACCAACCCTTACTCTGTCCCCAACTCCCTTTCAGAATGTCTGTTAACTTGGGCTCAAGGCTGTGAGCACTCCCAGAAGTACTGTGGATGATCCATGAAATCTGATTGACAGGAAAGGCTAGAGGATGCTTTTTCGCCTGGTTATATCTTTCCACCATTTGTCTTGACCAAAGGGCATGAGGCCCTTATCACTTGATCACACCTTAGCTTGACCCCCTAATTTTCCAGCACTTTCTCTTCCTTTCAGCATTTTATTATGTTTCAATCCTCCAAATGTTTTTTAAAAAATTCTTTGCCATACAGCTCCCAAGCATGAAGAATCCCTTCTCACTGAGATACCTCATTCCATTAGCCTTTGTGCAAACTTCCAATTCTCAGGAATTTTAATCACCATCTTAACTCGTAACTCCCCAAATTTCTCCCTCCCATGTGAACTCCCCAACTGAAGAGGATATATAAGATCCTGAGAGGGCTCGACATGGTAGATGTTGCAAAGATGTTTCCAAAAGTGGGGAGCCACAACTCTGGGATGTAGTTACAGAATAAGGAGGCACTCATTAAAAACTGAGATGCAAAGGAATTTCTGCTCCAGAGGGTAGTGAATATCTGGAAGTCTCAAACCAGAGATTGTGGAGGCTGAATCAGTGGAAGCGTTTAAAGAAGCCATAAACTGATCTTTGAAATATCAGGTAGTTGATGGTTAACCTGAGCTAACACAATCTGCCTTACGCAGATCAGTGATGATTCTTTTCAATGACCTAACCCTGATTCTACTTTTTATGTTTTTAGAACCAGCTATGTCACCAGCCAAGCTGTTTAGGAACAGCTACAAACTAGCATCTACCCAGCAATATGGAAAATTGCCCAGTTATGCCCTGCCCACAAATATAAGGACAAATCCTAACCTGCTAGTTATTCTCCATCTTGATTGACAGCAAAGTGATGGAAAATGACAATGTGAGCATAAACACTTCACATAAATATCTCTTAGACAGCAAGAACCCGATCACTCATGCTCAGTTTTGAGTTTCACCAAAACTAATTTTATCACGGCCTTGGTCCAGACATGAACAAGAAATCTGAACTCAAGATTTAAGAATTACTACCCTCAACATTAAGGTAGCATTGATTGAGAGACATCAAGGAGCTCTGGCAGAATTGAAGTTAACGGGCATCGGGGGATAACTCTGCACTGGTTGAAGTCGTAGCTAGCATAAAAGAAGATATTTGTGGTTGTTGGTAGTTCATCTTCTCAGCTCCAGGGCATCACTAAAGGAGTTCCTCAGGGTACTATCCTCATCTTCAGCTGTTTCATCACTGACCTTCCCTCCAACATAAACGCAGAAGTGGGTTGCCACTGATGATTACACAATATTAGTAACATTCACAGTTTCTCAGACACTGAAGCAGTCCATGCTAACATACTTCAAGACCTGCACAAAACTCAGACTTGGATTGCTCTGTTACAGATCCCTGATGAAGGGCTTATGCCCTAAACATCAATTCTCCTACTCCTTGGATGCTGCCTGACCTGTTGTGCTTTTTCACACACACTCTCAATTTTGATCTCCAGCATCTGCAGTCGTTACTTTCTCCTGTTCCGTGGCACATAACATTTGCACCTTACAAGTGCCAGGCTATGAACATCCACAAAAAGACAGAATATAATCATCTCCTTGTCACATTGAGTGGCAATTACATGACTAAATCCCCCATTATCAATATCCTGGGGATTATTATTGACTAGAAACTAAACTGGACTAGCCAGAGAAATAATGTGACCACATGAGCAGGTCAGTGGCTGGGAACTAACTTCCTGGCTCCTTAAAGCCTGAACACTTACAAGTCACGTATCAGGAGTATGATGGAATGGTTTCCATTTGCCTGGATGCATGCATCTGCAATAATTCTCAAGGAGCTCCATACCATCCAAAACAAAGCATCCTGCTTGCTTGATATCCTGTTCCTTCCTCCACTCCAGTGCACTCTGGCAGCAGCATATACTTTATATCAGATCAACAAGCTCCTTGGATAATGCTTTCCAAACAAAAGTACAAGGGCAGTAGACACATCATTATCATCTGCAACCTGCTTACCTTCCACACACCATTCCTGACTCGGAACTATAACGTGAATTTTACAATATCATGCGATCAAAATCCAAGAACATCTTTTCCAGCATAATTCCAAGTGTACTGACGGACTGTAGCAGCCTAAGGTGATGACTCAGCATCACCTTCTGATGTAATTTGGGATAAGTATTAAATGTGACTCCAACATCCCAAGAATGTCAAGAAAATGGCCCTGTCAAACTCTCAATCTCCATTTGCTGACTTACTTTGACTTCAGGCCAAGCAAGCTTTTGATTTTAAAATTTTCTTCCTTGTTTTCAGATCCCTCCATGACCTTGTCCTTCCACACAAGTAGAATCTCCTGTTGCTTCACAGCTTTCCAAGATGCCCATGCACATCAAAAATCTGGCCTGTTAGCATCTTTTAATTGCTCTGCCATTAAAGTCTACACCTTTGTTTGCCTCAGCCTTGAACTCTGGAATTCCTTTCCTGAATCTGTCCACATCTCCATCTTGCTTTTCTCCTTAAATACTAGAGCTTTGACTGAGCTCATAGCTGTCGTTTTCTGCTCTTACATAGTTTGGTGTCAATTTTGGTGTCAATCCTGCAAAGCACCTTGTAATACTTTATTATGCTAAAGACAGAATATAAGTGAATGTTGTGATCTTGGATTGTTGAATTTCACATTTTCTTGACTTCAGAAAATAATTGCCTAAATGAAGCTGTGATCAATTACATATCTTTATGAGAAAAAAAAGAGAACGAGGAGGGGAATTTTAACTCCTGAGCAGTAATCAGCTTGGAGCACATTTGGCCCATCCAATACTGACAACCAAAGGCTTAGAAAATTTTATCAGGCCACACTTATTAATGACAAAAATAGGACATTAATCCCAAAGCAAGGAACATAGGATTGGAGTTAGATAGTTGGGTTGGTATGATGCTGACATTGACAGGCAGAGGCTTTGTGTAGAGAAGCACCACTGCTTCCTGTCTCATAATAAAACTTTCAATCTTATCTACACTGCTCTTCAGTGATGTGACAGTCCCAAACTTCTGCTGAATTCCTAATTTAGATTGGCATCAAGCCCTACATGCTACAAAGCTAATTCAGCCACGTCTGGGACTCCCTCGGTCTAATTATCTGATTATAATGTTATTAGATGTCAGCCCCTCTGTGCAGTAGTTTTCATTTCTGTTTTCAATTTTATTCACTGTTGTTCTGCTCCTCTTATGCAATTTTATTCATCTTATTCATAAGCAGTGAATCACTTTTAGATTTCCTGAGAATGGTGCTATATAAATAAATGTTCATTTTATTAGCCAGACAAATTTCATCAGTTGTTCCACTCCAGCATGGGTGCTGGTGTTCATAATATCTGCATTTTGCCTCATTACCTGGAAATTAAAGATATTTTAATTCTCAAAACCTGAAATCTCACAAACAAAACTTGAATGACCTATGTGATAATAGTTGCAACACCTTAACATGTTAAAATCCTTTACAGTATCTTAATATGTGTGAACCATTCTGAACCAATTTTAAAGGGAGTTGAGAACGAGCTATTTAAAGGGTTACATATTAAAAACAGGAGGGAGGGGCACTAAATGCAACTGCTCTTTCAAAGAGCCAGAAGAGATGCAACAAGTTGAAACAAGCTGCTGCACTGTATGATACCTTAATCTTGACAAATTGTATAGATGAGTTACTGAAGACAACAGTGCATGTTCTCAGCAAAGGTGTCCTTATGGACATGCCATTATTTCTAATTAAAACAGAAGTTGCAGGAAGACCTAGTTATAAACTGTTTCATGACAATTAACTCACTGCAGATCCACTGGGAGGAAATGTAATTAGAGCTTCTCTTCTGTAATTATTTGAATGGATTTAAATTTAATTATGTTTTATGAAGAGGATATATTTTTGTTCTGTTTTTGCCTGAACAGGTTGAGCTCTGTTATACTCCAGACAGCTAATCCAAATTCATTAGGCCAACAGACAGCTACAAGCGTTGAGATTTGCCACTGCCCTCCTGAGTACTCTGGCACATCTTGTGAAGTGAGTAACAATTGCAGGATCTAAATTTTGTTATCAATAAATTTCTTAATCTGCAATGTTTCATCTCTTATCAATGTGGCAAAATGATAACCAACTATATCACTTTAGGACTTCTAATGGTCACCAACAAAGGTAAATTAAAATGAATGGTTGGAAAAACCTACAGGGCTTTCTTATCTCTACATTCACCACTTGCCTGTTTTTTTGTGCCTTTTCAACTTCTTAGCTGTTGGTTGAGAAGGTAACTAAAAATGTTGATCTTGTGGTGCAATCAGAAATTTATTTTTAATTCATTCATGGGATGTGGGCGTGGCTGGTGTTACATCTGTTGCCCATCCGTAATTGTCCTTGAGAAGGTCATGGTGAGTGCCTTCTTGAAACACTGCCATCCATGGAGGGTAGATACGTCCACATTGTTGTTAGGAATGGGATTGCATGATCCAGACCCAACTACACTGAAAGAATAGTGATATATTTCCATATCAATTCACTGAGTGGCTTCGAGTGGAACTCGGAGGTGGTGGTGTTCCCATATATATTTTGCCTTTATTATGGAGTTGTTAATAAATCTACAAACATCAGTTGGGTTTGTTTTTAATTTCTCTTTGGGATGTGTGTATTTCTGGCACAGGCCTGAGATTTATGGATTAATTGTCCCTGAGGGGCAACTCTGTTGTGCAGTTCAGGTCGCCCTGTTATAGGAAGGATATTATTAACGATTTTGGAGAAGATTTGATAAGCACAGTCGGCCAATTCCTGCACAACAGACCTAAACAAGAAGGCACAACATGCCCAGAAACTTTAGCCACCCTGCCAAATATTAAAAACATCTCAGAGATCATGACCAGACTACTCTGGCCCCAAGGCATCATGGTAGCCCATAAACCTTCCACCACACTGAAACAGCTCCTGATGAATTTAAAGGACCCCGTACCAACAACCAGCAGAACGAATGTCATATACAAAATACTCTGCAAGAACTGCAACAAACATTACATTGGACAGACAGGCAGGAAACTAGCCACCTGGATACATGAGCACCAACTAGCAACCAAAAGACATGACCAACTATCACTAGTATCCATACACACAGACGAAGAGGGATATCAGTTTGACTGGGACAATAAATCCATCATGGGACAGACATTCAAACTGGAACTCCACTAACAAACCTTTCAATTTGGACCCCATTTACCAACTTCTCAGAAAAACAACCAGAAGTGATATCACCCACAACAGCAGACCAAGACAGATCAGTAGCAAGCAGGACAGAACAACAGCACTTCATTGGAGGCTCACTGATGAAGGTACCTTGCATGGTGATGAAACATCTGAGAACAAATCTACCAGCTCAGCAAGCAAACTTGCAACCTTATAAACAGTGTATTATTAAACTAGAGAGGGTTAGAAAAGATTTACCCGAATGTTGATGCTAATGGAGGGTTTGATACATAAAAATAGGGTGGATAGGATGGGACTTTTCCACTGGAGCTTAGGAGATTGAGGGGTGGCTTTATTGTGGTTTCTAAAATCATGAGGGGCATGGACAAAGTGAATGACACTCCCTAGGGGAATTCAAAACTGGGGGATGGCATATTTTTAAGGTGAGAAGAGAAAGATTTAAAAAGGACATGAGGGGCTGCCGTTTTACGCAGAGTGGCTCGTGTGTAGAATGAACGGCCAGAGAGGGTGGTGGATGCAGGTACATTTACAACATTTAAAAGACATTTGGATAAGTTCATGAATAGGAAAGATTTGGAGGGACATGGGCCAAGTGAAGACAGGTGAGGCTAGTTGAGTTTGGGAACATAGTCGGCGTGGATTGGTTGGACTAAAGGGTCTGTTTTCATGCTGTGTGACTCAATGACTAGGAGATGATCATGAACCATCTATAACTGAAGGTCTTGCTATTTTGATGTAAATTAAGAATCAACCACAGTGCTGTGGGTCTGGAGTCATGTGGGCCAGACTGGATCAGTCAGGACAGCAGAATTCCTCCTTGATGGGCATTCATAAGTCATAGGTTTTTTTTAATGATAATCCAGATATTTCATGATCAACTTCAATGAGACTTGAATTTCATTACAGATTTATGGTTAACTGAATTTCAATTCTCCAGCTGCCATCGTTGAAATTGAACTGATACCTACAATTCTAATATCAGTAACATTGCCGCTCTTTTACCAGCAGTCAAGTAGCCTGAAAAGTCTGGTATCTCAGAGATGCATTTTATCTTAAGTCACTGATAAGATGATCCTTGGATTATAATTAGCACAGCGCCTGTGCAGACTGTGGGCCTTTACAAGTTGAATTTTCCAGACTCCTGATTGCTTCCCAGTCTACATGCCTGGCTTGACTAGCCTGGGTGAATGAGCCATGGAGCAGCCTGCTCCCCATCCATCCAATTAAGGCCCTTAAATGACAGATTAAGCAGCTCCCCTTTCCTCCCAGATGTAATTTTGATGCAGGCAGGAGGAGGTCAAGGATACAAGTAGAGGTAAAGCTCTGCAAATCACCCCGCCCAAGCCAATTAACCCTTTCCAGACTATTAAGTAGCTATGGGGTTGCAGACTCAGAAAACCCTGAAAAGTACATCTTAAACATTCTTATACATTCACTCGAGCAATGCAGTTGAGTGCTACAACTGTGGAGTCTCGATCTGTGACATCTCATCATCCATCTCTGTTACATAGTATTATTGCTAAAATAAAAAGACAAATTTTGTTGAAGTGTCTGATATTGGATGTGATTCTGAAATTGGACACATTTGCTGGATAATCCTGAATCTGCGAGGAATTCTGTTGACAGCAATTAGGATTTTCAGTCAGGCTTGCAGTGTGGCACACTTGTATGCATGGAAGCTACATATACAGGGCCCTGCTATTTGCAGATAGAAAGAATGTACAGATGCACTATGTCAATTTTGGGTCAACACAATAGGTGTTAGCCAATTGCTGGTTTCTTTCTCAGGACCTGCCCTGACCAGTCAGGGTCAACCTCTCTGATTTAAAATTTAACAAAATCTGGCTGTTAGTTTTGACTCCAAAACACTGAAGGAATGGTAATATATTTCCAAATCTGGCATGTGACTGGCTTGGAGGGGATCTTGCAAGTAGTAGTGTTCCCACATATCTATTTCCCGTGCCTTTCTGGGTGGTAATGGTTGTGAGTTTGGAAGATGCTGAATAAGGATCTTTGGTGAATTTCTGCAGTGCATCTTGTAGATAGTACACACTGCTGCTACTGAGCGTCAGTGGTGGAGGGAGTGTTGTTCATGGACATGTGTCAATGAAGTGGGCTGCTTTGTCCTGGACCATGTCAATCTTCTTGAGTGTTGTTGGAGTTGCACTAACCCAGGCAAATGGAGAGTATTCCATCACACTCCTCACTTCAGCCTTTGTAGATGGTGGACAGGTAGTGGGGAGTTAGGACATAAGTTACTTGCTGCAGTAATCCTAGTCTTTGACCAGCTGTTGTATATGGCAAGCCTAGTTCAGTTTCTGGTTAATGGTAACCCCCATGATGTGTATGTTAATGTATTCAGTGATGGTAACATGATTGAATGTCATGTGGCAGTGGTTATATTTTCTCTGATTGGAGACAATTGTTGCTTGGCATTTGTGTGACACAAATATTACTTGCCACTTGTCAGGCAAAAGCCTCAAAGTTATCCATGTCTTACTGCATTTGGACATGGACTTTTTCAGTATCCCAGAAGTTACTAGTTGTGCTGAACTTTATGCAATCATTGGCAAACATCCTCACTTCTGATCTTATGGTGGAGGGAAGGTCATTGATGATGCAGCTGGAAATGGTTGGAGGTGGAAAGGATGCAGAGGAGATTAACACAGATATTACTGGAACATAGGAACTTAGGAACAGGAGTTTACCATTCAGTTCTTTGAATATGTTTCTCCATTCAATTAGATCAAGGCTACAATAAGGAAAGAATTGACAGCTTGGGTCTTTCTTCTGTATGTGAGAAAGAGATTGGGGGGACCTAATGGAGGTCTTTAGATGATGAAAAATTTAACAGAAAAATATTTAATTTTAATATTTAGTAGAGTATATACCGTAAGAATATTTACTATTGTGAAAAAGAAAATAACCAAAGGCCACTAACATAAAATGGTCACAAAGAAATTCTATTGAAGATTCAGAAGAAACTTCTACATCCAAAGAGTGATGAGTATGTGGAAATCACTACAAGAGGGATTGGTTGAAGAAAATTGAGTAGATGTAGTTTAGTTGAAGCTGGACATTTATTTAAGGGAGAAGAAAATAGGTGGCTACAAAGATAGATTTAGATGATTAAAAATTTGGAGGATGTTGGAGTTTTTCTGTGTGGTATATATCTTAATAGTCATAATCACATGATTATAATCACACCATGTTTATAGAACATTGGCTGCTGTCTGGCAATACTTCAGTATTAAAATTCTCATCTATTTTCAAATCTGTCCATGACCTCAAGTTCTCCTGTCATGCAATGTCCTCCAGTGCCACATTTCTCCAAGAATTTTGCATTTCTTCATATCTGGCCCTTTGCATATCCATCATTGGTCAAAACTCTCAAATCTGGAAATCCTTTTCAGTACTGCTACCATTTTATCTTTTTCTTTTGCTCACTCCTCCTTTATGACTCTCCTTAAAAACGTACCTCTGATCAAACTTTGACCATTTGTCCTAATGTTCCCTTCTATATGCCAACATTCTTATGAAACACCTCGTAAACACCTTTTACTGAAGGAAATTTAAGAGCATATACACATATATATTCAAGTTGCTGTTGTTTCAGATCAGCCAGTAACTCATGCAGGATAGTTGTCAGGATTGCATATCTTCACAGCAGTGCTCAAACCGGAAATGCTGCTTGACATACTGTTAATTGGTCTGATGCACAGCTACAGTGTGTACTTGTAGATTGGTCCTTTGAGACTCAAATCCCTGAGCTCAAGAGTTGCAACTACCATCTAGTTAAATGGTAAAGGCAAGTGTAAATCTAGCTGTGCTTTCTCCTTTCCACGACTGTACTGTGCCAAATGTCTCCATCTGTCACACACTCAGTCTTTCTCAGAATAGATTCATCTGTGATGGTGCTTCTAATTGAAGGGGAACATGGTCGATACATATGGTGTCTTCTAGTTTTTCTCTCTGGGCATCCAAAGCAGCACAGGAACATTGTAGCTTAGAATAATGGGTTGGAACAGATTCCCAGGATAAGACACTTCATTAAAAAAAAAGAATTCACAGAATGTGGGCATCACAGGCTGGGCCAACATTTATTGCCCATCCTTAATTGCCCGATTAAGAGTTAACCACATTGCTGTGGGTCTAGAGTCACATGTACGCCAGACAAAACCAGGACATTATTGAACCAGATGGGTTTTTCCTCAACACTTGACAATGGTTCCATGGTCATCATTAAAAACTTATTTCCAGATGTTTATTCAATTCATATTTCATCACCTGTCGTGTCAGGATTTGAATCTGGATTCTGAACACTACCTAGGTGTCTGGATTAATAGCCGAGTGGTAATGCTGCTAAGTCATTACCTTCCCCTGTGATGTGTTAGACTGCAATGCTGTAATGTCTACCTAATATGTATAATGTGGTGAATGTTACAAAAGTTCAAGTTTTAGTTTCTTTCTTACTGCCTTCTATTAATTTGAATGCTGGCTTTGAAAACTCCTTACATTGGCTTTACCTCTCATGGCGCCTGCATTATTTGCATAATATATGTTGCTACTTCTCCTTTCCTAAGTATCGTCCTTTATACTTATCAATATTTAAATGTCATTTGCCATGTGCCTGGAGGCAGTGTAAGTTGTGCAGATGGGACAAGAAAGTTACAAAAGGCCACAGACAATTAAAAATGTTGACAGATGTAGTGACAACTGAAGTTCTATGATGAGTAAGTGTGGAGTCATTAACTTTGGAATCAAGGAAGACAAATTGAATGTTTCTTTTTGAAAAGCGATGAAAGATTAGGTGCTGTGGAAGAACATAGCTGTTTAACTGACTGTAGGCAAACAGATCATGAAAACTGTGAACAGGGACCACAAGTCTAATACAAAGTTAGCCTTTATCTCAAAGAGCTTAGAGCATTAATTGATGTTTCATGATAATAAACAAAAATAGAAAATGCTGGAAACGATCTGTGCAGAGTGAAATTGCAAGAGTTTCACATCATTCATCTCTCTGCGCAGATGCAGCCAGATCTCCCGAATATTTCCAATATTTTCCATTTCTGTTTTAGATGTCCAACATCTGCAGTATTTCAATTTTTGTGGTATTGATCTTTCAGTTGAGCAGATGTTCTGCACACAATTTGAAGTACTGCACTTTGAGAAGGTTAAAGTGGTCTCGGTGGAACTGCAGCTCAGATTCACCAGAGGCTTAAAGAATTAAATGATGTGGACTGGTAGTATAAACCTGATTTGCAGAGCCTGAAAGGTGGAAGAATGGTTTATTTGCAATCTTAAAGTTGACAAAAGCATTTGGTAAAGTGGAAGAAAAGATCCTATTTTCCTGTTGTGGAAGATCAAGAATCGCGCGGGATAATCATACAATCGGTTTTTCCTCAGACAGGATTCTGAGCTGTTCCTCAAAAATTATTGAGAATACTAGGAAAACTGAACTTGGATAGAGAGATTTTTATTACATGCACTATCAAGATGTATGTAAGTGAAAAATAGCAGATAACTAGGATGGAAGTATAGATTAGCCATAAACCAGTGAAATGATAGAAAAGGAGTGGGACTTTCATTAATGCAGGCTGCTGGTCTATGAGCACCCAAAGGTCTATTCCAGTTTATCAGCTTTTTGGAAAGGCATACAGATGAGACCAAGGGCCTAATATCACCTGTACTTCATTGCACCAATAACAGTCATGTTTGGCAATCATTCTACTCTTTTGTATTTGTATTAGCTCTGACAAAGAGGTCATTTCACCTCCATAATATTAACACTCTGTGTATTTTAATTTATCCACTGCCAGGCACTAAGGTTTCAGTAAATGCCCTGACATGTTATAGTTAATTGCTGGATGAGTAAGCAAATTTAAATTAATGGCTTATAATGATCTCTACCTTCGCAGACAAATTTACCTTATTCAGCTCACATATTAATATAGTTGCCCTTCTCTCCTTCCAACCTTTTGGCTATATCTTGTACTGTTGAGGAAAGAAAGATAAATTAATGGGACTTCCAGTGCTCTTATTCCACTAAATAAAAGCAAGACTAGTCACGACTGCTTTTCTGCATGAGTAATTTGCAGTTGCCTGTAGTATTTCTTTATTACTGTTGCAGCAATTAACCATGTTACCAAACATGGAAAAATGTATTTTTCCTTTTGCAATGTACTAGGTCAAGGCAGCAATACACTTTACATTTGCAGTCAGATTGAATCATCAGACATTGGTTTTGCAGAGTTACTGCTGAGAATTGTAAAATACTGTTAAATTTATATACCATTAAAATTTTTACATATGTTAATAATGGAATTGAGACAGCTTTAATGAGCACATCAGGAAAATCATCTCACTGTTTCGTTATGCTGATCATAATATCCAAGCCAATGACATCAGGGAAGATGGCTGTGGTTGTTGGAGGTCAGTTATCGCAGCTCTGCAGGAGTTCCTCAAGCTAGTGTCCTAGGCCTAACCATCTTCAGCTGGTTCATCAATGACTCTCCCTCCATTATAAGGTCTGAAATGAGGAAATTCGCTGATGATTGCACATTGTTCAGCACTATTCACAACTCCTCGGACACTGAAGCAGTCCATGTTCAAATGCAACAAGATCTGGACAATATCAGGTTTGTTCTGACAAATGGCAAGGAACATTTGCACCACACAAATACCAAACTATGACCATCTCCAGTAAGAGACAACCTAACTTCCACTCTCTGACATTCAAATAGTGTTACCATCGCTTAACTCCCCATTATCAACATCCTGGGGTTACTATGTCCAGAAAATCAACTTAACTTGCCACATGAACATATGAACAGTGACTACAAGAGATGGTGGGAGGCTAGGGCTACTGCAGCAAGTAATTCACCTCAAGAGCTCCAAAGCCTGTCCACTCTCTACAAAGCACAAATCAGGACTGTGATGGAATACTCCTCACTTGCAGCTCCAGCAGCACTCCAGAAGCCTGATATCATCCAGGACAAAGCAGCCTGCTTGATTGGCACCCCATTCATAAACATCCAATCCCTCCACCACTGATGGTCAGTCACAGCAGTATGTACTATCTACAAGATGCACTGCAGAAATTCACCAAAGTTCCTTGAGCAGCACCTTCCAAACCTATAACAACTTCCAGTTAAAGGACAAGGGCAGCAGAAACATGGGAACACCACCATCTGCAAAGTCCCTTCCAAACCTTGATTTGGAAATATGTCACCATTCCTTCAATGTTATTGGATCAAAATCTTGTAATCCCCTCCCTAAGGGCATTGTGGGTCATCCTATAGCATATGGACTGTTCAAGAAGGCAGCTTATCACCACCTTCTCAAGTGTAACTCGGGACAGGCAATATATGCTAACCGCCCCGTGATGCCTATATCTCATGAGTGAATTATTTAAAAAAAGTAATATGGAAGAAGCTTTGCTTACTTCACTGTATATCTGACCTTGGGGTGCTTAATACTTGGCAGAAGCAGCCACAATTAAAGGAGACAAGTTCTCCTGCACAAGCCATTAGACAAAAACTTTATGCCATAGATGGTCTTGACTGTACTGAAGAATCTATGCACATCAGGACCATCAGCAAGTTGCTGGATTTCATGTACTTTTTCTGCATACTGCCTGTTTTTAGGTCACAGCTCTTTTTGTTGGACTTAGGCCTTCATTTGTACGTCAACCTGCTCCTTTCCTGAAAGCTTTGGTGATGCTACTGGTTTAGGAATGTCAATTGTGTGTGATTCAGTGTGATTCTCTGCATCTCACAGCTCACTTAATCAATCAATATCTTTTTGTAAATTCCTTGTGTACTCTTAAACTTATTTTGTCACCTATCTTTATATCATCAGGAAATTTGGCAACTGTACCTTTTAGTCCCTTTGTCTAGGTCATCCATATACATTTTAAACAGTTGAAATCCCAACACTGTTCCCTGTGGCCTAACCCTAACCTTAACACTGACTCTAACCATAACTTAACCCATCACTCATTGCATTTTACCAACTAGAAAATGACCCATGTTCATCTACTCTTTGCTTTCTGTTAATTAGCCAATCATCTATCCATTCCATTGTGTTGCACCATACCAAATGCCAATTGGAAATCCAAGGACAACATAGCCACTAGTTCTCCTAAATCCTCAGTATGTGTCAAAGTCTTGAACAGATTGGTCAACATGATTTCACTTTCACAGAGTCATGTTGACTCTGCCTGATTACCTTGAATTGATTCAAGTGACCTGCTATAACTTCTTTAACAATAGCTTCTAACATTTTCCCTATTTTCCTGGTACAGATATGAAGCAAACTGGCCTGTCATTTTCTGCTTTCTATCTCCTTTTTTTGAAGTAAACGAGTTACATTTGCTATCTTCCAATTAATGGGATGGAGCTCAAATTGAGGGAACTTTCCAAAACTTTTAACTCTTACCACGTGTCCTTCTTAAATTTAGCTGCCTGCAGACATACACCACTCTCCTCCGTATGTTGTACCATGACATGCAAGCCAAGATCCTCACTTACTGATCCATTACAGATCGATAAGTATAGGGTTGAGCAAGGCTGTGTCATTAGATCGATGTTTTTCTTCCATCTTCCTCATCACAACACTCCACTCCTTCTCCATGAAATTTCCTGTATAGTGGACCTTCTACACAGTATGTGCAAGGAACAGTTGAAACTGCATCACCTCCAGTCCTGAACTAGGCCCACCCCAAATCTGCCATCAAACTGCAGAATGCAGGTGACGCTTTCATGTCCTCACGCTAAGAGGCCAAGCTCTAGACCACAATGCATGCATTCACGAAAGTTTTTGGGAGAATGGGACTTACCTAACAGATGGAAGACAAAAGTCCTCTACCAGACTGCTCCTGCAAAATATCACTGTCGCCCAACTACCAAGACGCATGACGAGCAACTGGAAACCATGGATCAATTTTCATACCTTGGGAGCCTTTTCAATGAAGGCAGACAGTGACAAGCCCTGGTAGAGCCCAAGTAAGAATGACAGAAGGAATGTGAAAAAATCTGAGTGTCCCATTCATGTCAAAAAGTACATGTACGCCACCTTGCAACAGGGTGTGTGCATCTAACATCAGGAGTCACCTTAAGACTAACAGTTATAGAGTCATAGTAATACAACATCGAAAGAGATCCTGTGGTCTAACCAGTCCATGCCAACCACAACCCCAAACTGCTGCGCTAGACCCATAGCCTTCCAACATTTCTTATTCATGTACTTATCCAAATATCTTTCAAACATTGTAACTACACTTCTGGTGGGGAAGAAAGTTTCCTAAGAAGATGATACTGACATAAAATGCAGATTGTGGAAAAATGCTCACACTAGCCATTGGATACCCCACCTTTGTTAATACAAACCTTAGATTCATCTTTTATAATTCTATCTTGTACAACCATAGATTAAGGTGGACAAGATTAAAACTTCAAGTTGTTTGATTATATATCTTAATAATACCATTGTTTAACATAAAGCACTTCACATATCAAGCAATCTACTTAAACAGAAGGAGCAATTTTGTTTTTTTATTTCTGAAAAACAAAAGGGCTGGCATGGTGGCTCAGTGACTCAGTGGTTAGCACTGCTGTCTCACAGCGCCAGGGACCTGGGTTCGATTCTAGCCTCAGGCGACTGTCTGTGTGGGGCTTGCACGTTCTCACCGTGTCTGCGTGGGTTTCCTCTGGGTGCTCTGGATTCCTTCTACAATCCAAAGATGTGCAGGTTAGGTGAATTGTCCATGCTAAATTGCCCATAGTGTTCAGGGATGTGTAGGTTAGGTGCGTAAGTCAGGGGAAATGTAGAGTAATAGCGTAGGGGAATGGGTTTGGGTGGGTTGCTTTTTGGAGGATCAGTGTGGACTTGTGTGGCCGAAGGGCCTGTTTCCACATGTAGGAATTCTGTAGAGCCCATTTTGTATGAGTGAAAATATTCCTTCAATAAATAACAGAAATATTTTCCTTTTCACAGTCCTGCGCACAGGGATACAGATGGGTAAATGGCACCCTCTATGGAGGAATCTGTGTACCGTGTTCTTGTTATGGCCATTCTAGCTATTGTGATGACATTACTGGAGAATGTTTGGTAAGTATTAATTAATGCAATGCATTCATCCAGCTGGGATGTGAGAATGTTTTATTTACAGCAAATCCAGAGTGTCCATGCCAGCGTACTATTTGGAATAATTTTTTGAAATCTAGCAGCAGCACACACACATCCCCAATTTTGTTAGTAACATTGATCGCACCATCTGTTTCTCATAATATTTGTTGTTACAGTTAGTGAATGCCTCATGTTACGAAAACCTTAATGGGAAATCTCGGCTTTATGGTGCAATAATATTTTAAAATTATTTTCCATGTTGAAGCACAAAACCTGTGCTTTTACCTTGGAATGCTACAATACAATATTGAACAGAGTCAAACAATTATAACCAGGGAGCTGTTTTGTTCTCTTTTGTTTGGTATTTGTTGTAAATAAGCTCTTTGGATTGGCACATGTATTTAAAGTTTCACAATCAGTCCCACAATAAATAGTTATTTGTTAGACCAGAGCCTGAGTTTTACTGAAAAAAATCACATTTGTCGAAGTGTTTTGACTTGGACCATGCAGTGTAGGAAGAGGAGTAGGCCATTCAATGGCTGAATTGACAATCCTCAACTCCACTTTCCTGCCTTACCCACATAATCTTGCTCGAACATAGAACAAAGAACAAAGAAAATTTACAGCCCTGAACAGGCCCTTTGGCCCTCCAGGCTTGAGCCAATCTAAATCTACTGTCTAAACTTTTCGCCCAATTCCTAAGCACTTGTATCTCTCTGCTCCCCACCTACACATGCATCTGTCCAGATGCATCTTAAATGAATCTACCGTGCCTGCCTCTACCACCTCTGCTGGCAATGTGTTCCAGACACCCACCACCCTCTGTGTAAAGTACTTGCCGCGTGTATCCCCTTTAAACTTTTCACCTCTCACCTTGAGAGCGTGACCTCTCATTATTGAATCCTTCACCCTGGGAAAAAGCTTATCTCTATCTACCCTGTCTATACCCTTCATGATTTTGTAAACCTCAATCAAGTCCCCCCTCAATTTCCTTTTTTCTAATGAAAACAAACCTAACCTACTCAACCTCTCTTCATAACTAGCAACTTCCATACCAGGCAACATCCTCATAAACTGAAAATGTGTTGCTGGAAAAGCGCAGCAGGTCAGGCAGCATCCAAGGAACAGGAAATTCGACGTTTCGGGCATAAGCCCTTCATGAGGAATGAGGGAAGTGTGTCCAACAGGCTAAGATAAAAGATAGGGAGGAGGGACTTGGGGGAGGGGTGATGGAGATGTGATAGGTGGAAGGAGGTCAAGGTGAGGGTAATAGGCTGTAGTGGGGTGGGGGCGGAGAGTCAGGAAGAAGATTGCAGGTTAGGAAGGCGGTGCTGAGTTTGAGGGATTTGACTGAGACAAGGTGGGGGGAGGGGAAATGAGGAAACTGGAGAAATCTGAGTTCATCCCTTGTGGTTGGAGGGTTCCCAGGCGGAAGATGAGGCGCTCTTCCTCCAACCGTCGTGTTGTTATGGTCTGGCGATGGAGGAGTCCAAGGACCTGCATGTCCTTGGTGGAGTGGGAGGGGGAGTTAAAGTGTTGAGCCACGGGGTGGTTGGGTTGGTTGGTCCGGGTGTCCCAGAGGTGTTCTCTGAAACGTTCCGCAAGTAGGCGGCCTGTCTCCCCAATATAGAGGAGGCCACATCGAGTGTAGCAGATGCAATAGATGATGTGTGTGGAGGTGCAGGTGAATTTGTGGCGGATATGGAAGGATCCTTTGGGGCCTTGGAGAGAAGTAAGGGAGGAGGTGTGGGCGCAAGTTTTGCATTTCTTGCGGTTGCAGGGGAAGGTGCCAGGAGTGGAGGTTGGGTTGGTGGGGGGTGTGGACCTGACGAGGGAGTCACGGAGGGAGTGGTCTTTTTGGAACGCTGATAGGGGAGGGGAGGGAAATATATCCCTGGTGGTGGGGTCCGTTTGGAGGTGGCGGAAATGACGGCGGATGATACGTTGTATCTGGAGGTTGGTGGGGTGGTAAGTGAGAACCAGTGGGGTTCTGTCCTGGTGGCGGTTGGAGGGGCAGGGCTCAAGGGCGGAGGTGCGGGAAGTGGAGGAGATGCGGTGGAGGGCATCGTCAATCACGTCTGGAGGGAATCTGCGGTCCTTGAAGAAGGAGGCCATCTGGGCTGTACGGTATTGGAACTGGTCGTCCTGGGAGCAGATGAGGCGGAGACGAAGGAATTGGGAATATGGGATGGCGTTTTTACAGGGGGCAGGGTGGGAGAACATCCTCGTAAACCTTCTCTGCACCATCTCCAAAGCGTCCACATCCTTTTGGTAATGTGGCAACCAGAACTGTACACAGTATTCTAAATGCGGCCGAACCAATGTCCTGTACAATTTTAACATGACCTGTCAGCTTTTATACTCAATACTCCATCCAATGAAGGCAAGCATACCATATGCATTCTTGACCACTCTATCCACCTGTGCAGCAACCTTCAGGGTACAATGGATCTGCACTCCCAGATCTCTCTGCTCATCAACTTTTCCCAAGGCTCTTCCGTTCATTGTATTATTGGCTCTAGAATTAGACGTGCCTGAATGGATCACCTCACATTTGTCTGGATTGAAGTCCATTTGCGAATTTTCCGCCTAACTCTCCAATCTATCTATATTCTCCTGTATTCTTTGAACAGTCTCATATGCTTTCTGCTACTCCGCAAATCTTCGTGTCATCTGCAAACTTGCTGATTATACCAACAGTGTGGTATGATCAGCAAATTCCAGATCATTTCTGTATATCACAAACAACAGTGGCCCCAGCACTGACCCCTGTGGAAAACCACTGGTCACCTTTGTCCATTTTGATAAACTCCATTCAACTACTACTCTCTGTCTCCTGTTGCTCAACCAGTTCTTTATCCACCTAGCTAGAACACCTGGCATGTGACTTCACTTTCTCTATTACTTTATCATGCTAATTAAAAATCAGCCTATCTCAGCCTTGAATTTCAAATCCGTTAATACAGTCTCCCCACTACTCCTCTAGAAGGGTGAAACTTGCAAAATGAGTTTGACCGACTGGTTCCTGGCTATATCTCAGTGCCCTTATTTCCTGCAAATAAAAATACATGGTTCTAAATCAGCTGCAGAACAGTCAATTTCTAAAAAGAAAAGGAAATGCCAGAGTTTTCTATAAGCGCATCAATTTTAAAAGGAGAAGTTGAGCTGATTCGAGAACTAACAAGAATACTTATATATACAGGCAAGCAACATGACTGAGGAGTTAAATGAATGATTTGCATTGGACTTTACCAAAAGGCAAATACTGCTGAGGCCATGGTGACGGTGCAAGAAACTCTGTCACTAAAGATTTACAAAGATGTTGCCAGGGTTGGAGGATTTGATCTATAATGAGAGGTTGAATAAGCTAGAGCTGTTTTTCCTGAAGCATTGGAGGCTGAGGGGTGACCTTATAGAGGTTTGTAAAGTCATGAGGAGCATGGATAGGGTAAATAGACAAGGACTTTTCCCTGGGGTAGGGATGTCCAGAACTAGAGGGCATAGGTTTAGGGTGAGAGGGGAAAGATACAAAAGAGATCTAAGGGGAAACGTTTTCACGCAGAGCGTGGTGTGTGTATGGAATGAGCTGCCAGAGGAAGTGGTGGAGGCTGGTACAATTGCAATATTTAAAAGGCATTTGGATGGGTATATGAATAGGAAGGGTTTGGAGGGATATGGGCCGGGTACTGGCAGGTGGGACTAGATTGGGTTGGAATATCTGGTTGGCATGGATGGGTTGGACTGAGGAGTCTGTTTCCATGCTGTACGTCTCTATGACTCTCTGAATCTAAGTGTTTAAATTTAATGTGGAGGTGGCATTTGGATAAGCTGTCACTACCTGAAGCTGGTCTTTATGAGATGCAATCAAAGATATTGAAGGAAGTGAGAATAGAAATTTTAGTGGCACTGGCAACAATCTTTCAGTATTCACCCCATCCCCATATCTCACCTTTCTATAAACACACTCGCATACACAGACACACACAGACACACACACATACACTTGCTACCTTGTGCACTTAGCTAAGATACTGGGCAATTGCACACTTGACACACATCACATCTTAAATCTTTCCATGTAGGTCTAACCTGTGAAATGGTTACATACTCACCCAGACACATTGCAATAGGTCATTGAGCTTCTTGCAACAGGTCAGTCATATCCTGTGGACAGATCTACGTTGCTCACTACCTCTGTCTAGGCTGATTTGGCCTGACTGGGATGTCTCTTTTTCCAAACAGCTGACATGAGGACTTTCCATTAAACATCCACAGCCTGTAGGAGGACTTTCGGGGAGTCATCATCAAATCATGAGACAGTCTCCTTAGGCTGGGACCCACAATGACTGGTCCTCCATTTTCTCCTCGACATGGTCACCTAATGGCCTCTGTACAGAGACAAAGAGAGTTTCAGGGTAGAATTGGAGTCTTTTTCAAAATACTGATATTCATGATGGGAATGGATAGGGTGCTCAGATGTTACTTTCTCCCTGCCAGGGGTCCTGTATAGTACACTGTAGATACAGTGGTCACCAGAATTTTTAAAAAGCTCCACTAGTTCACTGGATTGGTTAGTCCAAATCCCTGCCTCCTGACCTTGAATGTGAACTTGCAGGTGCACTGGATAGTGAAGAAGGCATTTGTACTCTTGTCTATATTGGTCAGTGCTTTGAGTAGAGGAATTGGGACGTCATGTTGTGGCTGCACAGGACATTGGTTAGGCCATTTCTGCAATACTGCATTCAATTCTGGTCTCCCTGCGATAGAAAAATGTGAAACTTGAAAGGGTTCAGAAAAGATTTGCAAGGGTTTTGCCAGGATTGGAGGGTTTGAGCAATGGCAAGAGGCTGAGTAGGCTGGGGCTATTTTCCCTTGAGCGTCAGAGACTGAGGGGTGACCTTATAGAGGTTTATAAAACCATGAGAGGCATGACAGACTGAATAGTCAAGGTCTATTCCGCCAGGGTAGGGGAGTCCAAAACTAGAGAGCATAGGTTTCAGGTGAATGGGAAAGATATAAAAGGGGAAACATTTTCGAATGTGCATGTATGGAATGAGCTGTCAGAGGAAGTGGTGGAGGCTGGAACAATTACAGGATTTAAAAGTAATCTGGATGGGTATATGAGTAGGAAACGTTTGGCCATACACTGATAAATGTGACTAGATTAATACATAATATCTGGTTGGCATGGGTGAGTTACACTGTAGGGTCTGTTCCCGTGTTGTACATCTCTATGACTCTATGACACTACTTGCAGCATAGCTGCGATTGCCACGTGTCCGGGTGGTTGTAACTGATGTAGGTTTCACAGTCTGATGCCTCTCTCCCTAGACATCCTGCCTAGGACCCAAAGAGCTTGTGCTGTTTGCCCTTCCCATAGCTGTTTGACTGGCTTGTAATCCACTAATGAGTCATAGAGTCATAGAGATGTACAGCATGGAAACAGACCCTTCGGTCCAACCCGTCCATGCCGACCAGATATCCCAACCCAATCTAGTCCCACCTGCCAGCACCCGGCCCATATCCCTCCCAACCCTTCCTATTCATTAACCCATCCAAATGCCTCTTAAATGTTGCAATTGTACCAGCTTCCACCACTTCCTCTGGCACTTCTTTCCATACAAGTACCATCCTCTGCATGAAAAAGTTGCCCCTTAGGTCTCTTTTATATCTTTCCCCTCTCACCCTAAACCTATGCCCTCTAGTTCTGGACTCCCTGACCCCAGGGAAAAGACTTTGTCTATTTACCCTATCCATGCCCCTCATAATTTTGTAAACCTCTATAAGGTCACCCCTCACCCTCCAATGCTTTGGGGAAAAGAGCCCCAGCCTGTTCATCCTCTCCCTGTAGCTCAGATCCTCCAACTCTGGCAACATCCTTGTAAGTCTTTTCTGAACCCTTTCAAGTTTCACAACATCTTTCCGATAGGAAGGAGACCAAAATTGCATGCAATGTTCCAACAGTGGCCTAACAAATGTCCTGTACAGCTGCAGCATGACCTCCCAACTCCTGTACTCAATACTCTGACCAATAAAGGAAAGCATAACAAATGCCTTCTTAACTATCCTATCTACCTGCGACTCCACTCTCAAGGAGCTATGAACCTGCACTCCAAGGTCTCTAGGACCCTTTCTTTAGTCCCTTTAAAAGATGGGAATTGCAGATCACAAGCTGTACACTTTTGGATCAAACCCCCATCTCCAGCTGTGAACATGGTTGTATGTTTTATTTTCTTTGGTTTGAGTTTAGAATGGAAATTCCATTCTAATTCCTTTGAATTTCATGCATTGTGACATCTGAAAACGTTTGCGGGGGAAAAACAATCATTCCTGATGACTGACCTCGTAGGTTGCTTCATATTTCTTGCTGTAGATTCTGTAAGCTGAAATTTTTATAGTCTCTTGGGGTAAGATGGTATGTTTGGGAATGGAGGCAATGTAAAAATTAAGTATCACATCTACTAGTTACCCAGATCCACCCATTGCAAATTTATTGGTAGCATGGATGCATTGAGTGGTCAGATCAACCATAGATCATTGGCCACTGAAGGCCTCCTCCCACTACTGGAATTTTACTGATGATATCGGGAATCTGACATCAAGTCTGTGCAGCCCCTGTGATTTGCCCCTGATTTTGGGCTCCAGCACAGCTCACCTTCCTGCAGATTTTGCAAATTTGATTTGTCATTATAGCACTGAAGGATGCCATTCAGAAAGTCGAGTCCTTGGGTGGTTAATGCCATTTCCCAAAGCTTTTTTGGAGACTTTGGGTTGGTGGGGGAGGTGAGTAGCATTTAGTTGCATGGGAAAGTGACATTCGGGACCCCACCTCCTCCTTGTCTCTGCCCACCTACGTATGGTTTTCAAAGGTATAATATTCACGTTAGATCCTCATCCTACAGCTGTTTGTGTTCAACCAGTTGCAGATGGGGCATGCTAGAAACCTGAAAACCAAACATTGTCATGTATACTTTCAGGCATTTGGAATGAACCTCTGGTTCAAAGGGACTCAATGCCATTGCTGTGGATAAAGGAGAGCAGGTAAATGTATTGAACTTGGATTTCTAGAAGGCACTTAATAAAGTGCCACATCAAAGGTTATTGGGGAATATAAAAGCTCATGGGGTAGGTGATAACATGTTGGCATGGATAGAAGATTGTCTGGCCAACAGAATGCAGAGAGTAGGAATAAATGGGTCTCTTTCAGGCTGACAAGATGTCATGAGTGATGGGTCACAGGGGTCAGTGTTAGGAGCTGAACTCTATACGAATTTATATAAATGATTTGGAAGGGAGGTATGGTAGCTAAATTTGCTGATGATACAAAGATAGGTAGGAAAGTGAGTTGTGAACAGGACATAAAGAGCCTACAAAGGGATGTAGAGAGATTAAGTGGGTGAGCAAAGATCTGGCAAATGGAGTACAATGTGGGGAAAACATGAAACTGTCCATTCTGACAACAAGAGTGAAAAAGAAGCAGATTATCTTGCATAACACAGAGAGGTTCCAAAGCTCTCAGGTGTGGAGATCCTGGTACTTGAATTGCAGAAGGTTAGGTAGTATGCAAGTAATCAGGAAAACTAAAAGAATATCCTGATTTCTTGTGAGAGGAACTGAATGCCAGAGTAGGGAGGTTATACTTCAGTTATGCAGTGCATTGTTGAGACCAGACCTGGGGTACTGTATGCAGTTGTGGACACCGTACATGCAGAAAGATGTTGATGTGTGGAAGTCGTTCAGAGAAGATTTTCTAAACTAATGACTGGAATGAGGACCTGCCTTATGAGGAAAGGCTGGACAGTTGGCCGAGAAAGCTTATCGTGTAACCTCTAGAGTTTAAAAGGTGCAGAGGTGACTTCCTTGAAACATACAAGATCCTGAAGGAACTGGACTAGGTGGACTTGGAAAGATGGTTTCTTTTATGAGAGGATATAGAACCATGGGTCATATTTTAAAATTAAGGGGGTGCCCATAAGGATGAGATTTTTTTGTAAATCTCAGAGATGAGAGTCTTTGTAATTCCCTTCCTCAAATGACAAAGGATACAGAATATTCTTTAAGGCAGAAGTAGAGAAATTCCTGAAAAACATGGGATGCACGATTGGTGGGCATATGTAGGAATGTAGATTTGCAGCCAAAATCAGATCAGCTGTAATTTTACTGAATAGCAGAGCAGCCTTGAAGGGTTGAGTAGCCTATGCTTGGCCCTTGGTCATGTCCATTCGTATGTGCCAGAAACCTGCTTGAACCTTTCTGTAGTGGGACAGTTTATACTTGAAACATTAGTGTTGGCATGCTATCCAAATCTATTTTCATCTAATGTTCACATGTACACAGTTCCAATTGGGATTCAAAAAGGAATATAAACTTTGGGTGCACTTCTCCTGCCTAATCAAACAACTTAGAAGGCACCTGTGGTGCCTTTAGCCCAATGTGACTGAGATTGGCAGAGTCAGTCAATGTGCTTATATTTTCAGAGGAATCACCATAAAATTATTTTTGCCAGTCTTGGAAATTAATAGCATAATAAAATAATACGTAAACATTACAGGACGACCATGGCATGATTTGTAATTTTTTTTTAAACTATATTATTCCATTTTACATTTGATTTCATGCCCACGAACCAAATAGAATGTGTTTAAATCACTTGTCTGGTCAAATAAGCTGGTATAAATGTTTTTCATATATAGCTAAATTGTGTAATATTTTATTATTCAGAGTAAGCAATGTTTGTCAAAGACATTCTTAATCTCTAATGCGTGGACATCAGTTCCATAACAATGAGGTTGGGAACAATTTTTCTCTTTTATTCTGAACACTTCTGTGATCTGCATATCACATACCAATTTGACTATTCTTGTTAACCCAAAGACAATTTGTTTTTATCCAGTCTGACAAGGCACAAGGGTTAAAGTTACTTTAATCATTTTATTATCAAAATAATGCTACATGGATGGCTACCTGTTTGTTACAAAGATGAGAAAAGCCTTTCCTGTGATGCTTTCTCCATTGTGATAATTGGATTCATGATTTATCATTCTCCCTTCAGGGAATGTTCTACCTTTAAGCCAAGAGTTAACTCAAACTAATAAAGGACATTCCATTAAATGCTATTTTAGAAGTGCAACATTTATTGCACATAGTTCATAGATTTGTGAATGATTGTGCTACTATTTAGGAATCTACATGTTAGTGCGAAATAGTTTGAAGTATATCCTTATGCCAAATTAAACGATTCACTATAATACAATTTATGATAAAGCATGTGTACATTTGTATATCTGAGAAGAAATGTAAACTTCTTCTAATTACACTGCAATTTTGAAGTTGCCTGTTAAATATATTTTTCATTACTCGGAAGTTTCATATATTCTGCCTTCAAGGTGCATAACTGAAGATGTGGAAATTTTTCTTTTGAAAAATTGCTGTGCTTTCAGTGTTCTAAAGCATGCAGAGGGTAGGCAGCACTGTCCAGGTGATGGTGTGGCTGAGGGTGAGATATTCAGCTTTGCCGAAAATCAAATTTGAGCTTTGTTGCAATTTTAGTGGAGGCCCAAATGCCTTTCCAGAAGTAACAAGGAAAATTCTCACATATCTCCTTGTAGCTGCCTCACAGTGGAATTGTGTAGATCAGGAAAGGGGTATTGATTGTCCACTGAGAGGAGAACTCGAGAGATAAGGACCCAGGCCTCCTCATCTCAAAACACTGTTTAGCAACCTGCTGGTTCTTTGTATCAGGCAACTTTTATAACTTTCTGGGGATCAAACAATGCTCATATTGCATTCTCTCTTTGTTATCTTGCCAGAGGCATTAACATGATTACTTTAAATTGATTGATGTTTCCATTAAAATAGCATATAGAGAAATGGATGCAGCTGTGTTAAACATTTGTACAATAATATTGTTCACAGCAATCTCCAAGCTCCAAGTTAAATTGTAGCCAATTTTATAATGCTGTCTGTTTGTGATCTTTGGAGAGGAATATTTAAGTTCCATATAAAACTGGGATGTCAAAATTTATTCATTGAGAAAAGATGCAATTTGCAGTAAATGATGTTGTGGAATGACAGTTTGTTCTGTTGGCAACTCTCCCATGTATTCAGCAAATTGATTTTTAAAAAATAATTAAAGAAAATAAATAAATAATATGCCTTTTATTGAGAAGGTTCTTTAAATAAATATTATTTATTCCAGAATTGCCAACATGATACCACTGGCAGGTTTTGTGATAAATGTCGGCCTGGCTTTTATGGAGATCCAACTCGGGGGACACCCAATGATTGCCACCCTTGCAGTTGCCCATTACTAATTTCTACAAATAAGTAAGTACGATTATCCATGTCTGTGATATCACAAAATGGTATACAAGGGATGGAATCTTGTGAAGGTGACAGTGGTTTTGACCAGCAGCTGGAGAGCTGGTGAATATCCATGTTGGCATTTCATACGAAGGGCCATCTCCTCTTCCTTCATTCAGACTCCTGACCTATTGGTCATTCCGTGGAGCTGGAAATCCCATATGCCAAGAGCAGCTGGTCAGTCAAAGTCTGACAGATCTACTGAATGGGAAGATGCTGGCTGCTACCAGTTCACTTACTGGAGGAGCAAAATTGTTGCTGCATCCTTGCCCAGAGGCAAACGATGGTTGCAAATGGGGACCTCATGTTGTAGGAGGAGGGGACATTGGCTGGAGTCTTTGGGTCACGTACCCTCCTCCTTTTCAGACCAGGCTTCCCTTTACCACCAAACTTACCATGGGGTGGGCACAAGATGCCGTCGATCTGGTTCTGCCTAGTGCTTACATAATAGAGTTCGGCATCATTGCCAGAATCTGAGCTGCGAAATGAGTGAGCCATTGTTAAACAAACTAAATTCACCTTCATTCCAAAAACAGTGGATACTGAAAATCTGTGTTGAAAACAAGAAATGCTAGAAACACTTAATCATTCAAGCAGCATTTGTGAAGGCAAAAACAAAATTCAATGTTTCAGGTCACTGTTTTTATCAGAGCCAATTTGAACAGAAGTGTGATGTCTCACTTTCCACAGATGCTGTCTAACTTGTTGAGCTTTCAGCATTTCCAATTTTCATTTCAGTTTTCCAGTAGCTATGTATCTTGCTTTGTATTAGAGTTTCAGTCATAGCCAGTTCTCTTCAAGAACATCCCACTTTGAAGTCCTGCTCTTCTCTTTGATGGGATACCCCATGATCTTTTCTATATTGTTCGCCATCATTGTTTTCCATTCACCTTCTTTCTCTTGCCTCATTTGATACAGAATTTTCACATCTGAGAAGCAGTACTGATACTGCCATGATTACTTAGGTGAACATTATAGCTCAGCTGGTTGATACAAAGAGTTTTTTTTCATACAAAACCTCCAATGGTAATAACTCCAACAGAAAAACATAATTAAATTCTGTCCATTGAGATAATCTGCTAAAATGGCACCTAATCTGCTTGTGCGGAAATTAGAGAAGAGACAAAATGGGGAGAAAGATATAACCTGAATATTATACTGCTCCCTACTGTGTAAATGTGGTAGTTACATTTTTAAAAATACTTCTCCATGGTGATTAGAATTCACCAAGGATGGTTTAATGCTTACTTTGCTGCAGCCTAATTCATTGTCTCTTACCCTCAATATCCTGCCATTCATATTCTCATTCTGACTGCCACATGGATAATGAGCCATTTATTTGTTAAGAAAGTAAGGCAGTCTGAAGTTTTAAAAAAATCAAATCAAACCAAGTCCAAAAACATGATGATTCTTAGTCTTACTTCCCACATCTCCTTACTTTTCCCCCTGAAAATTTACAGCAGTAGTTCTAATCAGTAACAACTCTAAAGGAACATTTTAAAAGATACTCTCCAGAATGCTGGACAAATGGACATTGGAATTGGGAGAAGTTAGGCCATTCAGCCTCTCAAATTTGATCCCCAAAGTACCAGCAAAATTTTCAGATTGTGATTGAACAAAGATAGAAACAGACAGTAAACCATAAACACCCCAACTGCTTAAAAGAAACTGGCATAAACTTTTAGCCTATGTGTGTGCAATCAAAGGAACTGAAAATTTGACAGCTTTCTGAGATAGGAAATCAGGGTGCTGCAGGATTCTTTTATACCATTGTAATGCCAGATAATAAATTCATTTCAGTGCATTGTCTAACTGACTATCAATCCTGACTTTCCTACATACCATTAGACTGCACAGAAGGTGGTTTCTCTCTCACTTCTGTGAACTGCTACAGGAAAGTTGAGGCAAATGGTCATTACAATTAAAAAAACAGAAAAACAGAAGTTATCACTCTCCAGTTGCACAGGACTTTTCTCATAAGCCTTTGCAGGCCTAATCAATAATCTTATCTGTTGATTATCCTACAACTTTGTGACTATAGTTGGATTCAATGCTTTTCCAAGACTGTGGAGATGCATACAAGCAGCTGGGCATTCCTTTATTTATATAGTACAGAGTTAGACATGACAGAAACTTTCAGGCTGAAATGCCATTGAGATGTTGCTATCCTTTTTCTATACTTGGTGTCAGTCGAAATATCCAATAGTTATTCTAGAAACTGTTAGCTGTTATGAGATCCCAGTACTATCTTTGGTGCCCGAAGGAAAAAGTAGCCCAAGTCTGTTCCACAGGGATGATTTCAGTAAAGCTGAGCCGTTGGTTATGCAGCTAATACATTTTTTTATTTTTTACATTTTTGTGGCTGCCGAACATGATCAACATAGTTTCAGTCCGACTTGTCACCTGGATTCTAGGGGAGAGACAATATGTGACCAGTGTGCTCCTGGATATGCAGGATCTCGATGTGACCGGTAAGAAATCGTTGATCTTTTGATTTTTATTCCACAAGTACTGGGAACCTTTAATAGGTTAACTGGTGAAAAGTTTCAATGTAAAGTTTATTGCAGAAAACTTACTTGTTCCCGAACTTCTCTCACAAGGCCAGGTGCAATTTTTCATATGGCTCACAAGTAATAAATGTATCATTGTTTCTTGAGAGGGTTTATTTAAAAAGGCAACAGTCTAAATTCTGTACTCTGTTTTTGTTTTGAACATGTTTTGTAATAGTAGTTATTAATTTGATGATGTTGATAGCATTTAATTTCCTAATAATGTTTTATATAATGGCAATCATATTAATTTCATGAAAATCTAACAAAATGTCCTTGAAGTATTGAAGTATTTCTGTTGGCATCTGACACATAAATATACATTTCATTTGAAAGTGAACAAAATAGAAGTTTTATATTATTCAGGGTTGATTCAGGGTGATTGGATAGTTATTGTGGTATCATTGTATTTGTAATCTCACATAGGATTACATTACATGCAATTAACTTTTTGAATGTTCACTCTAACATTGAAGAAAACCTCTGATGCCTTCAACTCTCTCTAAAAGTGGGCTTTTTTTTTCAATAAAACTGTGTTGATAAAGTGAATTGTTGCACCAAAGCAACAGTTCACAGTTTTCTGTTCCTGTTGAAAATGAATAATTTGAACTGTCATTGCTTTCAGTTCATTTGCTTTTGGTCTTAATAGAAATAAACTGGCAAATCCATAATAGTACATAGCAATTTATTGAAATTCTAGTGTTTGTGCACTTAGGAACATTGTTTCTTAGGAATGCAAACGCAGAATGCAAGTGATTACAAATTGGAACGTTCACACCATATTAGGATGTGATTCATTTAAAGAGTGTGCGTTGATACATTGATGGTCATGTAAAGGAAAACATGTTATATTGGGAGTGTCTGCAAGCTTTATAGTTGAAAAAGGCACCTGTCATTAAGTGTCTCTATAGCAGAGGGCTATTTCTATCAGACTGCTCCCATCACTCTGTGGGGAGCTACAGTAAGTGACATCTGCTGCAATATAATTTTAGAAGCAAAGAAGCAATGATGCTACAGAGTGTCAAGGCAATATAAATAAAAACAATAAACCACAGTTATGAAATAATCTTAAAAGTAATTGCATTTTCCATGGTTATTAAAAGTAGCTTATATGAGGAGTGACAAACTGATTGAAACATGTCAGAAACTATTCATAGCCGAAGCACACTCTTGTCAGTCATTCGATGGTTATAGATAATCTCAGTTGGAGATCAGTGTCTGTCCATTCTCGTCCTGTTCCAAAATGATGAAATGCATTATTTTTTCAAAATGCAGATGAATTGTGATAGCTTTAAAGTTTTTGGAAATGGAAGATTTAAAAAAAAATGTTGCTCTCAGGATATGCATGCCTATACATGTAAATATAAGTTAGGAGCAGTAGTAGGCCATGTGGTTCCTCAAGTTTGATGCTATTTAAAAAGATCATGGTTGCTCTGATTGTAACCTCAACTTTCCACCCAGCCCCAATAACCTCCTTTTCCTTGCTTGTCAAGAATTCATCCACGTTGTTGATTTAAGAGGGTTCTTGATCACTGTCATCTAATATAGGCAGTTGATGATTTATAATAATTTTCTGGTAGTTTATTGAGAAACAACAGTTTAAATATGATACATTAGTAAGTAAAGAAAGGTGGCATAGAACTAGTAAGAGATGAGAAAACTTCATTGATCCACAGCCATTCTGCAGAATGGAGGACAAGAGGCAGCACATTCCCACATCCCAGGATCCTATACCTTTTGTGGTGGTCCCTGGTAATCTTTAGTGATTTTTGTTCTTCCCACTTGCAGATGTTGGTGGGGAGGGCGCGTGGTGGGTGTGGGGGACGGAGTTCAGGGGTGCGGTCTTCCCTCAAGGAGATGATATGGTTCACCTCCCTGGATCTTCTTGGCCATTCCTCCCCCTCCTATTCCAGTTCATATACATTATTTTGGAAGCTGCCCATCCAGCCAATCACCTGTCAACTCCTCTTGGTCAATTTGAAGGTTAGTTTTCATTCCTTCAAAGATCAAAACCTTCTTATTTTTGATACACTGAATTGGTAATCGAGTAGTGTAGCACCTGATAAACCTTTGGTATGACTCAAGACCGTAATGATTCTTATAATCTATTTTCGGTTTTCACATAGAGATTTTTAGTTAGTAGTGATATTGGCATGAAAATATATTTCTAATCCAGGATGACCTGTGAATTGGAGGGTAACTTGCAGATGGTGGTGTTCCCATGCCCTTGTTTTTCGAGGTGCTGGAGGCTACAGCTTTGGATGTTGCTGCCAAAGGAGTCCTATTTAAGTGACTGCAGCGGACCCTGTAGGTGGTATATTCTGCCGCAACTGGACATCAATGGTGTGGGGAGTGAATACTTATGGTGGTAGGTCTGCTGCCAATCAAGCAGAATTTATGTCCTGGATGGTGTTGATTTTTTTTTCGAGTATTGCCACTTCAGTGATTGGCGAGCATTCCAGCACACTCCGATAGTGGCCAGGCTTTGACGTGTCAGGAGGTAAGTTACTTGCTGCTAAAGTCCCAGCCTCTGAACTGCTCTTGTAGCCATTAGATTGAAATGGTTGCTTCTGGGCCTGTTTATTGATAACTTGGGTGGCACCGTGGTTAGCACTGCTACCTCACAGCGCCAGAGATCTGGGTTCAATTCCTGCCTCAGGCGATTAAATGTGTGGAGTTTGCACATTCTCCCTGTGTCTGTGTGGGTTTCCTCCAGGTGCTCCAGTTTCCTCCCACAGTCCAAAAATGTGCAGGTTAGGTGAATTGGCCATGCTAAATTGCCCGCAGTGTTAGGTGAAGGGGTAAATGTAGGGGAATGGGTTTGGGTGAGTTGCGCTTCAGCGGGTCGGTGTGGACTTGTTGGGCCGAAGGGCTTGTTTCCACACTGTAAGTAATCTAATCTAATCTAAAGAAAACTTCCAGGATGTTGATAATGGGAAATTTATTGATGGTAATTCCATTGAAAGTCAAGGTAGATGGTCAGATGTTCTGAAACAAAAACAGAAATTGCTGAAGGATCTTAGCATCTGTGGAGTGAAATTAGAGTTAACCTTTTGGATCCATTTTGAAGAAAGGTCACTTAACTCTGATTTCTCTTCCTTGGATCTGCTGAGAAATTTCTATTTTTGTTTCAGATTTCAAGCATCCACACTTCTTTCCGTTATTTGGATAAATTTTCTCTTTCTCATGCTGGAATTGCATAACTCTTGGTTTGCATGTAACTTGATGATGCAAGGAATGTGATTGCAAGCTCTCCATTTGCCTGGATGAGGGCAGCTCTAACAACACCAACATCAAGAAGCTCAACACCATTGTGGAAAGAGTAGTCCAGTTGATTGGTACCTAGTTTGACTGTTGTCCAGATCTTGTTACATCTGCACATGAACTGTTTCATTATCTGAGATACTGTGAATGCTGCAGAATATTGTGTAATCATCACTTCTGACCTTATGATGGAAGTAAGGTTATTGATAAGGCAGTTGGAGATGGTTGCATCTAAGACATGACCTTGAGATACTCCTGCAGAGGTGACTAACATCCCACAACCGCAACCTTCTTCCTCCATGTCAGGCATCACTCTAACTAATGGAGAGTTTCCCCCGATTCACGTTGACTGCAGTTTTGCCAGGCTTCCTTGAAGTTACACTCAATCAAATGCCGCCTTTGTATCAAAGGGCAATCAATTTCTGGAGTTCATCTCTTGCAATTAAAGGAAACTTGCAGTTTGTGATGTTCTGTCCTTGTTCTTTTAAGTTTGAGATCAGTTGGAACATGCTGTCGAAGGAACTTCACTGAGTTGCTGTGGTGCATCCTGTAGATGGTACACATGGTCACCACAATGTGGTAGTGGTGAAGGGAATGAATGTTTAAACTGGTCACTGGATGTCAATCAATTAAACTGCTCTCCCCACATTGGTTTTAACTTCTTAGTGTTGATGATTTTGGAGCTGCACTCATCCAGGCAAATGGAGAGCTGACAGTCACATTGTTCACTTAATAAGATCATTGGGAAAATGAGTGGGCTTATTAGAATTATTGGAATTGCCATTCAATGGATTTGTGGCTGATTTAATTGTGGTATTAAGTCCACTCTCTTGCCTGTCTACCATAACCCTGACTCCTTCACTGACCAAAACTCTATCTAACTCAGCCTGAAATATGTTCAATTCCTAGCTATCATTGCTCTCTGAGGGAGATAATAAGCTATAATTCAGAAGGAGCAAGTGTTACTGGTTTTAGCACACTCAGAATGGCATGGTGGCTCAGTGGTTAGCACTGCTGCCTCATGGTGCCAGAGACCTGGGTTTGATTCCAGCCTCGGCTGACTGAGTGTGTGGAGTTTGCACGTTCTCCCCGTGTCTGCGCGGGTGTTCCAGTTTCCTCCCAGAGTTCAAAGAGTAGCAGTTTAGGTGAATTGGACATGTTAAATTGCCCATAGTGTTCAGGGATGTGTGGGTTAGGTGCAATGGTCAGGGATAAATGTTGAATAATAGGGGAATGAGTCTGGGTTGGATACTGTTTGGAGGGTTGGTGTCGACTTTTTGGGCCAGATGGCCTGTTTCCACACTCTAGGAATTCTATGAAAATTGGATAAATCTCCAAGCACAGATGAGATGTATCCTAGGCTGTTGTGGGAGGCAGTGGAGGAGATTGCAGGGGCCTTGATTAGTTTTCAAATTGTCTCTGGACATTGGAGAAATTCTAGATCATTAGCAGCTAATATGTTACCATTATTCAAGAATGGTGGCAGTGATGAACAAGGGATTTGTGGGCTAGTGAGTCTAACATTAGTGGTCAGAAAAGTTTGGAAGATATTATTAACTAGAGAATTAATCTCAACTAGGACAAGCAAGGATTAATCAAGAACTATCAGCATGGACAATCAGAGTGGCATGGTGGCTCAGTGGTTAGCACTGCTGCCTCATAGACAAAATACATAATTAATGTCTGAATGCCAGTTTCTAGTTGTCTATTTTATATTGATGAAATTATTTATTAATTTCCACGTAACTGGGGTACATCTAATCATCTGTGGCAGTGACAATTTATAAATGCACTGTGGCAAACGCATGTTATCATTCAGAAAACAACAAATGCAGATGTGGGGGTCAGATGGCATCCAGGGAGAGAGAGCACGTTAATGTTTCGAGTCAAGATGACTCTTCTTCAGAGCTGAAGTGAAGTGTGGAGGGGAGAGCATTGATGCTATAGTTTGGAGATGAGGAGATGAGGATGGGTGGGGGTAGTGGGTGTAGGAAACTGTTGTTGTTGGCTAAGATTAAGTGATCAAAATATGATCCTGTTTGGGAGCCTAAACTTCCTCCTACAGTACAGCATTCACTTTGCATAAAATAATTTCTTAAAAATGGACCCATTTTCGGTGAGTTTTTTCTGATTAAATTGGGGATATCCATGCTACAGAATGGAACATATATTCAGTTGTCCTGAGCCACAGTTGTACAATTAGATGAGCCATGATGTTTTTAAATGGTGAAGCAGGCTTAGGGTGTGGTGCAGGAAAAGCCAATTCCTCCGAATTCATATGTCGTCATGAGTCTGAGCATCGAATGCCTCCACAACCGCTGTAGCAGAGGTCAGCTGCCAAGCTAACAAAATCAGTTTTGCACTGGGGGGAGTGTAGGTGAACCTTAGCTCACAATGGGGAGGACTGACCTCATCAAATCTTGTGATGCAAATCCTTCTCTTTACTTAATAAGATCACTGATTAAGAGAGACCTTCACAGAGATGCTGAAAGGCCAAAAGTTACTTGAAAACCAAAAGGTCATAAAAGGCTACTGCTTAACATTAACAATTATTTGGCTGTCATTGTTCTGTTGGACACTGAAGGGTGCAAGAACACTGGCAGCGTCAATGAGGGAAGCAGCAAACATTTTTTCATTAGATAATAAATTGATAACAGCTGCTGTTACAAAGGTGCTGCTGAGGAAGATTTAAATTCGCAGGTGAAAGATTAGATTAGTTGACTTCTTTAAAAATATATTCATTGGATGAAGGTGTTACTGGCTAGGCCAGCTTTTATTGCCCAGAGGGCAGTTGAGAGTCAACCACATTGCTGCGAGTCTGGAGTCACACTTGGGTCAGACCAGGTAAAGATGGCAGCTTCTTTGCCTAAAGGACGTGACTGAACCAGATGGGTTTTTCCCAACAATTGACAGTGGATTCATGGTCATTATTAGACACTTAATTCCAGTTGTAATTGCATTCAAATTCCACCATCTACTGTGGCAGGATTTAACTGCGTCATCTAAACATTATGTGTGTCTTTGCATTAATAATCCACTAGGCCATCACCTCTGAATTGGGTGAGTGCAGTGTAACAAGTCCACAGTAACCTTCATAAAAGGCCTGGAGTCTATTTTAAGGGTCAAAAGTTTCTTCATTAAACTTAATCAATAAAGCATTCACATTGTATTTTCTCCTTCCTCATAAAGTCACAATGGAAGGAAGCCAATCAGATCATTGTGCCGATTGGCCCCACTCTTCTGCAGTTTTCTTGTGGCCTTGTTTACTTTTTAAATAGATATCGACTTCACTTTTATTATTTATTATTAAATCTGTTTCCCATGTGCAGTGCTTTCCAGATGATCATAATGCACTGTGAAACCAAAATTCCCTCATCTGTCTTTTGGCTCTTTTGGAAGTTATCTTAAATCTGTCTCCTTTGTTTACCCTTACTGGTGGGAACTAAATATTGTAAACATTAAAAGCCCTCACAATTTTGAACATCTGTTAATTTTTGTCATGCCTATCTGGGCTATAAGGATGACCAACATCATTTTCTCTAATGCACACATATGAAGTCAGTCCTTACTGATAAAACAGTGGTTAATCTTTTCTGCACCCTCTCCACAACATTGATATCATTCCCAAAGTGTGATGTTCAGAATTGAACTCAAAACTCTACCAAAAGCCAATTCAGTTATTTATAACTGATTATCATATCTCCCTTTATCTTGTCTCTTTGCATGTATATGAAAAGTTTATTTTTCAAACAGCCTTCTTGTCTTGAAAGTTTTTTTCTATGTGAACCCCTAGTTCTCTCCATTGCTGCATCTTTTATTAAAGTTTCTCTTTCTATGATATTTCATTCAGCAGAAGCTGCATGGGACAATTGCTTGTTTCATCTCTTCAGAAAGTTCTTTTTCCCTCCAGTGGGAACTGGGGAAATGTTGGAAGTATGAACATGTTGATTATTTGCCTGTGTGAACTACATCATGAATGCTCCCTTTGAGATGAATAATTCTTGAAGTGAGACTTGAACTTGAATCTTCTTTCACAGAGGCAGGAATGATATCCATTTTGTCATAAGGCCCTCTCCAGACACAATTGAATCATGAGACAGAAATACCTCAATGTACCCTGTTAATTTGGAAATGGTTACTCACAAAGAAAAACAGAACACAATGCAAAAGAACTGAAGGAAAAATATTCAGATGCAGAAGTGCTGCTTGGTGTCCTTGGTCACTTGTTAACATCTGACTAAATATGAATTCATCTTCGCACTATTAATGTTTGAGAGAGGACCAGGATATGTGATGGGCTAACAAAATTTGAGGAAATGACCCTTCCCCATTTTGGTTGAGAATTTTTCAACATCTCAGTCAAATATCTGTAAAATATAGTCATTGAGCGTTTGGACATGATTCCAGCAGGCAAATGCAGGAAGTCTGGTGGTAGCTCATTCTTTGAGCTGTTGACTTCTCACAGTGTAGTCATGTTCTGTTGTGTTAGCCCATAAGGATATAGCCATCTTCCTAGCTTAGTGTTATGCGGCACTACAACTGTGCTGTATTGGGTTGGCTTTGAACACACCTAGCACCTCAACATTGGGTATTCATGAAGTGCTGTCTGCCAGCAGAGTTGTAATCAACTGTAAATCTGATATTCTAGCATATCCTCCACACACTACCACTAATCCAGAGGATCATCCCTGAAGGAGGGCAGACTTAAAAGTGAGTTGTCAGCCAGCTGAAGCTATATTACAGGGGTACTTGTATGGCAAACAACATAAAAAGCACGTGAAAAACAGGGCTAAGCAATTCTTCAATCAATTGATCAAATCTAAGGTCTGTAGTCATTCTACAACCAGTTATGAATGGTGGTGTACAATTACAATAACAGGAGAGGAAGACTCCATAAATAACTCAAATCTAAATGGTGGGGCAGCCCAGCACATCAGTACAAAAGGCTTGAGTTGATAATCCATCTTGGCTTCCTCTGGAGGTCTCTAACATTACAGATACCAGCTTTCAGCCAATTCAGTTTACTCCATGTGATATCAATAAACAGCTGAAGGCACTGGATACTGCAAAGGCAAAGGCATCTGACAATATTCTGGCAATAGTACTGAAGACTGTACTCCCGAACCATCCACACCTCTATCCAAGCAATTCCAGTAGAGTTACAACACTGACAACTACTCAGCAATGTGGAATATTAATCAGGCACTTCCTGTCCACAAACAAATACAGAACAACTCCAACCCAGCCAATTACCACCCAACCAGTTTAGTTTAAATCAACAGCAAAATAATGAAAGGTGTTGTGCACAGTGTCATCAAGTGGCACTTATTCAACAATAACCTGCTCACTGATGTTCAGTTTAGCTTCTGCCAGGCAGGCCTTTGATAAAATATCACACAAAAGGTTAATTCAAAAGGTTGCATCATATGGGATTAGGGGTAATTTATTAGTTTGGATAGATGACTGGCTGAGGGATAAATAACAGAGAATCGGGATAAATGTTTTTGTTTCTGTATCACAGTTGTAACAAGTGGGGTGCCACAGTGTTTGATCCTTGGAGCCCAGCTATTTACAACCTATATTCATGACTTAGACACAGGGATACAAGGCTCTATAGCTGAATTTGTGAATAACACAAAAATAGTCAGGACTCTAAATTGCAATGAGGAAATATGAACCTTACAAATGGATATGGATAGGTTACAAGAGTGGGCCAAAATGTGACAGATGGAGTTTAAGGTGGTTAAGTACGAGGTCATGCATTTTAGTCAAAAAAATGGGAAGATGACCCATTATCTAAAAGGAGAGAGACTACAGGATGCTCTGGTGGAGAGGAATCCGGGTTTCCTTGTTCATGAGTCACGGAAAACTAGCATGCAAGTACAGCAAATAATAAAGAAAGCAAATGGAATGTTGGTTTTTATAGCAAAAGGAATAGAATATAAAGATAAGGCATTGATGAGACTGTACCTGGAGTATTGTGCACATTTTGGTCCCCTTACTTGAATAAAGATGTAGTGGCATTGGAGGCAGTTCAGAGTAGATTCATAAGATTGATCTCAGAGGTGAGGGGTTTGTCGTATGAAGAAAGACTGAACAGTTTAGGTATATGCTGCCTGGAATTTAGAAGAATGAGGGGAAATCAAATTGAGATATTCAAGATGATAAAAGGTGCAGATAAAATAGATGTGGAAAGGATGTTTCCTCTTGTGGGGCATTCTAGGTTGAGAGGTCATAGTTTTAGGATAAGGGGTAGCAAATTTAAAACAGAGTTCAGGAGAAACTACTTCTCCCAAAGGGTTGTGAACCTGTGGAATTCGCTCCCCCAAAGTACAGTGGATGCTGAGACAGTGAGTAAATTTAAGGAGGAGCTAGACAGATTTTTAATTGGTAATGGGTTGAAGGATTATGGGGAGAAGGCAGAAAAATGGGGATGAGGAGCAAATCAGCCATGATCAAATGGTGGACCAGATGCAATGGGCCGAATGGCATAATTATTTTCCTATGTCTTATGAACTTATGAAATTGACCAGAACCTGAACCAGATCAGCACATAGGTGGCATGAACCTAGAAGAACAAGGAGAGCAAGTCTACCACCTGAACATTCAAAAACTGTGCCATTCAGACTTGGAACCATATTATCATTCCTTCATTGACAATGATTCACAATCCTGGAACTCCCTCCATAAGAACATTGGGCCCCAGCAGTTTCAAGTGGACAGATCATTAACATCTCCTGAAGGATAGTTTCTGAAATGCTGGCCAAGCCAACTTCTAATGATTTTTTAGCAATGCTTCCAAGTAATTGGTGAAGATTTTGACATGTAAACAAAATCTTTAATTCCATAAATAAAGAGGAAAATTTAAGCATGCAAGATGGGCGGCACGGTGGCACAGTGGTTAGCACTGCTGCCTCACAGTGCCTGAGACCTGGGTTCAATTCCCAACTCAGGCAACTGACTGTGTGGAGTTTGCATGTTCTCCCCGTGTCTGCGTGGGTTTCCTCCGGGTGCTCCGGTTTCCTCCCACAGTCCAAAGACGTGCGGGTCAGGTGAATTGGCCATGCTAAATTGCCCGTAGTGTTAGGTAAGGGGTAAAACTAGGGGTATGGGTGGGTTGCACTTCGGCGGGTCGGTGTGGACTTGTTGGGCCGAAGGGCCTGTTTCCACACTGTAAGTAATCTAATCTAATCTAATCTAATCTAATGTCCAATTCGAATACATAATGCTCAGAGTCAAAAATGCAGAACTTACTAACAACTCCAACAATGTCCCCCTGCCGTATTTATCACCATTTATGAAGGTAGGGAGCTCATTAGGACTAGCCTCACCCATACTTTGAAAGCAAACCTAACATGGTATTCAGTTTTCATAAGTTGCATTCATGTCTGCAATCGAACTCACAAGCATCAAAAATTGCACATCATAAAATATGGTATATAACAATTTGGATGAGAGAGCTTTGGGTGCAGATACCCTGATTCACTCCCACCTGTATGGAACCTTAGTTGTAATTTGAAGCAAAATGACCTCTCCTTTGCTTGATAAATGCACTTTAACTTCACTAACCGTGAGCAGCATTTATTTTCAATATCTGATCCAAAGGCTATTTGTGGTAATGGCTTTGTAATATGAAACCTATAAGAATCGACACAAGCTTTTTTTGCCTCCATTGCAATGGCTAGATTATTTTAGATATATATGATTGATTAAACGGTTTTGACATAACCTCAGAGCACCATTACACATGCACATCATATTCTGCATTTAAACAATCAACTGTGCAGTGTTGAAGGAAGATTGAAGATGAAGCATGCAAAGCCCTGTGCACATTTGACTTAATTTAATCAATGAATTGTCTAAATCATGGAGTCAGATTCATTACTAACTAAATGTAAAGGGCTGTTGCAATGTCATGATGGATACACTGTGGCATGTGTAAGTAATTATTATAATTGAAAGAAAGACAATTTTCTTTCATGTCTAGTTCATAACAATTTTCTTGCAACTGCATCTCTCACCATTAGAATAGCCCCTGAACCAAACTTCCTGAGTGGTTTTTACAAACCATTACCTACTATCTTTAATGCCCTCATATGTCTGCTTTCTTTTGCATGTATGAAAAATACAGTATATCAGTATTTTGAGCAAACTTGTTTGAGCTTGAGAGGGTCTTAAGTGTTACTTAATTCAGAAGTAAAAAGGAAAAATCCAGCAGGTCAGGCAACCCCTCAGCAGAAAACAAATGTCTGACCTCCGCAGTGTTTCCAGCATTTTTTTTTACTTCAGATTTCCAGCACCCTACTGCTACAGAGTTTTGACTTTGATTTGACATCAGAGCTGTCTTGGATTGAATTATTCCATCATTTCATTGTGCATTGTGATATGACAGGGTGCTACAAAAACTCAGGAAGGAATTCATTTATTTGCTTAATTGGCACAAATTAATGCTGTACACTTTAGAATATCTGTTTAGAATGGACAAGTTGGACCAAAGGGTCTGTCTCCTATGACTGTACCCATTGGGTTATGGCTTGAGACAGTCCACTCTTAGTTAACGTAATCAAATTGAATCCCCACATCCCAGTGAGAAAACAGTTTTGGGCCTTAATTGCTCCACCCAAGGTAATTGTCAGTGGTATTTCTTCAACTGCTCATAATTACGTCTTCAGTCAGTCTGCTGGTTGATGGGATGTGGAAATTTGTGATATTCAGAACAAGAATATAAGGAAGTGTGAAGTGAGAATAAAAGTTCCACCATTGAGTGAGTTACCTTCAAGTAATTCATGCATTACCAAGGAACCTAAACTTTGGATCTTGTTGTTGTTAACTTTACAAATCTTTCCAAGCTGTTAGCACTGATTGTAGACAAATGGCCATTGATATATGTCTTAAATAATCATTATTTCACAACTCACAAGTGTTAGTTCATTAAGTATTTCAAAGGAAAAACAAGTTAATCCAGCTATGTAGATTTAAAACATCACAGGTTAATGGAATAGAGTTAAAACATAGGTTAATAGAATAGAATTTGAATGTCATGCTATATTTCATGTTTATGATTAAAATACCACAAAATGAAGTTACATTGTGTTGTATTTTTTAGTGGAATGGGTGCTGTTACAGTTCAAAAAAAGGGTCTGCATTTTGTGTTTTCACACGGTGCTAGAACTTACCTTAGCAATGGGTAAAGAGAATGTGGTTTGGAAGTAAAAGCTGTTGGCAGACTGTGATGCTGATTTAATGCTAGCAGTGCTATTGTTGATCTTAATGTTCCAACTAACAGCCTACAGTATTTTTAACCATGCACAGCTGAACTTCCGTTCAGCAGGAGGAAAGGCCCAGTGCTCTTTATAACAATCTTCAACGACTCCCCGGTCAGTTGCTGATTGATTTTTAATGACAGGTGCGATGTGAGTAGAAGTGTTTTAAGGTTTGTACCGCTTTTTATTGTTGTCTTTGAGTAGTAGTGTGGCACAGGGTGAAGGTCTTGGTTATGACTCGCAGAGTTCTTTGAGAAGTCATGTGTGGATTAGTTCCTAACCCCTTTGGCCTGAAATATGATCCGCATAGTTGAGGATAAGGACTGAGGGGCGAATAGCAGGAGGGGTCTCTGCAGGAGATCACATTAGCTCAGAGTTTGCAGGCTGTGTTTCTCCTGTCCCAACCTCAACAATGACCAATGTGTGCATAGTGTCTCTGTTTCACTCAGGAGGTGCTCGCTGCCATTATCCTCTTCCTCCAGTGGATTAACATTTGCCTTATCCTTTGAGGCTATTCATGTCCAGTCTCTCATTATGTGCAGTTTCTGAGCTTGCATTTGAAGTCTGTGCAGTGTCAGTATCTGAGCTGATGACTGTGAGTGTGATATTTCTTCATTATCAGTCTCCACTTCTTTTCCCATTTCTTGCTACTGCAACATTAGTTGGCCAGATAAGCTGACTTAGCTGCATCACAGGAATAGGCATAGATTAATCTCACTTTGTAGCCCATTTTCCCAAAGTGTACAATGTCATTGTAATATCTCCCTGAAATGTTTGCAGCATTTTATTTCACAACAATATCTAATTCTTTGGAACAGTGTGATTCCTCTTGGGTCCCGTATAGGCTTTCAACAAGTCTGTTTCGGGGTTCCTTCTAGGTGCTATCTTAATGCCATTCGAGCCCCCTACCCTCTCACCCACTTACCTCATGCACTTACCTTCTCTCATTGCTTTCAATGAGACTTTGTGACATTTAAACTCTTCACTGGAACTTGGCAGTCAGTGCTGTCGAAATGAGGTTGGACTTGGGCTTCTTCCAACTATACTACACTACAGAGATTCAGTTGCATTGAAGGTACGCGGTACATCTATAGAGCTTTTTGCATCAGAACTGGGCCAAGAAATTTAGAGCACAGATGCAAGAGTAGTCAAGTAGATTCAAAAGCAGCGATTCAACTATGTTTGCTACTTTGTGAAGATTTGGACTCTTGTTGAATTGTTTGAAACCTGAACTTTGCAATTAGGAGACAATGACGCCATGTAATTCCAATTTTGGGAATATCTGAATTTTAAATAATGTTACAAGTAAACGATGTGATTAATATTCAGAAAATTAATTTTGAATTACGGTTTTCTTAACCAGGTGTTCTGAAGGCTTCTTTGGACGCCCCAACAAACCAGGTGGATTATGCCAACCCTGCCAATGCAATTATAACCTTGATTTGTCTGTACCTGGCAGCTGTAATTCATTGACAGGAGAGTGTCTTCGTTGTATTGAGGGAGTTTCTGGTCAGTTCTGTGATCAATGTGCTGCAGGTTTCTTTGGAGATGCTGTTGTAGCCCGGAATTGCCGACGTAAGTATGTTTCATCCTTCATTTGGTATTTGCTTCTGAAATATGACAAATTAAAATAATCTTTAGGTAGGTGTTGATTTGAAATAGTTTTGAATGTACAATCTTGAGCTTAAAACAAAACATGGCTGCAAAACATTAGAATAAAACAAGATATCCTCCACCTTCATGCTTTTATAATGGTAAATCCTGCATGGCCCAGGAGGGACACATGTGGATTTCTCATCTGTTAGACTGGAGGAGGCCCGTTTATCTCACCTCATCTTATGGGTTGGAGAATAAACTTGTGGTTTGTGAGGTGGAAAATGTGAGAGTGGCAGGGCAATTTTTAAGGTGGGGTAGATGGTTTCTTGGTGGGTAAGGGAATCAAAGGTTTTGAAGTTTGTCAGGAATATGAAATTTGAAACACACAGATCAGCCAAGACCTTATTGAATGGCACAGCAGAATGAAAGGGCCAAATGGCCCACTGCTGATCTAATTTCATTGTGTGTAATTATTTGTAGCAGTAGTTTAAATTGGATTGTATTTCAAATTTTAATTGATTCAGAGCCAGTGGTGAAAAAAAAATCAAAGTGATGAGTAATGAAACACCCCAATTTAGCCTTTACTTGAAACACTGTCTATTGTACAATGTTTGTGATTGCAATTGGGAACATTGATTTGGAAAGTGCATGTCAGAACCTGCTCAAAGTGCACTTGCAGCAGGGAAGGTTTCAAACAGGAGTACGTATTGGAAAGTCATCCCCATGGACTTTGACAGCATGAGAAAGAACAAGAATTACTCATTAAGTGATGACTTCTGTCAGCACAAAGTGTTTCCATCCACAGTGCAAGTAACATATTGGCTCCATTTGAAAATGCCCAACCGTTGCACGTTGAAACCATTTGCTTCTTTCAGCTCACAAGCTTCTTATTCTGATGGAAAAAGCTCTAGGTAGATACATTGTATTTTTGATAAATACTTAACTCTCTTAGAATGCCTCCCTGATCCGTTATGATTTTTTTAGTCTAAAAGTAATAGATCATGCTTATGATGCACTCTATCAGGGCTACTAAACACTTCCTCATTTAACTTAGTGTGCAATACATTTAGTTGAAGTCAAAACAGTTTTGTGAAGTGGCTGAAATTTAACTTGTTATTAACTAGGAACAGGGTCCGAAGGAGGTTAAAAGAATAATTGACATGGTGTTTCTGTTGAAGTGCTTTATGATTTATCAAACCTTGAGCCCACTCCATGCCATTCCCATCCTGGGCAGGTTTTCCAGTTTCCTATTGACTGTGTTATGGGCTGCTGCAGATGGGTCACTATCCTGAGCATGTGGTGCTGGAGCTCTGTTCTGTTAATTTGTTGCTTTCAAATGGTAATGTATTCTGCAACAATAATTCAATGCAGCTAGGCCAATCTTTTAAAATCATTGGACCATCTGAGTTGACGATTGGTGCCATTAATAAGCTTGCACCTGGATGAGATAATTTGCCACTGCCACAATGAGCAACAAAAATCAAAATAAAGAATGCCTCTGTGCTGTTATCTTTTGTGTTGTTGTGTGCCGATAAATCAGCGTGATATAATATGAACAGTGGGATCCATTTGTTCTTTCACTATTATTTGTATTATATTTTCAAAGCTATCTCTACACCAGAGCACACAACCAAACTGGTTTATCATTTGTGACCTTCCTTCTATTGTTTGAGAATTCAAAGAGCTGTCAACTGCAAAAAAATCCACAAAAGAAACCAAACAACAGCAACCACATTGCTAATTTTCTGCCCCTTTGCTATGCTTTGACTGTCTAGAACTCATTGTATTCAAATCTCAGCAGGATTCACAGCTGTTTGAATGAAAATGTCTTTATTATATTTTTAATTACAGTAGGAATGCGAACATTAAAAATGCCATGAAAATTGCCCCATGTCTGCTTTTGATTATATTATTCTGTCAGCTGTTGAAGAAACTGACGTTATTAAAATAAAAAATAAGTCTGTGTGCACAGGAATCAGTTGTAACTTTGCTTACAACATGTCATACTTCCTTTTAATAAACCAGTTAGAACTTTCAGATTCATTAGTAAATCCTTGACAGCATCAAAGCAAGCAATGATCCATGCATTTTTCATTATTTGAGCTTCTACTCATCTATAATAGCTTTGATTAAAAACTGTTGTCATGATTCAAGGTACATTGTTAAACAATAATGTATTTTTGATGTGATTTATTGATTACAAAGTAATTTGGAAAATTCTGAGGTCACAACAATATGTTCACATATGCAAATACTTTCAATATTTTGTAACCCTTACAACTTGTTACTTAGATTATACCATTTTTATTATTTAAAATGGACAACTGACAAATACCCAGCTATACGGTCAAGTTAAATGAAAACAGAAATATGTTGCTGTTTAATGTGAGAAAACTTGGAAAATGTGTTAGCCTTAATATGAAATCAGGTTAGGCAAAAACACAGGGACCGTTGTTAAACTTGAAAGGGTTCAGAAAGATTTACAAGGATGTTGCTGGGAATGAAGGATTTGAGTTAAAGGGAGGGGCTGAAAAGATGGGAGTTTTTTTTCACTGGAGTCAGAGGCAGAGGGTGACCTTACAAATGTTAAGAAAATCATGAGTGGAAGGGAAAGTAGCCAAGGTCTTTTCCCCATGAGAGGGGAGTTCAGAACTAGAGGTCTAATGTGAGAGGGAAAAGATTTAAAAGAGATCTGAGGGGCAACCTTTTCACGCAGGGTGTATGAAATGAGCTGGCAGAGGGGATGCTGGAGATGGGTACATCTACAATAGTTAAAAGGCATCTGGATGGGTATAGGAAAGACTTTGAGAGATATGGGCCGGGTGCTGGCAAATGGGACTAGATTAATTTAGACTATCTAGGTGGCATGGATGAGTTGGACTGAAGGGACTATCTCTGTGCTGTATAACTCTAGGACTCAAGTGTGAGGAAATAATTTTTGCATTTGGCATAGATACTGTGATGGATGAGTTTTCCATTACTTTTAAAACCTATTCTAACCTACCAGCTTGTAAAATCCACCTGCTCTTTTCATTTTAGCCAAAATCAGTCAATAATTATGATTGGATGGCTCTGCAAATTTAAAATTCATGCCCTCCAAGTAGAAAAAGCATTTAAGGTCTAACCGTATGTAGTTTTTTTTTAATTGAACGGAAGCTAAGCACTACTTTGACATGTTTAATTGTACTGAGACCGTCATATCTCGGTTGTTAATATTCCAGACTTTAAAGTATTTAATTTACAGAGAGACGAGCATTAAAGAAAACAAATTCTCCGTGACATATTTGCATTGTAGCCCGACTATCTAATGCCTTCAACAAATTCTGTGTCCTCAATGTAATATTAAATAGGGAGTATTAACGACCAAATGATAGTGTACTTTCAAAGGTGTTTTTGTTCCTCAATATCTATGAAGATGTTATAGAGACATTGAGATGTACAGCACAGAAACAGACCGCTCGGTCCAACTTATCCATGCTGACCAGATATCCTAAATTAATCCAGTCCCATTTGCTAGCGCTTGGCCCATATCCCTCTAAACCCTTCATATTCATATATCCCTAGATGCCTTTGAAATGTTGTAATTGTACCAGCCTCTACCACTTCCTTAAAGTAAAAAGTGAGGTCTGCAGATGCTGGAGATCAGAGCTGAAAATGTGTTGCTGGTTAAAGCACAGCAGGTCAGGCAGCATCCAAGGAATAGGAAATTCGACGTTTCGGGCCAGAGCCCTTCATCAGGAATGAGGAGAGGGTGCCAGGCAGGCTAAGATAAAAGGTAGGGAGGAGGGACTTGGGGGAGGGGCGATGGAGATGTGATAGGTGGAAGGAGGTCAAGGTGAGGGTGATAGGCCGGAGTGGGGTGAGGGCGGAGAGGTCAGGAAGAGGATTGCAGGTTAGGAGGGCGGTGCTGAGTTCAAGGGAATTGACTGAGACAAGGTGGGAGGAGGGGAAATGAGGAAACTGGAGAAATCTGAGTTCATCCCTTGTGGTTGGAGGGTTCCCAGGCAGAAGATGAGGCACTCTTCTTCCAACCGTAGTGTTGTTATGTTCTGGCGATGGAGGAGTCCAAGGACCTGCATGTCTTCGGTGGAGTGGGAGGGAGAGTTAAAGTGTTGAGCCACGGGGTGGTTGGGTTAGTTGGTCCGGGCGTCCCAGAGGTGTTCCCTGAAGCGTTCTGCAAGTAGGCGGCCCGTCTCCCCAATATAGAGGAGGCCACATCGGGTGCAGCGGATGCAATAGATGATGTGTGTGGAGGTGCAGGTGAATTTGTGGCGGATATGGAAGGATCCCTTGGGGCCTTGGAGAGAAGTAAGGGAGGAGGTGTGGGCGCAAGTTTTGCATTTCCTGCGGTTGCAGGGGAAGGTACCGGGAGCGGAGGCTGGGTTGGTGGGGGGTGTGGACCTGACGAGGGAGTCGCGAAGGGAGTGGTCTTTGCGGAACGCTGATAGGGGAGGGGAGGGAAATATATCCCTGGTGGTGGGGTCCGTTTGGAGTTGGCGGAAATGACGGCGGATGATACGCTGTATATGGAGGTTGGTGGGGTGGTAGGTGAGAACCAGTGGGGTTCTGTCTAGGTGGCGGTTGGAGGGGCGGGGCTCAAGGGCGGAGGAGCGGGAAGTGGAAGAGATGCGGTGGAGGGCATCGTCGATCACGTCTGGGGGGAATCTGCGGTCCTTGAAGAAGGAGGCCAACTGGGCTGTCCGGTATTGGAACTGGTCCTCCTGGGAGCAGATGCGGCGGAGACGAAGGAATTGGGAATATGGGATGGAGTTTTTACAGGGGGCAGGGTGGGAGGAGGTGTAGTCCAGGTGGCTGTGGGAGTCAGTCGGTTTATAGTAGATGTCCGTGTTGAGTCGGTCGCCCGAGATAGAAATGGAAAAGTCTAGGAAGGGGAGGGAGGAGTCTGAGGCAGTCCAGGTGAATTTGAGGTTGGGATGGAAGGTGTTGGTAAAGTTGATGAACTGTTCGACCCCGACAAACAACCGCTTCCACGATCGCCAGGAAGATCGCCGACGGATTCGCGACCCCTGCGGCTACCGGGAATGACAACGGCTCTTTCGTCGCCACAACCATTTCCGCCCCTTCGGTTGCTGTCGCCGCAGCCACTTCCGCCCCCACTGCCATTACTAACCTGCACGGCCGCAACGCCTCAGGTGTCTCCGCCCCCACGCCGACTTTCGTCATCACGCATAACCGCGCCCTCACGCCGACTTGCGCCACTACGCGCAACCCCGCCCCCACGCTCACTTCCATCACCACACGTAACCCGCCCCCACGACGAATTTCGTCACAACGCGTGACCCCGCCCCCACGCTTAACCCCACCCCCACACCAAGCTTCGTCACCACGTCTAACCCCGCCCCTACGCCGATCTCTGCCCCCGCCCCTAACCCCGCCCCCACTCCCAGCTCCAGTCCCACACCAGGTCCTAGCTCCCAACCTTGCCGGATCTTCACCATCCCTCCAGACCTCCCCCTCTCTGAGGATGAAAGATCAGTCCTCAGCAGAGGTCTCACCTTCATTCCCCTACGCCCTCGGATCAATGAGTTCAACACGCGGCGAGATATTGAACAATTCTTCCGTCGCCTTCGCCTCCGTGCCTACTTTTACAACCAAGACTCCCGACCACCCTCTGACGACCCCTTCTCCCGCCTCCAACACACCCCATCCACCTGGACACCCCGTGCTGGCCTCTTACCCGCCCTCGATCTATTTATAGCCAACCGCGACATTAACCAACTCGACCTGTCCACCCCTCTTACCCACTCCAACTTCTCACCCTCAGAACGTGCAGCACTCCACTCCCTCCGCTCCAACCCCAACCTCACCATCAAACCGGCAGACAAGGGAGGCGCGGTAGTAGTTTGACGCACCGACCTTTATACTGCTGAGGCCAAACGCCAGCTCGCGGATGCCTCCTCCTATTGCCCCCTTGACCATGACCCCACCTCCCACCACCAAACCATCATCTCCCAGACCATCCATAACCTCATGATAGTCGGGCTACAATGCAAATATGTCACGGAGAATTTGTTTTCTTTAATGCTCGTCTCTCTGTAAATTAAATACTTTAAAGTCTGGAATATTAACAACCGAGCTATGACGGTCTCAGTACAATTAAACATGTCAAAGTAGTGCTTAGCTTCCATTCAATTAAAAAAAAGACTACATACGGTTAGACCTTAAATGCTTTTTCTACTTGGAGGGCATGAATTTTAAATTTGCAGAGCCATCCAATCATAATTATTGACTGATTTTGGCTAAAATGAAAAGAGCAGGTGGATTTTACAGGCTGTTGAATATCTTTCCTATGGTAGGGACACCAGTCATAACTGGCAAAGAGATATGGTTGTATTAGACAGTATAGGCTATCCTTTATCTCTAACAACCTGATTTCTTGACTTGTGTGTAATGGACACAAAAAATAGTTTTGGGATCAGTTCTGTCAGGCTGTCAGATATCAGACAACTGAAGTAATTATTGAGATTTACTCTATGACAGATTCAGTTCACATTGAGGTTATAACACAAGGTCATTAGGGATGCTATGTGTTTTTCATTGAAAAATAATTTCGTTCTTATTCTTAGCTTTAATACATCAGTTTGTGTGACCCTCTGCTGGAATACAAATTAGAAGCTTCTGAGTGCTATCACCTGAACATGGCTATGTTAATAGACATATGAAGTGTGATTTTATTCAACTTAAGCATAATTGCTGAAACAAAAGTGCTCAGTTTGTTTTGTAATAACACCAATTTTGTTTATTTCAAGCCTGTGACTGTCATGTCAATGGATCCGTTGCTGAGCTCTGTGACAAGCAGACTGGACAGTGCCAGTGTAAACACAATGTTGTAGGAAGACAGTGTGATCATTGTTTGGTACGTATTGCTTCTAGAAATGCAAACACTTCAGCAGAAAATGTATTCGACATCTCTTATAACTACAATTCTGTCTCCAGAGAGTAACTTAAAAGGTATGTTTTCCTTTGAGGATAGAATTAAAGTAACAGAAAGAAAATTCACAGCTGTCCTTGGCATATTAGTAACAGATTTGACAAAAAACAATCTGATAATCTGTCAGAATCCAAATATGCTGGGTAACAGCAGTGCCAGAGGGTTTTCCATGAAACAGATTTTACATTTCCAAAATCCATGATATTGAGAGGGTGTGAGTTCCTACACTGTTCCAACACCATCTGCATCATGAATTGATGACTAACTCTTTGAAAGGAAAAAGACATCTTGACTTTGTGAATGATGAAACTAAAACCCACATTTAGATGATATCCAATGAGCAGGTCAGTTTCTTTTTCCCCAGTTTATAGTCTCACATCTCCTGCTGGCCCCACAGATTTCTTTTCATGACTTTCAGACCGGCTAGTTACAAAGCACTCACAGTAATCCCATCTAACTCTGCATATTCTAGCCAAGTCACCAGAGAATGATGGCAATGGGATCCTAGTTTAAGTAGCAGGATCATGTCCACTGTTGTGGACTAGTTATAGCTTGATTGAAATTATTTTTCATGTAGTTTAAATCAAATGCAATTAATCGTTAAAATTACTAGTAAAATAACAATTCAGTTTGATAGCACATTAAGCATTTATGTGGTAACATTATGCAAGGGAATTTTGAAATTTCTTTAACTGTTCAACATAGCAATAGTTCCATACAACTGACAAATTCATATATATTTCCAGTTACCTTGCAATACTTAAATTATGTAGTGTAGGAATCTTCTGATTGTATCAAATAATTGAGTTCAAATCAAATGAAGAACCAGGCCAACTTTACATTGGTACCTTCTGTTATTTTTGTTTCTGCCTATAATCCCATGTCCTGTTTTCCCTGCAGTAGACCATGCAGACTGTGTTGGCTCTGCTGAATGTCGAAATATTGTCAAGCCTCATTTAAGCACTGTAGTTTTAATTTGTGATTAAGCAGAAATGTATCAGTGTTAAAACTGCAATGATATTATGCAATGATTAATAAATTATACTGACCTGTGTTATAATTCTCAGCAATGCTCCAATTTATACTCAACTGTAGTACATCATGCATTTAAATATTTTCTGTACGATAGCATTTAATCAGAACTGTACCGTAAAGTAGAAGCTTTTTGACTCGTCAAATCTGAAATGATGAGTCTGAATCGACACTGGTCCCACTATCCAGCATTTGACCCAGAGCTTTGAATGTTATGACACTTAAGTTTTCATCCATGTACTTTTTAAAGGCTGTGAGGTCACCTGCCTCTACTACCATCCCAGCAATGTATTCCAGCTACTCATCATCCTCTGTGTGAAAAAAAAACTTATCTCAAATCCCCTGTAAACCTCACCGTTCACATTAAAAGTGTTTCCCCTTTGTCATTGACTCTTCAACTCAGTGGAATAGTTGTTTCTATCCATCCTATCCCTGCTCTTCATAATCTTATACAGGTCCACCATTAACCTTCTCAACTCAAAAGAAAACAAACCCTGAGCTAATCTGACCTCTCTTCAAAGCTAAATCCAGGCAACATTCTGGTAAATCTGCTCTGCACCTCCTCCAGTGCAATCACATTTTTCCTATAGTGTGCTCACCAGAACTGCACACAGTACTCCAGTTGTGACCTAACCAAAGTTTTATACAACTCCCAACATTTCATTGACGGGTTATGAGCAAATTTATATAAATCTGTAAATCAATCAATGTGTTTGTTGCTATTTAATATTAGAATATCTTTTGATTTTGATAAGTTGAATTGATGTTTTTCTATGTTCTTTCATTTTCGCAATTGGTAAATCAATATTTTAAAGTTTCTTGGGGAAGCCTTAAGTTAGGAGTTAAACATTTGGAAAAGACAGTCCTGTAAATTAAAATATTTTTCAAAGGTATTTTATGTCAATAATTTCCTGATAGCTGGTAATGAATTTAAAATTGGAATGACAGGCGTTTGAATAAATTTTGACTTGGAAAAATAATTAGTGTTTTCAAGTGTAAATTGTCACAAAAGTTCAGTGAATTAAATACGACTAAGGTAATTATGCTTGAAGGGAGCTCATTCAATCTGAGGAAAACAACATTGTAATCTCAATGGCTTACATTCTCCTTGAACGTTGCTGCCCATCAGGAACATGGGATCACCATTTTAATGTGTATTATATTAGTTAGTGGGCAATACTTGTCTACAAGATTACACCTAAAATTTGGACTGTTCTGAATTGTAGAGTTCTTTTTTTCTTTTTGTCGGTCCAAACATCGCAAGTTTCCAAAATGGCCCATCTACCTACATATATACATCCGTATGTTGCCTACTTCCATGAGGTCCAGACTTATAGCTTTATAACAATTATTTGTCCCTTATTTTCCTACATTCATAGAAAGTTGGAAGTTCTCAGTTTTTTTGCCAATAAAGTTAAAATGAGGCGTTCACCAGAGGAAACATCACTATCTCACTCTCGGTACCCCTTGCTGTATAAGGGCAAAAGAGTTTGAAAGGGTTGATGCTGAGGCCTACCTTAATCAGCACCTATTATGATGAAGTCATATGGACTTGTTGAAAGAACAGACTAAAATTTCACAATCCAAATTCTGTAACAATGTCAATACACCAATGAATTGTGTCTTGTTTAAGGCTAGAAAATCTTCTCATTAGACTATCAAGAGGTTTTCCTGTACACTACTAACCAAGCAAACCAAGGTCAAGTGAACTGGCCAAGCTAAATTGCCCATAATGTTAGGTACATTAGTCAGAGGGAAATTGGTCTGAGTAGGTTACTCCTTCGAGGGTTAGTGTGGAGTTGTTGGGCCGAAAGGCCTGTTTCCACACAGTAGGGAATTTAATCTAATCAAACCCTGTAAGTCCCTAGCCTGGTGGGATGGTGACAGTAAATCTACCATTTCAGAGCAGCATACCCAGGAGACTAGAAGGTTGTTGGTTCTTACACCCTAATCAACAATGGGTTGCAGTATATTTCCAATATTACAACAGTGGCAATATTTCATTAACTATAAAGTGCAAACAGATGTCCTGCGGTTGTGTACAGAGCTATAGAAATGGAAGGTCTTTCTTTAATCTGTGGAACTAAAACAAATGAAAAGAAAATTGAAAGAAATCAATCAATGCTGAGGTTTTACTATAGTTCTGTGGGTTTTGAATAACTTGAAATCTGTTCAAAGTGCCATCCAATTCCGCTTATTCTGTTATTATGAGAGCTTATCAAGTCTTTGCTCATCTTACAGTAGTTTGGGTCAGAGTTGAAAATTATTTAGAAATTCTTGGAAAAACGCAACAGGTCTGGCGGAATCTGTGGAGAGAAAGCAGAGTTTACTTTTGGATCCAGTGACCTTTCTTCAGAACTTCAGCAGAAACATTAATTCTGCTTTCTCTCCACAGATGCTGGCAGACCTGCTGTTTTCCCAGCAATTTCTGTTGTTGCTTCTGACTTGCATGATCCACAGATTGTTGAAGGTTTTATTTTGAAATTATTCATGTTTGTTTGGTCACTTGCTTATGCTTTCGTCTTGTGGTTTTCTTTTATGTATTGTTCTATGGGCTTTAAAGCCCAACTGCTGGTGGGACCATGAAAAGAAGGTTTGCATGCCATGTCTGTGCAGTCCTATCGGTTCCATGTCACTCCGGTGTGATCAAACAGGGACCTGTATCTGTAAGCCAGGTTTCTTGGGGAAGCACTGTGCTCTCAACAGACAGCTCTATGAACAACAGTACGATGAGGGTTCAGAGGTGGCAAAACCAATTCAAATCCAACGTCGACGATGGTGGGAAACTGGCATTGGTGGCTGTCCACGGGGGGCATACAAGCCTGCCACAGCCTCTACCAGAGGGGTAAAAGTGCATGATGCCTGTGTGCTGTGTCTGCCTTCAGATTTGCAGTGTGGATTAAGAAAAAGAATTGCATTTCTTTTTTTTTGAGAGATGTGATATTTTGAAATATAGATGCAATTGCATGTTTTTACAGAGCAATATAATTTGAAAATTTTGAATCTGCATTTGAATCCAACTTAAATAGATGAAGTGAATATTTTCTGTCCTTTACTGGCAACAGTGTAGTCTATTAAGCAAATTGAGACAGCTGAGCCTAACTTCTATTGGGCAAGACACCAAGCATAAAACCGTCCAGACGTAAACAGAAAGTTGTAGTACTTGCAGTACGTGGTAGGCTACTATGTAGATGGAAAATGTTGCTATTATGCTGTAAGGCATTTTTAGGGTTCCGTGCAGTTCCATGATTAGGAAGTTGAGCCTTATTCTAGAACTATATTCTATACTAGTACAAAAACTGATCAGCATATGCTTGATGCTGACTCGCTGCAAAAGTTAAACTGTTCCTGACTCTTCTAAACACAACAGATCACATAAAGTAGACATTTAGTGAAACTTTTGGATGATTTGCCTTCAAAATATATTGCATTGTGTTCAGTAAATTTAAAGTCAATGTTTAATATGAAATGATGAATGGAAATTGCCTAGCTAAATTGTGTTCCATAATTTCAATAATTTTTCAGTTACTTCCTATTTATTGTTAGCAATATTTCAGACTGAGCGCCTGAATAAAAAGAAAGCGATTGTAAGTGGTCACTGAAATTTGTTTTGACAATATCATTACCAATGTCATTGGACACTGAAAGCTCAGGTGGAAAATAGTAGTACTAAATTAAGACAATAGATTTCAGCAAAAGAATAAAGAACAAATACAGTCATTAGTAAAATAAATTGTTCTTAGGAAAAGTCGAAGAAATTCCAATTAAAATTATATTCAAAAAGAACACAATTCTGGTAGCTGTGAGAGTACATTCAAAACCTTGGGAGCGAAAAGAGCCAGGGCATAATAAGTGAAACATGATACCCAATCAAAAAAAAGACAGCTGATGTGCACAGGGCTTTGCTGAGCAGAGATCGGACCATTTCTGCCTCTAGGTCACATTCTTCCACAACAGGATTGATTTCCAGTGCCCCCTGCTGGCTATAAACAGGGTAACAATGACCTGAAAAATGATGTTTGTTCACGAGACATCATACTTATTAATGTATTCCAATTGCCACCATCTTGGGTATGATCCTTAAAGTGACCAATGGAGACCCTTCAAAAAATATCTCTGGTGGGATCAGAAAGAGCTGAATAAATACCCATTTCTAGGATCACCTCATGCTGTTCAGTGGAAGAAAGTGAGGATTGCAGATGCTGGAGATCAGCGTCAAAAACTGTGGTGCTGGAAAAAAACAGCCGGTCAGACAGCTTCCAAGGAGCAGGACAGTCGCCGTTTCGAGCATGAGCTCTTCATCAGGAATGAGCTCTTCTCATTCCTGACGAATAGCTTATGTTCGAAACTTTGTCCTGCGCCTCAGATACTGCCTGACCGGCTGTGCTTTTCCAGCACCCCACTTTTTAACTCATACTCTTCGGTGCTGACCAGACACCCAGTCTTGGAACCCAGCTTATATCTTGCTTGGCCAAGTCTAACAAACCAACAAGCATGTTATCCAGTTTCCACCATATCTCACAGGCAATAGTATCCAGGCCTCAAAATGTCTCAGTGTTAATGCCAAAAAGGTGGTGAATTTGTTCAACTTACCTAGTCTGTGCCTTAAAGTAGAATTATGCTTAACAATTATAACACTAGCTAAAACTTAAGCGATCAACTTTTCTTCACACTGATTATAAGGCAACACATGAGTTTAGAAGTGCTTCACTGACCACAAACCACTTTGCGACTGTTCGTGCTTAGCATCACCAGAGGGAATATGAGCTAAGCTCTACAGTATATATGTATTTTATAATCAAACTTTTGCTGACATGAAAACATTGTCACAGAAATGATTCTAAAACTGAAAATAATTTATAACAACAATGAGAGAATCTAATTTTGAACTTAGATGGTATTATGATCGCCAAATCCTCAACTAGATAAATCCCTGCAGGGTTACCACTGACCAGAAATTGAAGTAGACCAGCCATATAAATACTGTGGTCACAAGAGCAGGTCAAAAACTGGGATTCCATATGGAATTATTCAACTCGCATCTCCCCATTGCCTTGTGCACCTACAAAGCATATAACAGGAATATGGTGGGATGCTGTCTGCTTGTTTGGATGGGTGCGGCTCCAACAACACTGAAAAAGCTTGACACCATCTATGACAAAGCAGCTCACTTGATTGGCATCATATCCACCAATGCCATGATTGATTACCTCCACCACTGGTGCACAGTGGCAGTATTGGGTGCCATTTACAAAGTGCACTGTAATAACTCACCAAGGCTTAATTGATAACACCTTCCAATACCATAACCTCGACTAACCTGGAAGGATAAGGGCAGCAGATGCATGGGAACACAACAGCCTGCAATTTCCCCTCCAAGTCACACATTATTGTGAAAAATATTGCCACTTCTTTAGGGCAATCAGCCAAATTCTCTTCTTAACAGCACAATGGGTGCTCCTCGATCCAAGTATCAGTTCAGGAAGGCAGTTCAGCACCACTTTCTGCAGGGTGATTGAAAATGGACAATTAGTGTTGGATTCCTATGATTCCAAACAAAAAAATCTGTTATTCAGAGCATTTCTTTTTACACTTTGCTCCATTAGGATTGAGTAGCCAAGTTTCTGATGCAGAATTTCATGCTTGTAACGATAAAAGAACCACTTAAAATATTATTTCCTCAGTAAAAGTGATGCTTAGAGCCATATTTTTTTCCCCAATTCCCTGTCTTGTGTTATTCCATAAAAAGGTGCATAAACTTTAAATGTATTTTCATTTGCATCATTTGTGCAATTTTTCTTTTGCTCAGAATCACTACTGATAAAAATGTGAATACTTAAAGGTTTTTGCTGAATGCATGCTTGAAAAGTAGTAGTTTTGCATGGTGTGAATTGCATTAGTTTGTAGTACTCAGGTCAATCCTGACACACAGTTGAAAATTAATTGACTGAAATGGCAATCAAATTACGACATTTTATTTATTAATTGATACATTAGGTTAAAATTGAGAAGGCTTTGCAGTTACTAATAGGGATAATTCAGCTATGATGAGAACATATATGTAGTACAATACATACTCCAAAATTTACTTTACTTTTCCCCTAAAGTGTGCAAATATAACATTTTTAATGTATCAAATGCGCCGTATTTATTTCCAGACTATTACATTACAAGTACATTATTTCCATTAATTTCTAATCATCCTTTGCTCTGGGCCTACTTCATCTCACCATTAAATGTTTTGTGTAAAGTATAAACCCAACATTCCATTCAAACAGTGATTGCTCAATTTGATGATTGGGGAATTAACAGAACTCAAAGGGTGCCATTCAAGAACTCAAAGGGGGAAGCTTCAAGGTGGTGAGGGGAGGTAGTGGGGCTATGTAAAATCAACTACCATGGCAGCAGTCTTAGACCCATCACCTCCTGCCTCCCTGAGATGGTGTTTTACTTGCGAATGGAGGTGGATCTGACACCCTCTTCGTGGGCTGCTTTGGACTCATCCTATGTCCAACTGAAGGCCTCTCCTACCCAAAACTCTCAATAATCTTGACCTCACATCCCTCAATACATCTTTCAGTTTAACCCTGGAAAGGACTCCAAGTTAACATCTCATCCAGTTCCGTTGATAGAGCCATTCTGATTGGCTTCTTCCAGATTGAACTGGAAATATTGCACTGAACCAGTTAATGTCCCAATGCCTCTTAAACTGCTGCAGGATAACCTGCCAAGTATAGGCTTGCTCCCTCAGTTTTCTAACTGGATTCTAGGCTACCACATCTCCAACCATTTCCAGGTAAATAACCAAGCTTTTTTTTGTGACCTGTGGGTGTTGCTGGCTAAGGCAGCATTTTCAGGGAAGAGGAATGTTTTAGGTATTTCCTCAGAGCGTCTGTGAAGAGGTCAGACATCCCTTGTTAACCCATTGGCATTCCATCCTTGATTTTCTCCATCCGTAATTGTACCAAAGTCAGAAAGTGTTTCCGTCTCCTCCAGCTTACCTCCCAGACTAACAGCTACCACCAACATTGTCCATCCCTACTCCACTCTTATCTGGATTAAGTACTGCTCCATCTGTATTATGTTATGGTATATGTATCCATATATATATGTATGTATATCTTCTAACGGTAAACCATGCTTTGATTCTTTGTGACATGAAAATTTGAATGAAGCATTATGATTGAAATCGTGCAAGGATTGTATGAGAACAAAAATATTGCAGTGAAAGTGGAGTTGAGATTGATAGGGTAATGGAGAAGGCATTTGGTATGCTTACCTTTGTTAGTCAGTGTATTGAGTACAGGAGTAGGGAGGTCATGTTGCAGATGTGCAAGACATGAGTGAGGCCACCTTTGGAATACTTCTGCAATTCTGGTCTCCCTGCTATAGAAAAGATGTTGTGAAACTTGAAAGGGTTCAGAAAATATTTACAAGGATGTTGCCAAGGTCGGACAGTTTGAATAACAGGGAGAAGTTGAATAGACTTGGGCTATATTCACTGGACTGTTGGAGGCTGAGGGACGATCTTATAGAGGTTTTATGAAACTGTGAGGAGCATGGATAGGGTAAATAAACGAGTTCTTTTCTCCATGGTGGGAAATCCAAAACTGGACAGAATACGTTTAAGGTGAGAAAGGAAAGATTTGAAAGGGACCTAAGGGACGATTTTTCCACGCAGAGGTTGTATATGGAATGAGCTGCCAGAGGAAGTGGTGGAGGCTGGGACAATTACAACATTTAAAAGGCATCTGGATGGGTATATAAACAAGGAAGGGTTTAGAGGGATATGGGCCAAATGCTGGCAAATGGCACTAAATATATGCAGGATTTCTAGTCTTCATGGACGGGTTGGACTGAAGGGTCTAACCATGACTCTAACCATTTATCACGTTTAACAAAAAAATAGTCAGGGGTTACAGACATGGTGAGCAATATTTGAACTTTTAATAACCTCACCCAGTGATTACATAATAGGATTTTGAGCCTGTAAATGAATATAGTGGAATAATTCAATTGTTCCCTTTCAGCTGTTCCTTTTTGTCAGGAAAAAGTATATCATTCCCATTGTCTTATGTAAAAAAAATAGCATTTGGTACCATATTATTGTCAGCTGTGGTTCAGTGGGTCACACTCTGGGTTTAACTCCCACTCTGGGGCTTGTGGTTAACAATGAAGGATGACGTTCCTGTGTTGTACTGAAGCATCACTTGAAGGCACTATTTTTCAGTTGCATTGCTCATTTGAGGCCCCTCTCTGTGCTCATATGGCTGAAAGAGATCTTGTGGTATTATTTGAGCACACAGGAGGAGGGGAATTAAATTGGTGTTCTGATCAATACTTATCCCTCAATCAGTCACACACACTGGATTATCTGGTCAGTATCACCTTCCTATTTGTGGGAATATGTTGAACACAAATCAGTTGCTACATTTCCCAAATTGCAACAGTGACGATAAGGCACTTTGAGACTTCCAGTCATCATGAAAAACGTTATTTAAATACAAGTCTTTTTGTATGTCATGCACTGCTGTGCCAAAATTTTCTATAATAAAGCAAACAGAAAAAGCAGATAATTGTGAAGCAAGGAAAAGTCTCTCAGCAATTAAAGATACCATACATAGGAACCAGAAATGTATAACTTCAGATTAAATCATTCTTTAAGAAATGATAAAGAATATTTGACCTGAATAGCAATTAAACTTTGACTTAATTTAATATTTAGTTCAAAATAATTAAACTTGATTGGGTTATTCAAAGTTTGTGAGAAGATTTGTAGCTCAGGTGCTCATTGTTGTGGTTCTGTTCGCCAAGCTGGGAATTTGTGTTGCAAACGTTTCGTCCACTGTCTAGGTGGCATCCTCAGTGCTTGGGACCCTCCTGTGAAGCGCTTCTGTGATCTTTCCTCCTGCATTTGTAGTGGTTTAACCACTATAAATGCTGGAGGAAACATCACAGGAGCGCTTCACAGGAGGCTCCTAAGCACTGACGATGTCACCTAGACAGGGGACGAAACGTCTGCAACACAAATTCCCAGCTTGATTAGGTTGTAGCATAGTCATCGTCTTCAGTAGCAGAATAATACATTTCTCCATGAATGGTGCAATACTCCTATGCTTTATAAAATTGTGTATTCTTTGATTCACCATGAGAAATGACTTGGGATGATAACTTATATTTATATTTAAAAATAGTTTATACTGGTTATTACACTCATCTCAAGCCACATTCGATCATATTAACAATTTTTAATTCCATTAAAAAGTATTTTGTGCTTATCATGATGGCATTAAAAATCAATAGGCTAACAGTTTGGTTATAGCAGTGAGCCAACGAATGATAAACAGATTAATTCACTAATATCTGCAATAGTTTTATGTGCTATGTTTTCTTTTGTGATATAAACAAATGCATAATTCTAAAAAATATAGACTTACTGATTTATAGCATTTTGAATTCGGAGGTTTGTGACCTAATTGTAATTTATTCCTTCAGTGAGAGGTCTATGTCTGTAATTAACTATGTATCATATTGTTGTATATTATGGCTGTATTCATGTTGGGTCCTTGACAACTATTTACTTATATTTTATAGAGCGAAACTTATTACCTGCATTCTTCAAGGGGCTGTATTCCCTGTAATTGCAATTCATTTGGATCTAAATCATTTGACTGTGATGATAAAGGCCAGTGCAGATGTCAGCCTGGAGTGGCAGGGCAGAAATGTGATCGATGTGCTCTTGGCTTCTACCACTTTCAAGAAGGAGGATGTATTCGTATGTCAAATCATTTATTTTCTTTTTAAGAGATACATTAATTAATTAACATTATAGTAGATTTGATGTTACACACTTTGCTGATATTTGTGCTGCGTGCAAAACAAAACTTTTCACTCTACTAAGGTACATGTGACAATAATAAATCAAATCAAATTACTGAGATGAAACGTGATTTAAATACAGCAAAAAGCTTCACATGTGCTCACTTTGTCTTTATCAGTGAATTATTTGAGTTACTTACTGAAGCAGAGACTATGTTAGTGGGCTGGACAGATAAAAGTGAATAATGAACAGGCAGGTGGGATTAAGACTCATGGAGGACAGGCACCAACAAGAATTGGTGATTCAGTGGTTGTTTCAATGTCATTTTTTGGGTTTGTACATATCAACAGTCTAATGATTTGGATATGGTTTCCAGAGGTGAATCAGTGTTGTAGATTTTAAACCTGACAAGTTTAAAAGTTGTGGGTGACACATAAAACCCAAGGCACCATCACCAACCCCCAACCTGTCTGAAGTTCTGTTAGCAGCAGGAGTGGTGTTAGGCAGCATATTTTTCCTGGGGCCTGTTAAAATCCTTAGGTAGCCAAGTCATGGTCAGAACTAATTCAGGGTTCTCCCAGAGTCCTTTTATTTCAGCCCCTTTCCCACAAGCATTTCAGGTTTATAAAATATAGTTGGTTGCGAATCGAAAGAGGAAATAAATTGAAGGAAAAAGGATGGAGTTTGGAGCCTGGCACAGAAACAGTGGGCTGAATGGCTTCTTTCTGTTTAAGTAAACTAAGTAATATTTAATAATTTTGCCAAATGTGTGACAGAAGATCAGGATAATTTTGACAGATGTTCCAGGTGATATTATAACATTGTGATGTCATAATGTGTTCCAGTCTAAATAGCAAAGGAAGCCAGAAATCACACGACACCAGGTTATAGTCCAACACGTTTATCTGAAATCACAAGCTTTCATAGAGTGGCCCCTTTGCCAGGTGAAGATGAATGTGCAACACCCCAAAAGCTTGTGATTTCAAATAAACCTGTTGAACTCTAACCTTCTGCCTTTGACCACCCCAGTCCAACACTGGCACCTCTACATCATGGCTACTAAGGGAAGAATTGTGGAATCCCCTTTCACTGAGTGAACATTGCTTAACTAATTTACTCACAGGTAATAGTGCATATATTTCTGAACTAAAATAAGTAATAAGAGGAAGATGACATAGTTCATTCTGAAATTATATTACTTTGCCTAGTGTGTACAAATAGTTTCTATCCTTATTTCAATTCATTAAAAGTGCCTATCAAGCAAACAAGTAAATGAAGGTAGTGCACAGACTGGGGAGAGGTTAGCAGTAAAGAGCAATTGCCTTGAAATTAGGCAGCAGAATAATAGACCATAAATGCTTGCATGCCTTTCAAATTCATGATTCTACTATTTTAGCAAAGGCATTAACTCCTCTATTTTAAGTGAGTTAATGCATTTTTTCTAGGAGAGGACTGTTAGATGGATGTCTTAAGCATTTGAACTCACTTACCCCACAATATAATTTCAACGTCAGTAACTTTATGGCATTACAGATGCTGAGAAAAGCAGGCATCTAATATTAAAGCACAAAATTACACTGTTGTGCTTTGTAGAAAATTAGGATAATTGAAAAGCTTCTGTACTGAAAGATTTCAGATGACATTACAAGGCATAACAGCATAATATGGTTTATAACTAACATGTCAACCCCAAGATTAGACTATTGCTTCCATATAAATTCTCAGTATCTGCTGTCAGTTGTAGTGCATACTGTTTCAATGTTATGTTGAAGGATTTATTCTGCCTTTGGTTTGGTTTTGTTCAATTAGTAATTATTGTTCCAGATACAAGCTGTGAGTATGAGCATCAAATATTTGGTTTGGTAACATCATTAATACAAGGATATAGTGGGAAAAAAATCATGAACTATGACTAATAAATTCTGAAACCGTAATACTTTCCATGTTATTGCTTTTTGTTACTTCCTCCTCACAAACATGAATTCCTTCTCAATTATTTTCTATCATTGCCACAAAGATTTGAAATCTTATAATCTTTGTTCATACATGTTGTGCTGTATCTTAAAACGTTTGACAGCTAAGTTGTCAATGATAACAGGAATGCTAATTTGTTTCTTTATTTTCTCTATAAAGCATGTGAATGTGCCCATGTTGGCAATCATTGTGATTCAGAAACCGGACAGTGTCGCTGCCCTCCAAATACTGTGGGAGAAAAATGCGACAAATGTGCTGCAAATTTTTGGGGTCATAACTTTGTCAGTGGATGTAAAGTAAGTTTTTCAATAACTGCATTTTTTGACTGTCAGAAAGTTCTTATTAATATATGCATCCCTTTATTTTGCTTACTTAGTTGACATAGATTGTGAAAAAAATGTACATAAGCAGAAAAATTAGAAGATTTTAATTTTAAACTATTGAAGTTTTTTTCTCTTGGCATGTCACACAACATTCCCAGTTGACAAGATGGGCAATAGGTTTACTCCCAGGCATTGGTTAGTTCAACTAATAATTTGTTGCTATCAAATACATTAAGTTCCTGGATGAATCTAGTTCCTGCAGGATGGTTGTCTACAATGCTACACATGTAGGTGGTACTCACTTGTGGAGGATTGCGGACATGAATCTCTGTGCAATAATTCCATCACCAAGATCTTTTTAGTTTTGAAAGTAACTATTCCTTGGTGAATTCGCTTTGTCTGTTAGGGACATTGAACATGAAAATGTAGCAATAGGAATAGGCCATTTGCCTTGAGCCTAGCCTCCATTCAATAAGATCATTGCTGATTGAACATGACACCCCATTAACCCTGTAAGCCACCGTTAATCAAAAATCTATCAATCCATAAACATTTTCAAAGACTGAGCTTCTAACAGCCCTCGAATTGCTTGCTGCACTTGCATGCTAGCTCTCAGTATCTTAAGAACATGAACATCCAGGTCCTTTTGGACATCACCATTTCCAATCTCTCATCGATAGACAATTACTTTTCACCTTCTAGGCATGTATTTCAACATTCCAGATGAAGGTCATCGGGCCCCAGGGATTTGTCAACTTTCAGTCCCATTGATTTAATTTAACATCGGTGCTTAGACCCCAGTTATTCACAATATAATGAAGAGGGAACTAAATGTAATATCTCCAAGGTTGCAGATGGCACAAAGCTGTGAGTGTGACTTGTGAGGAGGATGGAGACATGTTTCAGTTGGAATGAGACAAGTTGAGTTTGTGGACAAATGCACGGCAAATGAGATATAATTTGGATAAATGCTGCTTTAAAAGCAAAAACAAGAAAGCAGACTATTATCTGTAGGTGACAGATTGAGAAAGGATGAAGTGCATCCAGCCCCGGATATCCTTGTACACCAGTTGCTGAGCAGAAGTATACTAGTGCAGCAGGCAGTGAAGAAGGTATGATGGTCTTCATTGTGAGAAAATTGTATTACTGGAGTAGGATGCCTTGCTGCAGTTATACAGGACCTTGGTGAGGCTACATCTGGAGTATTGTGTGCAGCTTTGGTATGCTTTTCTGAGGAAGGATATTCTGGCTATGGAGGGAACATGACAAAGATTTACTAGACTGTCACCTGGGGGGGGTCTCCCTACTATAGGAAATATGTCATTAAACTAAGAAGGGTTCAGAAAAGGTTTACAAGAATGTTGCCAGGTTTGGAAGGTTTGAACTATAGGTAGAGGGTGAATCGGCTGGGGCTGTTTTGCCCGGACCGTTGGAGGTTGAGGGCTGACCTTATAGAGGTTTATAAAATCATGAAGGGTATGGATAGGGTAAATAGACAACGTCTTTTTCCCAGGGTAGGGGAGTCCAAAATTAGGGGGCATTGGTCTAACGTGAGAGGGGAAAGATATAAAAGGGACCTAAGAGGTAACATTTTCATGCAGAGGGTGATATGCGTATGGAATGAGCAGCCAGAGGAGATGGTGGAGGCTGGTACAATTACAACATTTAAAAGGCATCTGGATAGGAATAGGAAGGGTTTAGAGGGGTATGGGCTGAATGTTTGTAACTGGGACTATATTAATTTAGGATATCTGGACAAGTTGGACCAAAGGGCCTTATACATTACTATAACTCTATGAAAGGACTGACAAATGAAGAGAGACTGGAACGCTTAGGACTATATTTACTGGAGTTTCAAAGAATAAAGGGGACTCTTATGAAAACCTAAATAATTCCAACAGGACTCGACAGGGTAAATGCATTATGAATGTTCCCAGTGACTGGGAAATTCAGAACCAGGAGTCCCAGTCTAAGAATATAGCTTAGACCACTTCGGACAGAGCTGAGGCGAGATTTCTTCGTTCAGGGAATGGTGAGCCTATGGAATTCTCTGTCAGAGAAATTGATTCAGGCCAAAATGTTTAATGTTTTCAGGAAGTGTAGTATAGAGAGGTTATGGCTAAAGGGATCAAAGAGTATGAGGAGAAAATGGGCATGGGTATCAAGTTGGATATTCAGGCATGATAAGATTGAATGATGGAGTAGGTGCAAAGGGTTGGATTACCTAATACTGCCCCTATAATCCTACTTCTGTTTCTCCCACACTACTTCCTTATGAATACTAATTCCCTTCAGTTTCTCACTGTGGCTAGGTCAATTGATCTTTATTATGTCAGGGAGGCTTCTAGTGTCGCTTTTGTGAAAGCGAACACAGAGTACTTATGTAACTCCTCTGCTATTTCTCCTTTCCTTCACAAATTGTCCAGTTTCTACCTGCAAAAGACAGACATTTGTCTTTACTAATCTTCCTCTGGCACTTGAATGCATATTCTGTTATTGATTTTTAGCATTAAGATTTTAGTTTTGCAGTAAACTATGAAATTTTGTGTATGATAGAAAGTTGGAACTATATAATAAGAAAAAGCAGAAGATAAAACAGGAAGCAGGAGTAAGTTAAGCAGCTCGTAGAATCTGCTGTGCCATTTAATAAGGTCTTGGTTGAATTAACAGAACTTTACTGTCATATAATGTATTGCGAGTAAAATATCAATAGGTTTATGGTGCCTACCAGGCTAACATTGGTATCCTGTAATGGAGAGATTAATTTTTCGAGTACTCTTAATTTCATTTGTGAACTTGTGTAGGAATTTTTTCAGTTGTTGTTGAATTCCAGTCAGTGCATTGGGAAATTATTGCATTTTCCATCAATATTCAATCTTGCGTTTACATTGTCAATTTATTTGTTCATAGAATGTGGAAGTCACTAGTAAGATCCAGCATTTATTGCTTACCACTAATTTCCCAGAGGGCAGTTAAAAATCAACAACTTTGTGGGGAATTAGTTGCTGAAAAGTTGTTTCTCCTGTAGGAGAGTCTAGGACCAGAGGGCATAACCTCAGAATAAGGGGTCACATATTTTAGGCAGAGATGAGGAGGAATTTTTTCTCTGAGGGGAGTGAATCTGTGGAATTCTTTACTGCAGAGACTAGGTCATTAAGTATACTCATTGTGAGGTAAACAGATTTTAAATCAATGAGGGACTCAAAAATTATGGGGAAAGTGGAGTTTGGAATAATGTATACATGGTTACCCAGCTGTAGAAAGGTGTTTACTAAGTTGGAAAGGGTTCAGAAAAGATTTACGAGAATATTGGAGGGGACTGGAGTATTTGAGTTGTAGGGAGAGGCTGGGACTTCTTTCACTGGAGCATAGGAGGTTGAGGGGTGACCTACCATATGTTAATGTTACTTTTGTAAGAGTTACTAAAAAGTTTTTAAAAAAGATATGTTTTCAAATTTTCCTTTCTTTGATAATAAATTGACAGGGCTGGATCTGTTGTTATTCTGGTGTTTTAATTAATGCCCTTTGATCCATCCAGTTTTGTTCCTTTATCAGACTCCGTGTCTGGTACAATGAGTAACTTGCTTAGACTATTTTTGAATTGAGGATTTGGAGTCACTTGTTGGCCTAATCAATTGAGGATGGTAGATGTTCCATCCCTAAAACACATGAGTGAACTAGAATGGTTTTTATGATAACCATTTTATTATAATGTTATAATACAGTCACCTTTAGACAAGGTTTAATTTCAGACTTTAACTGTATTCAAACGTTACCATCTGCTATAATGGGATTTGACCCCATATCCCTAGACTGTTAACCTGGGTCCCTGAATTATTTATTGACTCACAATACCTCCACAAAACTGCCTATCCTTGCTGTTAAATTTACTGGTCTATAGTAACTAGGAATACACTAGTCGCTTTACAGTAGCAGGTCACATTTGCCACTGTCTGATCCTCTGACCCGCCCCACCTCTATATCCAGGGAAGGTTGGAAGATGATGGCATGACCCTATACTACTTCACTCCCACATGGGGTGCAAACCATCTGAACTATGCAACTTATAAACTTAAGCATTGCAACTTATAAACGTAACCTTTCCTGTTTGTCACCCCATTCGTGACTTATACTATTTTTGTATCTAGTGTTATTCTGTCAGCATTTTTTTCTTAATAAACACTGATCCAAAGTAGTCATTAATTATACAAATCACTCCCTGCACCTCAAAGCATAAACCTCCTTTGTTATTTATTTATGAGAGTTGAAGATTTTTTTCATTTTTCTATGTTAAATGCCATTCTATTGTCTAAGTCTCTTTTCTTGTTAATTTTTACACTGGCCTTACTTTGTTTATCTTGTCTCTTGCTTGAAGACTTCAGCTTCTTTTGTTTCACCTCATCCAATGTGTTCTGGATTTTGTTCCCTTTTGCCATTGCTAGAAAGAACCTAAAACATTTTCTCCTTTGAGGTTACACTTCACTCTGGTTTTTGCCACCAGTCTTACTTTCTACATTACCTTGGCTAAGTCTCTTCTCATCTCATGGAAGATAGTCCTTTTCTAATTTAGAAGTTCTACTTGAGACATTGCCCTGCTCATCTCCGTCACTGTTCCAGTCGAGATGATATGATGATTACTGTTCTCCCTGTCACATACTTGGTCCACATCTTCACTATTTCTTTGTGGAATGAAGAGGATTTCATGGACTTGTGGCAGTGATACTACAAAGAATCATAGACTCATAGAATCGCTACAGTGTGGAAGTAGGCCATTTGGCTGATCAAGTCTGCACTGACCCTCCAAAGAGCATCCTAACCAGACCCACCCCACTATCTATCCCTGTAACTCTACATTTCCCATGGCTAACGAACCGACCTTGCACATTTCTGAGCACTATGGGTAATTGAGCGTGGAGGAAATCCGAGCACCCCAAGGAAACCCATGGAGACATGGGGAGAATGTGCAAAATCCACATGGAAGGTCGAATTAAACCCAGGCCCTTGGTGCTGTGAGGCAACGGTGCTGTGAGGCAACAGTGCTAACCATTGTGTCACCATGCCATCCCAAAGTTAATGCTTTAATTGTGGGGAGAGCAATGGGGAGCACACCAACTAAATTGCAGTGAGATAGTAGGATGGGAAGTGCAATTGTGAGTTCATAAAGATATGAGGAGTTATGCAGAGAAGGCATGTGTGAACTGACGAGGAGCAATAAGGAGGCGATGGCCCAGTGATGTTATCGCTAGACTATTAATCCAGAAACTTGCTAATTTCCTTGAGACTTGGGTTCATGGAAGAATCTGGAGTTAAGGTTTAATGTTGAACATGAAATCATTGTTGATTGTCAGAAAAAAAAAGCTGGATTTATTAATGACCTTTAGAGAAGAAAATCTGCCATCCTTACCTGGTCTGGCCTATGTGTGACTCCAGGCCCACAGCAATGTATTGACTTTTAACTGCCCTGTGGGCAGTTAGGGATGGACAACAAATGCTGGCCTAGCCAGAGATGTCCAAGTCCTCTGAGTGAATAAAAACAACAACACAGAGAGTGTTCAAATACCATCGGTTAAAGATGAGAATCAGTTGTACTGGGAGGGGAAAATATGATGTTACTTGCTTTGAGGATGGGAATAAATGCCAAATTTAACTGGAAACCACAGGACAGAGATGATAATTTTGAATTTGTTTCCTACAGCCTTCACTACGGACCTCAAATATCTTATTCATTGCTGGCATTTTTAAAAAGCTGAAAATTAATGAAAACTTCTTTTTTCTTTTACTCTTGGGAGGAAGGAGTTACTAAGAAGTATTATTATTAATTCCTAGCTGTCAAAGAAAAATCTGTTTTCAATAAAATTGAAGAAATGACACTTGTGTTTTTAGATGAAATATAAAATGCAATCTTCTTGTTCATTGTAGATTCTAAAATATCCAATAAAGTGTCAAAACTGAAATTCTTGAGGGGCCATCCCCCTAATTTCCCTAGACTAAAGCCTTGAGGTTTTTAGCAGGCACTAGGTGTAACTCTGCATATGTTTCTGTAATCCAGGCATGAGATTGCCATGGGCTTGTTTGGAGTCAGAAACCTGAGCCAGCCTCAAATAATGCAAATTACAAACACTGAGCAGGGTCCAAGGTGGGGCTTTATTAAGCAGGAGAGAATTGCATTTCCTGCAAGGACTATAATGTGAATAGTTGGCTGTTGTGAATGAGAAGAGATGTACTGACCTCCTAAAAATGGATGCTCTGAATATTTGTTTCATCACTCGTGGGATGTCACAGGCTGATCAGCATTTATTCCTTGTTTCTATCTAGTTGACCTTCAGAAGATACTGGTGAGGCTGCCTTCTTGAACTGCAACAGTTCATCTGCTGTAGGTAGATCCGCAATGCTGTTAGGGAGAGAATTCTAGGATTTCACCCAACGTCAATATAGAAACGATAATATATTTCCAAATCAGGATGGTCAGTGGCTTAGAGGGGAACTTGCAAGTAGTGGAGTTCCCATGTATTGGCTGCCTTTGTTCTTTTGGTGGAAGTGGTTATGGTCTTGGAAGGTGCAGTCTAAGGAGCTCTGGTGAATTTCTGCCGTACACATTGCTGGTACTGAGTGTTGGTGGTGGAGGAAGTGGATGCTTGCGGATGTGGTGCCAGTCAAGTGGGTTGCTTTATCCTGGATGGTGTCAAGCTTCTTGAGTTGTTCCTCCCCTGCAGGCAAGAGGGAAGTATATAATTACAATGAAATATGAAAGTGTAGGGCACGGACTGGGCTTGTTGTTTGATTGTCTGAAAATAAATTATTTCACAGTCTCATACTAGATTTATTTGGTAGAGAGAAGGGAAACATTAGCATAAATTTACATTGAATCCTTCTGTGGCGAGTGAACGAAGTTGCAAACCAACTGAGTCAAATACTTGCTTGTCCCATGTAGATGAAATAAACTACACATTACTCTTTCTCAGAAGCAGGAATGTCACTGCTGCATGTTATCTTTGTGATTGCATTCACTCCCTCTCTCCCTTTCTTATTTTTCACCAACTTGTAATCTAATGTTTATGACACCATAATAATAATTCAGAGGCTATAGCACCATTATGTTAAATTGGAGAACTTATGAAGCCTGGCTGGTATAGGAAAATAACTACAAAATACTAACTATGAAAGGAAACTTACCAGCCCAGTTTCAAAGAGTCATTGCACATGAAAAAATAATTACTTCTCACAGATGCTGCCAGACCTGCTGAGTTTCTCCAGCACATTCTGTTTTCATTTCAAATCTTTAGCATCTGCGCTATTTTGCTTTTATTCAGTGCACTAATTAAAGTTGATCTGCCCTAAGTGTGACTTCAATCCTACACTATGTCATTGATTTAATCACTAGCACTGATATATACTGCCCTACAATGTTATCTGTATGCAAAAGAAATTTTTAAAAGCACATGCTTTATTTTCTCTGTGTCAGTCAAACTCATTCTGTCCCATGTCTTTTACTCATTCTCTCACCTGAAGCTTGATTTTTCAATCTCTTGTTGAGGGGGGGAGGTGTGGATGTGGTGCACAGGAGTTTGGACATGGAAATATAAAAATAATGCCCCCGAATGATGTATCAGTGTCCTGATTTCTCTTGGGCACACTGGTGTTTTCACAACCAGGGACATGGAGTCAACAACTCATTTGATACCAGTTAAATGTTCATTAAACTCCTGGAGAGGTTCATTAATAGACAGATAAGAACCAAAAGGTGAATTTCAAATTGTATATTGATAAAACTTGATTTCCCAATTAAAATGACCCTTCAAAGAAGAGATTTATAAATTTTTGGAATCCCTGGGAACTTTGGAAAATGAGGAGGAGTGGAAAAGTGGAATTGAGGTGCCATGATATTGAAGTTCATGCTCAAATAAAAGCAAAATATACCCCTGTTGGAAATCTGAAACAAGCATCGAAAATGCTGGAGAAAGTCACTCGGTCTGGCAGCATCTGTGCAAAAAGAAACAGAGTTAACATTTCTAGTCACTATGAGTTTATAGTGATTATAATGAGGTCAGCAGGTGGACCTCATAGAATATGATTTCCCTATTGGGGCTATTAATCTAGTCTAATCAGGGAGCCCTGGCTGACAGATAAAAACAGAAGAGTCACTCAGCATTGCCCTTTGACGAGAAGGGCACTGCTTGTCACTGGCCGCTCAGGAGTTTACCTTTCTTCCTGGTGGTGAAATATGAATAGAGGTTTATGCGCTTATTGTTCATTCTCTGTGTCTGACACTTACGCACATACATCATGGGTGTCGGGGAAAATAAGCACGACTGCTGTTTGACTGTACTGTGGAGGTAAAATAAATATAAACAGGGCATGAAGAAAAAAAATAACAGAAGAGTCAGACATCGTGTTCACTCTGAAGGCTGGCTCTGAGGAAGCCAGGTCAGCATCAAGGACTCCCCATCTGTAAATAAGGGGTGGCTTGGTGACAGAATACCAGCTTCTATGGAGTTTTTCAGACTCTCCCTCTGTTTTGAAGAAAAGTCATACCGGATTCAAAACATTAACTCTGCTTCTTTCTCCACAGATACTGCCAGACTTGCTGTGTTTCTCCAGCATTATCTGATTTTGATATTGAACTTCAGAGTAGACCTGAGGGCTATTACAGCCTACTCCAATTTTCTTTGTTATGTTATTGTGTTCTGAAAGTAGCAGAGCATCACTTAGGGCTATAAGAGATGAGAGATGTTGGTCAACTCTCCCTTTATCTACATCTTTAGGTTACCAGACCCCACTGTGGCAGAAGATTTAGTTTGATGCATGTCACTTTCAAATTTTTATTGTGTTTCCATCCCAATCCATTGATTGTGCTTGCTCCAATACCCGCCTTCATCGGCTAAGAAGATTAACATACAATTTGCACCCAGGTTTCATGTTGGTGTTGTTTTTGAGTTCAGTTGTTTGGAAAAGGGTAACATTGACCCTTCAAAACTCACCCTCTGATCCTCAGAGTCATACAGTGTGGAAACAGATCCTTCCGTCCAACTTGTCCATGCCGACCAGATTTCCAAAACTGATCTTTCATGACAGCATAAGGAAGAAGAGGATCTTCTAAGATGGGAGTTGTGTAGGGAAGGATTAATTGGACCTATACTCTAATAATAGCTACTGACCGTCTTTGTGAGGAGCATTATCATAATAATGTTATATCATGTAGATGGGGCCTGTGCCTGTAACATTCCATATATGTTCCTCTCATTATCTTTTTGGGATTTGGTTATCTGGATTGGCTGGATAGCTGCAGAGTGACACAGCACAAACCCAATTCCTGTATCAGCTGAGGATGCTGTGAAGGCTTGTCCCTTGTGAGACATGGTGATCCTCTGAATAAACTTACCACCACTCCGTGTTCTCTAATGGGAGTGCAGTTTATGGTCCTCTGGGGCAAGGTTGACTTTCACTTATATATTTATGTTTAATAAAGACTGTTAATGTTCACTCACCTGAGTGTAAACCTGATCTCACTAATGTGCAATGATGGTGACATATAAAACCCTATTTAGACAGGTCATTCCAGTTCAGTCTCATCACTTCACTCATATTTCATAACATTGTAGATTTAAATAAGATAGCCATTTTCCCAAATTTTTTAAAAGACAAATTTCCTTTATTGTCTTCTGTTGTTTTTCAGCCCTGTAATTGTTCAGTTGTGGGATCTTTAAACCTTCAGTGTGATGATGCAACAGGCTGCTGCTTCTGCCGTCCAGAGTTCACAGGAGAGAAATGTGACCGATGCAGAGTAGGTTACTGGAACTATCCACTGTGCCGGCACTGTGACTGTGATCTGGCAGGGACAGAGAGGCAAACATGTGATGAAGCTGGAATTTGTTCATGTGCGGAATACAGTGGACAATGTAACTGTAAGGTGAGTTCGTATTTATTAATGGATGGTATCATGGAATATCCAGTGAGTATTTATTCATCCCTGTTAAACTTATTAGAACTCTTAGAGGAGTTAACAAGCAGGATAGATAAAGAGGAAGAAGTGGAGTAGTTTGGATTTCCAGAAGACATTTGATTAGATGCCACATGAAAAGCTACTAAATAAGGTGTGTTCATGTGTTGTGGTAAGGGGTGGGACATTGTAAGATAGCAACCTGTAACTAGTGAAGTACCATGGCAATCAATGCTGGGTGCATAATTATTTACTATACACATAAATATATATTAATTATCTATTCATGATTTGGGTGAGGCATGTGCACTATCATCATGTTTGTGAGTGATATATAAATAGGTGGGAAGGCAAGTGAGAAAGAAGACACAAAGAATGTGCAGAGGGATATAGCTGGGTTAAGTGAGTGGGCAAAAACTTATCAGCTGGAATATAATGTTTAAAATGGGAGGTTTTGCATATTGGTAAAAAAAAATTGAGGAGCTGAATATTATTCAAATAGAGGAAGACTTTAGGAAAGGAAATCTGCCATCATTAGCTGGATTGGCCTACATGTGACTCCAGACCCATATCAATTGGGTTGACTCTCAGCTGCCCTCTGGGTAATGCGGGATGGACAATAAATGCTGGCCTAGCTTGTGCCACCCTCATCCCATGAATGATTAAAAACAAAGTGGAAACCTGCAGTACAGAGGGATTTGGAGGTCTTGGTGCATAAATCACAGAAGGCTGGCATACAGTTTCAGAAGGCAATAGAGAAATGGAATATTGGCCTTTATTTCAAAGAGAATGGTCATAAAAATCGGGATATCTCACTAAAATTACAAAAGACACTAATGTATTCATACTTGGAATATACACCGGTAGTCTAGAGAGGGTTTACTTATTTGATTCTGCATTTGGAGGGATTGCCTTACAAGAAGAGGTTAAGTAGTTTGAGTCTGTACTCAGTGGAGTTTAGAAGAATGAGAGGTGACCTTATTGAAACATACAAGGTTCTTCGGGGACTTGATGTGTTCCCACCTTGTGGGAGAATCTAATACCAGAAGACACAATCTGAGAGTAAGGGATTATCCATTTAAGACAAAATTAAGGAGGCATTTCCTCTCTCAGGGGGTTATGAATCCGTAGAATCTTTAACGCAGAGGACTAGAGATTAGGTTGTAAGTATATTCAAGGCTGAGAAAAATCCATTTTAACCAATAAAGGAATCAAGATTTATAGGGAAAGGGCAGGAGAATAAAATTGAGGGTTATCAGATTAGCCATGATCTCATTGAAAAGTGGAACAGGCTTAATGGGTCAAATGATCTACTCCTATGTCTTCTAGTCATCCAATGGGGTACTTGTCAATTCATAGTCTGATTGACAGCACCAGGTCCTTGGAAAGTCTTTGAAATAGGGTTATAACTTTAAATGTTTGTTTTTATAAGAGATTAAATAGTTGTCGCAAATTGGATGTGGTGATGTTTTTAATCAATCATTTTAATTTTAGAAAATGATGAATCCTTTAATGGAATGAATTTGAACTTTGCCTTATTAAGTCTCAGCATGGGTCCTGATGTCTTCACATGGGGTTCACTGGTTGATAATATGGAGAATATTAGGGCAGAGGCTTGTGGTTAACAGGCATTCAATTGTTTGACAATACGTTGAGATAAGACCTATGAATGACCATGACTGGAGGGACACAAGTGGAGGAATCATGGAGCTGAGATTGATGACATGGATCAGCATAGATAGGGCATGGGGAATGTGTGTGCACAGGGGGGGCCTGAAGTGTTTGGTTTGTGGCTTTTCTTGCAGTTAGGCCCAAGTCTCAGAGCACAAAATGGACATTTTGCACTGCTATCATGCTCTGAGCCTGACAGGGCCTATAACTAACTTTGAAATCTTCCAGGGGCTGGTAACAATTCCCATATCTCTACCCTCTACCCACTCTCCACCCTCTAACAACTTTCAAAGTGAGATGAAGAATTAAGGCAAGAGTGTTTTGTCTTGTGTGAAAGAGCATAACAAAGGCAACCAATTTGAGATAAATAGCAGAAAGTCCAATATGGGGTTCAGAAGAACCTTTTTTATTGAAAGAGAATTTAAAACTTACTACCACAGGAAGTGCTTGAAGCAAATAGTATTTATGTGTTTCTGGAGAGACTAGAAGTACATGTGAGAGTGAAGATAGTAGAGGGTTATCCTGTTAGATTAAGGTAAGAAAAATCAGGAGGAGGCTCAAATGGAGCATAAATTCTGCTACAGAGTTGGTGGACTGATTGGCTTCGTTCTGAGCCTTATTTCATATGCAGTCATAAACAAGACTATTTTTTAAAATGCATTTTAGTATCAAATGCTACAGAATGCTACTGCTGATGTTTTAAGAAATCTGTTTTATTTGTTGGGCAGGTAAACGTGGAGGGCATCAGTTGTGATAGGTGCAAGACTGATGCTTTTACACTCTCTTCAAACAATCCTCATGGATGCAGTAACTGTTACTGCTCAGGTGTGACTACACAATGTACTGAGGCAAAAGGACTGATCCGCAAGAGAGTAAGTGAATTACTAGCTGTTTCACATTTGATGAAATACTTTTGAAAACTTTGTATCTCCAAAAAGGTATTGTAACTTGACCTATCTCCTGTGTATTACTGCTTATTTTGTATTTATCTGTTAGAAATCAAAAGAATCCCAGACATTGCTTTTGTAATTGTAAGTGAACAATTGAAACATGAAGTAAAATATTTAATTTGAATTGAAATATATTTGCAGATAATGATTAAGTTGGTTTTAACTTTACTCTGCAACGTAATTGATATTCATCTTATAATTGTACTTTATGATTTGATGTACATACTATAAAACTTTGTATATCCCTGTTTAGGGTACAAAATCTTGAAAATAGGTTTAGTAAAAGACTTTAATGCTTCTTTTGTTCTGTGATATAACATTTCCTTAAGGCTTTTTAAACTGGTAATCAGAGATGTAAAAGAGCAGATGATAATGCAGTCGTCCAATTTCACTTCTATACAGTGAAATATTTTGAAATTGTTCACTGTCTAATTTGGATGATATTGAGTCTGTGGATGGTGCTATAATTCCAGCTGAAGGTAGTACTGGACAAGTCAGACTCCAGAGTAAACCCTCGCTGGATAGATCATAACTTTAACTTTTGCAATTGTGAACAAATTCACACAAGGGCTGCCAATGTTTTTCAACAAAAGCACACGTTTATAACACTAGAAAACAAACAAAGCTTTATCTACATGTAATACTATTTAAAAATATGTTAAAAATAGCAAAACAATGTTTCAAGTTCTATCATAGCAATATTCCTTACGGATACTCAATCCCTGTCAAGTTTACCCTTGACTTTCTTGGTAATGATGTTTTTAGTTCACTGCTTTAAATTACTTTCTGACCTCTTAAAAATGCCTTCACAAAACTGAAATTTTATTTCCATTTCAAAATTATAATTATTCAAATGATAATTATTCAGTTTGCACATTTATAACAAGGCTGCACTATTGAATATGTTCAAGGATAAGATAGATAATTTGTTGCTCTTTCAGGGAATTGAGAAATAAAGTGAATTGGTTAAAAAGTATAATTGAGGGAGAAGGTCAGCTATGATCACATGAATGGCAGAGCAGTCTGGAGGTTTATTCCTACCACTTCTGATGTTCTTATGTTCAAATTGACTATATCAGGAATCACAAGTAGGAAATGTCAGGTCAATCTATCAATATTCCAATGTAATCAGGGCCAGAGCAAGAGCATTCCGGTACTCTCAGGCCAAGACAAACCTTCTCCAATTCTCAACTAACTATGGAAAATAAATATTGTGCATCACTTTTAATAGAAATTCCACTTTTGTACTTGAACATTTATTTTACGTGAGAAAGAAGAATATAATGATATTGTTTGTACATTCCCATTACTCTACATTTTTTGCAGAAGTTGTAGTGGAAGAAGTGGACACTGTAATCTGTAATATGGTCACATGATGCAATACTTTGTCATCCTGTGATGAATCATTTCATACACAATTTACACAACCAATAATCATTTTAATAGAGTGGCCAGATTAAGTTACATGCTTTGATATTATTTACTGGCTCACAGTTTTTTATAGTCATGTGGATAGACAAAGTTATGTAATTGTCACATAAATAAAATGAGGAATATAATGCAAAATTTAGGAAAGACTAATGTAATTATATGGAAACATATGTCAGTATATTTGGATGTGAATCAGCAGGTCTAGACCTTTCATTCCCATTGCTGAAGACTGTATTTACTTAGAATTTCATGAATAGTTTGTTCATATATTTACCGTGCTGTCTCCCACTCTGATATTCTTTTTCTTAGGTGACTACCTAGTTTGGTTAATAATTGTGCCAGCCTTGACCTTAAAACAGTTATTTGTGCTTTGAATTATTGTGAAATTATCTTTCAGTTTTCATTGAATAGGAAAAAAAAGCTCACCATGATTTACAGCCACATCTGGATCCAGATTTATTTTGTCTGAGTAATATGTTGCCATGAATCACTGACCTAACATTGTTCAGTTAATGTTGCTAGCACATGTTTTGCTGTTCGCTTTCAATTTGTTACAAGGCATGTTTTCATAGTCAGGACTGAACTGGAATTTTACATTCTCAGCACATCTAACAACTATCTTTTTTTTTTCTTGAAGCTGATGCTGAATCCTGACCAGACTGTACTGAAAATAGTAAATAAATTCAATGACCGTGAAACAACCGATGGTGTCTTTCATCAGCATCCAGAGATAGTAGCTAATGTAGATGTAGTAATTAAACACCTTCTGTATGAACCTTTTTACTGGAGACTTCCAGAGCAGTTTGAAGGTGAAAAGGTAATTAACTTCTCAACTTCATATTAAAATGATAATGTTACTTAAAATTACTTACCAAACTGACTGATGAATTTAATCAACTATCTCAAATGTGGAAATGTCAAGTGTAATGAATGAAGTTATGATAGTCTCCATGATATGTACATGGTTGGAAGAGTTACATTTCTGGTTATGATGATTTGGAGGTGCTGGTGTTGGGCTGGGGTGTACACAGTTAAAAATTACACAACTCCAGGTTACAGTTCAACAGGTTTATTTTGAAGCACTAGCTTTCGGAGCGCCGCTCCTTCATCACCTGGTGCCACAAGCCCCTGAGGAAGGAGCAGCGCTCCGAAAGCTGGTGCTTCAAAATAAATCTATTGGACTGTAACCTGGTGTTGTGTGATTTTCTAACTTTTGGTAATGATAAACATCTCTACTAAGAAGTTCAGTACACTACCTGACCTCATAAAGGAACAGACTGATCCAATCTTGTAATAAGGGTTACATTTTAATTGCTAAAATCTGCTGGATTGGGGTTATGTCAGAGGCTAAGATGCAAAAACTCTGGATCAGAAATCAATCCACAATGAACCTGGTTGCTTCTGCTTTTAATGAAGACTGGCCAAGATGTGGGTTGTGAATTCATTTAGAGGATTTAATTATCATACACAATAGTCATTTGATTATAATGATGCTTTGTGCCTTTGTTTTAACAGTTATTCTGATTTTTCTTATCCATATATGCTTGGGTTTCCCAGATTTCAGGAAACTTGGTAGCTTGAATGTCTTTATAGCCAGGAAGATCATGTTCATTTATTCCAGGCCCAACAAGCAACTCAGTAAACCCTCCCCAACTCTATCACTCCGGTTACCTCACTGCCTTCCTTCCAATACCATCATCTATACCAACTGTTTGCTTCCCATACCACAATCGGACCCATCCCCACAACTAGGAACCCCACCTCCTATTATCTCACTTCCCCAGTAATCTACTGTCCTAGGTTTCAGCACTGTGAGGCAGACTTCCCAGACAAAATACTTCCAGCCTGTAGGTAAGAAACTCAGAAAAAATATTTAAAGCAAGCCTGTAACCTGCAATTAGATTGGTACAATTGGGAAATGTGCTGTTATCGCAATCTCTACTAGAGTGTTTAGAGGCAATTGCTTTATATTTTGCTCAGACAGCACCATTAAATAACTTTGGTTACTGGCATTTAAAGCCCTGTGTTTTGTTATGTGATTTTAATGAAATTCAAGCATTATGAGTTTAAACAAATGTTCTGACGTGCTAACATTTTTTAAGATTGCAACTTAATTTTTCAAACAAGATTCAGTACTGTAGCTTTGTCGAGCAGGTTCAGAACTGATGCAACTAAAGAATAAAATTATCTTAAAAAGTGTATTCAAAATGGTGACGGAGGTTTCTAATGAATTACTCCATTACATCTCTCAGTATGAAAATTGCGAATGAACTTCATGTTTGCTCTGAGTCGTGATTTGGAAAATATTAGCCAAGTGTGAAGTTTAAAATGTCTTCTTCAAATTCAGCTGACAGCCAAACAATTTTTTTCTTACCACGATTAGCCAGAAGGTGACAAAATTGTTGAGCAAACGATGTTTGTTGTAATTTTTAATCACTAATCAGGAACCACTATCACTTACCAAGTTATCTTAATAAGCCTCAGTTGTCAGACTGTATCTCAGTGAGGGAACCTCACTAAATAGATATTAAGCAATTCAAATTTTTAAGATTTTTAAGATAGACTACATACGTTATGTAAAACATAGTCTTGTGCATCTCAAACCAGTCTTTTAGTACAATTTCTGATCTTCACTGGATTAAGATGATCAATTTTGAGAATACTGTTGCTGGAATCCTCAGCTTAGTTTTTTTTTTAATCCATTCATGGGATGTGGGCTCCGCTGGCTAGGCTAACATTACTCATCCCTAATTACTCCAGAGGGAAGTTAAGAGTCAATCACATTGCTGCGGGCCTAGAGTCACATTTAGGCCCAAATCAGGTCAGGACAACAGATTGTGTTCCCTAAAGGACATCAGTGAATCAGATGGGTTTTTCTGATTTCATGGTCATCATTACATTCCTGATGAAGAGCTTATGTCTAAAATGTCGACTCTCCTACTCCACGAATGCTGCCTGACCTGCTGTGTGTTTTCCAGTGCCACACTGTTCGATTCTGACTCTCCAGCATCTGCAGTCCTCACTTTCTCTTAATTCTGAGCCCCAATCATGTTTACTTGCTTCATCAATGACTTCTCCTCCATCATAAAGTGAGATGTTGCTGATGATTGCACAATAGATAAGTACGTGAATAAGAAATGTTTGGAGTGATATGGGCCAGGTCCAGGCAGGTGGGACTAGTTTAGTTTGGGATTATGGTCGGCATAGACTGGTTAGACTGAAGAGTTTGTTTCCATGCTGTAAGACTGTATGACTGTCGCGATATTGGTGCTGGATTAGAAATCCAGAGATGCAGTCCATGTTCTGGAGGGTGCTTGTGTTGCAGTGGTAGTGTTCCTAGCTCTGAACCAGAAGGTGTGGGTTCAAACTCCACCTCCTGTAGAGGTGTGTCGTAACATCCCTGAATAGATTGATTGGAACTATTTGTAGTACCAACAGTAAGTCATCAGATTACGAGCTGAACAATATTTTACCCTTGTTTAGATTCTCCCAGTAATATGGTGAAGGTTCACTTGACTGTTCCCTGGGTTGAGAGAGTTGTCTGTGATGTATGATTGAATAAATAAGGTCCATATTCTCTAGAGTTTAAAAGATTGAGGTGTGATCTGACTGAAATTTCCAAGATTCTGAAGAGGCTTAAGATGCTGAGAGGTTATTTATCCTGCTGGGGAATCTTGAAAACAGGGACACAGCCTTAGGATAAGGATCAATCATTTAGAACTGGGATGACAGGATTTTTTTTTAAATAAAGGGATTGTGAGTCATCGTAATCCTCTCAATACTACTCTGGAGTTTCAGCCTCAAGTTTGGTTTTTGAACTTGCAATTGGGACTTGAATTCTCAATTTCTGCCTCTGAAGCAACTGTGCTAGGAATGGAGCTAAAGCTTTCACAGTAGATCAGATGTTCAACAGTGAGTGGTTCGCCCCCTATGCACTCAAAGCTACACTCGATAGTCACTTGGTACTACATCACCATTCCTTTATAGTCACTTGGTACTACATCGCCATTCCTTTATTGTCACTGGAACAAAAATGTGCAACTCCCTTCCTAAGAGCACTGTGTGTACCTATACCAGAGGGATTTCAGATGAGACTTAAGCATTGTCTTCTCAAGTGAAATTATGGATGATCAACAAAACCCTTCTTCAGTGATGTCTACGTTAATGCTGCTGTGAGGGTGTAGAGTAGTTGTGCACCCAGCTGATTTGGACTGAAGTAGAAAACACTTCTGCAAAGCCCCAAGGTAACACTATTCTCTAAAATTGATTGTCTTAATCCAGTTAAGATCAGAAGCCATACTAAGAGACTGTAATGGAGTTTATTACAGCTTTGCAAGTGGATGTTCCACTGAGGCCTAGCAGAAATGGATGCAATTTCTGGAAGGCCAAAGACATCCACCATATATAGCATTTGACAAAAGGGCTTGTACTGAATTCACTCACAAGTGTTCATAAAGATGTTGCAAATGAAATGGAATTCTGGAAGCACTAACTACTGGCCCTTCCAGAGATGACTATCTTGCTTTCTGTTATCTGTGAGTGTTTTGCAAACTGTGTTTAGTACTCAAGAACTCAATGCAGTGAATTCAACTGACCTGTCATTTTGCCTCATTTTGTTTGACAGCTCAAAGCATATGGTGGCAAGTTGAGATACGCCATTTATTTTGAAGCTCGCGAGGAAGTGGGTCAATCCACCTATGAACCACAGATCATTATGAGAGGTGGTCCCACAGGAGAGTTGACCATTGTACGGCATGTATCTGCTCCTCAAATCGGTCAGTTGACTAGGCACGAAGTAGAGCTCACTGAGGTATGTATATACATTTGCAACACCTTATTTATCATTTTTTACTGATACAATAAGTATCTATCCCCATCTTTTGGCCTGGATATTAAAAGCATCAGGTTACTTAGATTGGGAGAGGATCGTAGGTGCAGTTTCTGAGTTGAAGCAAACTGTTCAGTTTTTGACAAACTGCTTGCTCCGAAGTCAACCTGACTGACAGGTTTGACTACTAGTCCGTATAATGGAGGGAAGATCATTGATGAAGCAGCTATGATGAAGGAACTGTTGATTTCAGGTTAGCTGCTCAATTCTGAAGGAGCCAGGACCTAAATTCCCAGCTAGAAATATGGTGCACAGATCTCATGGAAAAAATAAGAGCTGAGTGGCAATCTGACAGAATTTGCCAAACCTTCAAAAATTAGGCCTTTACTGTCGCTGGCTGCGTGTTAATCTGACACATTGCCCCATGCAGATGTTCTGCTGCTCAGTTGCCCCCTAATAATGAACATTAAAGTCTAGACAGATAACTCACTTCGAATTAGTTCATTTAAGTAAAGCATCTGTATCATAATTAGCTTTGAGAACAGAATAAGAGAAAAGCTTATTCTTGCATTAGAATTTGGAACAGTTGAATCACGAAACTTATCTTCATTAATGCTTTCATTTATACAGTGCTTTATAAGATTTTCTGACCTCAAAGCACTTTACACAATTATTTTGAATGCAGTCATAGCAGTTTTGTGGGAAAACACTGCAAACAAATGTTACACATTCATGAAACAAATGACCAGTTAATTCATTTTGTTACGCCATTAGTATCCAAATGAATGTTGATCAGAATTTCACATTCTGCCTCAATTGATGGCTTGGGAGCATTGATGTACACCTTGAACTACCAGAGCCCTGGTTTAAGAGTTCTGACATTTCAAGCCTTCCATTCTGTCTTGATGGTAGTGATGCAGATTGCTGAATGAGGCAGGATGATTAGCATCCATCTTTCTTGCATTCCTGGTTTTCTGGTCATTATTGTAGAATTTTATAGAATCCTTGAGGAAGCAGGCCATTTGGCTCATTGTGTCCACAACGATCCTTGAAAGAGTATACCACCCAGACCTACCCCCTACCCTAACTTGCAATTTTGCATTTTCCATGGCTAATCTGCCTAGCCTACACATCCCTGAACATTATGGGCTATTTAGCATGACCACTCTGCCTAATCTGCACATTTTTGGACTGTGGGAGAAAACTGGAGCACATGGAGGAAACCCACGCAGACACGGGGAGAATGTGCAAACTCCACACAGATAGTCACTTGAGGATGGAATCGAACCCATGTCCCTGGTACTGTGAGGCAGCAGTGCTAACCACTGAGTCATCGTGCCACCCTACTGAGCCACCATGCTGCTCGTAAAATCAATTGTTGATGCACATACCTGATTCCTGTCTTCTGATATTGTACTCTTATCAGAAACAATTCATGTCACAAGTAGAATATTGCATTTTCAAGGTTAATGTCATCTGAAAGTTGACATTTTCGATAATGCAGCATTCCCTCAGTACAGTAACCCATGATTCATGTGCAAAAATCAATTCAATCTTGACAATTCTTGTTAAATTTGGAATTGAACTAATTGTATTTTCTTTGTGAAATGTTTCGTTGGGTTGTATAGTTACCCTTCACACCTGTGCAATACAATAACTTAGTCAAAAATTATCAGATAAATTTTTCCAGCGATACATTCCTGGCACGATCCATGGAGAATAAAATTACAATTTTGCACCCTTACCCCTATTGGGGTCTCAAGAAACACCGATCATCACTGGGTGTATAGTTACATTTTGATGTGGAAACTCAAGTCAGAGCTTTTGCATTCATTTTTTTTCTCTTTTATTTTCTTTTTTTAAGCCCTTTTCCTCCAAGCATTCCCCAGCCCCACTGGGTTTGGAATAACTGCAGAGCGGCCGGTCTCCTGTCACCAAGTCACCCTTCATTTACGAGTGCACAGTACAACTGGCTGTGGTCAGCCAGCTCAGAGTCAGTTCTCAACTGGGTTTTTCTTTCGTATGTCTAAGTGCAAGATGCAGCAAAAGCACCAAGTGTACAAAACTTAATTACTGCTCCACCACCAGGAGAATCACCCATGTGACCAAGGAACCAGTGACAAACAAAGCTCAGAGCGAGCAATGCTAGTTTTCCCATTCATAATTGATTGATTCATTCAATTAGTTAGCTACTATTGGGCTCAGTGGAGGAGGTGAAATAACCCAATTCTTTTCTATAAATAATCTCACAAATATTTTTTCTTTAGCATGATTGGAAATATGACAACTCACCAGATGGCAGACCTGTGTCTCGCAAAGACTTCATGGATTTGCTGTATGACGTTAATTCCATTCTCATCAAGGCATCCTATGGGACGTTCATGAGACAAACCAGGTATAAACAGAAGCCAAGATATAAAATTAAAATGCTAGGTTTGAAAGTCCAGCTTCTGGATCAAAAGGTCTTCACGTTGCAACTGATTTTCGTGATCTTCTACTCCTGGGATGAAGAACTGCCATAATCGGAATGCTTATATGAACTTGTCAGTAAATACATCTTTGCTGAAGTAATTTGCAAGATGCAAATCAGTCAAAATTGTATTGTTTGGGATACAAGGAGGGCGCAAACAAACTTAGCCAAAAATTTACATTGAAAAATAGGATACTGAAATAAATTTTAAAAAGGTATTTGGTCAGGCTGGGGTCAGTCATGATTTCATTGAATGCTGGCACAAGCTTGAGCTGCTAAAAAGCTGCTCCTGTTCCTGTGATCCGATCGCTATTTGTATAGTTGGAATAGGTACTTTAGATATTTGAGATTTTGCTAACATACTGGTGATATGTATGCTCCAGCAGCACATTTCACTTAATCAGATTCCTTCATGGGATGCATTTATTTAGACGTCTTGCTTCATTTATTGGTTAATCGTCCATATGTTGTAAAGTTTTAGTAGAATCTATCAGATTAAGAGGCTGTTTCATTTGTCAGAGATGTTTACCAAAATATGAAGATTCTTCCATTTTAATAAATCATTATACCAAGTTGTACAAATCAGGAATGACATTTGTCTGTACAAGACTTTTATGGAATTACATTAACTGAGAAAAGTGACTTTTTCTCTCCCATGGACGGTGTAGAATTTCATCCAGTTTGTATTATTAGGGAAAGCAGTGTTTAGAAAACACTCCTACTCAAATTCAGCATGACTGATTTGATGGAGAATAATGTGTTTTAGCTCCAACAGTTTGTCAAGTTACCATAAACATGCAATCTGGTTAAATATACACAGATTAATGATAGTAACATCAAAATGTAGGAAGATTTAATTTACAGGCAAAATTGTTGATTCAAGATGTTTAACACAAATTTCATTTTTTCTTTCAATGTCAATTCAGAATCTCTGAGATATCTATGGAAGTGGCTGAAGCCAGTGATCGCTACGTCCATGCTGAACAAGCCCAACAGATTGAGCAATGCTTTTGTCCAGAAGGTTATTCTGGCCTGTCATGCCAGGTAATGTCAGTGGTTCTTAGAGCCTATGGTGGCAATGAAACAAAGGGTAAAGGCAAACAAAAGGGTTCACTTTTGTAAAGATGAATGAAACGAAAGCTAAAATAAATATGAATGAATAGATAATTGTCAAATAATACTCTGGTGTGAACAGGTTTTTATATCAGGAAAGGTTTCAAGCACTTTGTTAATTTGTTGACTTTTTTTGATGGTAATGGTAGCTTTTATGAAGAAATTTGTACGAACTTTCAAACAATGAACCAAAATCATTGTGACAATTAGCTGTCTCTATCACTTTCTGCAAGTAATTTGGAAAAGTCATTTTACAAGTCAAAACCCAGAACTTGGCTTCAGGCATAAGAACTTGTGGGCGGCATGGTGGCATAGTGGGTGGAACGGTGGCACAGTGGTTAGCACTGCTGCCTCACAGCGCCAGAGACCCGGGTTCAATTCCCGCCTCAGGCGACCGACTGTGTGGAGTTTGCACGTTCTCCCCGTGTCTGCATGGGTTTCCTCCGGATGCTCCGGTTTCCTCCCACAGTCCAAAGATGTGCGGGTCAGGTGCATTGGCCATGCTAAATTGCCCATAGTGTTAGATAAGGGGTAAATGTTGAGGTATGGGTGGGTTGCACGTCGGTATGTAAGTAATCTAATCTAAACTTGTTTCACAACCTACAGAACTCAGATGCTAAGGGAATTTATGTGAAATTGAATGTTCCTTTGTAAGAAGTGCAAAATCCAACACATTCAGTCAGACTTAAAAGCAATATTATATTCTATAATCTTAGTTTTAGTAATAAAACTTACAGTTATCTATAATCACCAAGGAGACTGACCCATCCTCAAGAGAGTTTACCAAATACAAATGACTCTTTAAACATACACCAAACCAGAAAAGATAGATGACGGGAGACAAGCAAAACATGGCATTCTGTCCATTGTTATTCATGCAGCGTAATGAAAATTTATTCTAGCAAGTAAGAATTTTAAGAAGAATTGAAGCCATGAACATTGATTTTAATTCATGTGTGTTACACAAACAAGCTTTGCTTGATAATCTTTTCTTTATTCATTCACGGAATGTGGGTGTCACTGGTCAGGCCAGCACTTAGTTCTCGTCCCTAGTCACCCAGAGGGCAGGGAACTTAGTGATACTAACCAACTTTAGAATTATTAATTATATTTTTGTCAAGCACATTTATCAAAATGCCTTTTTTGATCTGGCTAATACATGAGACGTAATGGATTTTTTATTTTACACATGCTGGGCGATCAATTTGTTTTATGAATAGCAAAGCTATGTATTTATTGACACTAATCAGCCCACAAGCAATTTGGGTGGCATTTAATGCTGGCCAAGAGAATGATGAAAGAAGTTGGCAGGGTAGGACACGAACTGTAGAAGTGAATTGGTGTGGAATGGAAACACCAAATTATTCCGTTTCAGGGAATGTGGATGACGTGGACAGCAAAGCCAACATCATGTGGAGGGAAGCTAATTATATTAGTTCTGCATAAAATGAATACTCTTAAACCACAACATTTGGCAATTAAATGCTACCTAAGCAATTAAATTGGCAGTGCAGGAGATTCATGGGTCTTTCCTTTCACAACTGGATAAATTTGGTGATGAGTAGGTGAATCAGTCCTCAAGGTAAATGGTGAACTGGTTAGAGCTGCCTATCACTGCTGAGAGGTTGTTGTGCATGAAGGGAGAAGAAGCTGAAAGGGAGATCAAGTGCAACTCCGAGATTAACACCAAGGTGAGTTTCACTAATATCTGAATGGGCATCATTCAGCTTTAGGCACAAAATGTTTGCTAAGGTTAGGTTGGCATCATAGAGCACGACCTTACCAAGACTCTGCTCTCTGTTGAGCTTCTGGAGCTAGAATGGATCCCCTCCATCTGGAGCCTCAAAAGGAGATGAAGATGTATAGAGGAAGGATAGAATTGAGGGTAGTTGAAGTGCAACCAGAGGAGCGACAAGGGTCATTAACTATACCAGGACCAGATGCTGATGGCAAACAGGAGAAAGGTTATCAGGACCCAGTCCCATTCAGAGTAATGAAATGTTTCAGAATCCCCTGCCCTTGTTTGAACTAGCTGAACATATTGGAGGTACATTGCTAACTGCAATTAGCTTCAGAGGCATTCTCAGAACACAGATGCCTTGTGACCCACTGGTCTGAAAGGAATCCAATATTACTGGCAGTAAAAGTCACAGCAGCATTAAATATCTGCATCAACAATCCTTTTGAACTGTTGGTTTCTACTCAGCAGAAGCCAAAATGAGCTTGTGCACTGGTAGTGCAATGTCATCCCACCAATGCATGGAATTAGTGACCTGTTGTGTGACATGAGCCAGTCTCTCATAGGCTGTATCTTAGAGCACCATCTTCGGAGAAATGCCTTTCAGATATTGACACTATCTCCCACATTGATTTTAGAGCTTCATGTGAATTGGTCTTTCTTTCAGTACACATGAAAAATTCTGATCACTTTACACCATAGACTGCCTTAGAATGATTTGTCAGATTAACTGTTCAGCCACCTTCTGAAATTTGTCTTTCACTTGGTTGATTCTGAACCTCACTGATGTATTTGTATTCATGCACATTCTTTAACACCTTTATTGTCAGTGTTGTTTGTTAAATGGTCTTTCTGATATTCTGTGTTTTGGTCTGGAGTCTGGCTAGGCCTTTGAAACAAGATTTCCTGCACATGTATGCCCAGTGTTTAGTTGTGCTGCCTGCTTTATGAATGTAGATGGGTAGCTGAGCAGATGACATCTGTTAAGGATTTGTTGATTCGGTGCACTTTGCTGACTAGAACAGTAGTGTTGGATGCACCTAAGACATGGAATTATTGTTAACCTGCTAACGTAGCCTTCATACTTCTGTCCATTATCAAATCATTTGTTAATGGTCTAGCCCATTCTCTTGACTAAAAGATCATTCCTGAAGGCTTTAGTTGGTGTCAAGATGATGACTAACTTGGCAGGTCGCTCTGACAATTCCTGTATAGGAAAAAAATCACACTCTCATGTCCTTTGCTGCAGCATCTTCTGAGAAACTGCTCAATAGACTCTTGAGGTTGCTGTCGAAATGACAAGAGTTGGAGTGTATTAATCCAGAAGTTAACCCTTTATTTGAGCTTGTCTTCAAGAACCTTCCAGAACTTTTCTAGATAATTCCAGTTATGTACGGAAAGACTGGATGTGTTAGTTCTGCAAAACCCATCTTTGTCAATGACGAGTATGCTTTGTAGAACACTTTTCTTGGAATCATCTATTGCTTGGGCTGCAGACTACAACAGATGTTATCTGAACAGTTTTAATTCAGCAAGGGTGTTACTGGATGCCATACCAATAATGAGATTTCTGCTACTCTTTATTCTGCCTTAGAAGTCTTGGACCGTATCCCCTTCAACTATCTGTCCCTGGCTATGTAAATTAAAACTGATCTATCCTCTTTATGAAAAGACAACAGCTGGGTCCACTGTCAGAAACAGAGCAATCTAGCTTTCTGTACATCACTTATGGTTCAGCTCAAGAGTACACTTCACAAATTATAGCAAGAACATCTTGAGATCAAATTGTAAAAATGTGAATATGCTGAACTAGAGAAAGGATGTATTTTCTATCCCTTTCTCTCCTTGGATGGACACATTTCAACATAGTCTTCCTGACAGCCCTGCAGTTGGTGGAGACAGAGATAGTGAGGTTGAAATCAGTTGGACTTGGGAATCCAAACTCAGCTTCCTTAATCAGCACATTCATAAGAAAGAATGGGAACAATAGGAATAGCCAGTCACCTATCCATGATGTTTGGATTGTTGGGCAGTGGGGATATGTTGTGAAGATTGAGGTTTGGTTAAGGTAAGGATTTACCTTCCAACTTTGTTTGATTTGCCATTTTGTCCAGGGGAGTGGAGGGGAATCCAGCTGTATGTGCAACTAAAATGAGCAACAGCAAGTTTGCCATGGTAAAGTAGTTTAAAATATAGGCAACACTTGAACGAACCTAACTTTTCATCAGTGTATTCTACTCCTTTTTGGAAACATTATGTGCTGATGTGTTCCTGGTTGATATCTCTTGCCAAAGTCCATCACAGAACATGAAAAATGTTTAAAAACTAACAATGCCTTTTGTTTCCTTTTCCTTCAGGATTGTATGCTTGGTTATTACAGAGTACCATCGAGATCAACAATCAGAGAGCACAGACCAGTGACATGGAGCTGTGTCCAATGTCAGTGCAATGGCCATAGTGACATTTGTGACAGCAAGACTTCAGTTTGTCAGGTACCAAAATGTCGATTACTGTTTATTACTTCTTACCTTTTGATCAAAATCGCTGTAGAAATTGATTTCTAGCAATTTTTAAAAACATTTGTTGCCACTATTGTAATATTGGAAGAAGGCCTACCTTATTCAAGATCCAACACCAGATTTTTGCTTTAGTTTGTTTTTAAGAAATTAAGCTCAGAAGTGAAGGAGGCTTATTTTTATACAATTCAAATCATTTTTAAAATCTTGCCAAAATTGTCTAAAGTAAAAGGTCAAGTGACCATACTCTTCAACAGAAGAGATTACTTGTGGTGAGTTTAACCTGAGAGCCAGCGTTCTTCAGGGGAGTGGTGAAGTTCAGAAGTAGGGATCTTCATGATGATCAGGAATTGAACCATTGTTGGCCTCACTCTGCATCGTAAACCTACCATCAAATCAACTGAACTAACTGATCCTCTGGTTGAAAAAGTAGTCTGCAGAAAATATTCATATCATACAAGTGCCAGGTCAAGACAATCTCCAGCAAGAAAAAGCCATACCCTTTCACCAGAAGCTTAAAAGGATAGGCCTTGTCAACAATGGAGCCTGGCACTCTGCAAGAACGAAGTCAGAGTCAGACTGCTTAACAGTCTACAAGGCACAAATCAGGATTGTGATACTCACTCACTCACTCACTTGGGACAGTGAAAGCTCTGCTGCCTGACCTCAATATTCTTCCAGTCACTACTGGTGCACTATGGTTGCAGTACGTCTGTCTACAAAAGGGATGGGCAATAAATGCTGGCCTAGCCAGCAATTATCTTCTTTATTGCATCACAGGATGGGGGCATCGCTGGCTAGGCCAGCATTTATCACCCATCCCTAATTGCCCAGAGGGCAGTTGAGAGTCAACCACATTGCTATGGGTCTGGAGTCAAATGTAGGCAAGACCAGGTAAGGATGGCCATTTCCTTCCCTTAAAGTCCCTTAAAGTGAACCAGATGGGTGTTTCCAAAAATCAATTCATGGTCATTATTTGACTTGTAATTCCAGATTTTTATTAAATTCAAATTCCACCATTTGCCATGGTGCAACTTTTAAGAGAGAAGGGAACTTTATTTGTGGAAGGATGGGAGTGGTAGGATCTCTTGTGCCCATCAGAGGAATCACAGTAACCTCATACAACATATTCTATTTTTAATTTTTGCCTACCCTAACCTTGAATCCTCTCAAATTCCCATCTCCCTCAACCTCAGCCCAACAGTCAGCTCCCAATCATACTTGGAGTTACCTTCAGTCTGGCTGCATGACCTCCTCCCCTTCAGAATCTGCCTGCAGATCAAGCAGTGGCCACCATTGAAACGTGGTGCTGTGGAGACTACAGACCTGTTAGCCAGTCAAATAGACTGGCAGCTGTCTGGAGTGGGCCTTCCTCTACGGATGGTGATGGAAGGTGTACCCTGAGCCCTTTGACTCCCATCAGGATGTAAAATGGCTGCAGGAAGTCAGCGTATTTGTAGTTCAGTTCCCAAATGCTTTTATCTTTGGGATGGAGAATACAATAATCCCACAAAATCCAACTCTTGTAACAGTCAGCTTTCAGATCGAAAATTGAATGGTCTAAAGAAGACATAAATGGAGAATAAAAATACCATACCTATATTCATATGATAGTTCACGAAGTTAAATTTCTCAAGGCAATTTACCAAAGTGGAGAATGAGAAGGAAATGGCCAATTAAAACACAAAGCTGTGCAATTTGGACTTGGAGAAAAAGATAGCAAGCCAAAATGATTTCTGTAATATTTGTCAACTTACAAGTGTAGATACTGAAGCATTTTCACTTATTACTAGCTGCCAGTCCACTTCTATGGCTGACAAAGTAATCAGATATTAACATGGAATCCAATGGGATGTATGTTATTATGGCACATAGACTGCATGTACAGTAGAGGTCTTATGACTATGGCAAGCTGTTAGTACAAGAAGTACCATTGTTATTCTCCAAACACAGTCTTTAATTTATTTTAGGTTTTGATTTCTTTAGCTTTCATTTTTAATTTGTCTTTCTGACTTGTGTTTCTCTCCCGGTCCAATCTCAATTTCTCTTTCTGTTGTAGCATGGAATTTGTCCACACTAATTCACATTCCTTCTTGTCTACTTTAAATCCTTTTAATCTCAGTGGAGGAGGTAGATTGTTTTTCTCAGTTTACCAAACCATTGCACTTGTTATACCATCATGAACTCACAATTCAGCCAAATTAATTGGCAAAAATGTTTTTAAAACTTGCATTCACACAAGCACGTTTAACAGATCACACTCCAGCAAAATATGAACCATTGTGAATTATCTTTCTGTGGAAAGAGGCTATTGATACACTGCCAACAAAGAGATTACATACGCTGCATCTTCTCTTAGCAACAATCTTGATACAAAAAGCAATTTTTCAACAATGGAAAATACTTATATATTTCCAGTAAGAAAAATGATTATTCTAAACAGTTCAACCATTTCTACAATAGCAGTCAAACGCAAGATCACATAACTTCAAATTCAAATCAGACGTTTTTCAAGAATTTACTGTCTCTGCCAGTGTTATTTGAAGTTTACAAAAGCAGATTTTGAGTATTTGGCTGCTGACAGTCCTTCTATACTACACAATAAATCATTGGGCATGTAAAATGATAAAGGACAGGAAGACGTTTTCTACTGAGTTAATAAAAAGTTTTGATTTTACCACTCTGAAAAATTCAGGACTTTTTTCACCTCAGAATATGAATAAAAAAAGTCTTTCTCAAATGACTTCAGAGCATTTTCATGTGAACTGCTTGGATATACTTTGATGAGGAGGCGCCGGTGTCGGACTGGGGTGGACAAAGTTAAAATTCACACAATGCTAGGTGATAGTCCAACAGATTTGTTTTGGAAGTACTAGCTTTTGGAACACTGCTCCTTCATCAGGTAGCTAGTGGGGCAGGCTCATAAGATGCAGAATTTATAGCACAAGATCATAGTGTCATGAAACTGATACGATACATTGAACAAACCTAGATTGTTGTTAAGTCTTTCACCTTTTAGATTGGGTTGCAGGTTTCAATTCATTAACATATAAATCCCAGAACTTCATTCAAGTCACATTTCTGAGATAACTTAAGGCTCCTCATACACATGCGCTCTCTCAGACCCTCTCTAATGTGCACGCTGTCTCTCAGGCACAGACCCCACCTCACTCACACCCATGCGCACACCTTCTCACAGGCTTATACTCTGTCACACTCATGCACACACTCACACTCACACACACGCATGCACTCACACTCGTACTCTCTCTCACACGACACATTCTCGCTCTGCCTCACATGCATGCACACTTACGTATAAGTCTAATGGGTGATTTTGCATTTGCAGAATTGTATTTGCAGATACTTTCTATTTTGCTCAAAAGGCACACAGTCTGCAAACTGCCAATGCTGGCAATCAATCCATGTGACATTTTATAAATTCCTACTTTGGAAATAGAACCAGTCTGACTCAAGATTGGAATATAGACGGACTCTATTGTCACATCTTTAATGCATTGTCTGAGCAGAGATGTTACCTTTTCTTTATAAAACTTTGTTATCTCGGGTATGTGACCTGAAAGAAGTGCTAGGATTTACATATTAATGAACTGATTTGAACCCACTCTCAAAAATGACTTAACAGCAATCTAGGTTGATCAATATATCGTTTCAGTTGCATGACACTATGATCTTGTGCTATAAATTGTGTCTTATGATCCTGCCCAACTAGCTACCTGATGAAGGAGCAGCGCTCTAAAAGCGAGTACTTCCAAAATAAACCTGTTGGACTATAACCTGGTGTTGTGTGATTTTTCAACTGGATACACTTTGTGCAAGGTGCCAGTGATAATATATTTTCTAAACTATTGTCTTTTTTGTTTGAAAGTAACAAGTGAACATTGTATGAATTGAAGGTGCTTAGATTTATAAATATCATCTAATGTATAATTATAATAAAGACAGATACTGTTGCTGAGTAGAATCTTTTCTCTGCCAGAATTGTCGTGACAACACTGCTGGTGCGCATTGTGAGGTGTGTGCTCCTGGGTACTATGGAATAGTAAGAGGATCTCCAAATGACTGTCGTCCTTGTGCTTGTCCTCTTCAAATCTCTAGTAACAAGTAAGTTTTTAGCAATGCAATGCTTCAGATGCCAGTGGTAAGACTTATGAGACAATATCATCTTGAATGTTTGTGTAGTCCTCACGATCACTAATCACAACTTGAGGAAATCAGAAGACCCAGTCAGGCTGTTCTTTTTAGGAAGTTGCGCCATTCTTCGAGATTCACTGTGGCTGCTAAACTCAAATTTAAGATTATCTGTGGGATTTGCACTTACTAAAATTATTAAGTGAAATATATAAAATGATGAACATAAAATATAAAAACCAATTCAACTGAAGCAGTGACTTCCCAAAGCCATCCTAACACTTTGTTTGCACAAAACATTACACTTTTTGTGTATCATTGAAAATGCTAGTTCATCCCTTCACATCTTTTTTCAAAATGCTGATGTTTTGCATTCTTGATAGTCCGTCTTGTAAGGCTCTTCCAAATAAACTGGCTTCATTTTGCTGTGAGGCAACAGGCTGTTCCACCCCAGGATGAACTGTGGCAGATTTTGATCTGGTCTTCACCAAATCTTACCTGTTCAGTTGGGACATGAATGCAAAATAGCAATCAGCAACCACAAGCTGGTCAAGTATTCTCACCTTAATCTGTGGGTAATAAGCTCAGTGTTTGTACAATTGCCAATCTGAGATCAGGGAGTTCAGTGTTGTCTGGAGAATGAACCTAGGATCTGTGTACCTTTTATTGCTTAGGCACAAATTTAAACAACTTTCCCTTGTTGTTCATTCAGGGGATGTGGACATTGCTGGCTAGTCCAGCATTTATTGCATTTCCCTAATTGTCCAGAGAGCACTTTGGAGTCAACTACATTGCTTTTGGTCTGGACTCACATGTCGGCTGATGGCAGATTTCCTTCGCAAAAGGACATTTGTGAACCAGTGGGTGTTTCTACCCCCCTCCCCCCACCCCACAAACCCCCACCCCCACAATAATTGACAATAGCTGTTTTGTATTGTATTCAGATTTCACCATCCACTAAAAGTCCCCAGAACCTTTGCCTGGGTGTTTGGATGACTAGTCCATTCATGACTTCACCATAATGGCACTTCCTCTCCCCTCCTGAACCACAAAGAGACTCTCCATTTGAAATTTATTGATTGACATGCTATCATAAAAATAGTGAAGCAGGAGATCAGAAACTTCCTCCCCACCTCATCTATATTTTAGTGATAGTGTTGAGTGTGCCATAGGCACAGGTCAGTAACTACCCCCTCTCACAAACTCAAAGATGAATACATCTCCCCCTTTTCCCTTGATTTTTGTTTGTGGGAAAATAGGGATTCCCTTGGGACAAATATTTTATCTTGTGCATCAATATTCTCATTATCTGTGGTTAAAACAACTCAAAATGTTTTAGTTAGGACCAAGGATTTAATTTGTTGAGACAATACTGGCCTTAGTTTCATTCAGACTTTTCAGTGTCAGTTGAACCTGTCAGCTGCCTTATGGAACAGTTTATTTGTGTTGTGGATGAAATGAATGTTGACCATTGTTGCACTTTCAATGTGCTATTACAGAAGGAAGAATCATCCTGCAGTACAAAGAAATTGCCTCAGCTTTCAACCCAAGCCTGCAAGGAAAACTGTTACTTAAAGTGTTGATGTTATTTTTATATGTATGCAGTCTAGCATTTATTGTTGCTATTGAAAATGTAAGTAGTATATCTTTAGGTTAGTTTGTTAAATATTGGGCTTTCGTTGACCATTTGTATTTAATTATTTTCAGCTTTAGTCCTACCTGTGTTATAGAAGGACATAATGCTTATCGTTGCGATGCATGTAAAGAAGGATATGAGGGCCTGCACTGTGAAAGGTAAAAAGCCATTCTAATCATTGTATGTAAAATAATAATTCAAGGAGTTTTAAGAAGTGTTAATAAAATTAAATGAACATAGTATAGTAAATAATTCCAAGGCTTGACAGACATATTTTCGTTAAATAATATAATGCTTAAAATCTTTTTAATAAATCAACTCCTTATATGCATTAGCAATGAAATTAGGGGATAAAAGATAAAAGGATTGGATGGTTTAGGCTGGAAATTTGAGGGTGTGGTTTGATGCCAGACAAGTAAGAGAGCATGTTCCACTATTTGGATGTTGCAGTGGACGTTGGTGCATCACTTTATCATAGAATCTCTACAGTGTGGAAGAAGCACATGGGGTCCCTTGAAGAGCATCCCACAAAACCCATCCAGACACCCTACCTTATTCCTGAATTTCCCATGATTAATTCACCAAGCCTGCACATCTCTGGACACTGTGGGCAATTCAGCATGGCTAATTCTAAAAACCTGCATATCTTTTGACTGTGGGAGGAAACCGGAGCACCCTGAGGAAACCCACGCAGATACAGGGAGAATGTGCAAACTCCATGCAGACAGTCACTCAAAGTTGAATTGAACCTGGTGCCTTGACACTGTGAGGCAGGAGTGCTAACCACTGAGTCACCATGCCGCCCTTTAATATTGCTGTCCTCAAGGATTTTGGGTATTTCCAGTATAACAGAGAAGTTATTGGTTTTCCTGACGCAGGCCCTTTAAGAAAACAGTGAGACTGAAATTTTGTTGGACTGAGAATGCAGACACACTTAATGCTGCTTGTGGCCCTGCAGGCACCAGAAATGGTGGGCTAGTCATGGGTAATATCCAAACTTCTCTTATTCAAGGAAAGCTGTGGGACCAAAATGTTATTTTCTGGATGTGACTACTTTCGGGAAGAGGCTGTTTTCGTTAGAGAGAAGAAGGTTGAGTGGTGACTTAATTGAGACATATAAGATAACCAGAGGGTTCGATGGGGTGTACAGTGAGAGCCTTTTTCTTCGGATGGTGATGGTTAGCAGAAGGGGACATAGCTTTAAATTGAGGGGTGTTAGATATGGGACCGATGGCAGAGATAGTTTCTTTACTCAGAGAGTTGTAGGGGCATGGAATGCACTGCCTGCAACAGTAGTAGACACGGTAACTTTAAGGGCATTTAAATGGTCATTGGATAAATGTATGGATGAAGATGGAATAATGTAAGATAGATAGGCTTCAGATTGATTCCACAGGTTGGTGCAACAATGAAGGCTGAAGGGCCTGTACTGCGCCGTAATGTTCCATGTTCCATGTTTTATCTATATGGACTTCAGGAAGGCATTTGACTAGATTCCCCATGGAAGATTGGCTAACAAGATTAGATCTCATGGAATACAGGGAGAACTAGCCATTTGGATACAGAACTGGCTCAAAGGTAGAAGACAGAGAGTGGTGATGGAGGGTTGCTTTTCAGACTGGAGGCCTGTGACCAGTGGAGTGCCACAAGGATCGGTGCTTGGTCTATTATTTTTTGTCATTTACATAAATGATTTGGATGTAAGCATGAGAGGTATAGTTAGTAAGTTTGCAGATGACACCAAAATTAGAGGTCTAGTGGACAGCAAAGAGGGTTACCTCACGTTACAACAGGATCTGGACTAGATGGGCAAATGGGCTGAGAAGTGGCAGATGGAGTTTAATTCAGATAAATGCGAGGTGCTGCATTTTGGGAAAGCAAATCTTAGCAGGACTTATACGCTTAATGGTAAGGTCCTAGGGAGTGTTGCTGAACAAAGAGACTTGGAGTGTCGGTTCATAGCTAATTGAAAGTGGAGTCGCAGGTCAATAGGATAGTGAAGAAGGCATTTGGTACACTTTCCTTTATTGGTCAGAGTATTGAGTACAGGAGTTGGAAGGTCATGGTGCGGCTGTCCAGGACATTTGTTAGGCCACTTTTGGAATATTGTGTGCAATTCTGGTCTCCTTCCTATTGGAAAGATGTTGTGAAACCTGAAAGGGTTCAGAAAAGATTTACAAGGATGTTGCCAGGGTTGGAAAGCTACAGGGAGAGGCTGAACAGGCTGGGGCTGTTTTCCTGGACAGTCGAAGGCTGAGGGGTGATCTTATAGAGGTTTACAAAATCATGAGGGGCATGGATAGGATAAATAGACAAAGCCTTTTCCCTGGGGTCAGGGAATCCAGAACTAGAGGATATAGGTTTAGGGTGAGAAGGGAAAAATATAAAAGAGACCCAAGGGGCAACTTTTTCACACAGAGGGTGGTACGTGTATGGAATGAGCTGCCAGAAGAAGTGTTGGAGGCTGATACAATTGTGACATTTAAAAGTCATTTGGTTGGGTATATGAATAGGAAGGGTTTGGAGGGATATGGGCCGGGTGCTGGGAGGAGGGACTAGATTGGGTTGGGATATCTGGTCAGCATGGATGGGTTGAACTGAAGGGTCTGTTTCCATGCTGTACATCTCTATGACCCTATGACTGTATGAAAGGTGACTGGATCGGCAATGCATCCAATGAGTAAGGGTAAATTCCAGGGCCCTAGTTCCAAAAAGCTTCTCACAGGATTTCTGGGTTCACAGTTTATGTTACGAGTGCATTTGAATGTTACCATTCTCAAATACTGATTTTGTAAATTTTTAGGTGTGCACCTGGTTACTATGGTAATCCAAGAATTGAAGGAAACGCTTGTATACAATGTGAGTGTGATCCTATTGGTTCATTACCTGTACCATGTGACAAATTCACTGGTCAGTGTAGTTGCAAACCAGGAATGAGGGGCTGGACCTGCGATAGCTGCATGGAGTGGCATGCTCGCGAGGGCACGAGATGTATTTGTACGTATCCTAACTCATAATATTACTCAAACCGTGTGTGCTGATTTATTTCCATGTACGTTTTTTCCTAACATGATGAATTCAAATAGCTGGAGTTCATAAACCACACTGATATTGACTCATCTTAAGAAGGTTTTCAACAAATTCAGGTCGGAGATATGGCAGGATTCTATCCAAATGGCTTTCAATGTCAGTCCTCTACAATTTGATACTGACACTGTTGAAACAATTTCTAGCAAAGTGCAATTAGCTTCTCAATTCTTAAAGCTTCAGGATGCTACTGTTGCCTTAAGTGTGCCTAGTTTTCATCTTTTGATAATTCTAAGATGTTGACTTAAATGCTGATATATTCACAAATAAGAAACATATTATACCCAGAAATCTATTTCTTTCAAGCAGACATATTACAGCTGTGCACAACATTGATTAGGCCATTTTTGGAAAAGTGTGTGCAATTTTTGTCTCCCTCCTATCAGATGGGCGTTGTGAAACTTGAAAGAGTTCAGAAAAGATTTACAAGGATGTTGCTAGGGTTGGAGGGTTTCAGTTATAGCGAAAGGCCGAATAGGCTGGGGTTTTTTTCGCTGGAGTGTTGCAAGCTGAGGGTTGACCTTATAGAGGTGAGTAAAATCATGAGAGGCATGGAGAGGGTAAATAGTCAAGGTCTTTTCCTTGGGTTGAGGGAGTCCAGAACTAGAGGGCATAGGTTTAGGGTGAGAGGGGAAAGCTTTAAAAGGGACCTAAGGGGCAACTTCTTCACACAGAGAGTGGTACGCGTATAGAATGAACCGCCAGAGGAAGTGGTGGACGCTAGTACAATTACTATATTTAAAAGGCACCGGAATGGATATATGAATAGGAAGGGTATAAAGGGATATGGGCCAAATGCTGGCAAATGGAACTAGATTAATTTAGGATATCTGGTCAGCGTGGATGAGTTGGATCAAAGGGTCTGTGTCTGTGCTGTACATCTTTGAGACTGTCTGCATTAACCTTCCATGGCTTGGAAATGGTGGACGCTAGGAAGTCGTCTCCGTTAGGGAGGAGACTAGGACCCGTGGACACAGCCTGAGAATTAGAGGGGGTAAATTCAGAACAGAAATGCGGAGACATTTCTTCAGCCAGAAAGTGGTAGGTCTGTGGAATTCATTGCCGCAGAGTGCAGTAAGGGCGGGACGCTAAATGTCTTCAAGGCAGAGATTGATAAATTCTTGATATCACAAGGAATTAAGGGCTACGGGGAGAATGCGGGTAAGTGGAGTTGAAATGCCCATCAGCCATGATTGAATGGCGGAGTGGACACGATGGGCCGAATGGCCTTACTTTCACTCCTATGTCTTATGGTCTTATGGTCTTAAGTTTTGCAGTTAGTTTTCTTTATTTGGTGCACTTCCATGTTTTTATTTCTCAGTTTGTTTCCTCATAATTTTCCACTCTCTGTAGCTGCTCTGGTTTTCACCAGGCTAAAGATTAAGGCATCTGCATTGTCAGAAAACTCTCCAGAAATGGGTGTGCTAGTAGATTTGTAACGCTTTACTACAAAGGAATAATGTTAGCTCTTCATTTGACTTTGGTTGTATATCACAAATAAGGGTGGCCAACTTTCCTGAATTTGATATGAAAGATTTTATGGATTATTACTGAATTCATTGAAATAACTGACCTTGTTTTGATTTCCTATTGCGTGTTATCACTGAAAAATTATTTCCTAAAGAAGTAATGAGGACTTGACTTTCTGGAAAAAAGAAAACCTTCTGAAGCTGAGCTAGTCATTTTGAGTGGTTGACAATTTGTTTTTGTCATGGGAATTTTTTTTTTAACCCCCACTTATAAATGTAGGTTATAGGTTGAGGTTTGTGACGACAATGCTATAAAGGTTGAAAATAAGACCAACAGTAAAGGTCTGTCGCTATGGTGAGTTTTGAAGTCATACAATTGAAATGTACTGTTTTCAATAATAGTTGATGAATGATTAATATATTAGTAAGCATTGTTCTATCCATTATTTATACAGAGGTATTAACCTTTGGTTAACTGCTATGGACCAGACCTCAAAATATATGAAGACGATAGCCTATACCCTAACCTTTTCTTATTTTAAAGGCAAATGCCAGGAATTGCATTCCAGATGCAATTCAGTTCGTCAAACTACCAGATTTGAAGCAAAAGACACTTTATTCATACACTACAATTAAAATACAATAAAAGAAAGAAGAAATTGCAGTAACTTTATTGGAAAACATAACAGAAATTAGATTATTTAACTGCTAAACAGTAAATGCTACTATATAATAAGATCCTATAAACACACCATTGGCAAAGACACATTCAATAAAATACATCATGCAATTCTCCAGTCCAGGTGGAAAAACATCAAGGTGTGTGTGTGTGAAAAAGAGTAGCAGGGATAGATGTGCTGCAGTTTCCAAACCCAACTTCAAGCCCCCAGGAACTGCTACTGAAAGACAAAAAAGCCTGCGGAAGCTTCGCCTGACACTTTCAGGCTGTTTCTTTGTTCCAACTCTGAAAAAGCTAACAAGACCTCACAAACTGTTCATTTTATTGAATTCATATTGACAGCTCCACACATCTATCTTAAAACCTCTCTTCAAAGAAAAAGACCAAATATACCTCTTAATGCTAAAATATCATCACATAACTTCCCTTTGGATTTTTGAAAAGCCGCATTAATAATACATTCCCTTAAAAAAAAGATGCATTTCTAATTTGTGACTAATATCTGACCTGCTAAATAATTATCCACGTATATAGCCAAAGGTAATTTTTCATCTATTGTCAATTTCATTGTCATTGCTAAGTGTAGGATTGAGTTTATTGTTCAAATTGAATATTTTCCACCTTACTTTAGTTTATTTTCTCTCTCTGAGTTACTCTTTACGCTAAAATTAATGACAAATTCCACAAAGATAGTCCCAAGAATCTATCACCTCAAGAAAAGTGATGTATTATTATGTTAGGCTTACTGATTTTGCCATGTTGAGCTAATTATATATTTTGATGGAGTTTTATTCATTCAGCAATTGAATAATCAGTTCTCAGTCCCACTAATGATCTCTATATGATAAAACACTTGAAACTTGGCAGCATTGAAATAATGGTGTGACCTATGCCTTCGGTAGCTTGTTTCTAATAAGCTGCAGTCATTTTCTATCTTGTACAAAATTGCTAGTGGCATGAGTGCCTTAAGTTTACAAAGTAAGTGGCACAATTAAAGTTCTTAAATATATTTGGCCTTGTTGATGTAAAATTAAATTTAATGATCCTGCACCCCCAGCAGGAATCACTTTTCAAAGATAGTGAGAGCTGGAAGTAGAGCTAAATATCCATAAAGACGATTTGACCAAATGCACTATATTTATGCGTTGCTCCTGACAGGATCTGTGAAATCTTGAACTTACCTTCTAACATTTTCTCTTTACTGCTTAACAGAAATTCAATGATTTTGATAACATGAGGTAGGGTAGGAGACATTGCACAACTCGGAAGCATATGCATGAATTGCTGTCCTGAGATTTGAGCCATGCTTTTGAAGTTTGCCTTTTGATTTGTTTTGAAGTATCTGCAGTGTTTTAACATAGGGTTCAAGTTTCCTATTTTCACACTGATGAGTATCAGTTGTCAGCTTTGGAAAGTGCTACCATTTCACAGTTAGTTTTGAGATTGGTTGTACCAGACGTTTACCTTTCAGTTTGCATGAAATAAAGCAATGTTTAATTTTTTGTGTGATCGTCATAGCATTCATTAAGAAAGTTTATTATCATAGGAATGTTCTCAAATATGCTCGGGGGAAGAAATATTCCCCCAAAATAGTATCCAAGTGCGGGCAGCTGCAGGTTGAGAGAAGGCGTAGCAAAGGAACTGATACAAAAGTAAGGTGGATAGAAAAGGGAAGGAAATAAGGATAGAAACGTATTGACAAGTCAAAATAGAAGAAGAGACAAAGAAGTTGCAGCCTGTAGTTTACTGTAGAAAGTATGTGATGTAGTACATCTTGAGAACCAGATTAAAGAGAAGAGGCTATGATTTCAAACTAAACATGAAATGGATGAATTAAAAGAAAAGACTGGAGTTAACAAGTGGCAAATAACATTCATGCCACATAATATGCCAAGCAATGATCATATCCAATAAGAGATAATATGACCACTGTTTCATGACATTTGATGGTGTTACCAGCACTAAATCCCTCACCATCAATGTCCTGGGGATTGCCATTGACCAGAACCTCCACTGGATTCACCATATTAAAACGGTGGCTGCAAGAGCAGATCAAACTGCAATGAGTAATTCACCTCCTGATTCCTGAAAGTCTGTCCACCATCTACAAGGTATGAGTCAGGACTGTGATGGAATACTCCCCACTTGCTCAAATGAGTACAGTTCCAAGCTTAATTCCATCCAGGACAAAGCAGCCCACTTAATTGCACCACATCCACAAGCACCCACTCTCTCCACCAGTGATGTTCAGTAGCAGCAGGTGGTACTATCTACAAGATGCACTGCAGGAATTCACCAAAGGTCCTTAGACAGCACCTTTCAAACTTACAGTCATTTCCATATAGAAGGACAAGGACAGCAGATACATGGGAATACCACCAGTTGCAAGTTCCCCTCCAAGCCACTCGCCATTCTGACTTGGAAATATATTGCTGTTCCTTCACGGCTATCCATGCACACTACAAAACTGATAATGGTCATATTTCAGTCAAAAGGGAATAAAAAATTACTCTTTTGATTCATAACAATAAAGTCTTATTTTGTCATGTGGCATACAATGTGGAAAAGATATATATATATATATTTAGTTGATCTAAAATATGAGCATTTAATTGATGTTGTATATGAAAGTTTAATATTCTTGTACTTTATTACCATGTACAATAGTAACAATGGAACAATATTATAATAATAATTTGCTGCATGATGTGTTGAAATATATTCAAGACTGCAATCTATATTAATTATACAACTTCACTGAAATCAGCCATTGTTCCGTGAAATGTAGTGAAGGTTTGCTATATCAATGTGAAACAGACAGTGTGCATTTGAATTGATTATTGAGATTCTAATGCATATTTATTTGTTGTTGTTTGCTGATAGTCTAACTAGTTTTGTATTGAATAAATTTTACACCAGCTTGTGATGATGAATGCACTGGACTTCTGCTGAATGACCTTGAACAACTTAATCAGCTAATTACCAGGCTGAATCTCTCAGGACCCCTCCCCCCACCTTATAAAGTGCTTTATAGATATGAAAATATATCTCAGGAATTGAAGGCAAGTACATATTTTTTGTTTCAAAGTAGTTTTCCAAAATATATTAATAAAACAGATGAGAAAGAATAATCAAGACAAGTAGTCATTGTACTGAAAATATTAACTTGCTGTTTTTAATTTTGATGATATTACATCAGTATTTTTTATTACTTAGAGTCATGGAGATGTACAGCACAGAAACAGACCTTACAGCCCAACTTGTCCATGCCGACCAGATATCCCAATCTAATCTAGTCCCATTTGCCAGCACTTGGCCCATATCCCTCTAAACCCTTCCTATTCATATACCCATCCAGATGCCTTATAAATGCTGCAATTGTACCAACCTCCACCACTTCCTCTGGCAGCTCATTTCATACACGCACCATGCTCTGTGTGAAAACTTTGCCCCTTGTGTCTCTTTTATATCTTTCCCCTCTCACCCTAAACCTATGCCCTCTCGGTCTGGACTCCCCCACCTGAGGAAAAGACTTTATCTATTTATCCTGTTCAAGCCTCTCATGATTTTGTAAACTGCTATAAGATCATCCCTCTGCCACTGTTGCTCCAGGGAAAACAGCCCCAGCCTGTTCAGCTTCTCCCAATAGCTCAAATCCTTCAACGCTGGCAACATTCTTGTAAATCTTTTCTGAACCCTTTCAAGTTTCACAATGTCCTTCCAAGACCAGAAATGCACACAATCTTGCAAAAGTGGCCTAACCAATGTCCTGTACAGCCACAACATGATCTCCTAACTCCTATACCCAATCCTTTGACCAATAAAGGAAAGCATACCAAAGCCTTCTTCACTGTCCTATCTACCGTGAACTCTACTTTCAAGGAGCTGTACTCCAAGGTCTCTTTGTTCAGCAACACTCCCTAGAAGCTCACCATGACATGTATAGTCCTACTCTGATTTACTTTTCCAAAATGCAGCACCTCGCATTAATCTAAGTTAAACTCCATCTGCCACTCCTCAATCCATTGGCCCATCTGATCAAGACCTCATTGTATTCTGAGGTAACCTTCTTCGCTATCCACTCCATCTCCAATTTTGGTGTCATCTGCAAACTTACTAACTATCCCTCCTATGTTCATTTACAAATCATTTATACAAATGATGAAAAGTAGTAGACGCAGCACAGATCCTTGTGGCACTCCACCGATCACAGGCCTCAGTCAGAAAAGCAACCCTCCACCACCACTCTCTGTCTTCCCCCTTTGAGCCAGTTCTGTATCGAATTTGCTAGTTCTCCCTGTATTCCATGAGATCTAACCTTGCAAACCAGTCTCCCATGAGGAACCTTTTCAAATGCCTTACTGCAGTCCATATTGATCACGTCAAGCGCTCTGTTCTCATCAATTCTCTTTGTTACTTCTTCAAAAAACTCAATCAAGTGTGTGAGACATGATTTCCCAGGCAGAAAACCATGCTGACTATCCCTAATCTGTCCTCACCTTTCCAAATACATTTAAGTCGTGTCCCTTAGGATTCCCTCCAACATGATCAGAGTAGTGGGAAGGAGGCACAAATTTATTAAGTGCAACGAGGGTCTGCATGTAGGTCGGAGTGATTTCCTTGGAGTCACATCCCTGTGATGCCCACCATGTCATAGCTGCCAATTTTGATCTGCGCCACAAGCTCATTTACCCTATTTCTTATACTGTGTGCATTCAGATATAACACCTTCAGTCCTGTATTAACTGATTCCCTTCTCATTGTTGTTCATTTGTCCAGTGTCCTCAAGTTTGGTTGCTAACCTTTTCCATACACTCTGTCCTATTTGTGTCTGTGCTGGAGATTTTAATAATCTCTCCTGAGTTCTGCTCTCTTACCTCCTCCTTCAATTCCCCAATAACTAAGCCTTTGCCCCCCCCCCCCCTCCACCCCCCACACCTCATTTAGTTTAAAGCCCTGTCTACAGCCCTAATTAATGCCATTCACTTGGACCCTGGTCCAAATTCCTTGTATATTCAGGATTATTCTGCAAATGGTTTTGAATTGCAGAATTGTATCTAATGTTAGATCCTACGTTAAGTCTTACACGCGCAGAATGGTTGGTTGTCGGCAGTACCTTGTACGAACATCTGAAGGGAAATGTTTTTTGATATGATCCATCAGTCTTTGGGATGTACAACCTGCACGTCAGGCATCACATGAGTACTCAAACTGTTATACCACATTTATCATTTGTGTCAATGGCAGAATATCTTTTTGGTTCCACAGCAGCATCCTATTAGTGGCAAACACCATTTTGGTGGATGAGCAAATTGTAAAGCATTTTTCTTCTGTTGATGTAACCAACAAATTGTAAATATTTTGAGCTAAATGCAAATTACAATTTTGGATCAATTGAACCTTTGTAAGGCTAAGAGTCACAGGAAGGTCTAATTTTCAAAAACCAAAGGAGAAATATAAACATGTAACTTAGTGAAAGATTAAGAGTTTGAATAGACACTGTTATGATCAGGTGAGGAGGGGAAATTGGCTCTTTTTTAACCTTCTCAGTCAGTTGCAAGTAAAAATTGAAGCACATAACTATCAAGATCAAAATTAAAGAGCCAAGTTACAAGAATTTCTTGGAAAGAAGAAGTTTATTACCTGCTAATGATGAACAAAATGAAAACACAACATTAAAGACATACCCAAATGTATTTAATATAAAAGAGAATGATTTGTTATTGACAGGATGAATAGGTTATATCTTTTTTAAAAAGAAATGTTTGATTTGAACGTAGGACCAGTTGTTTAATTGTTGACTTACATTCTGAAGTAGTAGATCTTGAGGTCTTGGTGAATGGTTATAGTTCAAAGTCTTCCTCAATGAGAGGTGATGGTCTTGTGATATTATTGCTGGGCTATTAATCCAGAGAGTAATGTTTTGGGGACTTGGCTTCAAATCTTGCCATGGCAGATCATGGGTTTTGAATTCAATAAAAATCTGGAGTTAAGAGTCTAATGACCATGAATCCATTGTTGGTTATTGAAAAAAAACCTACCTAGTTCACGAATGTTCTTTGGAGCAGGAAATTGTTATCCCTGCCTATTTGGTCTTCATGTGATTCCAAACTCACAGCAATATGCTCTTAACTGCCCTCCAGGATAGGCTAGGGTGGCCTTGCCAGCAACATCCACATCCTGTAATTACTACTCTAAGAAGTTGCTTTTTCATTAAACATTGACTTCAAGATTAGTACAGGTATAGAACAAGAAAGAGGTCCATCTTCTTCTTGTTATCATTTCATTTTCATTTTTTCTCTGCCTTGCTGTTCAAAGCAACAATCGATCTCTGTATATTCCCGGGTCCACTCCATTGTCCTTTCAAGTTGAATACTCGATGTATAAGCTTTCAGCTCCCAATATTTGAACAATTTACAAAGAAGCAAAAGATACAAATTTCTTCACTGACTTAATTGTCTGGTTTCCTTGTCCTTGGATGATTTCATAATTTTAGTGTGGCACATTTAGTATATTTAATACTGTTTCACTTAGTTTGCCTCAATCTGTGGTTAGATATACACAGCAGCTATTTAAAGTCAGTATTTGTTCTTGTTAAAACTCAGGTATTGGCTATTAAAAATGAGATTCCTGATGAAGGGCTTATGCTTGAAATGTCAATTCTCTTGTTTCTTGGATGCTGCCTGACCTGCTGTGCTTTTCTAGCAACACACTCTCAATTCTGATCTCCAGCATCTGCAGTCCTCACTTTCTACTATTAAAACTGAGATGACAGAAGTTGAATGTTGGTAGTCCATGTTCACCATTATCATAACATAACACCTATTATCTTGAATGTAAAATTAAATAACACTTAAGGGTCTAATTCGAGCACTACTGGATGAACTCACTTGAAAGCAAACTTATCGACTTGGGGGACACTGAAAAGCAAAATGAGTGCTGGCTGCCTGTCAATTGGAGATGGGAAACCTTTGTACCTGCCACTGGAAGTCACCCCTCCAAAAACCACTGACTCCTTGGCTTTAGGGTTTTCGTTTCCACCAACAGCCACAGCATTTTCTGTAGCACTATTGATGGCAGGGGTTGCCGGTCCCCATTAGCGTTCCTGGAAAACTAATTCCCATATACTTAAATATGTTTTGATGTTATAGTTGTGATGTTAATGAAGATTGTTTTAAGTATATACCACAATGAATTGCCCACATTTCTTTGACATCAAAAGAGCGGTATTGTGAACTAGTAATTCCTAATGTCCTGAAAACAGAGATCTGATTCTCACCATGACCACTGTTGCAATTTAAATTGAATTGGTAACATTTGGGATTAAAAATTCATCTCAATAATGGCAACCAATGAACCATCATTGATGGTTGTAAAAACTCATCTGGTCCACTATTGTACTTCAGGGGAGGAAATCTGCCATCCTTATCGTGTCTGGCCTATATGTGACTCCAGACCTACAGTAACGTGCTCCTCAATCTTAACCATTCTCTGGGCATTTAGGGATGGACAATGAATGCTGATCCAGCAAGCAAAACCTGCACTGATTAAGAAAAACAAATTTAGCTTTAGGAGTACTGCCCACACCTCAGCTTGGTACAGCAACTATTCTGCTCAGGACCATAAGAAACTACAGGAAGTTGTGAACACAGGCCAGTATATCATGCAAGCCATACTTCCATCCATTAACTCCATCTGTACTTATTGCTGCCTCGGGAAGACAGCTAACATCACCAAAGATCCTTCCCATCTAATTATAATAATTTCCAACCTCTTCCATCGGGCAGATGATCCAAAAACTTAAAACACGTGCCAAGAAGCATATTCCCTGCAGTTATTAGACTTCTGGATGGACCTCTTAAGTTTTAAATTTAATATTGACCTTGCAATATTTGCACCTTTTTTGCAGCTATAGCATTTTATTCTTTGCTCTGTTCTATTACCCTAATGCACTTTGTATAGTATGATCTGCCTGTACTACATGCAAAACAAACCTTTTCACTGTACCTAAGCACGTGTGATAATTAAAAACCAAATCAAATCAAAGTGATTGGTAGTTGAAAGCTTCATCCGATTCATTAAAGTTAGTTGAGTGTTTTTTAATCAGAAAACTGTTTTCTGCTGTTATTATTTATTTATATCACTGTTTCACCATTACTGATCAGGCAGTAGTGTATTTTTCCTTAACCTGCCATTTTCTGCTAGTTTTTGCAAGAATGAATATTCTATCAGGTGTTGCCAATGACTGTTATGCGTCTAGAAAAGAATAAAGAAAAAGAGGGAAGAAATACTCAGTGGTCTGGCAGTAGATTTTTGCTCTGAATGTGAATAGTACAAGTCAGGTAATCTCTTGGTTCAGCAGACCCACCTTGGAGAAAAGTGCATCATCACACTCAGGAAGGAGACATGGATGCAGGATGGAGACAGGTCTAACATCTCCAGACAGGCATTAGAAGCACCCAGAGGGGCTAATGACTGCTGACATGGGCTGTTTAAAAATCCTGCCTTGATTCCTGACTGGGATTTTATCACAGTTGTTTCTTTTTAAACAGTCACTGTTATACTATGTCTATTACAGTTTTCACAATAATTAAAGAAAAGAATGCCAGTTGAATATACTGTATTTACATCTCCTCAATTACTTAATCTCTATAAAAATAAACATTTGTATTCATAATGGCCCATCAATGATAGTTAACCTTTTAATAGTGTTTCTGCACTGTCAATAAAATTGAGAACTTACAGCCTTCCTTGCACTCAACTGCAATATTGATTGGTTGTGGAAAGCATTCAATCATTATGAATACTATGTTAATATTATTTAGAATTATTGCAATAAACAGCTGTGGAAGTAGAACAGATTTCTTTCAACTCTCAAAGATCGACAAACTGTTTCATTCAAACTTCAAGAGAAGGACAATTGAAAGCTTAACAGAGCTAGGACTTCAAATATCTCGTCTACCCTTCAAAAGCGTTTACAACTTCTCTAGACATTTATAAAGGAGTCTATAGCACTTTTGCCATTTTGCAATCCAAAGTACACAGTCTCATTAATGATTCATTACTTATTTATTAACATGCATAAAACTACAAAGGTTTCTAATAGTGAAACGCTCACATCCGAACAGAAAAGACCTCTATTAATATGCTGGCATGACTTTAAAGAATTCTATGAGCAGACAATCATCATGATGAACCAACACCATGACCATCACCCCCTCCCCTTTCCTCATAATGTTACTTGTCTGCTGTTACATTTACTTTCTGATCCTCACAGGTGCCTACCAGATGTTACCTCTTGATCTTCATATGCTTATTTTCCCCAAATTGAATGCTTCTGCCTTTGTACCTGTGCACTGTGCATTGCTCCTGTGATCAGTTAGCTTTTGTTCTTCCCTGATGACCTGAACATGGACAGAAATCAGTAGCACTCTGCTGGTCCAAGCCTGGGAACCCAGCCCCTGCTGTGAGAATACTTGAGACTTGGACTCTGACAATTGGACTTTGACGTACACCCTATCCTGAAGTGCCCTGTGAAGCCAACTGTAGGGTCTCAGAGGTTTCTTGCACAGAGAAAGACACATGTTACCATGAGCAATGCAACGTATTGCTTTTAAGAAACAATACAATGTGATGTCACTGTTGGACAGAGATGCAACATGTTGTCCACTGAATGATTTTATTTAACAGAAAGAAGAGGTTGAAGCTAACAGACATTTTGTTGTGATGCCCAGAGATGACATTTCAACACCATTCACTACTCATTCACAGCTAAATTTCCAGATTCCACGATTGCACCCTGCCCAATAGCACATCTAAGTAGTCTTCAGTGCACAGCAAGTTTTCTCAATGTTACCATTGTCCCAGAAAAATCCAATTTTACTCAAATCAACAAGCAGCTTTTTCAGAACTGCTGCAATATGATTGTGCTTTTGAAATGTACAACCTCAGAAGTTAATTTTGTCTTTGGATGTGTATGTATGGCAGGTTAAATAGATTCAGCTATCTTTCTTCTATATTGACTTCTAAATATAAAACCCAAAAGTGATTAAATTGCTTTGTGACTTTTCCTGAATTATGGACTATGGTCTGTAAAAATAAATTGAAGCATCATTCCTAATGAAGGGCTTATGCCCGCAACATCGATTCTTTTGCTCCTTGGATGCTGCCTGACCTGCTGTGCTTTTCCAGCACTACACTCTTGACCCTGATCTCCAGCATCTGCAGTCCTCACTTCCTCCTATTAAAATAAAAAGCCATTCATTGTAGCTGTCAGAATACTAAAGAAGAATTGGGGTTTTACATTTGATAGCTTTAGTGTTTACAGTCAATATGAGTTCATAATCTCTTGTATACTAATTGTATTTAATGAATAAAGATGCTAACTCATTTGTAATATAGTTTCAATGATTTTTGTACTTAATATGAATGCCTCCTATAATTTGTGAACCTGTCCCTGTATCTGCAGTACCTCATGTCGCCCCAGAGAGCACCAGAGAGACTTCTACAGCTTGCTGATAGTAACCTGGACACATTAATCACAGAGATGGATGAGCTACTGAATAGAGTAAGGGACAATACAGTATTATGAATTTAACATCAAAATAGAGCTGAAATTCTGTTTGTTTTCAGCACATACAAGGTGATCTGATAAGAAGATTCAGAGCTGATTTATTTACATTTTTTAATATTATGTGACATAACATTGAAATGAATATTTGCATTAGCAATCAGTCTATACTGTATTCGTTTTTTTAAAGCCTTCAATAAATAAATATTAAGACTAAATATATAAGCTGACTGAAAATTACTTTTGCAATCATCTCAAGGTTTTAACAGAGAGATAAAGCATCTTCTAATTATTATATCTTTCTGAATAAATTCTACACTTGATAAGTAAATTTACAAATTAAAATAACAGTACTCATATACCTTTTTGTTAGCAAAATCATTTATTAATTCAATTATTTTTATTTTAAAATTAGACAACAAAAGTTTCAGCAGATGGTGAACAAACTGATAAGGACACAGAAAAGACTGACAAACGAGCAAAGGAGTTAGAAAAATCCATTAGATATACTATGTTGGCTACCCAAGGTAAAAATCAACTCATTTGTATAAATATAATTAGGTTGCATTTTCAAGGTCAGTTCTGGAGTTCAATTATTGTGAGTCAGTGTCTTTGACAGTGTTTTAGCTTAACGAAATATGATCGGGACCAATGGCCGATATTTTTGTGAGGTCGGGATGATTCCAAAGGCTTTTGAAGATGACGGGCGATACTTCAGTCTGAGCTTTAAATCCCAGTTTCCATTCCCAGTAATTTTTGGGACAAGAATGCAGGCAATGAGCCTGCACACTGCCCCACTGACCCAGCTGGCTCCATTCAGGGAGGTCAGTGTCTTGCAGCGTTACACTCCAGCAATGTTCATGGGAAATGGGCAGCTTCTTAAAGACTCATGGTTCATAGCTCCTGGGAAGATTCATGAATCATAGCCTGGACTGCAAAATCTTTTCACAGATAACTATATTACCAAAATGTACAGCATGGAAATAAACCCTTTGGTCCAACTCGTCCATACCGACCAGATATCCTAACTAATCTAGTCCCATTTGCAAGCACTCTAAACCCTTCCTATTCATATACCCATCCAGATGCCTTTTAAAAGTTGTAATTGTCCCAATCTCCACCACATTCTCTGGCAGTCTGTCTCATACATGCACCTCCCTCTGTGTGAAAAAGTTGCCCCTTAGGTCCCTTTTAAAACTTTCCCCTCTCACCCTTAACCTATGCCCTCCAGTTCTGGACACCCCCACTCCAGGGAAAATACTTCATCTATTTATCCTATGCATGCTCCTCATGGTTTTAGAAACCTCTATAAGGTCATCCCTCAGCCTCCGACGCTCCAGGGAAAACAGCCCTGGCCTGTTCAGCCTCTCCCGTAGCTGGATTCCTCCAACCCTGGCAACATCCTTGTAGATCTTTTCTGAACCCTTTCAAGTTTCACAACATCTTTCCGATAGGAAGGAGACCAGAATTGCACACAATATTCCAAAAGTGGCCTAACCAATGTCCTGTACAGCTGCAAATGACTTTTCAATTCCTATATTCAGTGCTTTGACTATTAAAGGAAAGCATACCAAATGCCATTCTCACTATCCTATCTACCTGCAACTCTACTTTCAAGGAGCTAAGAACCCGCACTCCAAGGTCTCTTTGTTCAGCAACACTCCCCAGGACCTTACCATTAAATGGATAAGTCCTGCCCTAATTGCCTTTCCAAAATGCAGCACTTCACATTAATCTAAATTAGACTCCACCTGCCACTCCTCAGCCCATTGGCCCAGCTGATCAAGATCCCGTTGTACTTTGAGGTAACCTTCTTTGCTGTCCATTACATCTCCAATGTTGGTGTTATCTGCAAACTTACTAACATGCCTGCTATGTTCACATCCAAATCATTTATATAAATGATGAAAAGCAGTGGACCCAGCACCGATCCTTGTGGCACACCACTGGTCACAGGCCTCCAGTCTGAAAAACAACTCTCCACTACTGCCCTCTGTTAATTTGTTCACAAAATGTGTACATTGCTAGCAAGACAGTATTTATTGCCCATCTCTTTTCTTTCATGTTTGTTTATGAGGTGATGGCATCACTGGCTAGGTAAGCATTTATTGTCCAACTCTAATTGCCCTTGAGAAGCCATTTTCTTAGCTGCACCCACAGTATTATTGGGAAGGAAGTTCCATGATGACCTGTCAACGGTGATGAAATGGCAATATAGTTCAAAGTCACAGTGACGTATGTCTTGGAGGAGAGCTTGGTGGAGTTTCCAAAATTATCTGCTGCTCTTATCCATCTAGTTGGTTGAGCTTGTGCATTTTGAAATTGCTGTTGAAGGAGCCTTGGTTAATTGCTTAAGTTTAAGCTGTCTTCCCTATTTGGGAGAAACAGATAGTCAGAAATCTGTTTTTTTTCAGGTGGCATCATCATAAAAGCCTGGCTGAATTCACTAATGGAATTGGTTCAATGAGGGCCTGTTTAACCTGTTTGTGGAAAAATGTTCGTTTTGTACCTTAACATCTTTATAAAGTTGTAATAAGTTTTTTTTCTTTGTACTGGTATTTTAATATGTGTTTTGTTTATTTGGGAAAGATTTAAGGGTGTAGAGTACAGTGCACTTTTATAAGGCTGTTAGAGTAGGAGTTTTGCTTTTCAGAAGAGATTGTTTTGGTTCTTTCTCATCAACATTTCAAACCTTGACCACAGTTATACAGCTCATTATTTCTGAACATACTGAATACTAGATACATAGGCATGGAAGATGCATGGGAAGGCCATAGGGTTGTCCAAAGGCCTGTGGAAGGGCCATGACTATTAACATTTGGCATTTATTTCATTTTCAGTTTGCCTCTGTCCTATATTTATGTCATTATGACCATTTTATTAAAAGAAGAGTTTGTGTGAGATGCTGTTTCTACCTGTTCCGCCAGCCAAAATGTATATGTGAATCCTGATGCAGATTTCCAACATATATCACCAACTTTTCTTAGAATAATATGGTTACTTTGAAAGAAAGTTAGCCCATGTATCTGTTACCAATTTGGCAAAAGCAATTTTTTCCAATACGAGATTTGAGGATTCCAGAAATTCTCAAGCCAGTGTAAAAACATGAGAATGATACAGTTTTGTATAATTATTGCTTCAGGTTTGAGTTTCACAATGTCCTAGCATTAAGAAGTAAAATCATTAACCATTTAATGTTTTATTGTTAGATAGAATCAAATAGAAATCAGTAAGTATGAACTCAGCTGTACTGTGTTTAGAATTAAATAAAAATAAAAATGTTGAGCCCAAATTTACAACTTTATGCTGCCTGTAGCAGCATTGGTCACTGGAGTGATCATCAAGAATTCAGATTGGCACAGCTTGTAATTTTCCATATAATAAAATTGACCAACAAACTACCATGAGTGAACATTTCTGTTGTGTGCTGTTGTCATGCCAGTCTGAGATCACAGGTTTGTGTAATGATCTCTGCTGGGGCACATCTAAGATGGCAGCAGGGATGCCAGTGTCTGGCTCTGAAAGTGGGGTTCAGCTGCATTCACACAGCTTCATCGTTGTCTTTATGCCTCTGTAGCTCGGTCACATTTATTTTGTTTTTTGTTGCCCTGGGGCCTCCTGATGTCCTCCTGTGGGAGGCCCCAGGGCCCTATGTATCTCCATCCCCGTTCCATCTTGGGTGATGGCATTGGAAAATGAGAGGCCCCCATCAGTTGATGTCCAGCATTGGAGGAGCTGCGAGACCCACACAAAGTATCTGTCTCCAACTCTGAGGCAGCGGGCACAGAAGTGATAGTGTTGGTGGTAGCAGAAAAGTATTACATTGCCAGGACAGCGGGGATGATGTCAGATAGCAACTGAAGAAGCAAAGAGGGTGAAGCCTATGGAGAGGGAAAGATAACCTTTTGAAGATATTTCAGATTTAGTAATATCAATTTAATATCAATTTTCAGTATTTTACTATTTGTTCAATTTATTCAGTAATTTATTCTGTAATCCAAGATGGCTCTGTAATGTGGTGGCATTATTCACTTTTCGCTGGACAAGTGACAATATTAAATAAATCTAAATCAATCTCAACGTAAACTCAGGCACAATTGGTAACTAAGCTCAGATGATTGTGTGTTCAAATACATATTCAAGGTTACCCAGATAATGTAGTATTGAGGGAGCATTTCATTGTTAAAAGGCTGCTTTTCTGATGAGGTTAAACCAGGGCCAATTTTTTTTCCCATTTTAGTGTTGTTGACAAATGATAAAGATTCTACATGCAATTCAAGTGGAACAGAGAGTTCTCTTCATTTCTGCCAATGTCAAAAACAAATGAAGTGGTTATTCATCTTGCATTTTTTGACGTATGGCAAAATGACACTAATACAATCAGAACTGCTTTCCAATGAGATTCATTTATGTGAAGTTGCACGTTTCTGAGAGATGTTATAATGAAAGCAATGTATAAATGAAAGTCTCCAATTCTATTGAAATTTCATGATTCAAAATTGAGTCCTTTTCTTTGTCTTCCCAGATTTAAAAGAAAAAGCTAAAAAATTAAATGATACCCTTCGAATCAAGGATGGGGTCACAGACAGAAATCTACAGCATATTCATCAAGATATTGAAAAGATGATAGCAGAGATGCGTGGCAGATCATTTGATAAACATGAGGAAATGGTTGAAGATGAACTCGAGTACGTAGTTTGAGTCTTTGTGTGTTTTTTAACGTACTCTAACCTCAGTTCAATTTTGTTTAATGAGAACTCAAGAGATGATTAGTAAACTCAAGATTTCCACAACAATCATTTTTATATCGATTTAATTAAAATGGTGAAGGCAAATTGCAAATCCTGGAGGGAAAGAGAGGAAGTGAGTCATTGGGATAAGCAAAAGAACAGCAAAAACACATCAAACAGATGAAGTGAGGAGTTTTTATAAGGCTCTAGAGAAAATCAAAGCAGCTGAGGCAGAATAAAACAACATTTCTTTAAGAACACAACAGCAAGGAGATTGTTTAGGAGAGGTGTGAACCATAAAATAAGCAAAAAGACTGGCAACTGCAGACAAGCAGAAAATACTTAATATTCTGAGTGATTCCTTCCTGAAATGCAGAAGCCATGAGCAACATATTATTTAAAACAATGTTAACCAAGGTGATAGAAATCCAAGACAGGCTTAAAGGATTGAAAATAAATCTTCTAAAATAAATGTTATTTATCCCAGATTACTGAGAGTGTTAGGGAGAAATACGTAAGCTGAGTCAATAGATTGGAAAAGGATAACTGGTTGTAAAATAATAGAATCAGTTATCAGAAGAAAGTTTGAAGCTTGTACAAGAACAATCTAATAAATTGCCATCAGTATGGCTTTAGACAGGAAATTGCAGTCTGTCAAATTTCCTAAACTTTTCGCAGTGAATAGTACACATCCTATGATTGCTGTCCCTCAAGTATTTGACAAAAATTCAACCTCAAGCTCCGTGAGTTAAACTCAACTTGTGATTTAGATAGATTATAGGAATTGATAAGAAACTAGCTGAAGCTTAAAAATCATTCCGTGCTTGTTGAGGACTCATGTCTCCATTGGGATAGTTTAGAATGCCAACTCTCTGAACAATGCATTTCTACAGCGAAATGCTTCAATTGCCTTTTTGTAGTTCTCTAAGGTCCAGATTGTAGTTTTAGGACAGAACAACATTCTCTGTCTGTCCAGTCTTCCATATGGTATTCTCAAAATTTCATCAACAAGGTACATTTTAAATGATTTCAGGGGTGTTGGAATAGGTAGGAATGCTGGCACTCCACGCTTTCCCTCTGTGATCACTGTTATGGACCAGAGCAAACCCCTTCAAAACATGACAAGGAGATAGCTTAGATATTAACTTTTTCATGTCTTTAAGGCAAGTGCCAAGCATTGTGTTCTCAATGCAGTTCAAACTTGAAGCAAAACACACTTTATTCATACATTGCAGTTAAAATACAGAACAAAAAGAACATAAAATAAACGAATTGGATTAACTGTAACTCTACCAACTTAATTAACAAAATAGTAAACTACTCATTAACCGTTCCAGTATAAAAACATCCCATAAGCGCACCCTTTGGCAAAGACAAATTCAGTAACATAGTAACATGCCTCACGTGCAGTTCTAGCAGCAGGAAAAGAACCCAAGTTTTTCATTGTAGCAAAGAGAGAGAGGGATGTAGCAGCTTTCACAGCCTCATCAGCTACTGAAAGTTAAAACTAAACCCCATCTCCCATCTCTGGAAAGTTTGATGCCACATAATATGGGCAGAGATATTACAAAGTGTCTTTGTATCTGGAAAAAAAAGTGCATACCCTGAGGGAAGGGTTATGAAAACCAGCCCTTATTGATTTATATTCTAATGTAGAAACATTTTTCCATCATAATAATACATTAACTTTTTTTTTACTTTAGTGCAGCCCGCGTACTATTAGAGAGAGTGAAAAAGTTGTTCGACAATCCACATAAGAACACACAAGGGCTGAAGGATGAGGTTCAGAAGAAACTCGCTGATTACAAAAACAAATTTGATGAAGCACAAGAGCTACTGAAAGAAGCACAAGAAAAAATCAAGGAGACCAATCACTTGTCTGCTGTTAATCAGAGAAACATGACTGTATTGGAGGTAGACAATTATTACATTTAGCTGAGTTTCCTGAACCCATTTCACGAATGCAATTTCATTGCATCCTTTAGCTACCTTCTCCAATCCGATCATTTCAATCAAGGTTTTGGTAATTTCTTTTTACTGTCCATAGCTTGGTATTCATACCTACCATTATCTACCATGGCCTTCACCCCTCCTGAAAGCAACTTCAGACAGTTTCTACATGAAAGGTGGTAACTAAGTGCACTAGCAGTTGAGACAATGGGTAGAAACTCCTATGCCCATCCAGTATTTTTAGAAGGGCAGGCCAGAGAAATTAATTGAACAGGGGGCAAAGATTTAGTAGTTAAAGTTCTCCATTAAGTTATCATAACCTGTTAAATCAGTCCTCTGCCCATCCTTTGTGTTTGGGAAACTCTTTTACATTCATCAGCCTGTTGTGAATACTGTGTAACACCACAGCCTGCTGGAATTACTTTCAAGGGTGCAATTTGGTTATGTAAAAGTGGGAACAATGTGTTCACAAACCTGACTATATACATGAGGTAAATACCAGATAAGGTAGACCTTTTCTTCCAAGCTCTGGAGAGAATAAGATAGTTCCTTCAGGAAATTGAAGTAACTTGGTTCCTTCATAACCAAGTTGTTTGTGCAAATCCTTGCAGTGTAATGAGTGAAGGTTCAATGGGCCACCCAGCTCATGGGAAGACTTGCTTGTTGTAGTTAAACACTGACGGTGTATGGGAAGAAGGCTGATAGGGCCCTGTATCCCAAGCAAGGGAAGCCCACACTGATGGATGCTTCAGCAAACATCACTGGGGAAGACACATGGGGCTCAACAGAAAGGGAGTCTGAAAGAAAAGAGGGCAATGCTAAAGAGAAGACTCTCTTGAAAAGAGGTTTGACAGATAAGGTTGGACTGAGTAGAAGGGAACAAATGGGATGGAACTTAGAGCATATGAGTATTGCTGGACATTGGAAGGATCAGTAGGAACTGAGGTTCAGAAATTGAGATGCAGAGGGGAGAATCACACTGAAATGGACAAGGAAGGGTAGGAGCTACGGATCTCATTGAGGAACACAATTGGTTAATCTTGGGAAGGAAAGACAAGTCTAAGGAGTGAAGGACATGGTGAGGCTGGGCATGGAGATTTAAGTGGGAATGAGAGTGGAGAAAGAACAATAAGTTTGATGGAGACCCATAGTTATAAGGAGATTGAAGAAGGACAGAGCGAATCCCAGAGGAAAGAGAAGACCATCTTTAGTTCTGGGGAGAAAGAGGGTGAAAGAGTTGAAGTAAAGTTTTAAACCTTCATCTTTTTCAAAATTGTTTCCAAAAGATGGTCTGTCAAATAACTCACAGTGCAAATAGGAGGGACTCCAGATTTGTTAGTATACATTCCTATACAATGCCAACATGCGCAACTGAGGCAATCAAACCTGATCATGAACAACATGCATCTGCCTTGGTGTCGTGGCAACCTTCTCAGGCTGACCTGATATAGGGAGGTGTTGGTCTGGCAGAGAGTGCCCTGAGATAACAATTCCCAGTTGCCTGTTTGTTGCTTCTCCTCCCTGTTGGCATACCAGGGCACTTCCCTCACCCATTGAGGAATGGGGCAGCTGGAGTGAGGTCGAGGCCCAATTTTCCCACTTTTGATGAGCCAGTGAATCAATATGTTCACCGCTTTGGGTGATAAAGTGAAAGTTCCATGTGTATCTGGCTGAAACTCACTATTCTGCTGGACCTGATCTCCACTCAGTTCCTGGAGGCAGTCATGAGCTTGCTTGCTGGAACCCAATATCACAGAACTTGGGACGCTGCTATACCCTTCACTGTAGTCTGTGCATTATCTCTGGCACCTCTGAGAGATGTTCTCCTGCTTAGCCCTGCGTCACCACCAGCTCATTCATGGCTGAATCCAGAGGCCCATATTCTGCACTAGGCTGTGCAGTGGCTTGTTCAGCATTAGCCTTTTGAATGTCAGAGACCTCAGCACTTTCTGTCTCCTCTCATTGCGGGTCCATGTCAGTGCTGTGCTCACTTCCTGAAGAGGGGCTTATGCCCGAAACGTCGATTCTCCTGCTGTTTGGATGCTGCCTGACCTGCTGCGCTTTTCCAGCAACACATTTTCAGCTCTGTGCTCACTTCAGCCTACTTGAGATAGGATAGGACCAAAATGAATGTCTTTACCCTGAAGGAGGGTGGGGTGCCTCGGGCTTATGATTATTTTTCCTCAGAAATGTAGGCCGAGTGCCAATAGATATGGCTGTTGGATCTATTTGTTTTGTTTGCATTGAGAGTGAGATTCAGAGGCTGAATAAAAACATTGACTTGCTGTTGTTGGAAGCTATCCACTTTACTAAGGTTTTATTAAGACTGATACTTGATGTGCTATTGGATGTGGTTGCTTAGAAGCTTTCTTACTCGATGGTTGTCGATATCCAAACTCACTTTTAACATAGTCAGACTCTCCTTGCTCTTCTGCCAGTTTGATGGACATCTCCTTAAAAGGTGTCAAAGGTCAGGCATCTCATTCCACCCACAGCCTGCATGTAGGTATATTCTGGTTGTATGCATCTTCCTCCAAAAGAAGGAAGGAAGCATTTCAGACATTACTTAGAATTTATATTTAGAATTAGGTTTATTATCACGTGTACTCAATTACAGAAGAACAGGAGTATGGTGAAAAGTGTACAAAGTCACCAGCACATGGCACCATCTTAGGTATAAAGTACAGAGGTACTAATCTTAGGTATAAAAAAAGAGAAAATACAGCAAAAGGTCACATTACATTATGGATATGCAGAGGAACCTTGATTATCCAAACGAGATGGGCGGGCAGTATTTTATTTGGATAATTGATTATTCGGTTAATTCATTCAATGCCACTTCGCTGGGGGCTTGGAGTTTTTGGAAGTTTCCCTTTTTCCTCGCTCTGCCTGCCTTGCTCCCTCTCTCTGTCTCAGGGTTTGTTTCTGAGCAGACACACACATTTGTGTGAGGGACCTGCAGTTTTGCTGATGTCTCCCCCTCCTCCCCCCCGCCCCCCCGCCCCCACTCCTGACAGCAAGTGCTCGCTGTGTCATTCCCATTGAACTAAGTCTGCTCCCCCTTCAGGAGACTAGGTAGCAGCACACCCGTGGGCTGCAACCTCCACCCCCCCCCCCCGCATCTGATCCCCCAACCCGTTCAACCCCACCCCCTGTCTGACCCCTCATCCACCCCCCCCAAACCAATCCACCCAGCCCCTGTTCAACCCCACCCCACCGTTACCCAAGGTCCTGCCCCTGTCCAACCCCACCCCCCCATACGACACCCGCAACCCTATCCAACTCCACCCCCGTCAAACACCCCCACCCCCATCCGACCCCATCCCCGCCCTTTGTCCACCCCCAATCTCCAACCCTGCCCACATCCAACACCCCCCAAGCGCCCTCCACCTTGCTCCCTAGCCGAACCCACTCCATCCCCACTCCACTCCAGATTGTTGGTCGTCCCCTGCCTCACTCCGGGTCACTGACCATCCTCTGCCTCAGATAATTCCAGTCCAGTAGATGTCAGATTTGTGTTGTTTTATTTGTCAGATTTATTTGTGTTGTTCTGATAGACTGGAGAGCATGGAGATTGCTTCTGTTACATTCTTATGTCTCAAAGTATTGTTTTCCAGCTGGAATAGTTACTAGTTCCATGTGTAAAACACTCATAGGGCTGAAATGTATGTAAAACAATGAATGTATTTTTTTCATGTTGTAACAGCTGATTTCTTCCTTCCTATTATTTGAATTCAGATGAGGAAACAGGCAGTCGAGGGTGGTAAAAAGGATACAGAAGATGTCCTTAACGAAGGTCATTATCTTATAGCTGAAGCGAAGCAGCTTTTGGGAGAAATTTCTTTGGGATTAGATGTAAGTAATAAAAAATTAATAGGATAAATTAATAATGATTAATGCAACTTAACTGCATAATGGCAGTGCATAGTTATTACATGAGCATAATATAAACAAGTAGAGAATATGCACAGGGTTTTCAGCATTAATCAGTTGAGAGAATAAACGATTTAACTTTCAGAACAATACAAGACAATTTTACCCGTGGCAATTATGACTCATAAGTCTAGATTGATATGATTCAGGTTGTTTGTAATATTCTTCATTCATGCGACAGCATGGGGAGTTCTATAAAAAGTACCTGCTTCAAGTGCCCTCTAGTTTTATAGTGCTGAGCCATAAACATGATACCAAGAATAACTTAAGAATACGACACAGGTGGATACATAACTCTTTCAGTAGATTATCATGCCCCTTTGTTGGAATCTATTTTTGTGAAGTAAATGCCAGGGATTTATATTTTCAAAGGAAGACAATGAGCAATTCATGTATGACCAAACATTAAAATGATTTATATTTTGTTGCCAGAGATACAAAACATTTATTTTCACTTCTCTGAAACCAGCTTTTAGGGAACTGACAGTACAGACCTTGTAAATCTCTAAAATCTGTGCATATATTGTGTGCATATTTCATTCAGTATTGGAATGCACACATCACTGGCAAACTCAACATTCATTGTCCATTGTACTGTCCTTGAGAGGGCATAAGCTGCCTTCTTGAGACTGAGTGACCTTGCTAAGAGTTTCCACATTGCAGTGGATCCATAATCACAAAGAAGATGGGAACAAAAGCAGTAAAATACTTGGAAATTTGTGTACTGGTCATACCAGAGTTGAATTTTGAACGTATGGGTGGAGTTGATTAGACTGTCTCATTTGCCAGTTTAAATGGTTTTTCCTTGTGTGCAAGTTAAGGACAGCATCCTTCCTTGCCTAAAACCCAATTGTGAGCCAGGGAGGGTTTAACAGTTTAGTTGTTTCACAGTCACTATTACAGCTGCTAGTTTATTATTCCAGATTTGTTTGTTTAACTGAATTCAAAGGCTCCATCTGGTTGAATTTGAAATGAATGCCTCTTTAACAGTTGATGAATGATTAGTCCAGGCCTCTGGATACTTATTCAGTAACATAACCATTTTGCTTGTGATCTCTAAACACCTCAAGAATTTTACTCACAATGTAAATATTACTGTGTATTTTGATTTAATTTTCTCCGTGAAATGTACCTAGATTTTTTCTGCACTTGGAAAATAATGAGTAAAAATGGCAATGAATTATCTGTTGTTTTAAGCACATTTCTATATTGGTTCACAGGAACTTGAAGAACAAGAACATTTAGAGCCATTAATTGCAGAACTAAAAGACAAAATGGATGAACTGGCAGCTGGCATTCATGATGAGAAACTTCCAGACCTAGTCCTTAGAGCAGAGTATCATGCTGCAGTACTTAATGACTCATCTGGAATCCTGGATGGGTACGTTAATGACAACATTTATGGATGTAAGTTTGCTTGCTGAACTGGAGGGTTCATGTTCAGACATTACATCCCCATACTAGGTAATGTCTTCAGTGAGCCCCCAGATGAAGCACTGCTGATGAATCATTAGCAATGCTTCTTCTGGAGGCTCGCTGAAGATGTTTATCTAGTATGATGATAAAATGTCTGAACATGAACCTTCCAGCTCAGCGAGCAAACCTATATCCAGAACCTCAACCTGCTACAAATCTTCTCAAAGCACGCTGACAACATTTATAATGTACCTTTTTAAGAAGGGTAAGAAACAAGTCAAGGTGCTTCAGAGAAGGGGAACCAGATTTTCAAAATAGGGTCAAGACCTGACACCTGGATGAATTCAGGGTCCCCAAATCTGTGATACTGTTTTTAAAAGTAAATGGGCTGACTGGGGAGAACTTGAGCTCAGCATCCAGTTAGAGATGCCATGTGCCTCCAGGAGGTAGGAGCTGCCACAGGATTTGTTGGGGCTTGCCTCTACCACTTTATATAGAGCAGGAGGCTCATGAGGGGGTCAGGAAGAGGAGTGTTCTTGAAAGTGGCCATACAAACACCAAAATGGTGTAATTCTGGACCCAACGCAATGGGCCTTTCAAAATTCTCTCTTCTATAAAGTCAGATTAACTTTGTGATATCCTTGCAATAAATGCAACTGTTGAGTGTTGATATGCACCAGACTGTTCATGTGTACAGAAATAAAGATTAGCAATCACATTCTCCATTAGACTGGACACTAATAAGCTTAAAAGGTTTAATGGACCAGTAATTGCAGGTGACCAGGATTCCCATTTCCTCCCTCAGACTGTTGTAAATTCCATATATTCTGAGACATCATGGTCCTAAAGTACTTGCAAATGTAAAGATGTTCAAAGTTGCTTCTCATTGCCTTTGTTTATCTCTTACAAACTAGTATCCTTGCTGAAGCCAAGAATCTATCCTTTAATGCAACAGCAGCCTTCAGGGCTTATACTAATATTAAAGATAAAATTGATGAAGCTGAAAAAGTTGCAAAAGAAGCCAAGGAAACAGCCAACCAAGCTGTGAGACTGGTAAGGAAGAAGGGTACCTTGTAACATAAAGAACTACAGGTAGAATATCTGAAATGATTGGGACCAACTGTTTTTCGGAATTCAGAATTTTTTGGTTTTCAGAATGTGACAGTTTAATAGTGAAATTTTTAAAAATCTTACCGGAGAAGCAGACTTCTAACTAAGAACGTGCTTGGCCACGCCCCCCCCCCCCCCCCCCCCCCCCCCCCACGTTGCATTTGAGTGACACACATCGAATGGGTATTGACTTGGGTTAACTGTTTGCTCGCCTTGCTAATGAGAAAAAAAATTCACAAAAACCTCCGGATTTTGGAGCTTTTCGGTTTTTGGATGTTTGGATAAAGGATCTTCTACCTGTATTACGAATTTTGATCATTTTTGAATTGTACCAATATGTACCACTTTAGATTCACTTATTTCACTGTTTCTCTACTGGTTGACATGACTAACTAAACCCAGAATAAAATCTACTTGCCCAACAGAAATAGAAATGCACATTCCAAGGTAGGAATGTTTTCATGCTTAAGGCGCAGATTAATCATCATTTAGTTCAGTGGTAGCGCGGCTTCAGGGAGTGAATGGCTTTCTCCTGTTCCCACAATAAACAAGTGGAACAACAAATAAGATACAATCAGCAACATGAGATAGTTATTGACTCTGACTCTGATTAAGGGTCTCTCAACACTTTCATAGACTAAGATCAGCTAGTTTTAATCAAAGTGGTGTGAAGCAACATATTCACCAGAGGCAAAATAGATGGTGTGATAGCAATGAGAAGCAACCTTTTTGGGAGAACATTCAACAGGAATGTAACCAAGCGGCTCATGAAATCATACAGGACAGAAGGACTCATCATGTCTGTGTGAACTCTTTGAAAAAGCCATTGTATCAATCACATTTTTCTTTCCTTTCAAGTAGATCAGTGCAAATAATACAATTTATGCAGCAAATCTTTGGTTTTTAATGTGGATAAACAAAGTATTAAAGTAGCAGTTTCACTGAAATAAACAAACTAAGTAATTATAAATACCATTCAAGCCTCAGCAGTGAGGTGACGTCCAAGATAGGAGACATTTTATTTGATTTGCAAATGAGTGGTTTAAGACTAGAGTTCTCATTCTTATTGGATAATTAATTCTATTCAGAAGTATGGATTATATATGTATATTTTATTTATATATATATTAAAAATATATAACTTCTTCTGTCAAACTTACCTAAATCCATTTCTGAATTCAACTGTGCATAAATTCAATGGGCTGTTATGGGGCACATGTCCTTACATGTGAGCCAGGAAGACCATGTCCAAGTCCTCCAGAAGTATGTATAACATCTTTGAATGTGTTGTTTAGAAAATGTCTGGACCAATTTAAAGAGTGTTTACAAAGCAGGGAAAGAAGCAAAGCCCAAACCAGCAAAGAAAGACCCTGGTCAAGAGAGTGAAAAGCTGAACTTTAAAGAGTTCATCAGAAGAGAAAAGCTTAGCTAGAAAGATGAATAAGTGGATGTAGAGCTTGAGAGCAAACAGTCAGATGTTAAAAGTTCAGACAAAATGAGTGACCACGCAGAATTAAGTAGTAAAAAGTAAATAGACACATAAGAAGTACACAGAGAAAAATAACACACACATGCACATAGAGTGATGAGGACAAGAGATTTGATCGAGAAAAAGAGTAGTGACAGACCAGTAGGCCTACCTGAGAAGAAAGATTTTTTTTTGATGATGCATGACCAGACCACAAAATTATGTTATAGTTTAGCTAGGGACCAGTTGTTTTTATTTTTAAAGTAGATAAACTAGGATCCAGGGGTTGCACTCTGAATAAAGCTACAAGAGTGCATGGTGTTTGAAGTAGCAACAATAAACTTTATGACATTAGAACAGAAATGCATTCTACAACACCTGTCGGACTTATTTCTGATATCCAGTACGAACATGTGGTAAATTTTGGTAATAAACTTGCTTGAGTACCACACAATGCATGTCAGATAGGAAGTCTGATAAAGAGAGAATCACAATTTTTTCAGCAATATCCACCAAATGAAATGTCAGGAAGGAATGTTGAATTGTCTTAAAATTTCATAAGGGATCACAATTCATAATAATCAATAAATAGATGGATTGATAAATGAATAGTTTAAAAAATAAATAAGTAAATCACGTTTGCTAATCTGGTCTTGAAACCCCTTTTCCAGCATGGACTGCCTGAATGATTGATTGATGAGAGTAGGAGCACTCTTCTTTCACAGGTCTTTGGACCCTACACCTGTCCTCTACTAGCTGTTTATGAGCATAACTTCATTTCCTCACTAACTTCAGGCGTCTCCACGCCAGTCTCCCCCTGGATTTTATTCAGTTTGTAATCAATTGCCTCAAGTAAAAACCACTTGTTAATTTTTTTCAACCTCTATTATCACAGTGCACTGAAGGATTCATGCTCACAGGCTTCTTCTCAGCCCCTCAAGGCATGTCCCAGTACAGAGTTAACAACCTTCCCACTTTCTCAGCTCCTGAGTGCTACTTCTGAGTTATCGTCTGCATTTAGCTGCCTATTTATTCTGAGAAATTCCCCCTGAGTTCCAACAACATGGTGCCATCCAATTGCTCGATTCCCTCAGTCCCAGTGTAGGATAGCTGCCTTCCCAGCCTCACACACTATGCAGCACTCCTCACATTTCTGTTCTTAATTGTCTTTTTTCTCCAATTGCCTGTAAACTTTGAACACCTCTGCAGTAACCCTGATCTAGTCTGAATGAATCATTGAAAACTTTGCAATAAACTCCTTGCCCATTGCTGAGCAGAATTGAAAGTCACTAACATTTTGAAACAGTCAAATGTATCACCCTTGGAATTATAAAGGCCACTTTTATGTTTTTGGACTGCAAACTAAAAATGGTTCTGAAACAAGTTACTGGAACACATTGTAATCTACAACATTACCTTATTCGAACAGTGAAGGAGCATCCCTGACAGAATGACACTGCCTGTGTGTAATCTCAGCGAGAGATAGTCTTTTGAGAGTTTTTTCAATCAGTTGTTGTTCTGGGCTTAGGAAGGCCTACTATAGTAACAAATGCCTGACTGGTTCCTGGCCGGGTGGATACAGCCTTCAGTGGAGAAAATACAGGAGAAAGATACTGCCTCACTTCACCCATTTCCCCTCCCCCACCCATGCTCAACTTTCCCCTTCTGTGCAAAGAAGCAAAAGAAAATTCCTCTTAACTAGCTCCCTCCCCTCTCTCTGCAATTCTCTGTTGAAAGGAAAATGGGAGAAACTACTTTCAAAGGCACTAAAAGAGCGAATCCTCAGTGAATGAAAGACTGAGAATCGCTGCATCCACAACCTCATGTCATTATCCAAGAATTAAAACAAAAGTCAAAGGTGAGCTGAAGGAAAACTACTCATTGCTGTCTGTGATCCAGAACTATGCCACTCAAAGGGTGATCTGCCTGATTCATATAGTTCACATCCAACCCTAAACTATAACCTGAACAATTGAAAAGTACGAAAGAAACTGCTTGTTTTTTCCCTCCCTCATCCAAAGTATTTGTTGCTTGCTTTGTGTCTTCATGTGTACAATTGAACGTGTACAGGAATTTTAAGAAAGGAGTAGATTTATAATGTTATAGATGAACAAAACAACATGCCTTTTTGTCGTTAGTTAAAAAAATCAGTTAGCTTACAATAAATAGTTATTTTCTTGTTTGTAGAAAATGCTGGTGTGTCTTTTTTTAAACCTGAATTAGACAGGTTAGTAAAACTGGGCATTTTGGTGATTTAGTTCAATTTTAATATTTGTGAGCACTGCGAGGATAGTGGGGCTTGATTTCCAGTGCACTATCCCAGTGAGTTGTGACAGAGCTGAGTTTACCCTGAAGGCTACATTCTCACAGGTTGCTAGAAATGAATTTCATCCCAATAATTGATGAAATTGTGTGATCTTCTTCAAGGTATACTTAGAAATAGTTTTTGTTTTCTCTTCTGTCTCAATTTTGTTCTGATAAATAACAGGACATTGTTAGACAGTGATGTAATCATTAAAGTATAAGTATTGCATTGTTTATGTAATTGTTTAAAAAAATGCTGTTATTTAATCAGGCATCTGGTCCAGATGGATCTTTGAAGGAAACTGCCAAAAGCTCACTGCAGAGAAGCTTCAGACAGTTAAATGAAGGAAAACGATTGGGAACAGATGTGAAAGGTAAGCAAAGTGTGAATTTGTATTTATAAAGTGTCATACATGATTGAGGAAAAGAAGTGTGTATCCCTAAAATCATATGGCTCAGTACCTAATCAAAATATAATAAAATAATTCTGTTGAAAGATGTAGTGAAAAAATTTTTAAACTTATTATAGCATTCTGGTTACAGTGCCTCCTGGGGGTAAAATTCTCAAATGGAAGAGGGACCAGCAGGAAGTCATTGTACACTTTGGGACTAATGACCTATGAAGAGAAAAGGATGAGATTCTGAAGGGAGAATATGGAAAGTTAGGCAGGAATTTTAAAAAAGAGGTGCTCGAGGGTAGTAATGTCTGGATTACTCCTGGTGTCATTAGCTAGTGGGAGTGGGAATAGGAGGATAGAGAAGATGAATGCGTGGCTGAGGAGCTAGTGCAGGGAAGAAGAATTCACATTTTTGCATCATTGGAATCTTTTCTGGGATAGAAGTGACCTGTAGAAGAAAGATGCATTGCACCTCAATTGGAAGAGAACTAGTATACGGGCGGGGAGATTTACGAGAGCTGCTCAGAAGGATTTAAACTAATAAGGTGGGGGTGTGGGACCCAGGGAGATAGTGAGAAAAGAGGTCAGTCTGAGACTGGGACAGTTGGGAAAATGAGTGAGTCAAACAGTCAGGCACAAAGCAGAGATGAATTAAACTATTTATTTCAATGCACGAGGCCCAACAGGTAAGACAGATGACATCAGGGCATGGTTGGGACCATGGGACTGGGATATCATAGCAGTTAGAGACATGGTTCAGGGATGGACAGGAGAGGTGGTTCTATGTTCCAGGATATAGATACTATAGGAAGTGTTGGGGAGGGGGGAGCGGTGGGGGTGGGCAGGGGGTTGGGGGGAGTGGGATGCAAGGGAGGAGAGGGAGTGGCGTTTTTGACTGGCATTAACATTACAGCTGTACTTAGGGAGGACGTAGCTGGAAATGCATCCAGGGAAGTGAATTGGATGGAACTGAGAAATAAGAAAGGAATGATCACAATTAGTGGGATTGTACTACTGCGAACCCCCCCCCCCCATCAATAGTCAGTGGAGAAATTGGGAAATAAATTTGTAAGGAAATGACAGGTATCTCTAAGAATAATTGGGTGATAATGGTGGGGATTTTAACTATCCAAACAGACTAGGACTGCATAGTGTTAAAGGCTTGGATGGAGAAGAATTTAATTGTGTCCAAGTACATTTTCTGATGTGCCTACTAGGGAAGGTGCAAAACCTGACCTACTCTTGGGAAATAAGGCAGGGCAGGTGACTGAGGTGTCAGTGGGGGAGCACTTTGGGGCCAGTGGCCATAATTCTATTTGTTTTAAAATAGCGATGGAAAACGATAGATCAGACCTAACAGTTGAAGTTCTAAATTGAAGGAAGGCTAATTTTAACAGTATTAGGCAAGAACTTTCAAAAGCTGATTGGGTGCAGATGTTAGCAGATAAAGGGATGGCTGGAAAATGGGAAGCCTTCAAAAATGAGAGAGTCCAGACTCTATGTTCCGGTTAGGATGAAAGGCAAGGCTAGTCAGTATAGAGAATGATGGATGACTAGTGAAATTGAGGATTTGGTTAAGAAAATGAAGAAAGCATATGTCGGGTATAGACAGGAGAGTCTGAATGAATCCTAAGAATATATGGCAGTAGGGGTATATTTAAGAGGGAAATCATGGGGGCAAAAAGGGGGCATGAGACAGCTTTGGCAAATAGGGTTAAGGAGAATCCAAAGGAATTTTATCAATACATTAAGGACAAAAGGGTAACTAGGGAGAGAATGGGGCCCCTTAAAGATCATTAAGGCCAACTGTGTGGAACCACAGGAGATGGTGGAGATACTAGACGAGTATTTTGCATCAATGGGGAAATAAATAGTGACATCTTGGAAAATATCCATATTATAGAGGAGGAGGTGCATGATGTCTTAAAATGCATAAAGATGGATAAATCCCCATCAGCTGATCAGGTGTAACCTCGAACTGTGTGGAAAGTTAGGGAAATAATTGCTGGGTTCCTTGCTGCGACATTTGTATCATCAATAGTCACAGGTGAGGCAGCAGAATACTGGAGGTTGGCTAACGTAGTGCCACTGTTTAAGAAAGGTGGTAAGGAAAAGCCAGGGAACTATAGACTGGTGAGCCTGACATCTGTGGTGGGCAAGTTGTTGGAGGGAATCCTGAGGGACAGAATTTAATGGATTTGGAAAGACAAGGACTGATTAAGGATAGTTAAACAAGGCTTTCTGCGTGGGAAATGGTGGTTCAATAACTTGATTGAGTTTTTTTGGAGAAGTAACAGATGAGCGATTTTTGAGAAGATTGGTAGCTCAGGTTGATGATAAGTATGTAAGTTAACTCACTGAGTTGGAAGGTTTGTTTTGAGATGTTTCATCACCATACTAGGTAACATCATCAGTGAGAGTCTCTGGTAAAGTGCTGGTGGTTTGTCCCATCTCCCAATTTCTTGGTCTTGGTTTAATAAGGTGGGTGATGTCATTTCTGGTTTTTTTTTAAGGGAAGGTAGATAGGATCTGAATCGATGTATTTATTGATGGAATTTTGGTTAGAATGACATGCCTCTAAGAATTCCCGTTCATGTCTTTGTTTTGCCTGTCCTAAGATGTGTGCGTTGATCCAGTCAAAGGGGTGTCCCCCTTTGTCTGTATGTATGGAAACTAATGATAGTGAGTCATGTCTTTTGATGGCCTGTTGGTGTTCATGTATCCTGGTGGCAAATTTCCTGCTAGTTCATCCAATGTAGCGTTTTTTACAGTTCTTGCATGGTATCTTGTAAATGACGTTAGTTTTGCTGGTAGTATCTAATGGATCCTTTAGGTTCATCAGTTGCTGTTTAAGTATGTTGGCAGGTTTGTGGGCTACCATGATACCAAGGGGTCTAAGTAGTCTGGAAGTGCCTTTGATATGCCTTTGATGTAAGGTCATGTGGCTACAGTTTTTGGTTGCATTGTGGCTGCTTGTTTTGATTTGTTTCTGAGGAATCAGCGGATTGTATTTATTGGGTTTCCATTGAAAACATAATATACAGAGGAACCTCAATTATCTGAACAAGATGGGCAGGCAGTATTACGTTCAGATAATTGATTATTCAGTTAATCAATTCAAAGCTTTTCCTCTGGGGCTCGGAGTTTTCTATTAAGTCTGCTCCCCGTTCAGGAGACTAGCAGCAGCACAGCACACGTGAGCCCTCGCTCACCTCTCAAACCCTGTCCAACCCCATCCCCCGCCCGCGGCCCCAAACCCCTCCCCCAAACCCATCCAACACCAACCCTCTGCCCGGCCTCAATCCTGTCCAACCCCACCCCTGAATTAGTCCAGCACCGCCCCTCGCCCGCCCCCAATCCCATCTAACCACACACCACCCCGCCCCCTCCAACATCACCCCCCCCCGTGTCTGCCCCCAAACCCCGTCCAACTCTGCTGCCCGCCCATCCACCCTCTGCACTGGCCCACACCAGCCCCCACCCCCCGCGTGACCCCTCTCTGCACCTACCTCCATCCCCCATCTCCAGAATAGCTGGACTGGACACCAACAACAGGACTGCTGCTGTTGCTGCTACTGCCTTTTGGGGGGGGTGAGTCTCCAAACAGCGCATGCAAATACACACACACACACACACACACACACACACACACACACACACACACACACACACACACACACACTGTTTTACTGCAACTTTTTGACAGGTTCCATCTCTGTCCTGCACAGGACAATGTTGAACAATTATCTGGAAAGGGGGCATTTAGGGTACACGTGTGTAGAGCTCCAGGGAAAGTGTGGGGAGGGAGGGAGAGAGAGAGAGAGGGCGGGAGGTCTGTCATTTAGAGGTGTTGCCTGTGCTCCCATCAGTCCAGGACTATTCTCAGCAGCACTTCAAATCACTGGAAACAAAAGACGCGATCAGTGTTGGACACACATCTTTGGTGTAATGTTTCTATCGGGACCTTGAGATCTCCTAAGGATAATCCGATATTCGGATAATTAGTTCACAAAAACGAGATTCCCTGTAGATATTTTACTTCTGTTTTTTGTAGTTCTTGGGTGCTGTAGTGTGATGCAGCTCATTGAAACAATGTATTGATGCAGCTCTGTTAGTGGGTGTTGGGACGATTGCTTCTAAAGTTAAGTATTTGGTCCATGTGTGTTGTTTTTTTTGTGGATGCTGGTTTGAAGCTCTCCATTAACTGTACATTCAACTGTGACATCTAGGGTAGAGCTATGTGGAATTCAGGCATTCAACAAGGTTCCTCATAATAAACTGGTTAACAAGATTAGATCTCATAGAATACAGAGAGAACTGGCCAATTGGATACAGAACTAGCTCAAAGGTAGAAGACAGAGGCCTGTGACCAGTGGTTTGCCACAAGGATCAGTGCTGGATCTATTGCTTTTAGTCATTGATATAAATGATTTAGATGTGAATATAGGAGGTTTGGTTAATAAGTTTGCAATGACACCAACATTGGAGGTGTAGTGGACAATGAAGAAGGTTACCTCAGAATACAATGGAATGTTGATCAGATGGGACAATGGGCTGAGGAGTGGCAGATGGAGTTTAATTTGGATAAATGTGAAATGCTGCATTTTGGAAACACAAATCAGAGCAGGACTTGTTCACATAATGGGAAGGTCCTGGGGAGTTTTTCTGAACAAAGAGACCTTGGAGTGCAAGTACATCACTCCTTGAAAGTGAACTTGGAGGTGAATAGGATAGTGAAGAAGGCGTTTGGTATGCTTTCCTTTATTGGGCAGAGCATTGAATATAGAAGTAGGGAGGTCGTGTTGTGGCTGTACAGAACATTGATTAGTCCATTGTTGGAATATTGCGTGCAATTTTGGTCTCTTTCCTATTGGAAGGATGTTGTGAAACTCGAAAAGGTTCAGAAAAGATTTATGAAGATGTTGCTGGGGTTGGAGGATTTGAGCTGTAGAGAGAGGCTGAATTGGCTGGGGCTGTTTTCCCTGGAGCATTGGAGGCTGAGGGTTGACCTTATAGAGGTTTATAAAATCATGAGGGGCATGCAAGGATAAATGGACAAAGTCTTTTTCCTGGGGTGGGGAAGTCCAAAACTGGGGGCCATAGATTTAAGGTGAGATGGGAAAGATATAAAAGGGACCTAAGGGACACCTTTTTCACACAGAGGGTGGTGTGTTTATGGAATAAGATGCCGGAGGAAGTGGTGGAGGCTGGTACAATTACAATATTTAAAAGTCACGTGGATGAGTATATGAATAGGAAGGATCTCGAAGGATATGGGCCAAATGCTAGCAAATGAAACTAGATTAGTTTGGGATATGTGGTCAGCATGGACAAGTTGGACCGAGGGGTCTGTTTCTGTGCTGTACTTCTTTATGACTCTACCACTTCGTTTTGTTCAATGGATACCTCAGCTCAGGAAATGCAAAAGGCCAACTGGTCAGCAACTGGGAGCTGTTCTGTTTAATTTTTGGTTTTGCTACATTACCAGACATTTAGCATACAAATGTACACCAGGCTTCACAGGAAATAAGACCTTTGGAGTTGAGAGAAATTGTTGTGTGAAAATTACTGATTCACTCATGATACTCATCAGCTATTCTAACAATCTGCAATGCCACGTTCTTTATATTGGTTGTGCTTGTCAGATATCCATTACTTTAAAACATGCCCTATGTCGAGTTTAAAATTGTCTGTAGCATCCCAGTCAAACTTAACACCTGATATGTTAGGCTGGTTATCATTTCTGGTACTGAACATGATCCATGTATTCAAAAAGCTTGCAGCCTGTAATTCCTAAAACGTTCAACAAAAAGGTCAGTTGACTTCTCAGCCAACTTTACTTCCTAATGAACTAAAGGTATTATTTTTCTACAATCTTTGAAATGTATTGATGCTTTCTGACATAAGCCTACCAGCAGTCAATGTAACACTTTGTTCAATGGACTATAGCAAATTTGAGACTGTACGTAGTAATTGATGACTATATAAAGGTTTAAAGTCTCACTCAATTCTGTCCAATCATAACTCCATACTCAGTCAATGCCAAGTGTTGAGCACTTTGAAGGGGAACACTTTGACTTTTCTAAGTCTTTCCTCAATGGTTTTGGAGCACTTATTAGATTTCTGAATGGACTTTTCAAATTTTAAATTGAATGTTGATCTGCTCTTTGTGCACCTTCTTTACAGCCATAACATTACATTCTTCGCTCTGTTCTATTCCCCTAATGCACTTTATATGGTATGATTTGCCTGTTCTGCACACAAAACAAAACCTTTCACTGTACCTCATTACATGTGACAAAATCAAATCATATTCTGTTGCAACCACATATGAGAACATTAAAGTAGGCATAGATCACACATTAAAGAGTGGTCTGATTGATTAATATGGTTCATGTGTGCATACAGCCCTAAACTAAAGCATGAACAATTCAAAAGTATGAAAAAAAACACTATATTCAATACAGGCAGTTAGAAATGTACAAACAAATAATCGATTCATTTTGAGACAACTGTGCCATTACGTAGATGTCATGTCTTGAAGCTTTTGTTATTGTCTTTCAGAGAAAAGAGATAACTTGAATAACTTAGAAAATAGGCTAAATGATGGTACAACCAAAAACAAAAACTTGCTGAAAGCCTTAAACGATACACTTGCGAAACTTCATGCCATTCCCAAAGGTAGGTTTTATTCTGACGTACGGCTCTTTATGTTTGTGCATTTTGGATAAAATTGGTCACATTCTGTTCTTCTAAATTTTATCTGCTAACAGAAATGATCTTTTTATTCTGTCCTGTAACCTATTGAGTAAAATCAATGGGCAATATAATCACAATTTCAGATCTGTTGGGCTGAATATTCCATTTTTTTAGCAATATTTTTTGTCTGAGATTCATGGTGGTGGCCTACTGTGGCTTATTTCTCCAGCAGTCACCATTCTTGAATCAGCCATGGCCTAATTGGCCTTTTCAGGGCCTGTCCTGTGGGATTGTGAGGCAGGAGAGATGCAAGTTCTCACCACTGCAGGTGTCGTTCACACTGCTGGCTCCATATTTAAACCCAGCTCCAGAGCACTGCAAATGCTCCAAACCAGGAACTGCCTCTCACCTTGTGGTCTTGCTTTCTGACCCCAAACAACACGACATGGAAAGGGAAGGTCCCTCTTTGCTTTGCTGACTCGGACCTAGAAGTGCTGGTGGACGGGTTCTTCAAAAGAAAGGCATTGCTATCTCCAGTAAAGGAGGCCAGACCACCCGATTCAACCAACCTGGACAGAGTTAGCACTCCAAGGCAGTGAGGTGTCCTGAATATTTTTTAAAAAAACAAGCAGTGTAGAAAGAAGGTCAAGTTCTTCTGTGCTCAGCAAGGTAAGTGCCATCATGTTTTCCCTCCTATCTCAAGCTGTCAAGGACATTGCTACTCTAACACCTCTCACCAAGGTCAATGGATTGCAACAAAGACTGCAAGATGTCCACTCAACATCTCTCACCCACCTCATACTTGCAAACTACTAACCCTTCCTGTCCTCTGCACTTATTGCTCATTCATAGCAGATACCTGGTCACTTCTCCCACCCCTCAATCACCAATAACTCCTCTCCCATTAATTTCTATCCCCCTCAATTTATCCCTCTGTGTCATTTTAGAAAGTTATGTTTTCTCACTAGCTAGAGAGGGCAAAGATGGTTGTGAGGAGGGCAGATGTTTGGTCCTTCACAATTTGAGGAAAAATTCTGGAGTTGGCTGGAGAAGAACGCAGTAACTCAGAGGGGATAGAGAGATCTCCATGAGCAACCAAGTGAGTGAGCTACATTGTGTTGTGCTGCGCTGTTCCGCCATTAACACCAGTGCAAACTCATTCTTATCCTGAATACTTTTGACCCTTTCTTCACAAATAATTCCCTCTCCTCTTTTATGGAGGCATTAGTGAAACCCAGCAAACCACTAGGAGACATAGATCAGCACCAGCGACCCTTAGGAGGAAGTCACTCTCCCCTCTGAGGATGAATTGATAAGGCGGCACCCACCAGAAACTCAGGCCAACACCCTAGTGTTTTCTGTATCTAGATTAGAATTGGGAGCACGATCTGGTGAGCACATCACTGACAAAACTCTGCAGTTAGTTAAAGAAAAGTTATCCTCAGTGACTGGCAATGACCAGATAACCTGCTTGGGCCAAGGCAGAAGCTAAGTCCAGGTCTTGGCTGTTACTGACATCAGAAGGCTCAGGAACTGCAACAACAGAGACAGTCAATAAGCAGGATCAAAGGATGGATGTCTCCTCAGCAGTTTGACTGATGCCTCTGTGATGCCCAGACTGGTTGCACTTGTTCTATAAGGCTGACTGTGGCCCAATCATCTGTACTGAGATTGGATGTACTCCTTATCCGACAATAGTGGCAGACCCAGAGTGAATATTGTCCCCAATTACTCCACCAGGAGGTGTGAATTGACAGTGCTGCACATCAACATGTCTGTCCCTGAACAATTCAGTGCTCAGGATGCTGAGAAGCTGCTGCAGCTCCCACTGAACTAAAAAGCAATGCAAGTCAGAGAAGGTTGCAGTATCCAAGTCAGTGCAGAGTGCATGACTGCTAAGAAAGTAAGCAAAGACACAAAGGAACCATCCTGTGTAGATACCGGAGATGTGTCGATGCCCCTGTGACTTGGCAGAAGCATGCAAGGTCTAAGTGTCTCTTAGCTCCAGAGTGGAGTGTGCTTCTGTAGTGTGTGAATTGGTCTGAAAACAGCCTTGATGATGTGATGAAGCTGGTGCCTTGGCAATGCCCACTCGTGTGGTCAAAGGATGGAAGAGAATGTTGCCCATGGAGCATGCAGGTAGTGGTGATGGAGTTGGATGAAGACCTGGAAAACTCCACTCTATGTCTCCATGATCAATGCTCTGTATTGGTGATGCAATGTCAGAAAATCAGCTCTTTAATGCATGCCTTCTGTTCAATGTTAACTACGTTGTGAAGTTAATGCTGAGTTATTTTTATATTAATATGCAGTACATTAATATGTACATTTCTTCCATAAAATAGATGCAAGTGCCAAGATACAAGCAGCTAAAGAGAAAGCCAAACAGGCAAATGACACTGCAAATGCAGTGCTGGCAGAAATAAAAGATTTAAACCAGAATCTCCTGGGATTGCAGGACAACTGTAGCAAACTCAAAGATGATGTGGCCAAAGCAAATGCTGCCATTAATATCCCAGCTAAGACAAGTAAGTTTCTTTTCTACTGTTGCATTTTCTGAAGTAGTCAAAAGACGTACATTTACAGAATTAGCATAACTACTCTTCCTGTTCATTTTATTGACAACTTAAAACCGTGTTCTACATATTAACATAAAACAAAGTAACTTCCCCTTGAGTACAGTGCCCACTGCGACTGAGTGCCAAAGATCTGAAGTGAATTTTAATGGTGTTAATTTCAATCTAATTCTTCCTGAAAAAATGTCAAAATACATTTGCTTTTCCAGAAAATCAGAAAAGCAACATGGATGATTTGCATGAAAAATTCCTATTTTGTATGAATGCAATAAGAGTCATTCTACCAAGTTTGGTTTTGGGATAGCTTGTTTCAGGAATATAACAAGAGCTTTACCCAGCAGCTCATTTGAATGAGGTGTTTTAGAAGGTACCGTAATTGATCTGAAAATGTTCATTTTTCTATATTGACATACTTCACCACTTCAAAAATTCATCATAGAGTCATAGAGATGTACAGCACGTAAAACAGACCATTCGGTCCAACTCATCCATGCCAACCAGATATCCCAACCCAATCTAGTCCCACCTGCCAGCACCCAACCCATATCCCTCTAAACTCTTCCTATTCATATACCCATCCAGATGTAATTTAAATGTTGCAATCGTATTAGCCTCCATCATTTCCTCTAGCTGCTCATTCCATACACGTACCATCTTCTGAGTGAAAAGTTGCCTCTTAGGTCTCTTTTATACCTTTCCCCTTTCACTCTAAACCTATGCCCTCTAGTTCTGGACTCCCCCTACCCAGGAAAATGCTTTGTCTATTTATCCTATCCATGCCCCTCATGATTTTATAAACCACTATAAGGTCACCCCTCAGCCTCCGACACTCCAGAGAAATTAACCCAGGCCTTATGCGAAGAGTCAAAGGAAGGGGCATCAAAGACAAGAACAAAAGACAGAAAAGGGAATAAGGGAAAAGATAGAAGGAGGAGTCAAAGGCCAGAATCAATCAAGACAAGTGTAAGGCTTTGTGCCTGAAAGTATAGAACATTGGGTCAGCCATGATTGTACAGAATGGTGGAGCAGGCTGGAGTGGTTGAATGCCTATTCCTGCTCTATTTTCTATGTTTGTATTTTACAAACAGGGAATGGTAACAAAATGTGACACCTGTACTCAAAATCCTAATTTGTGGTGCCAGTGGATGGGAATCTGTGAGTTCATAAAACTACACTTCAGTTTGAGCATTTCCCATTACTCTGGACTGCTCTGTCCAGAAGTGGATTCGAGATAAACCATTTTAAAGAGTGCTTTATTCTTGCTTAATCTATTTACAAATAAACAAGTGCTCAAAGCAAACAGAGTTTACACAGTGGAAGTTTCCAGAGACAGCGAAAATCTACAAAAATTATTTGCAATAATTAAAACTTAATAAACTGTAATTTTAAAATTACATAGTCAATCCAACTACTGATATTAAATATGGAAATTGATCATGGTATTTTTCCTGGTGCTTCATACCTCAAAATCTTAATTCTAGTAACACTGTTGCCATAACAACAATGTAATTGTTCATAAATCAAATAGAATTGAAAAGAACTGAGTGGTGGCTGTGTGAAAGAGGCCTGGGAATGAAAAGAATTTTTCAGATAGAGGTTGTCAGTAGATACTAGACCCACTTTTGTACACACATAGGTGAATTCTTATTTAGGGATGGAAACATCTCTGTGCTTGGGTTAACAGAAACAGATTTTAGACACTTTTTTTTTGCAGGAATTGTTAACTTACAAACTAGGGTTGATAAAATACATGGATATGTTTGTATCATGGCATTCAATTAAAAGAATAAAGATCCTTGTACTGAGCAATCTCCTTTCTTACCAAAACTGAGAAGGATGTATTGTTGTGACCTTATTGTTTCTGATTTTATTAAAATGGGAAACAAAACAATTTGCACATTTATCTTTTTTATTGTCACATTAAGTTGCTGATGCTGATATGAAAGTTAAAGAATTGGAAGATAAAACCGATAAGTTGATGGATAAACTGAAACCAATCAAGAATCTTCAGGACACTCTCGGAAGGAATATCTCTCACATTAAAGATCTTATAAATCAAGCCCGTAAACATGCCAACTCCGTGAGTAGTTCAATCAACAAAATAAATATGTGTTTTTATAACTTTGTTACTCTCCATTAATTGAATGATTCTTTCAACTTGCTTTAGATCAAAGTATCAGTTTCATCTGGTGGTGACTGCATCCGTACTTACCGTCCCGATATTAAAAAGGGCACCTACAACTCTATTGTTCTGAATGTGAAAACATCGGAGCTGGAGAATCTACTATTTTATCTTGGTAGTGCACGATATGTAAGTCCACACACTTTAGATCTTTATGTCACTTCCTTTGTTGTTTTAAAAGTCAAACCATTGGGCTGCTGGTCAAGGTCTTGTCAACGTCTGCTGCTCTAGTATTATTCAACCAGAGAAAGAATGCCCTGGTTTTACTCAATAACTATAGACAGCTTAACTGACTATTTATATGATGTTTTGGTTCTATTGCTCATGATATGGACAGCGTGGCTGGAGATGGGGGTGACAGAACCTTAGAGTTTCAGCAATTGATTTTTACAGACAGGGTAGAAAAGCATGTGTCAGAATTGGTATGGGATGGGAACACAGATTATAGCAATGGTACAGGAGCATCAGTTTTAGCACAAGTTCCAAATAGGATCTATATTGCCATGCGACAGTTAATGGGTTGCAGCTGTATTATGATGAAATTTATGAAATTAATGAATTTACACCGATGATATTGCAGAACGTATCTGTTCAGTCCACAAGCATAATGCCAAGCTTCTGGTGGTCTAGCCACTTTGGATTTGCACATTTCTCTCATGTTGACACTTCTGCTCTTGGCCGTGGCAGTATCCCAGTGAACACAACCTCGATAGTTACTACTTCAGCTTTTGATTAGATACTTTACAGCCGTCTGGATGTGACATTTAGTACAGCAATTTCAGACCATGAATTCTGTCCCCTCATTTTGTTTCCATTCACTTATTTTGCACATGTTGGTCTTTCACTTGTTTTATACAACTTTGTACTTAGATGTGGCTGTTCATTATTCTACCACTCAAAATCACTCTGGACAAAGCTTTTGTTTATTTTGAATCATAGAAGAATCATGGAATCATAGAATCCCTACAGTGTGGAGAAAGTCTATTTGGCTCAACAAGTCCACACCAACCCTCAGAATAACCCATCCAGACCCATTCCCAACGTTATTACTCTACATTTATCCCTGACAAATGCATCTAACTTGCCCATCCCTGAACACTGTGGGCAATTTAGCTTGGCTGGTTCACCTACTCTGCACATCTTTGTTTCTTTGCTGTAACCATTACCTTTTATTTTCTGCCATGATATTTTTATCAGTAAAGTTTTCCTATCTGTCAGCCTGTGAAGTCGACCTTCACTTTTGTTTGTCTTTAGAAAGGTCCTCAAATTGAAACATTAACACTCTCCACACGTACTGCTATACCTGCTGATATATCACCATTTTCTGTTTTTATGTAAATCTTCATTTTCCCATCGTTCCTACATAGAGATAAAGCTGGTGGCTCAGATCTCAGCTCGGATGGCTGAGTTGCTGTTGGATGATATCTTCTGGCTTTTACATGCAAACATAGGAGGAGGAGTAAGCCATTTAGAACTTGTTACACTATTCAATAATACAATGGCTGTTTTGTTGTGTTCAGAATTTCAAATTCCCATCTGATAAGTTTTGATTTCCTAACAAGGATCTTTCTATTTCTGCCTTAAAAATATGGCGGCACAGACGCGATAGGCTGAAGGGCTTCTTCTATCCTGTACGATTCTATGACTTATGATTCACCTACCACCACCTTTGGAACCTACTTCACACAATGCTAAGAGAATTATTTTTCTCAGCGCTACTGAAAGGCCAGCTACTAATTCTAAAACAATGTACCTTAACACTGGACTCACCGACCCACATCCACCTTGTCAAAACCTTCAAGGTGTTTTGCACTTCAATCAAGTCACCCCACACATTTTAAAACTCCAGGACAAACAAGCCCAGTCTTCATATGACAACCTGCTCATTCCAGCTATCCTTTGGTGGTCTCACTGTAGACTGCTTCACTTGAACCCACGAAGGTTCATTTTAGATCATTACAGAGCAGCATGTCAGGCATTGACCAAAGAGGGGAGCAATGTGTGAAAATAGGAACTCTTTGATTGAAGTCCCACTTTGATGTTGCCTTTTGCCATCATCCTTCAGAACCTGTTTCTTTTTAAGACTCTACCCTCTAGGATGATCAAAAGCTTCATGCACGCTCCAACATGTAAGCACTATATAAAAATTAGTTATACAATTAAACACAATTTTTATTTTACTCATCTAATGTGGAATGTGCTGCTGTGCAACAGTTTTCTCAAAATGTGGAGGTGTTATCAAGCGCACAGACACTTCAGGTTCAATTTTATTTTGGCTCGGGCAACAAGATAGTTTTAGAAGTGAGTTTGTCTCCACCTTTTGACTAAACATTCGAATTGCAATATCTTCAACTGGAATTTGTCTTAGAACCTAGAATGAATGTGCCTTTTTTTCAAATGTGAAACTCCATGCTATGTTTTTAGCAATATTCATTTCAGTGGGTTTAAATAATTGATGTAATTATATTTAAAGACAACTGTAGATGATTCATAAATACTGACCATTGACCCACATTATAAGGATGTGGAAGCTTTGGAAAGGGTGCAGAGGAGATTTACTAGGATGTTGCCTGGTATGGAGGGAAGGTCTTACGAGGAAAGGCTGAGGGACTTGAGGCTGTTTTTGTTAGAGAGAAGAAGGTTGAGAGGTGACTTAATAGAGACATATAAGATAATCAGAGAGTTAGATAGGGACAGGGAGAGCCTTTTTCCAAGTATGGTGACGGCAAGCACGAGGGGGCATAGCTTTAAATTGAGGGGTGATAGATATAGGACAGGTGTCAGAGGTAGTTTCTTTACTCAGAGAGTAGTAAGGATATGGAATGCTTTGCCTGCAATGGTAGTAGATTCGCCAACTTTAAGTACACTTAAGTCATCATTGGAGAAGCATATGGACATACATGTAATAGTGTCGGTTGGGTGGGCTTCAGATCAGATCAGCACAACATCAAGGGCCGAAGGGCCTGTACTGCGCTGTAATGTTCTATGATCTAACTTAACTGGGCAAAAAAAAAGGAAAAAGATTGGGAATTCTGTTGCAAACAGCTCACTTTCTGACTTGCTAAACCCTGCTACCATCCATAAGTCATAAGTCAAGAATGTGATGGAATACTCTCCACTTAACTGAATGAGGGCAGCTCTAACAACTTTCAAGAAGCTTAACACTAAAGCAACACACTTGATTGGCAACCCATTCATATCAAGCATTCACTCCTTCAAACGCCAGCATTCTGAGACTGCAAATGTGCAATCTACAATGTGCACTGCCTTCTAATTCGGTATTAAGAGTGTTACCACCGAGATAAGAATTGGTGAATATATCCTTATACAGATGTATACATTAAGGCTTAGCAGAGCTGGATGGTTTAAAAGAAATGTGGAATATTAGTTTATCAGTCAATTACCATCTTACATACTTCAAGTTAGGCTCTTTACTGAGGTTTACAAATTTATTGTTCAAGAGACTGAATGCTTTCATTGATTTGGCTTGGAGCCAACAGCATTACGTTGGAAGCAGATGCAATTGTGGAATTTCAAAGGAAGCTAGACAATTATCTGAAGACAGCAACAAAATATTGTGCTATGGGGAACTGGCGGAGTAGTGAGATTAACTCTAGCAGAGAGCTGACATGGACACATGGGAAATGGTGTATTTCTGTATAGTAACCAATTTCATAATTATGTATTGTGATGGTTCATATATACTTTTTAAGAAGCACGGCTATGTTTGAAGATTTTCATCATACTTTTCATCAAAAGTAGGTATTTCCTACTTTGAAACATTTAATCAGAGTGTTAGCAGGGTTCCTAAGTTAGCTTTCAACTTCGATTTTGCTCTTATTCTACAGACTGATTTCTTAGCAATTGAGATGCGTAAAGGCAAAGTCAACTTTCTGTGGGATGTAGGATCTGGTGTTGGACGTGTTGAATACCCAGACTTAGTCATTAATGACCAATACTGGTATAGAATTGAAGCCTCAAGGTAAGTTTCATGCTTCTCAATTTATTTTTGTTCAAACTGTTACTGAGCACTATTTTATTCACATCCAACTATGGCATTTCCAGGTAGATATTTACAAAGTTCCACTCCAGATGGGCAAGAATACTTCCTCAGGTGCACTTGTTAATAAAGAAATCTGCCCTTTAAATTTATTCAATATTTTTTCTTTCACTGCATTTTAAATATAGAGATGCTTGATCAGTATATTAACATGATATTGTATGCTTAATATACATGGGCTTTGGAACAAATCTCCACTTGTCTCTTTGAAAGTAAATTTTAATTTAAGATAAATATGTGGAATCCACATGTATCTCTGATCCAGACTGTTAAACCAGCAGACAAATTTCACCACCTCAATTTTGATCATTTTTTTTAGTGAGAAATAAATAATGATCCTTTCAAGATCATGAGGCAGAATTGACTAATTCCTCCTATCTTTCCAGCCCATCACTTCAACTGGAGTTGACAAATAGGAAGCCACATCTCCCCTAACTTTCAAATACTGGTGGTAATGGAAATAGGGTGGGGGCTGAAAATGTGTTGCTGGTTAAAGCACAGCAGGTCAGGCAGCATCCAAGGAACAGGAAATTCAACGTTTCGGGCCAGAGCCCTTCATCAAGCCCTGATGAAGGGCTCTGGCCCGAAACGTCGAATTTCCTGTTCCTTGGATGCTGCCTGACCTGCTGTGCTTTAACCAGCAACACATTTTCAGCTCTGATCTCTAGCATCTGCAGACCTCACTTTTTATGGATATAGGGTGACCTAACTAGCAGTGTTCGAAGACACTTCTAATAACTGACCTAGGAAATGTTTGTTTCCTTTTAATTTTAATTGAGGGAACAAACAGAGAGGTAACATTTCTCTTGACATTTATGTTGACACCATAAACATTGAGCTGCAAGTTACCCAGTCTACTGAGGCACTCGCCTTTCCGTTTTAATCGAAACATGGCATAAAGGAGGAATTGTTGGATTTCTGGCTTCACCCTTGCGCCCCAGTCAAAGCTGTTTTACAGCACCACGAAAGCATTTTAAAACAAAGCTCAACCATGGAAATAGTCAGGATCTTGCAATGATGTTCTGAGGGGAACTTTCTTATAGTTCGCCCACCACTCATCCAGAATAAAGAATCCTGCTCCATGATCCTTGTGCAAACCAATTGTGCAAATCCCATGTTATATCAACCTTTGTTAGGATTGCTTTAAATGGAGGCAATATGCCCCTCTGATAGGAGAGGTAAAAAGACTTGGTAAGTTCACAATTTGTAGATGATAGCAAGTTGAGGGAGATAGTTAATCTAGAGTCTGTGACCAAAGTGAAGCAATATATTAATAAACTTGTGGAATGAGTGTTCAAATGACAAACAAGCTTCAAGATAGCTAAGTGTGAGACAGTAAAGAGACATTGATAGAAAGACATACTCCTTGGTAAATAAATTTATAAATTGTGGAGGAGAGCAGAGGGATTAAGTGGTATGTAGACATGTCACTGAAAGTAACAATACTGGTTAATAAAGCCATACCAAAAAACGGTCAGCACAAAATAAAAAAAAGTGTGGAGTTTTATTTCAAGAGGGATGGAATTGAATCAGTTGTATCAGTCTTGTCTTGATCTATGGTCAGGCCACATTTGGAGTATTGTGAACAATGATGTAGATGCATTGAAAAAATGGTTTATTAGAACAGTACAAGAACTGAAAGGCTCTACCCATTATGAAACATTGAGCAGGCTGCTGGTATTTTCTCGAGAGAAATATGATCGAGACCTTGAAGATTATATAAGGTTAAATGGAGTAGATGAAAAGATGTATCCACATGGAAGGAGACTGAAACTATGAGTCAGATATATAAGATTGTCACTAATGAATCCAATAGGGCATTCAGGAGAAACTTATTTTATTCAAGGAATGGTTTAAATATGTAACTTGCTATTCCAAGTAGTTGAAGCAGCTAACAAGGGTACATTTAAAGGGAATATAGACAGGGAAACTCAAGAGGGAGGAAAGAACATAAAAATATGCTAATAGGATTAAATGAAGAGTGGAAGGAAATCATAAATACTTAGCATGGACCTTTAGAACTGAATGAACTATTTGTTTTGCTGTAAATTACTTGCAAGTGTGTTGTTACAGTTATTGTCCTGATAACTTTTAAAGAGAAATTCAAACTTCCAGAGAAAATGAGATGTCATGATTTTACATTTTGAAATGTTTTTATTGTAACAAATGTCTGTCAAATGCTGTTGATTAAACATTATCTTCTTTACAAAGGCAAATTTTAGTTTTAAATTTTGGCACAAACAAAAATCTGCCATCATATCATAGGCAACATTGTCCCTAAATTACACATTGCTTCTTGCCAGAGTCCAGATTAAAATTATTCTCACCTCCTGATGGCTTGCTTCCTTTATGCACCTTCCCAGCTGTCTAACTCCTAACTCTGAAATTGACATTGAGGATTATACTGCAGAACCCTTCCTCTGGATTCACATTAAGCAAAACTTCCAGCCTTTTTCAATCCTCATGAATTCAGTCTTCAATCTGAGTATGAGCTCCCACAAAGTTCAACTTTTATCTATTTGAAGTACATGCCTGTCTACCTCTATATTTTACTCTGTGCCTCACAAACAACTGCTGATCTCATAAAACCAAACTGCAATTCCTGCGTTTAACCTGTTTTTCAAGATGCCTTCCTCCACTCTCTTGCCCATGGCAATGAGATACAATTACTTTCTCTGAATGTGTTCATATTTAATAATCATCCTTGAGTAAAAAGTGAGGTCTGCAGATGCTGGAGATCAGAGCTGAAAATGTGTTGCTGGTTAAAGCACAGCAGGTTAGGCAGCATCCAAGGAACAGGAAATTCGACATTTCGGGCCGGAGCCCTTGATCCCAATTTCTTTTCATCATAGGATCATCATCAACAACCATAAGACCATCAGACATAGGAGCGGAAGGAAGGCCATTTGGTCCATCGAGTCCACTCTGCCATTCAATCATGGCTGATGGGCATTTTAACACCACTTACATGACTCTCCCTGTATCCCTTAATTCCTTGTGAGATTAATAATTTATCAATCTCTGCCTTGAAGACATTTAATGCCCCGGCCTCCACTGCACTCCATGACAATGAATTCCACAGACCACGGGTATACACATCGTATACTCCGACTATTCTCATTGTCTCCAAGTATAAATACTTTGAATTTTCCTCTCAGTGAAAGAACTTGAGCCTGCCTTTGATCTCTTCCAAACAAATCATCCAGGCAATACTGTCAGACGGAGCACCAAACAGGTCACATGACCTTCAGAAACTCAAAATTTAAAGAGAGATTCCCAAAATATCATAGTCGTTTAAACCTCATAATTGTAACAATGTAAGTGTATTCTCCTATTTTGAAGCTAAGTGGTTAATAGAAGCCCAAATAAGGATTACCAAGAAGCCCTTGGAAAGCAATGTGCTCGGATAGTTAAGATTGTACCACAAGGAGATTACAAAGATGTTGCAAGATCAAAGAATCTGGGACCATAGAAATAGGGGCAGGAGTACATTATTCAGCTCCTCTAGTCTGCCTTGCCATTCAACAAGATCATGACTGACCTGTCCCCTAAGTCAACTCCCCTTTCATTATCAGCTCCTCATAGCCCTCAGCTCCCTGATATGTCAAAAGTCTATCTTCCTCCTCTTTAAATATTTTCAGTGATCTAGTCTCTCTAAATTTTTAGGGTAGAAAATTCCAGATGTACACAGAAGAAATTCCTTCGCATCTCAGTTTTAAATAGGTGTCCACTTATCTGTAAACTATGTTCCCTAGTTTGAGAGTCCCTCAAATGAGGAAACATCTTAACATATACCCTGGCAAGCCCTCTCCAAATCTTGGATGTAGGACTAGAGTTCAGTAATGAGAAAACATTGGATAAGCTGTAGCATTTTTTAAGAACTAGCAATGTTGTATTATTAGGAACCTAGACTGAAAGAAAGAAAACAAAAGATTTAATTTACTCAGCAGAGGCGTCAATAATGATGGTGCATAGATGCAAATTAAGGAGAGTATTAGAGGTAAATTAAGGAGATATTATTTTCACCCAGAGACTGGTCAGTATTGGGAACTTACTGCTTGAAAGGGTGGTAGAGGACAAATCATTTGCCATTTGAGAGGCATTTGAAGTATTGTAACCAACTGGGTCACAATCTGACAGCTCTAAAATAGAACTAGGCTGGATAAGTTCTTGACCAGCACAGAGAAGAATAGCTCAAATGGTCTCCTTCTCCACCATCAATTTGCTGTGTTTTACATAACAACATGAGAGAATGAGTTAGAGAATGGGATTTTTAAAAAAAATTCAGATTCTTAAAGATTCTGATATCCTATCAATTCTTCCTTTCTCGTAATTAGTATTTATGGTCGGTTCTGATATAATATGATAGTTCCGATCTCATGCGATCTCGCATTATAGGAAAATGGTGCAGTAACAGCGCCATCCAAACTAATGGGGCTGGAATCAAGTTACAGTCAGTATAGGTAAGGAAAGTTTGTGTTCTACAAATAACGAGGAGAAAGTGAGGGCTGTAGATGTTGGAGATCAGAGCTGAAAATGTGTTGCTGGAAAAGCGCAGCAGGTCAGGCAATATCCAAGGAACAGGAGAATCGACGTTTCGGGCATGAGCCTGAAGAAGGTTTCTCCTGCTCCTTGGATGCTGCCTGACCTGCTGCGTTTTTCCAGCAACACATTTTCAGTTCTACAAATAACCGCCAAACTTCTTCAGTTGTATTAAAGCCAATTTGCATTTGGGAAACACAGGTTATAGCAAAATAGATTTTTTGGAAACAATATTATGCAACGAAAATTGTTGAAGTAAAGTTTACTGAATGGTTTGAATCTGCGTGCTGCATTGTTTGCTCAGGAATTCCCTCTTAATTTGTAAACCACCCAAATAATTGATCATCTCTTTTACAAAAAAAAAAGGTTTAGGAGAAATGGTACAATTTCTGTGCGTGCACTAGACGGACCAAGAGCAAGCATCGTCCCAACTACTCATAGTGCAGTCTCACCTGAGGGCTATACAATTCTTGACGTGGATGAAAATGCCTACCTGTTTGTTGGTGGTCTAACAGGAGAAGTAAAGGTATTGTATAAAATTTATTTGATCTATAACGTCATTAATGAAGCAGAAATGTTATTAAACACCCATTAAATTATCTGTTCATGCTTGGTTAAGTTTATTTGAAGATGTACTTTTCTTGCCATTAAATAACTGGATCATCTAATGGGCATTATTGTTGCCAGAAGAAATCACATCTATAAATTGTTTTTCCAACATCAGAACATCTCAAATGTTGGAAATGCCTCTTAAAGTGTGGTCACTTTTTTTGGAATGTAAGATGACGGCAACCAGTTTGTATATTGTAAGGTCCCAGAATAACAAGTTCATAATGACCATATAATTAGTTGTAGAGAAATTGTTTAAGGAATAAATGGGGGCCAGGTCAATGGGAAAAATTCAGTTGCTGTTTCTCAAAACTGCATCATAAGATGGCTGTATCCAGTTTTAGGTACAGGTGGAGCCTTCATTTAACATCTGAAAGCAAAGTCTCCAAGAATACAGAACTCCCTCAGTCCTGGACTGAAATGTTATTCTGAATGTTATGTCAAAACTGTGGAGGGGAAATTACATGCACAAAGCTCCAATCTGGAGGCAAGAGTGCTGAGCACTGAGCTACAGCTATAACATTATGAATTAATCTTTAAGAATTACTGTTGAATGTTTTTGACAGTTTAATTGCTTTGCTTTTTTGAGCACTATGTAAGATGTGTCAATGGACTGTAGACTTCTGGACATTATTCCTGTACTGATGTGCTAAGTTACTAACTGAAAGCCAGATACTTCTTCGTTGTTAGGGATAAATAGAGGGAGGTGTTAGAAAAATCCAAACAGATGTCAACTTTGTGCCACTGTTGTGTGATCTTAAAACCAGTAAATATGTGGCTGCACATCGACAGCCAAGCAAGCAAATACACAGCACAGATTGCAAAAAAAAATCAGAAAAATAACTGAAAATTAAAGGGAGCCTTTCTTACAATTCATGCTGTTTTCTCACACTTGTTCTGATGTTCATAGTTGGAAGCCATTTCCATAAGTAGACACATTATTGATTACAATTCTCAATAAACAGTGAATGCCGAATTGTATGAAACCATTTATAAGGGAAAATGTACATTGTTCATCAAATTGTCCCATTTTATTCATAATGTCACAGATAGAGTGCAGGTTTTAAAACAAATCCATCTCCCTATTTTGGCCATTAGCAAATCATGGTGTAACATTTTCCCTTTTTTAGTAGTGGGCATGTCTTCCCCTATTCCTTCTGTTTCTGGGCTCTGAATTTGCAAGGATCTCAACATCATTGTGGTAAAATTCAAAAACAGAAGTAGGATTTATTTCACACACTCTTAGTAATGGAGTTGGGGTTGGGTGCTGGTGGAGGGGAGACAAATGCTTTGCAATACAGGCATTCACAAAAGTAGATGGAGAGTTGGAATTGGTAAAATATAGTGATTATTCAATTAAAAGACTTATTTACAGAATTTTAATAATTAAGAGACAATTGAATAATTCTTTACCTTTTTAAGGCGAAATCCAAAGCCCAAAGTTGGTGTAAGTGATCTGTAGTTCCTTTTTGGAGGGGTTGATTAGTCAGTGGTTGAGGAATTTTAGGCAGTTTCTTCCATTTAAAAATCTTGTCAAAAGTCTGCTAGGGAAGTTTTATTGAAATGTAACTTCTAATTATCAGTTTTGATCAAAGGAAATTTCATTTGCAGAGCATGATGGTTGGTGGCATTTCAAAGGCTGGTGGCTGTTCCTTTACAGCCTGGAGTTAGGGGTGTAGATTCAGTCAGTGTTGTATGGAGCAGCACTGATCCATTAACTGCCTGTGTTTCCAAATCCTATATTCAAAAGGGATTCAAAACTACAGGAGTCATGTGACCAAACACCTGATTGAGGTGAAGCCGTTAACCTCAAGGCAAAGGCTTGTATTGCAGAGAGCTTGCTGTTCATGATCTGTTCTGGTGGTTAACCAGAAATACATTAACATATCATATAAAATGGGTGTGACTTGCAACAGTATTGTGTAAGAGTTTCTTTTGGCAATGATTATTTGGCAAAGCAGACTGGAATAGAAGCTTTCAATTGGCTGGCTGAAAAGAGGATTGTGGAAGGTTGTTGCCAAGTCTAGTCGTAACGATGACAGTTTTGTGGTCTGTTTACATATTTTTAAAACATAAGTGAGTTTCAAAAAAAAGCATGCCAATCTTTAGCCATTTAAAAATACCCAGGAAAACTCAATATTAATTATAAGCTTTTGGAACATTTAAATATACTGCAAAGAAGTGTGGCTGATTCATCTTGTTTTACCTGACCTGTTAAAATCGATATGTCTAGCAGCCATCTTGGGATTAATAAATGTGACACTTACTGCCATAGTCACTTCTCTGTACTCTACACAGAGTTATACAGCATGCAAACAGACCCTTTGGTCCAACGAGTCCATGTTGAACATAATCCCAAACTAAACTAGTCCCATTTGCCTGGTCCTTGCCCATATCACTCCAAATCTTTCCTATTCTTGTATCTATCCAAATGGCTTTTAAATGTTGTAGTTTTACCTGCATCCACCACTTCCTCAGGAAGTTCATTCCATATAAGAATCACCCTCTATATAAAATAAATGCTTTTTTTGTCTTTTTTAAATCTCTCTCCTCTCACCTTAAATATATGACCCTGAGTCTTGAAATTCCCCATCTTCGGGAAAAGCCAACACGCATCAACTCTATCTGTACCTCTCATTATTTTATCCCGTCCTACATCTCAAACAGGTCCTGGTTTTTTCAGCTGCCATTTAGGTGGCAGCATTTTTTACTGATTCATCTGAAAATACAGTGGATCTGCAACTTGCGGGTGAATTTTCATACGTTTTCTAATTTAGTCACCCTGCTGATGAGGAAATAAGTCAGGCTGCCTGATCCTTTAAGGCAGTGTACTCAATTTAAAAAAAACTTCAATTTGAAGACAGGCAAATTGTTTATTTTTGTTTCCTAGTTGATTTGACACCAGTGCATTTACTTTTCACACCATGGAGGTGACTATTAGTTTATGGAACAGCTGGAAGTGAATTACAAACTAATCTTTCACTTAGAAAGTCTCTGCTTGTAACTGAAAAAACACAGATGATAATATCAATTGTGTCAGTATTTTAATTATCATTCTTTTTGTAAAATCCTTGAAGAAATCAGATGTTGTCAAAACAACCACTTTCTCGGGCTGTATGGGAGAAACTTCACTGGATCGTAAACCTATTGGATTATGGAATTACAGAGACAGACAGGGCGAATGCAAAGGCTGTGTGGTGAGGTGTGTATTCCTATTTTTTCTAAGTAAGCTTCCTGTGCCAGGGAAATTATCACTTAATTCTATTCCTTTTTAATTTATGTTCATTCATTCATGGAATGGGGTGTCACTAGCTATTATTATCTGTCCTTTATTGCCCTTGTGAAGGTGGTGCTGAGTTGTCTTTTTGAACTTGAGGTGCCTGAGCAAGCCTTTTACTTCAAGGGCAATAAAGAGTGAGAAGTAAATGTTAGCCTTGCCCAATTTTTTAAGAAGTATCAGAAATACACAAAAGAATAAGTGACGTAATTTCCAGCTTCCTGCTAGGAGTGCAAAATTAAAGTGGAGAAATAGTGTCAGCTTTGAGTACAACTACAGTCACTAACTCCATTTGTTCCATCATACTTGTGCTTACTGTGTGAAAGAGCCATCCAATCAGTTATATTCATCTACTCTTTTGTTCTAAGCCATCATTTCTTTTTGACCTGTCATAAAAATTCAATTATATCTCTAAAGTTAACATTTGATCTATTGCCATCACACTCTCAGGCAGTGCATCTCAGCTCAAAATAACTCTGCAAAAACATTTATACACATCTCTATTCTAATTCATTCATTAATTGTTTAAATCTATGCAATTGATTAATAATCTTTTTCTAGTAGAAATACTTTGTTGTTTATTATAAAAAACTGTTGTAATTTTGATTGTCACTTAAATGCCCTCTTAAGTCCTCTACTCTAAGGAAAATGACCCTATTTTCCTAGTCTTACCCTATTATTGAAGTCTACAATCCCTAGTATAATTGTAATAAACAATAGACAATAGACGCAGAAGTAGGCCATTCTCCCCTTCAAGCCTGCACCACCATTCATTATGATCATGGCTGATCATCTTCAATTAGTATCCTGTTCCTGCCTTATCTCCATAACCCTTGATTCCACTGTCTTTGAGAGCTCTATCCAACTCTTTCTTAAACGAATCCAGAGACTAGGCCTCCACTGCCTTCTGGGGCAGAGCATTCCACACACCCACCAATCTCTGGGTGAAGAAGTTTCTCCTCATCTCTGTCCTAAATGGCCTACCCCTTATTTTTAAGTGGAAGAAAAGACTCCACTGGGGAGGGTGCAGGGAGTAGGGTGGCCAACAAGTAGTGAGCCTGTTAGAGGGTTGTGGAGGTATTGGTGTGGTTTCAATTTAATACATGTGCAGATTTTCGAGAAGGTTATAATTCTTCCAATGTTCCCTGGGTAACAATTAAGCTCATTCAATTGCAACCATCCAGGCTCTTCATCTCTAACTTAAAGTTGCTGATTTTTTTCAATGAGGTCGAGGATTCATCTTTCTGGACAATTTCTGTGGAGTCAGCTGACCATGGCTTTGTCTCCATGACAACTATTTCCCATTGGAAGATGTGGGCCAATAATTGACAGTTTGGAAGTTTTGTAGATCCATGTTGGAGCCATAAACCTTGTTTGCATGATACTCCTTTATCTGATGTTTAAGACAACTTTATAAATAACAGCAGTTTGAGTTGTTTCTTCACAGTAATAAACCTTTCCATGGTGTACTATGCTGACTTAACAAACAAAAGGCAATAAGTAAAAGAGGGAAATGTTGGAGAAGCAAACTTAAATACCTGTTGAGAGAATAAGTTCTCTATTGTAATCTTAAAGGATGTAGAAGATTTGGAGAGGAGCAGGGTATTGGAAGAAAATTCTAGAGCTAGGGCTGAAGCATTGGAAAGCACTGATAGAAACGATGGGTATGGGGCAAGAGTCTAGAGTCAGAAGAACAAAGGAAGGAGGGGTTTAAAGCACTGTAAAAGGTTACAGGAAAACACCTTGTGAAAGATTGAAAATAACAATTTGAATTTTATATTTGAAGTTTTGGAGAACAAGGAGGCATCCAATTTAATAGGAGTGGATTGAGAGTGAGAAACACAAAAACCTCAAATCCAGAGCAGAAACAGGCCATCCAGCTTTTTGACCTTGCTCTGCTAATCAATAAGAATGTGGCTGATTGGATTATGGTCTTAGTCCACATTCTCACCTATGCCCAATCATTTTTGGGTCCCTTGTTGATCAAGAGTCTACCTACCTCTGCCTGCAAAACATCCAATGGCTGCCTCAACCATTCTCTAGTGAAGTTAATGCCAAAAAGACAGAACTCTCAGTAAACAAAATTCTTCTTTCCACGAGAAGTGAGAAACTGCTTCTTTTAAAACAGTACCCTAGTTCAAGTCTCTCCCACAATGGGAAACATCCTGTTGTGGGCAACCTTCAAAAGTCTCCTCAGGATCTAATATGTCTCAATACAATAACCAGTTATTCTTCTCATCTGCAGTAGATACAAATCCAGACTGCCCAACCTTTTCTCCTAAGATTGGCCCCCCACAAAAATCCAAGCGATCTCCAAAGTATTTTGGAGGCATTTATATCCGTTCATAAATGAGATCAAAACTAAACACTATTCTTGAGATTTAGTCTGACCAATGGCACATAACTCCATCAAAACATCTGTATTTTTATGTACCTTTCCTTCACAATATCAATCTTCCATTTGGCTTCCTAATCATTTCCAATGTGTACACATTCAGCATTTGTAATTCATATGCAGACATCCACATCCCTCTGTACCCCAGAATCCTAGAATCTGTTTTTCTATTCTTCCTTCCAAAGTGGATAAGTTCTCAGTTTCCAATAATGTACTTCCTCTGCCAATGTTTTTGCCCACTCATTTAACCTATCTGTATCCTTTTCAGACTTCTTATGTCCTCTTTACAACTTTTTTTTTACACTTTTTAACAACAAACTCAATCCTTTCATTCAAATTGTAGATATAATTTATAAGTAGTGCAGTGATCCCTATGGTACTCCACTTGTCATATCTTGCCAACCCAATAATTACACATTTTAACTGACTTCCATGCTCCCTACAAACTAGCCAATGTTGTACATATGCTGATATGTAAGCTCCGACATGAGCTCTTAAGGTCCTAAGTAAAGAAAAGGAAGGCAAAGTTCTGGAAGAGCTGGACTTTACAAAGAGTGTAGACTGAGGATGGTCAGAATAGCATTATAAATAGCAGAGTCTGGAGGCTTTCAGTCATAGAAATGGGAGTTGTTGGCAAATCCAACATTTATTGTTCATCCTGATTACTGTTAAGAAGATGGTAGTGAGGTCCTTATTGAGTGACTTACTGAAATATTTTTGAAGCCAATTAGGAGTCCACCACAATGGCATGGTTCTGACATGACATGTAAGCAAGGTCAGATAAGCACAGCAGATTGGCCTTCAGGGTAGGAATAGTTGAAATAGATGGATATTTTAAAACAATCTGCTAACTTCATAGTCATGTTCTAGATACAGGACAGGAACTAGGTCGTTTTTGGGAATCCTAAAGCTTTTAATTTAAGATTTGTTAAATTAATTTAATTTAAATTCCTCAGCTGACACAATGGGATTTGAAGTCATCTCTAGATAATTATTCCAGGCCTCTGGAGCACTAGTGGACAGAAGTGAAATTGTAACAATTAAAAAGTTGAAGATGGAAGTAAAGAGCAAGGACAGGTTTTGGAGGAGAATATGTTATTAATAGGGAAAGGCACAATTCTTGAGGAAACGTGGTCAAACCAACAGAATATAAATATTGGACAAAGGAGTGTCATATGAATTTTTAAGCTATTAACTTGCTTACTTTGCCCAGAAGGTCTTGTGCTTCAGAAGGTACGGTCTCTCTCTTTGAGACAGAAGCTCAGTTCAAAATCCCAGGCCAGGGCCTGTTGGCCTTGGAAGGAGAGATTGTACATAGTTACTTCTCCACAGTTCCTTGACAGAAAGATATGAACATGTAAACAACAAAAAAATTAGCAACAATAGATTTTCTGCTTCTACATCTAGTGTATATTTTGTGAAGGCTCTGAAGTGACTTTATTCCTGAGTTTTAAATGAAGTGATTATGTCACTCAAAGTATTACCAATAAAATTCTTCACATTGCCTCCTTTTTCATAGTCCACAACCCACTGACACTGAAGGCACTGTACAGTTTGATGGAGAAGGTTATGCAGCTGTTGGTCGACCAACTCGCTGGAATCCAAATGTATCAGCAATTGCGTTCAAATTCAGGACTTTTACTGCAGATGCACTACTCATGTACCTTGCCACAAAGGATCTGGTAAATTCAGTATTAATGTATTGAAAGCAAATTTTTTTCCCAATTCTCATGTCTGAATAGAAATCCACTGAATAATTTTTGCCAAATTTTAAATGTTGCTAAATTTTAATAGAAAGACTTCATGAGTGTTGAACTGACGAATGGACGAATAAAGGTTAGCTATGACCTTGGCTCAGGTGCAGCCAATATCACCAGTAAGGGACGTTACAATGATGGAAAATGGAAGTCTTTCACCTTATCAAGAATTCTGAAACAAGGTGTGCTTTTTTACAGCAATATTTTCACTTAACAGATGCATTACAACTCCGTTTGATGATTAATCAATTCTTTTCTATTTTGGCAGCAAATATTTCCATACGTGATGTATTAAATAATAAGGAAGAAAGCTTCATCGTAATTTCCCCAGGAACGAACTTTGGTCTTAATCTTAAAGCTAATGAGAAGATATATTTTGGTGGTTTGCCTATATTGAAAAATTTAAGGTAATCTTTCTTCATTGATACATTTTTGAAGAGTTGTGGAAAGGATGTTTCCTCTTGTGAGTGAATCTAGATTTAGGGGTCATAGTTTAAAAATATGGGGCACCATTTAAACAGAGATGAGGTGACATCTTTGAGTGTTCCGAATCTTTGGAATTCCCTTCCTCAAAAAGCACTGGGTGAAGAATCTCTAAATATTTTTAGGACAGAGGTGGATAGGTTCTTGATTACCAAAAGCAGATGAAAGATTACTGGGGGTCTGCAGGAATGTAGAGTTGAGCTTTAAAATCAGATCAGCAGTGATCCTATTGAATGGCAGGGCAAGTGGCCTACTTACTTCCCTATCCAAATGCCATTAAATCAGTCTGTGAGGTTTTCCCACTGTTGTACTTTAACATTCTAAAACAGACATTTGTTCTAACATGAGTGTATAAACAATGCAGCTACCTAACCAAGCTTAGCTTTTGCTCTGTCTCTTTGTAAGATGTGATATCCTCTTACTATGAAGGTTGGAGTTTTAACAAAACAGTGGAACAGGTGTAGACCACTCATCCTCTCGAGTCTGCTCTGCCATTCAATATAATCATGCTGATCTGTGGCCTAGCTCCATATACATGTCTTGGACCTCTATCCTTTGATATCCTCGCTTAACAAAAATTTGTCCATCTCTGATTTCAATGAACAACTGAATTAGTATTGACCGCAATTTGAGGAAGAGAGTTCCAAACCTCCACTTCACATTGTGGATAGAAGTGCTTGCTTGTATCTCTCCTGAACAGCCTGGCCCTAATTCTTGGACTAGGTTCTCGGACCTTCAACTGATGGGAATTGTTTTTCCACCCTGTCTTAATATCCAGAAGACCTTGATGTGTTAATATCCAGAAGACCTTGATGTGATTACCTCTTAACCTAAATTCTAGATAATAAAGGCCTAATTTGGCAAATCTCTCCTAGTAACCTAACCCGAGGCCCACGTCTCCATCCTTGTAAATAAAAACCGAAAGAACTGAAAGAAGTAAACACAGAAGTTGGTGGAAAAGTTCAGCAAGTCTGGCAAACATCTGTGAAGAGAAATCAAGTTAATATTTCAGTTCCAGTGACCCTTCCCCTGAGTTTTGAGGAAGGATCACCGGACCCAAAATGTTAACTCTGCTGTCTCTTTACAGATGCTACCAGAATTGCTGCGCTTTTCCAGCAACTTCTGTTTTCATATCATCTTTTTAAATCTGTGTTGAATTCCCTCAAAGGCCAAAGCATCCTTCCTCAGGTGAGACGTCCAGATGTGCTAATCATACTCTGTGTTGTTTAACTGGGGTTTTGTACAACTGCAGCATAACCTATACTTCCTTCTAATCCAGCCTTTCTGATGTGAGGCTGGAATTCAATTAACCTTCTTGACTATTTTCTGTATCTGTCCAAAGCATTTTAAACAGCTATGCACCAAAAGACCCGAATCTCATTAGATATCTAATATTTAATATTGTGCCTTCTAAAAAAATTACCTGGGGGTCTGAAATGGATAACCTCACACTTGATTATATTGAAATCCATCTGCCACACCTTTGTGCATTCACCTAAACTATCAATATTCTGTTGTAATTTTATACTATCATCAAAACTGTCTACAAAACTGTCTGACTTTGTGTCATTAGCAAATTTGGATATTTGTCTTTTTATGTCATTATCCAAGTGGTAATGAATATTGTGAACCATTGCAGCCCCAACACATCACTATGGAACACCACTAGTCAAGACTGCCAATTTGAGGCACTACCCATTATACCAACTCTTTTTTTTGCCATTTGACCAAATTACTATCAAATTTGTCCTCCATTCCTTGGGCTTCCACCTTTGTTAATAGTCTCTTGTGTGGGACTTCATCAATTAGACTCTGGAAGTCCGTATAAACAACATTCGTTGAAATTCTTCTATCCACCACCTTTGCTACCTTTTCAAAAAATTCTGAGGTTTGTTAGGTGTGACCTGCCCTTCAGGAATTCATGCTGACTTTCCCTGATCAACTGAAAAGTTGTGAGGTAATCACTTATCCTATCCTTGATTGTAGACTCCAACAACTTCCCCACGACATGGGAAGTTGATGAAGTTGGATGGCGATAACGCTCTCTAAACAGAATTGGTGATTTGATGTTATTCCAAACCTAGTTGCATTATCTTAAAAACACAGGAAAACAAACAAGCCACTTGGCCCTTGGAGTAGGATCATGTCTGATCTAGTTGTGATTTCAGCTCTATTTTCCTGTCTTCAGTCCATAACCATTGACCCCCTTGTTTTCCATTTGAATTATGTTTTGTTCCCTACTTTCACTTTCAGGCAATGATTTTCCCCAACCACATTATGCTTAAGAAAAGCAGAGTGGAAAAGGAAAGTACTGGAGCCAATGCTTACTTAGTTTTATGGCATTTACAGAGCTATACACCACAACATGCACTTTCTAACGCAAAAGTTTTTGCCTGTTTTTAATCTTTGAACCCACAAGTGATTTCTCAGTTAATACTCACCATCTATATACAATGAAATACAGCCAATGTGCAATTAACAGAGCAGCAATACCAGAGAAAGAAGGTTGAATAATCTTGCATGAACTTAAAGCCCACCTCAACATTTTATGATGGTAATGAGAAAGGTGCACTATTACAGAGAAAAAAACTGCCCAGATTACTTAGGTATCAACTCGAAGCACATTGTGCTTGTGTCTAACTTGTACACACTAAGGTAACTATATATTCATGTGCACTCCTGGTAGAGACCCTTACCCATTGCCTTACTCACTGTAGTGTGCATCATATACTTGAGTGTAAATTGACTAGTATTTTCTGATTATTCATTTTATGAGATTTGCTGTAATATTTCCAATACTCACTTATGGCAAGTAAAACTCACTGCCGATGTAAAAAATTACCAAATTGAGTTCAACTCCAAAATCTACTGACGAAAACCTCAAATGTTGGAAATACTTAGTGGACTAGACAGCATCTCTGTGAATTGATGAATAGAAACAACATTTTGGGATGACAACCTTTCCTCCAAACCCTGTCCATCAGTTCTGATGACAAATCATCAACCTGAAGTGTTGACTTGATATTTTCTTTCCACAGATGTTGTCTTATTTTCTGAAGGCTTCCACAATGTTCTGTTTTGAATTAAGATTTTCAGCATTTGCTTTCACAGCATCTGACACTACTATTTAGCAGTTAAGCTTCATCTAATGTATAAATTCTAGCAATAGGCTGAATAGGCTTGGGTTGTTTTCCCTGAAGCATCAAAGGCTAAAGGGTGACCTTGTAGTTGTTAATAAAATCATGAGGGACATGGATAGGGTAAGTAGACAGGGTATTTTCTCTGGGGAGGGGGAAGAGAGTCCAGAACTAGAGGGCGTAGGTTTAAGGGTGAGAGGGGCAACCTTTTCATCCAGAGGATGGTGCATGTATGGAATGAGCTGCCAGAGGAAGTGGTGGAGGTTGGTACAGTTACAACATTTAAAATACATCTGAATGGGTAAATGAATAGGAAGGGTTTAGAGGGATATAGGCCAGGTGCTGGCAAATGGGACTAGATTAGATTGGGATATCTGGTCGGCATGGATGAGTTGGACTGAAGGGTCTTTCTGTGCTGTACATCTCTATGACTCTATATTGAGTACACCTTGGTGACTTTATGACTCTAATTGAGTTTGCTGGAGAAATAAACCTTCACAGAGCTTAAGCATGCAAGTGGTATGTTTACCCAGAAATTACTTTGGCAGAATCATGTATTGTCAGGAAACACTTTCTCTTGACATATAAATGTACAATCTGGTGCTAAAGAGAAATGTAAAGATACTTGAATGAATAATAATCTAATTCATAAAAAACTTTCTGGTCTAAGCCAGCTGTACTTTTTGGAGCAGTGAAAATCTTGGGCTGGATTTTACATGCTTCTGTTGATGTTGTATAAAGTATGTCAGTAAAGTACCTGCCATATCTAACTAAATAAGGAAAGGCAATTGTGGAGGGATGGTGGCCATGTTATTCATTCAATAATCTCAGAAGCCCAGCAAGTGATTGATGGAAATGAGTTCAAATCCCACCACATACGTGCACACCCCCACATTCTCTCACACATACACATACACACACACAGACACACACACTCTTGCACTCTCTTTCTCACACATGCAACATACACTTTAACATACACACACTCTCAAACTCTGTCTCTCTCTCTCCCCCTCTCTCTCACTCTCTGTCTCTTGCTAACCCTCTCTCTCACACTTTCTCTCTGTCACATGCACACATTCTCGCACTCTCTCCCCGTCTCTCTCTCTCTCTCTCCCTCTCTCGCACACGTGCACATACAAATAAGCACACACGTACATTACAGCACCTATCTTGTTCACGGACATTAATACGTGTAGTCAGTATGTTGAGAAAAGTAGAATTTAATTTCAAACCTTTTCCAAAAATAAAGAGTTGTGGGAAAAAAATTAATTCAAAACTATCTCTGTTTCTTAAAAAGAAAACTACCATGAAAATTCCTTAAAAATTCTTGGTATTATAAAAGATGTATGAAAAGCTTTGCTTTGAAAGGCGGTACACAATAAAACAGTCATGTGATTCAGAGTGCGCAAGCAAAATACTGAAGGTGTTGGAAATCTGAAATTTAATAAAAACAAAATATTACAAATATTCAGGTTTGACGATCTGTGTGGAAAGAAATTATAAAACCATAAGACCATTTGGCCCATCGAGTCTGCTCTGCCATACCATGACACCCCAATAATCTTCAACTCCACTTTGCTACTTTCCCACAATAACACTTGATTTCCTTATTGATTAGAAATCTGTCTGTCTCAACCTTGAATAGACTTAATGTCCCAACTTGGCAGCCCTCTGTGGTAAAGAATTCACCTTCATCTAAGAAGAAATTCCTCCTCATCTCTGTTTTAAATGGGCAATCTCAGTATGAGATTATTCCCTCTGGTACTATACTCTTCCACAAAGGGAAATACACTCTCTGCATCTATCCTGCTAAGCCGTCGAAGAATCTTATGTTTCAATGAAATCTCTCAATGCTAGTAAAGTTGAATGAGTACAATCCCAATCTATCCAACCACTCCTCATGAGACATGCCCTGCATTTGAAAGCTCAACTTAGTGAGACCGTATATCCAATGCCTATATGTCCTTCCTCTGATAAGCTGCCCAAAAATGTTCCCATAATTCCAACTGTATCTGACTGATGCAATTTCCTTTAAGGTAAAGGCCAACATTCCATTTACCTTCCGTCATTACCCTTATTTAAATTTAGCACAGTTGTTTCTGATCCAGGTTTCTCATTCTCACATAGAATGTTAAATTCGAGAAAGTTATGATTAATGTTCCCTGGAAGATCATTTATTCTGAGATCATGTATTAAACCTGCATCATTATACATGATTAGATCTAAAAGAGCCTGCTTGCTGGTTGGATCCACAACATATTATTCTTGAATTCATCCTCCTGCCACATTCTGCTAATTTGGTTTTCTCACTTTATATGAAGATTAACATACTGTCTTTATTACATGTTCTCATTACTGATGTTGCCTGGTATTTTCAGCATTTTCTGTTTATTGTCAGGAAATTCCGAATAACTGAATGAATTATGTTAATGTAACCATTTTGTTTTCCTTTTGTACATTCTTAAAATCCAGTATGAAGGCCAGGTAAGGAGTGTTCAATCGCATGTTTTTTTTTCGCAATATATAATATTGGCTATTAAGGTGCTTAATTCTACTGCAATTTGCTGATCTTTACATCATGTGAAGCCAGCATTTCACATGCTTAGTGCCATGGGTGCAAGCTTTGTTCTCACTAGCCAGTCAGACTGCTTCCTGCTGTTGCGCTCTCGCAAGCAATGCACAGCAAATATTCCAATAAGTAGTATGCTTGTGCAAACAGCGATGCTGTATTTAAATGACTCATTGCTATTTGGGAAGAAGCTTTGATCTGGCCATTTGAGTATTGTTAAATTCCGCTGACTCATTCTTGTAAGGTGCAGTATGTCAGGTGCGAAGGATGCTTACTGACCACCTGGGTTGAGACCCACGTTTAGCATGTAATCTGTTAAACAGATTTTGAGAAAAGATTGGTTATAGTTGAAAAATGATGTACATTTATATTGTGAAGTAGGATTCTTTTCTACATTAGGTATCACTAAAACTTATCTCTGCCCTCTTAGAAATTGCTTCAGAACTTTAAATGAATTATATGTTCATTTATACATTCTTAGATGTAAGCATTGTCTTTTCCAAACTGCACATAATCTTCCATTATGGGTTTCTTTGAAAAGGGATGAATTATCTCTGATCTGTCTAGGATGTAATTCTAGGATGGACAGTGTTTTACATCTCAAAGTAGGTACATTAAAAACCTGTAACCTACAGGCTCAGAAATTTGTACCTTCGTGTGCCTAAAGGTATTAGATTAAGAGAGCACAGCCCAGATTATAAAGTCTTGACACTCTTCTATCTACACAAGCAACTACTTGCAGTTAGATAACACTTTTAACAGAGTAAAATTCCCCAATTAAGGTGCTTCACAGGAAGATTGAAAAGAAAATTATGAGCCAAGACATACGAGCACATAAGATTTTGACTTGCAAAATGGGATGTGGAATTTGTGGAGGCTCTCTGCAAAAGAAATGCAGCTGATTCCACTCCACACCATTTTGCTATGGCAATGGAAAATATTCAGACAATGAACCAATTTGCTTTTGTAAACCACACTTGATGTTTGTTATGGGAGCCTCATGCTTGACAAATTTGATTGAATGTTTTGAGGAGGTAACCAGGAGCATTCATTGGGATAATGCCTGTGACGTGATCGGTATGATTTCTAGCAAGGCTATTGATAAAACCAATGAGTACAAGCAGACTGGCCAGGAGTGCAAACGAGATCCAAGACGAAGTGGTACATTGGATCTTTAATTGACTGAGAAGCAAAAAACGGGTTGCTGGCAGAGAAATGTTCCTGGATGGAAGTCAAATTCCAGTGGTGACTGCTAGTCTCCATGCTGGGCCATTTCCGTTTGTAGCCAACATCAATAATTTGCACTTAAATATATGGGGGAATGATCAAGATGCAGATTATGGGAAATTGTTCACATGGTAAATACTGAGGAAGATGACCAAAAATTGCAGGGTGAGATCAATGGAACGACTGGTCAGGTGGGTAGAGCAGCAACAAATGGAAGTCAACCCAGAAATGTGTGAGGTAAACAACTGGGGAGGCCTAACAAGGCAAGGGGTTACACTACGAATCGTAGGACCCGAGAGAGCAGTGAAAATCAGAGACTTTCGTGTGCATACCCACAGATCCCTGAAGACAGCCAGTAGACAGGGTGATTAAAAAGGCTTATACATTACTGACTCAATTAATCAAGAAATAGAATATAAGACGACAGAGATTATAAAGTGCGGCTTTGGCCACAAGTGTACACGCAGTTCTGGTTACTATGTTATTGGAAGGAAGTGATCGCACTAGAGATGGTACAGAAGAGATTTACCAGAATGGTACTTGAGTATCAAGTCTAACTGGGACTGAGCCATGAAGAAAGATCGGATAGACTGGCATTACTTTCCTTTGAGCAGCAAAGTTGAAAGGGAACCTGAGAACTATATGAGTGAGGGATTGAGATCGAGTGGATAGAAAGACACCTTTTCAATTTGTGGAAGAGTCAATAACCAGAGACTATAGATTTTATCTAAAAGGTAGAAGGCTAAGAGGAGAGTTGAGGAAGTTTATCACTTGAACAGTGGTGAGAGTCTGGAAGGCACTGCCTTATAGGGTGGCTATATCTCTCCTTACATTACAGCAGTTGTAGCTTGTGATGCCAAAGCTTCCAGGACTATTGGTCAAAAGTTGGTAAGTGGGACTCATGTAGTCAGTTCTTCAGTGTGAACATGGTGGGTGAAATGGCCTCTTTCTGTCATTATAGATGAGACATTGTCTCTATCACATGCTCAAAGTGTATCTCAGACTTGAAGCAGACACTGTAAAGATGTCTCTCCTCATCTCACATTTGATCCTTTTACACCTTAAATCAGTGTCCTCGGGTTTTTGTCCCATCTGCCAAGGGGAGCAGTTTGTCTCTACCACTTGCTGGCTGCAGACCTCCATGAAGCAGACTAACTTTGGCATTGTGCTTGGAAGGTAGCATTCTGCTTTAGGGCAGTTTATTTTTTTCGTAAATACCCAGTGGTTAACTCATTTCGCATGCATGCATGGATAGTTCAGACCTTGCAATGGGGCAAGGTAAAGATCCGCACTCCCATCTATATTATAGAGAGTTGACTGTTTTGCTGATATATTTAAAAGGCGCCTAGGTAGGTATTCACTCACTATAAGTCAGGGGTCTTAGAATGGAGACCTGTAGTAGTCAGCCTGCCACCATTCCCTGGTGAGTCTGCATCTGTTCCTCAGTCAGCTGTCTGCTATTTTCTGGTCAGCCTGCCTCTCATTGCAAGATACACAATCCCCTTTTGGCCAGCATCATTCATCCACACCTATTTAATTCCCACCTCCCTCAATCATCTTCTCTGCACTGTGCAACCTAATGTACTGCCACCCAGTCTCTATGATATGGCACAGTTAGAAACTCCCCAAAGCAGACAAGAGAAGTTGCTCAGTGCAAGTCCAGCATATATAGGAACTTATCTGCTGCACATTTCATCCTCCAGCCAGCCATGAGAAGGTAGATATTGTTCACTTGTGCAGAACTTGATTACCTTGATAAGTGGTACATAATTTCATTTAGCTGGCTTTGAATGCACATGCAGGATAGGAAAAAGGATGCAAAAGATTTCTGTGACTTGCCATGAGGATATGCAGCCTAGCTTAAGTTCCAAGAACTTGATTGCAAATCTTCTTCATGCTGTCAGAATTGTGATTTATAGCCTCTCACGCAAGTCAGTTCCTTCCTGCCTTGCTACCATCCCCAGTGAAGCACAAGATTCCATCCTCCATCTGTGAATGGGGCTGCATGGTGGCTCAGTGGTTAGCATTGTTATCTCAGTGCCAGGGACCCAGGTTCAACTCTAGCTTCGGGCGACTATCTGTGTCCAGTTTGCATATTCTCCCTTGTGTCAGTGTGGGTTCCCTCTGGGTGCTCCAGTGTTCTCCCATAGTCCAAAGATGTGAGAGTTAGGTAGATCGGTCATGCTAAATTCCTCATAGTGTGCACGGATATGCAGGATGGGTGGATTAGCCATGGGAAAGGCAAGGTTACAAGGATGTGGTAGAGCAGGTTGGTCAGTGTGGGATGCTCTTTGGAGGGTTAGTGTGGACCTGATGGGCTGAATGGCATGCTTCCACACTGTTCAGATTCTATGACTCTGCATGATTTTGAACACCTTAATTGTATCACTTCTCAAGCATCTGGAAGACAACTCCTCTTCAAGCTATTTATCCATGTAACTGACATGCCCAAACCCCTGAAACTCTCCCTGAAGCCTTCACATCCCTCTTAAAGTGTGGCTCCAAAACTTAATGCTTGCATTGAAGTTGAACCAGTGTTTTGTAAAGGTTCGCTCTGACTTCCTAACTTTATATACTCATTTCCCCTATTTTTATTGCCAAGATTTTGTATGCCTAATTAATCGCTTTCTCAGTGTACCCTGCTGATTACAATGATTTGTAGACTGGCAGGAGGCTGGAAGAACACAGCAAGCCATGCAGTATAAGGCAGTGGAGAAGTCTATGTTTCGGGGTGTAATCCTTCTTCGGGACCCAAAAGCATCTGCAGTGTCTGCAATTTTTTTGTCTTTAATCGATTATAATAATTAGGACATGAAAGCCTCCAGGTCCCATTTCTGCAGTTGCATCCCTATAGGATTGTATACTTCATTTAAACTGGCCTTGCCTTGTTCTTGCCCCCAAAATGTGCCACTTTCTTTCAGACTAGAGGAGACAATCATCAGTTTGTTAAAGAGGCCAGCTATAAGGAGAATTTTAAAGAATGACAGAGTGGTACAAGGGCAGCTTTAACGTTTCAAGCCTAGGTGGGTAAAGGCACACCCGTTAATCGTGGAGCACTTCTACATCACCATAATTGCTCTTGAACCAACTCAGCCATCACTTCAGGCCTTCAGCAATTTACTTTGTGTGAGATAGAAGCCTGTGACTTGAATGCTTCTGCCAGGCCATCTTTCCAACAGAACCAGTGTACTCCTTATACATCTTCATAAGATGCTTTAACATTGACGTGGACATGCATACTTTTTTCCTGTTAGTTTGCTTTCTCAGCACTCACTCACTTTAATGAGTCATGTTGCTTTCTTAGCACACTAAGACTTAAGCTCCCAGTGAAAAGCCATCAGCCTCTGTAACTTGCATTGCTTTTTAGCACCGAGCAAGAGAGAGAGAGAGCAAGAGAGAGAGAGAGAGAGAGAGAAAGCAGGCAGCATATGACATTGGGGAGCACTGAAGAAGGAATACTTTACTCAGAAAGGGGTGGACATGTTGCTGACTGGCACCAGGCTACCTCTGCATCAGAGCTGCAGCGTGCGCCAGCAGCTTATGTAGCAAACACTGCATGTGCTTCAAGCAATAGTGAAATAGTCAAAGAGGAAGAGTCCTTAATGGAGTGAAGGGGGATCAGTTGGGGACACCCCCCCCCCCCCCCCCCCCCCCCCCCACTACAGTCTATCAAAGACCCCACCTAATTACACAGCAAGTTCTGCATGTCAAGTGCAAGCAGTCTGGAGATTACAGGTAGGTCAGTCAGGATGCTTCTCAGACATCAGTCCATGGACTGGGTCAAATTCTCCTGAAATGAGGCAAAGGGATTGGTGATGAAAGTGGATGCTAGAGTCATTCATGGTGGTGCATCAGCAGGAGAGACGGTGAGGTGGCTCTAGTAAGAAGTACAGAAGGCGAAAAGGATTGGAAGTTTGGGAGGATGAGGTGGGTGAGAGCCCTTGAGTGGACATGATACATGTAGCAATTAGATTGACCGAGCATTAGCCTTGAAGATGCATGAGCAATGCTCGAGTTAGATTGAATGCTGCCCTTCCTTTAGTGTGAGGCAATAGAGACAGAGGGCATTTCACCTTGTGTAGCTCAGGAGAACATTGACATTTCTTATGACACTGCTAGCTGTACGCTTTCACCATGGCTTGCCAATGCAGTTTCAGTCCATGTTGTCAGAGTCTCTTGCTATGGTTTCCTTTGGTCAGCAGCAGTAAAGACTGCCATCCTCTCCACCAAACTGTCTTAGAAGTGAGGATCTAGCTTATTGTTTCTCAGACATTTTCAGAGTGGGTTGAAGCATATTTCCTGGCTTGCTGTGTCTTAATTGGTATGCAGGTTGACTTTAAATATGATGTTCGAAGTGTGGAAGCTGGAAGATCTCATCAGGGACAAGCACTTCGGCCTCCCTCACCATACTTTCTCTAACAAATGCATCCAACAGTCTAGTTGCGTAACTTAAAAGGTGAAAAGTGATGTGTCTTTATCTTCAATAGTGTTTTTGCCTGTTACAGCAATGTATACATTATCTCCCACAATATAAGAAATTGGGAGCATTACAGGAATATAGAGTTCAACAGAAGTTTATTGCAGCGAGTTATTACACACAAACGTTAGATTATAACACTCCAACCTTGAATAGCTTGCTTCCAGTAATGTCTCCTGCTCCATATGATCCTGGGGTAAGATGGAATATGATGCCTTTATACCCTCTGCTCACATGCAATGATAGAGTAAGAATATGATGAGCAAGTCTGTTAGAGCTAGGCAGACATTACTGACTGTGAGACACAGCATAACAAAAAATGGAAGGTTGTATAAAAAAATTTGCCACAGGTCATGGTAGACCAGATGCCATGAAACTGATCACTATGCATTAACCAAAAATAGAAAGATTCAGCCCTATGTTGCATGAACTCAGCAAGGAACCTCAGGCAGCATTTCCTAGAAAGTTAATTGAATGCTTTTACTTTCCACAGTATAACTGTGGGCGGCACGGTGGCTAGCACTGCTGCTTCACAGCGCCAGAGACCCGGGTTCAATTACCGCCTCAGGCGACTGACTGTGTGGAGTTTGCAAATTCTCCCCGTGTCTGCGTGGGTTTCCTCCCACAGTCCAAAAATGTGCAGGTTAGGTGAATTGGCCGTGCTAAATTGTCCGTAGTGTTAGGTGAAGGGGTAAATGTAGGGGAATGGGTCTGGGTGGGTTGCACTTCGGAGGGTCGGTGTGGACTTGTTGGGCTGAAGGGCCTGTTTCCACGCTGAAAGTCATCTAATCTAATCTAATAACAGTTATCAATACACAAATGCAATCTCCTCCTAAAATACAAGATTTCTGTAATACATGCATCATTGAATCAAGAATCACAAATAAAACTGCATTTCTTCCCATGAATTTTAAGCTTCCCATACATATGCAGTTAATCCTAGTTTCTTCTATCCCATCACCAGTGAGAACTGTGTGGTCCTACTAAATGTTTTCACAGTGGACTAAAGAAGTGAGGAGAAGTAATATTTAACATTTTTATTTCCATAAATAACATCTCTTTTTACCAGCAGTGTTTTGAATTATTTTCTTTAACATTTGTAAAGAAAAAGTGTCTATAATTTTAGACAAAATGACTAACTTTGATAAAAATGTCTTTATCTGTTGCAGGCCTGAAGTCAGTTTAAAGAAATATAGTGGTTGCCTCCGAGATATAGAAATTTCACAGTCACCATATAATTTGTTGAGTGGCACAGATTACCTGGGATTAACAAAAGGCTGTAGTTTAGAGGTTTGTTATCTGAAACATTGTGATATTGCATATGTTATATCAATTTTCTTTATTTTTGAAATATTGAATTCTAACACAGTACAGTACATGCTCTAGTTTGTGAAGTTGCATCAAATTTTACTCTAATATTCATTAACGTGCTCTTTTTCACAGAATGTCCACACTGTTAGCTTCCATAAACCAGGATTTGTTGAGCTTCAGCCACATGCATTGAACGTAGGCACAGAAATATCTTTTTCCTTCAGCACTAAAAATGAGACTGGAATGATACTTTATGGAAGTGGAAAGGCCCCAGCTCAACTCAAGAGGAAACGCCGCCAAACTGGACAGGTTGGTATTATTATTATTAATGCTTAATATATTTTAAGTATTTATTTTTGTGCATATAACATTTACAGATTGAGCCAATGGAAATAATAAACAAGTGAAATAATATTTTAAATTATTAAAATGCATGGTTTTAAAGTTTTCTCTTTTCCTTTGCTGTTTGGTACTGGTTCTTTAATATTTTCAAATACATGTATTCTCCAGCAGTATCTCTACAGTCAAGAAACTTAGTAAATAATTGGCTATGAATACAGTCAGAGAGATGTACAGCATGGAAATAGACCCTTGGTCCACGTTGACCAGATATCCCAATCTAATCCAATCCCATTTGCCAGCACTTGGCCTATATCCCTCTAAACACTTCCTATTCATATACCCATCCAGATGCCTTTTAAAATGTTGTAATTGTACTAGCTGCCTCTGGCAACTTATTCCATACGTGCACCACCCTCTGGGTGAAGAAGTTGCCTCTTGGGTCCCTTTTTAAATTTTTCCCCTCTCACCCTAAATCTATGCACTCTAGTTCTAGACTTCCCCACCCCAGGGAAAAGACCTTGTCTATTTACCCTATTCATGTCCCTCAGCCTGATATACGATCACCCCTCAGCCTTCAGCGAAAACAGACTATTCAGTCACTCCCTATAGTTCAAATCCTCCAATCCTGGCAGCACGCTTGTAAATCTTATATGAGCCCTTTCAAGTTTCACAACATCCTTCCGATAGGAGGGAGACCCAGAATTGCACGCAATATTCCAAACGTGGCACAACGTGACCTCCTGTACTCAATTCTCTGACCAATAAAGGAAAGTATACCGTAAGTCACCTTCACTATTCTATCTACCTGCGACTCTACTTTCAAGGAGCTACAAACCTGCACTCCAAGGTGCCTTTGAGCAACACTCCCTAGAACCTTACCATTCCTGCTCTGATGTGCTTTTCCAAACTGCAGCACCTCACATATATCGAAATTAAACTACATCTGCCACTCCTCAGCCCATTGGCCCATCTGATCAAGATCCTGTTGTAATCAGAGATAACCTTCACTGTCCACTACACCTCCAAAGTTGGTTTCATCTGCAAACTTACTTTTGTATCATTTATTTTGAAATACACTTGCTGAAATCAATTAATTATTGGCAATAATACTCATGTTATGTGTGCTGTAACGTTTTGCTTTATACAAATAGGTCTACTATGCAGTTTTCCTAAACAGAGGGCGCTTGGAAGTACACGTTGCTATGGGAACCCGAGAACCTCGTCGTGTGACAATTAGACCAGAATCTGGCGTGTTTAATGATGGAAAGGAACATAGTGTTAGACTGCACAGATCAAGAGGGTATGACCATTCCTAAACAATCCAACATTACCTTGGGATTTTTTTTTCTAATTCTAGTGGATGCTTTGGCATTTTCACTTCATAATTTCTAAGAGGTTTATAATTTCCTCCAACAAACATGCCATTGAAATTTACAAAAATGGAACTAGTGAATTACTAAATGAATTACTTAGTGTAAATCAATGTTTCTACGTATAAAGTGACAGCATGATGCTTGTATATTTAGATCCTGCTCATGTCCGTGATGTTCATTTTACAGCATGGGAATCAAATCCTTAATGGGAACCAAAGCACTATTTGCTTTTACCCTCCCAGTGCTAATCTTTAACTGCCTGATGCTGGAGAATGAGGTCACTACTTTGTCAATAGTTGTGTCTGGAAAGCTATCACAGCTGACTGAAAGTACCGTCTTTCTGTTCAGCCACTGAATGCACCACTTCTACCCCCCGACTGCTGTTGTTTACGTCACTTCCTCTGGTAACGTAACCCATGGTGTCACCAATGGTCACATGACCTTTCCCCACTCCAGAAACAGTGTCTGCCCTCACTCCCAACTCCAGCTCTATACCAGGTCCCAGACCCCACCCCCCCTCCCCTCCCCCTCACCGAGGATGAACTATCAATTCTCAGTAAAGGTTTCACTTTTATCCCACTATGCTCCCGGGTCAACGAATTCCACATGCGTTGCGACATTGAACTGCCTCTGCCTCTGTGCTTACTTTTCCAACTGTGACTCCCATCCATCCACTGAGAACCCCTTCTCCTGCCTCCAACATATTCCATCCTCTTGGACACTCCTTCCTGGTCTGTTATCCACCCTCGACCTCTTTATCACCAACTGCTGCTGTGAAATTGACCTCTTCAACCTGTCCACCCCTCTCTCCCAATCTACCCTTCTCACCCTTGCAGAGTACAGTCCTCCATTCCCTCCGGTCCAACCCCAACCTCACCTTAAATCAAAGGATGGGTGAGGGGGTGGGGGCGCAGGGGTACTTTGGTGCAATGACCTCTACACTGCTGAATCCAGGTGCCGACTCATGGACATCTCCTACCACACCCTCGACCACGACCTCACCTCCTATCACCAAACCATCATCTCCCAGACCATCCACAACCTCATCACTTCAGAGGATCTCCCAACCAATGCCTCCAACCTCATAGTCCCAGAACCCCACACTGCCTGGTTCTACTTCTTACCCAAACCCACAAACCTGACTGCCCTGTTCGACCTATTGTCTCTGCCTGCTCTTGTCCAACTGAACTTACCTCCTCATAATCTTGACATTGTCCTGTCCCTCTTGGTCCAGGAACTCCCCGCACACATTCGGGACACCACCCACGCCCTCCACTACCTCCATGACTTTTGGTTCCCAGGCCCCCAATGCCTCATCTTCACCATGGACATCCAGTCCCAGTATATATCCATTTGCCATGGCGAAGGCCTCCAAGCCCTCAGTTTCTTCCACTCCCACTGACCTAACCAGTATCCTTCCACTGACACTCTTATTCAATTGGTTGAACTGGTGCTTACCCTCAACAACTTCTTCTTTGAATCCTTCCACTTCCTTCATACCACAGGTGTAGCCATGGGCACCCATATGGGCCCCAGCTGTGCCTACCTCTTTCTAGGCTATGTGTAACAGTCCATCATCTGCAGTCGCACTGGCACTATACTCCAACTCTTCCTCCACTACATCAATGACTGTATCGGTGCTACCTTCTGCTTCCATGAGTAGGTTGAATAGTTCATCAACTTCACTAATACTTTCCACCCTGACCTTAAGTTCACCTGGACAATCTCACACACCTCCCTCCACTTCCTGACCTCTCCAGCGACTGACAACATGGACGTCTGTTTCAAACCCACTGACTCCCACAGCTACCTGGCCTACACCTCCTCCCACACACACCCTCCCTCCTTACACCCCATCCTATAAAAACATGATCCCTTACTCCAAATTCCTCCTTCCATCGTATTTGCTCCTGAGAGGAGTAATTCCACTCCAGGACATCCCAGTTGGCCTCCTTATTTCAAGGACAGGAATTTCCCCTTCCATGTTATCAACAAAGCCCTCCAGTGCATCTCCTCCACTTTTTGCATCTCCACCCTTGAACCCCACCCCTCCAATCACAACAAGAATAGAATCCCTCTGGTCCTCACCTTCTACCCCACTAATCTCCATTACAGAGCATTATCCTCTGCCACTTCCGCCACCTACTATCAGACCCCACCACCAGAGAGATATTTCCCTCCCCACCCCAATCTGCCTTCTGCAGAGAGCTTCCCTCTGCAATACCCTCATTAGGTCCACGCATCCGTCTACCCACCCTTCACACCTGGCACCTTCTCTTGCCACCACAAGAGGTGTAATTCTGCACCCACATCTCCCCCCGCACCTCACCGAAGGATCCTTCCACATCCAGCAGAGACATTCCTGCACATCCAAACACCTCATCTACTGTGTCCATTGCTCTTTATGTGGTCTCCTCTGCACTGGGGAGACAGGTTGCCAACTCGCAGAGTGTTTCAGAGAATGTCTTTGGGACACACTCACCCAACAACCCCACCACCCTTTGGCCAACCACTTTAAATCCTCCTCCCACTTCACCAAGGATATCCAAGTCCTGGGTCGCCTCCACTGCCAAATCCAAGCTACCGGTCAACTGGAGGAAGAACACCTCATCTTCCACCTTGGGACTCTTCAACCACATGGCATTGACATTGACTTCACTAGTTTCCAAATCTGCTCTCCCTCCACCTCATTCCAGATTCAATCCTCCAACTTGGCACTGCCCTCCTGACCTGTTCTACCTGTCCATCTTCCTCCCCACTAACCTATCACCATCACTGCTCACTTGCATGTACACGTAGCCTTCCCAGCTACCTTTCCTCCATCCTCCACCACCACCCTCCTATTTAACTCCCTTCCCCTTTCCCAACCCTGGCCCCATCCCACCTCCATTCCTGATAAAGGGCTTATGCCCAAAATGTTGACTCTTCTGCTCCTCGGATGCTGCCTACCCTATTGTGCTTTTCCAGCACCACACTTTTTGACTCTGATCTCCAGCATCTGTAGTCTTCACTTTCTCCTGACTACAGTGTGTCACAATACAGACCTAGCAGACTACTGTGTACCCATACTGCTGCCTTAGTTGACTGCTGTGAATCCCTAGCGCTACATATTTATGTGCCTGCAGTTGATCTCACTGCAGCAACCGACACTGACATTTTTGACAGCTTTCTCTGAAGGGTGATTTACTCTGGCTGCTGACAAATTCATAAACTGAGGAAATCCAGTCCCCCTTCCCAACTCCCACTGCTACTACTCTCCTATTTGCCTCAAGCTAACATAAGCCTCCTTATTCAATTGTATTGTTGAGACAGAAATGTTTTAGTGTGGGCTTAAATTAATTATTTCTGCTGTCTTTCATTTAAAATCCCTGAATATGAAAATAACATGAGATTCATTTTGCTTTAGGTATCTCACTGTGCAAGTGAATGAAGAAAAGGCTCAAAGGAAAAGTCTACCTAATGATCTGCCTCTCGACATTAAGCGGCTGTTTGTTGGAGGTGTCCCTGCCTCATTCCAAGTCAGTCAGTTAAGAAGTATCACACATTTCGAAGGCTGTATATGGAATTTAGTAGTTAATTCAATGTAAGTAATACTATTATTCTTAAGAAAAGGACATATTTTTAAAAAATGAAAACACATTGATGGGTTAATTTCTCAATCCCAGAGAGTGCATGTTAAAAAAAAGAATGTTGTTAAAGATAAGAACAATTTAAGAAATCAGGACAATTATCCATGCATTTCTGTCCATTCTGCTCTGTCAGGGAACTGATGGTCTAGTGGTATTATTGCTGGACTGTTAATCTAGAGTCCCAAGTAATGTCCTGGGGACCTGGGTTTGAATCCCACCATGGCAGATGGTAGAATTTGAATTCAAAGGTGAAAAAAAGTTCTGTACTTAAGAGTTGAAGGATGACAATGAGTTAATTGTTGGGGAACAACCCACCTGGCTCACTGATGCCCTTTAGAAAAGGAAACTGCTGGCATCCATGTGACTCCAGACCAACAGTAATGTGATTGACTCTCAACTGCCCTCTGGGAAATTAGGAATGGGCAATAAATGCTGACCTAGCCAGCAGTGCCCTCATCCCGCAAATTAATTTTTTAAAAAAATTAGATTGGAGGGAAAGCCTCGAGCAGTGGGCCCTTGGTTTCCTAGCATGTGATCTTTTAAAGTGCTTGATTGGTAAATTAGCCCTGTAGCCATATCCTTAAATTAATTGAATTTAGTGCATTCTGCAGTGGAAAATTATTTTTAAATTGCTTGTGCATACCAATGTACATTAACATCTTTATAAAATGCTTGCTTTCATGTTAAATTATTTTACCCATTCAGTACACTTGTATCAAATTAGCCTTATTTGTAGCATTCTGTCACCACCCGCAATGTTATGTTGAATGGCATGCTTATAATAGGGTTACTAAGTTTTTTTTCAGTGACATCTGGTATGGTGTGGCATAGTGGTTCAGTGGTTAGCATTGCTACCTCACAGCACCAGGAACCCAGGTTCAATTCCATCCTTGGGTGACTGTCTGTGTCTGCGTGGGTTTCCTCCGGGTGCTCCTGATGTGCAGGTTAAATGAACTGGCCACGCTAAATTGCCCATAGTGTTTAGGGATGTGTGGGTTAGATGCATTAGTCAAAGGTAAGCATAGGATAATAAAGCATGGGTCTGGGTGGGTTACTCTTTGGGGGGTGTGTGTGGACTTGTTAGGCCATACAGCCCGTTTCCACAGTGTAGGGATTCTTTGAAATAAAGGCCTTATCCTACCGCTGCTTGAATTAACCAGGCTGTCCCTGAAACCATCCCCTCACATCATTTATCTGTGGCTCAGGTCATTCCATGATCCTGGGACTCTGGTCGGTGTTTTTCATGCAGGGGCTCCAGCCTCCCTTGTGTTGTTACTGTATAAAGTCCGCTGGCCATTGATCGTCCAGTGGCTGTCAGTAGGAGACCAGCGGTTTTGTTGCCAGCACAAAGATGGTGGTACTAGTATCACTCCACCACAACAGACATTTCTGTAATCGCACCTTCCCCAACTCAACTCCAACCTAGGGCTATCCCGATGACTGCAGCTCCCTGATCGACTGCTGAGCACCCTCTGCCTCCATGACTGGACACTGGTGCCACCGAACTCCTCATGTAACCCAATGCTGGCCATGTCCTGCACTGACTGACTGACGTCAACTTCTGCTTCTTCCTGAGAGTGCCATTTTACAAATTCATTTCTGCAGTCATTCGATGGATCCATCAGCAATACTGTACAACAAGCTTAATAGAACTGACCATATCGTGATATCCTGAGATTTCAGCAATTTGACACTCCGGAGTTTGACTGAGAACGTGTGGTCCTGGATGCATGTTGTCACCTTTAGCAATGGCAATTGTGATGCAATTGCAATGGCAATGGCCACAGGTGTAAGCAAGACCATCTGCTCTCAGGGGCTTGATTCCAAGGAAAGATGCACCTGTGTTCTTGCCAGCTCCTGATGAAGTTACTGGACTCAAAACATTCAAATAAACTTTCTTCCCACAGATGCTGCCAGACCTGCTGAGTTTCTCCAGCAATGTTGAGTGTTATTAGTGTTTTTCCAGCCAGCAACTGAGATGCTTAACAAGATTTGCCCAACATTTCAAGTTGACGAGCTGCTTGGTTATTAGCATCTAATTCTCTCTCCACAGATGCTGCCAGACCTGACTAGTATTTCAGTTTCAGATTTCAATATTTTCTATTTCAGTTTCAGATTTCTAGCATCTGCAGTATTATTTTCTTTATGAAAAGTTGTCAATTTCTCCATACTGTAAGGCTGAAATTACCAAAATAAATATTTTCCCATGTATTTGCTTGCTTTTCAGACCATTGGACTTTGCTCAACCAGTGTATTTTGAGCATGCAGAAATTGGAAGGTGCCCAACATTAAAACATCCAAAACCACTTATTGAAGATGTTGAAGAGATTGATACAGCTGAAATCACAATCAAACCTATTTCAGAAATAAAAAGAATTCCTACTCCTGCTCCTGTAAGTTTTTGTTCTGCCAAATTAGCATAAATTGTTTGAATTTGTTCCCACTTCCAACTCAGAGAATTGATTAACTGTATACGCAGTGGGAGATCTCACCAGTCCGTGTTTTCTTAACAGTACCAATAATTGCAAATTCAGATGTATTCTGACCACCAAAAGATCTGAAAATCATTTGCAACCAGCATACAAAGGTTGGAAGTGGCACTGATGAATTGAAAGCTCCATAATGACCTGAGGAACAACCAGCTTCATACTGATCATAGCTGTATTCTGTCATCTTTTGTCATTCAATATTTGGTCAGATATGGTAATCCCAGTGAAATACTCAGATAATCTTCTCCTCCATTTTCTAATAATCCTTGTTCTAAAACGCATTCTCTTTCATCATATTACATGATGATTGAACTTGTGCTTCTTCCTTGAAATAAAAAAAGATCAACTTAGACCTGCAGCAAAAATCTGAAAAGATCATTTAAGCACAGGGTTTGACATTCAGAATGAAAGGAAATGGGTTTTTAGTTCCTAGTGCTATATCAAGTAGGGTGGAGTAAAATGAAACTTCTACACATTTCAGTATGTAGTGATTGCTCAGAGGATAATGCGCTGTGTAGGAATCCAGCAGATCTGTGCCAGTACCTTAAAACTGTTATCCAACTTGTCCCACTCCCTTCCGCTTCACCATGGAAACTTTTCTTATTGGTTCTGAAAGTTCCTAATGAAGCTGCTTCCACTATTAGCGTCATAGAGTCATAGAGATGTACAGCATACAAACAGACCCTTCGGTCCAACCAATCCATGCCGACCAGATATCCTAATCCAATCTTGTCCCACCTGCCAGCACCCGGACCATATCCCTCCAAACCCTTCCTATTCATATACCCATCCAAATGCCTCTTAAATGTTGCAATTGTACCAGCCTCCACCACTTCCTCTGGCAGCTCATTCCACCCTCTGTGTGAAAGCGTTGCCTCTTAGGTCTCTTTTATATCTTTCCCCTCTCACCCTAAACCTATGCCCTCTAGTTCTGGACTCACCAACCTCAGGGAAAAAACTTTGTCTATTTACCCTATCCATGCTCCTCATAATTTTGTAAACCTCTATAAGGTCACCCCTCAGCCTCCGATGCTCCAGGGAAAACAGCTCCAGCCTGTTCAGCTTCTCCCTATAGCTCAAATCCTCCAACCCTGGCAACATCCTTGTAAATCTTTTCTGAACCCTTTCAAGTTTCACAACATCTTTCTGATAGCAGGAGACCAGAATTGCATGCAATATTCCAACAGTGGCCTAAGTAATATCCTGTACAGCTGCAACATGACCTCCCAACTCCTGTACTCAATACTCTGACCAATAAAGGAAAGCATACCAAACGCCGCCTTCACTATCCTAGATACCTGCGACTCCACTTTCAAGGAGCTATGAACTTGCACTCCAAGGTCTCAACACTCAACACAACGGTTCAGCAACACTCCCCAGGACTGTGCATTTTAAATCATCATAACTCAATGTACAAAAACTCATCTATCTTTTGATTTCTTTTGTTTGTGAATTATCTTAAGTCTTTGATCTCCAGCAACCAATATTTCTGTTACTGAAGCTGTGGGGAGAATCTTCCCAGTCTTGCAGAGGTAGTTTAATAGGAATGCAGAGAAATCTTGCAGATCAGCATGTGGTCTTATCCAGTTTGCTCAGAAGCAAGAAAGCAACTTGCACCTACCAGCGGAAGTAGACAGTAGAGTTAGAATTAGGTTTATTGTCATGTGTACCCAAGTACAGGAGTACAGTGAAAAGTTTACAATGTAGCATCTCACGTGCCATCCTAGGTATCTTAGCTACAAAATACAAAAAAAGAAAAAGTTAGATTACAGTGATTCATAGTATAAGTTAGAAAATAAGAAATTAAGTTGAAAGGATAAGCATTACAGTCAGATAAACAGATGACAGATAAATATTACATTGCAGTCGATCAGCACGGGGACTTCGACACATGGTCTGACCGGCCTCACAAGGCACTGACTGCCTATGCCAGTCCCCAGCCCTGCTCCGCTCCATGTCTCCACCCTGCTCTGCTCCATGCCTCCAGCCTATTTCACTCCATGCCTCCAGCCTGCTCCACTCCGCCCCTAGAGCCCTCCCCACTCTGATCCTCGGCAGTTAACAATTAGTAGGAGAATATGGATTGTTCTGTCAGCATATTCCCAGTGTGAGAACAGCCCCCCGTTGAAAGTTGGACCTGAAGCTCTGTGGAGGCAGCAGGTTGGCTGGACATTGAAGCTATGGGTTCTACACCCCAGCCACAAGACCAGCCTCACAGGTGAAAGAGCCTCTGCCACAATCCATATGATTCTACTGGAAAGATGTTCCCTCTGCTTTAAGGAGCCTATTGATTCCAGCCCTCTTTATGCATTAAATTGTTGCAAACATACAAGAGGCCTCCTTGTTGAGATGCCCTCATGCTTTCCTGTCAAAAGAGCATTGACCTCTCCCAGTGGGGCTGCTAACCTTTCAAAGGTGAAGGCCCTGAGAAGCTGCAGCCTCAGGAAACTTCTTGGAAGATTGTACATGATTCACAAATCTTTAAGAATTGAAACAAGCTATGAATATTTTCAAAAGATGTATAATATTGTCCAGTTCTGCTACTTTCTTGTATTAATTTTCTTCATGATTTTGAACACCTCTTTAACAACATGCCTTAACTTTCCCTGCTCTAAGAAGATAAACTGCAACTTGTTGATTCTCTCCACTGACTTGAAGTCCTGCTTCCCTTCCACAGTACACCCTCTCTGCATCATTCCCAAAGCCACAAAATCCTGCTGGTAGGCTGTTCCCAGATTTGACCCAGTATTCCAGCTTGGGTCTAACTAGTAATTGATAATTAGTATAGGCTTAGCCAGAGATGACTTGAAAATAGGTTAACATCTGGCTTATTTAAAAAGCTGTGACAAAATGAGCATATGCAATTAAAAGACTATGATCAATTTTGTCTTTACCTTAGAAACTACTGAATTTATTTAAATATTGTCATGGAAAAGAAAACAACTCAAATCATAGGTGAAAAACAGTTTTTCTAATAACATTTGTACTTTGTACCAGAAGTGGCTAGATGATTGAGATGGATAGTGGACGATTTGCTGTGGCTCAATAATTGGGGGGTTTTGTAATTTTCATATTTAAAGTTTCTACTCTGCATGGAATAACTTGTGAAATTGATTGATTGAGTTCTTACCCTCAACTGTTTTCCATTTTATTTTAGTTGATATTTTAATCACAATCTATTTCTAAAGTATAAATTCTGAATCTTTGCATTTGTTGATTTTTTAAAAATATAGAATATGTGTGCTCCGGACATTCACCCGATTGCACTGCTGGGAGTGAAGCGGTTTGGCTTATCCAAAAATAGTCATGTTGCCATTGAGTTTGATGACACCAAAGTGAAAACTAGGTAATTGTTGATCTTTTACACTATATAATGATTGCATGACACTCACCAATTTCACAGTCATGTACAAAATAAGTAAAACATGTTCTTCATTACATATTTTTTATGTTTGGACTGGCATAGAAAATATTGGGTTATCTTTACTGCCAACAATAAACTGATGAAGAGAACAAGAGGGTCTTCTTTTGCAGGAAGAAGCTGAGAATTGAATGTAATTAAGAAATATATCATAATTACTCTCTTTGCTTCTGATTATTATTCATGATTCTCAGAAGATTGGTTTCAAAGTGACCAGGACTTTTATTCTTCTGCATATATGTGATAGATAAAATTAGATGCCTCATTTTTTAAATTGAACATTACATGAAACCTATGCTAGTTTATTTTGCAGTGATGACTTGTATTTATTTGTTATTAATTTAATTCTGATTTAAACTTCTCACAGATAAACAGTTTAAAGAGATTTTATGATTACATTTAAAATGAAAAGTTGTGAAAGATTGCATTGTAAATATGTGGTGAAATGGATCGTGAAAATTAACTCTTGCATGGTATTTAGTACAATGATGAGGACAATCTTCTGAATGTTGATAAAAGGCTTTGACTTGTTTACAGGCTTATAATTGAGTTTGAAATCCAAACAGAAGCAGAATCTGGTCTTGTATTTTATATGGCAAGAATTAATCATGCAGACTTTGCAACCATTCAGATAAAAGATGGAATGGCTCATTTCAGCTATGATCTTGGAAGTGGAAATGCAAGCACAGTTGTTCAAAAAAAGATAAATGATGGTGAATGGCATAAGGTAAAACATACAAAATAAATTCAATTGCTAGTTTACTTAAGTGAAGTTCTATTTTAAGACGTAATACTGAGAACCTATTCTATATAAAATATTCTGTAGGACTGCAAATACCAACAACTGCACCTGTAAATGATACTTAAACATAATATTTTGTGACATTATCAATTGACAAGCCATTTAAAGAAAATATGTGGGACCAAAAATTGGAATCAGGCAGGAGAGGAACATTCGCAACTACAAGTAGCCTGTCTGACTAACTCGTGCATCTTTTCACTCTTCACTCTTCCTGTCACCTCTCCTGAGATAAGATTTGCAATATGCCCCTTTCCCAAATCACACATTGAGTCCCACCTTTTCCTTAAGGGAAAACCACCATTAGGACCTCCATTCCAATTGAGTCAACATAAGTTATATGTACCCAAAATCTGTCTCACCTTTCCCTACCTCTTCTTTCTGCTTCATCTTCCTTTCTTCCCACCATCCCTATTTTCTCTGCTGCCTCATGATGACTTGTCTGTACTTTCTCCTATATTTCTTCCTCATGTTATCCCAATGTTCCTCATTTCCTTTCTGACTTTTTCCTCAATTTTCTCCCTCTACTTTCCTGTCCCATCATCACTCTGTTCCTACCATCGCCAACTAAGCCTGACCACATGAAGTGCAGGCTCCACCAATCCTCTTCTGTTCAGACATGGCACTGATGGGACTCAAAAGCTGCCAAGCAATCTACTGGCTTTCAACTTTCTCTAGATAGTACTTCCTCCCAGAGGTTCTTGATACTGACTGTTTGATATTATTTCTTATTCCTACGTGCTGTTCTACTACAAACATTACAGCAGACTTTAACATCTTTCCAATGGTAGATGTTAAGGTAACTAGAGCATAGTTACCTTTTTTGAGTCTCCCTCGCTTTTTGAATAAGGATGTTACATTGACAATTTTCCAATCTTCCAGCACGTTTCCAGATGACGATGAGTTTGTCTTTATAACCCACCACCTTTTCTGTCCTGCCTTTTCATATGAAGAATCACATACCCTGAATATCTAATTCCCAGTTTAAGCCCTTGTAACCATGTCTGTCTAATGGCTGTGATATCAAACACATTAATCTCTATTTGTGTTGCTCATTCATTTATTTTGTTTTGAATACAAATGCATTTAAATAAACAGCCATCAAGTTTACTTTTTTTTAAATCATTTTTTCCTCCTTTTAAACCCATTTGCTACTGTTCTTGTTCTGTGTTTACACACTTCCTGTCCTAACCTGGATATCATTATTCCAATAGCAGCCCTGTAATTCTGCCAAATCCTTTTACTGTATAAACACACTTTTTCCATCTCCAACCCCAACACAAGTTAGTTTAAAATCCGTGCTATAGCTAGCGGTGGAACAAGACGGCAGTGGTCCAGAGTGCAGAGTGTGGCAGCAGCCAGCGACCAGACAGTGTGCAAGCTCCCTGCAGTGGTCTGCTGTGGAGAGTCCTTGGGGAGAGAGACTGGGATGTTTGTCTTTTTAACTTGTTTTATTTTCTCTGACCTATGGCTATCCTATGTATAGCTGTAACGTAACCTTTTTTGTTCATTTCTCTATTGTGTGACTAAGGATTATACCTATGTACCCTGTACCCTGGCGCCACGTGTTGGTGACATTGTTACACTGTAACTAATCTTGTAACTGAAGAAGCTGTATCTAGGTACCCCTGTACCTAAGATGGCAACATATAGACTTTTTGCTGTATTCATTTGAGTACATATGACAATAAAGTTAATTAATTCATACAGCTCTAGATTTTTGGAATCACCAGGATACTGCTGCAAACATGTTCAAGTGAAGTCAGTTTGATCAGAACAGATCCCTTCTACGCCATTAGTTAGATTATTACCTTAGAGGTTTTGCTTTTCCATTGAACTTTTAACTATTCGAATTGATTCAGCAGAACCTACATGGATGACAAAACTGGACCCTTCTCCTGTCCCTCCAAGTTCCCTTCCAACCTGAGGAGATGTCAGTAATCCTGGCACTGGGCAGGCAACACAGCCTTTGGGACTTACACTCATGGCTGCAAAACACAATATCTATCTCCCTAATTTGAATGACTTAATCTGAAATGTATGACTACCTCCTGGAGCAAAGTGTCCAGGTAACTTTGTCCCACCCTGTTGTGGCACAATGGCTGTAGTTTGGACTTCAGCTCCTCAACTAGGATACAATGTTTCTTGAGTTGCCAATACTTATTACAGCTGGGTTCACTCTGGATCACCTTGGTGTCCAGTAGCCCAGAATGAGCAGAGTTTTAATGCAAAGAGCAAGGGCAAAAGAGGGAATTCTGTTATTTAGGGAATTGTTTAAACTGGTAAGAAGAATGAATCCATGAATTAGGAATGAATAGGAAGATTTAACAATTTTAAAGGCATTTGACAATGAATATTGCAATTTTAAAAATGTTTTTGCATTGTAGTAGATAATGAAGATAGCTTTAAAAAAGCTAAAAAGCGAATATGAATGAAGGAAACTTTCTACATTTGTTTTATTCTGGTAGTCAATAATAAATAATTAGATTATTTCAGTAGGTTGAATGCCTCAATATTTAAAAATACTGAAGCAATACAATACAATGATTTCCATTTCTTTTTATCAGGAAACAGTGTTGCCTTATCAGGCATGCATTTTGATGAGATACTATTTGCTTTCTTGGCTAGATGAGATCCCACTGTAAAATTTCAAACTAGAACATCTTGGTATGTGATCAAGTTTTACACCTCAATCCACAGTTTCAAACCAGGTTATCTGATTATTCATATTTATTGCTGTTTGGGACTTACTCATATTTACATTGGTCAACAAATCCCATGTCAGAAGAACTTTCAAATGTCCTGAGGTTGTGACAATCATTACATCAATGTCAAATTCCTTTTATATTTGTTGATCAAATTTATAGTTTTTCAATAGTTTTTTTGTCAAATCCGACACGTAATTGTTTTAATAAACTTATATTTACTATTTGCAGGTCAGAATTGTCCGGGATAGGAAAAGAGTAACAGTTACAATTGGTCTCACTGTAGCGACTGCAGTCAGTCCTAAAAATGCAGATATTCTGGATGTCGTGGGAATGATTTATATTGGAGGATTGCCCAAGAACTACACAACAAGAAGAATTGGCCGTGTAAGTGTGAACAATTCCAGCCATCTAAACTGTGCAGGCAATCAAACTCCTGAAATTCTGAGGTTATGCTCTCAGCACAGTCTAATTTAATGTGAACATCTGTTGGAAAACTGGCAAAGCAGTCATCATGACAATTTACAACACTTTTCATTCAATTAAAATTTTTGTTGGCAAATCAGGAGCACCCTAAGTTTGTCATATTCACTGAGATGTCTGAACTGCTCTCCCATCGCAATCTTTTCATGTGTAAACTTACCTCTAAGATTTTTTAGCACTTCAGTCAGTCCTTCATGTTGACTTCCTTAGCAACAGATTCTTTTTTTGTTTTTATTTATGTCTTGTATTGTGTAGAAATTTGGTGAGATCACATTAGAGTATTGTGTGCAGTTTTGGTCACTTGACTTAAGGAAAGATACACTTGCCATAGAGGAATTCATAGGACTCAGGGATTGTTTCATGAAAAAATAATAAACAGTCTGTGTCAATGTTTTGTGGTGTTGGGTGATATCTAGAACCAGTGAATGCAGTCTCAGAATTAGAGGAAAACTGCTTAGGACTGAAATTAGGAGGTGGTTCCTCCCTCACAGGGGGAGTCTTTGGAACTCTGTCCCCCAGCTAGCTATGGAAACCTAGTCATTGTGTATGTTCAACTCTGAGATTGATGGATTTTTACATACTGAAAGCATCAAGGGATATGGGGATAACACCAAAAATCATGTTGAAGTTGAAGATCAGCAATGATCTCATTTAATAACAGAGTGGGCTGGAAAGGCTCAAGAGCCTTCTCCTGCTCCTATTTCATGTGTTCTTGCGTTCGTATTTGTCTGACATTTTTTTCTATACCTCCTTTGAAGGAATGACGCAAACACTTTCCATGTTCATCAATATAAGCAATGTGATTGACAAAGAATGGAAGATTTTTGTTCCAGTACTCATAGACAACAGATCTCTTTTGCAACATTTTCTTTTCAATCCAGCCAACAGAGTTCGCTTGATATTGTCTTATCAAAAGAGATAAATAGTAGTATTTGGTTTTAATTTATGATGTGGTTGTGCTGGTTTTTTGGCTGAGGTGGACAAAGTTAAAAATCACACAGCAGGTTATAGTCCGACAGGTTTATTTGGGAGTACGAGCTTTCGGAGTGTTGCTCCTTCATCCGGTAGCTATTTCCAAATAAATCTGTTGGACTATAACCTGGTGTTGTGTGGTTTTAATTTAGTCAATGGGTGTTATGCTTAATGATTTTATATAACTTCTCAGCAGGCAAAGATACTATTTGACCAGTGTCTTTCATCTTTGTCTCAGCTTCGAATACATGTCCACCCCTCTTACAATATGCAATGATCTCCATGTTAATCTCTCTGTAGAGCTAGATATTCCATTGCATTAATAACCCTCTGTAAATAAAGATCCCCTAGCTTCTTTCCTGTCATGACTCACTGGGATAGCATACTATTCCTGGAGTTGACACAGATGTAAAAATTTGATTAAGCCACTGAATTGCCCAATTTTACTTAACTTCTAATTCAGTTTAAAAGAGTAAGCACACCATTTTCTTTCCTCTAGTAACCAAAAGGTAGCTACTGTAATCAAACAGTTTTTAACCAGTGGCAGAAAAGAGTCATGAATTGCTGACTTACAACTGTAGCTTAAATTGTACCATTTTTCTTAAAGTCAAGATACTTTCTTTTGAAAAGACATTATACATATATTGTGGTGGGGTGGGGAGGACACCAGTCTGGATCACAGATATTAGTAAGTTTCTTTTAGCACATTTTTCCCATGGCTTTGCTCATGACGTGAGGTTGTGAACCGATCCTCAGCCTTTCATCCACTGGTTGAGTACTTGCCGTTTCAATGCCTCTGAAAGTACTTTTGTTCTCCCCTTTTCCTTACAACAAAGGAACCTGCAGAGCAAGCAACTTATAGGAAAATGGTGAGCATAAACAACTGCCAAGAGATTTTCTGTTACTTCTCCACACAGGAGGAAGAGAGAGAGAGAGATTTAGTCAATTTTTCTTTATAGACTAGAATCTTTTCTGCTGTATTGGCCCCACACACGACAAGGTCACATGGTCAGGATCCAATCAAATTGTTGTTGTCAAGCAATTGTCCCAACTCTCGCCATCAGTTCTGTCATCTGTTATTGCTCTCACTATTACAAGGGAAAGCAACATTGCATATAACTCACAATGTGTTCAAGTCAATACAAATTTTGAAACTGCATCCATCACCTTGCACATTCTCCTTGGTTTAAAGCAATTACATCCTTTTTTAATGCACAGTCGAAACATAAAGGGAATACAAAGATGGGGTCTTTCCATTCCCCACAACAAAAGCCTCAGCCAAATAAAAAAACCATTCCCTTTATATGTCTAATTAATCACTTGTACAAATAAACTCTTATTAAGTTAGTCAAACACACTCATGCTGGCTATTCTTGATTACATCCGTACACTTCTAAATCTGTCTCAAATTTGGATTCCAAATATAAAAATAGAGATTCCTGGAAAAGCTCAGCAGGTTTGGCAGTATATGTGGGGATAAATCATAGTTAGTGTATCGCATCCATAGAGAGAAATCAGGGTTAACGTTTCAGATGTTTTGATGGTCACTTGATCTGATACACTAACTATGATTTATCCCTACAGATGCTGCCAAACCTGCTGAGCTTTTCCAGCAATCTTATTTTTATATCTGACTTACAGCATTGACAGTTCTTCTGATTTTTAATTTGGATTCCAAATGTTTACTCACAATTGCCATTTAGACTAAACACAGATATTCGTGGTTTTGGTTGCTTTTTAATCAAAAAGTACAATTTGCATTATTGATTAAAAATTATGTTCAGAGTCTATTTTATCTCCTCTCTTGCTTAATTTAACAACCTGTGAATTTTAATTTTGTTTGTACACATATATTTTACTATCTAGGTTTCACCCTGTTCCAATCAAGAAATGGCAATCATGGCCCTGTGCATGTCAAAGGATTCCAGTTTCTATTATCAACAGGGGTCTTGTGCATGAAACAGGAAGAAGCTTTGCATGCTGGGTGGTCAGCTCTTCTCAAAATGGAATTGGCCACATCACCAGTGTTTACAGGATAATGGGGCTGCTGGTTTCATCTTGTGGGAATTACAGCCCATTCAATGTGAAGGCTGTCAAAGTGGCCCCAGTTTTAATGCAATTGCTTGCATTCAGACATTGGCTGTACTATTTCTATATATTTTAAAATATTATTCTGAATATCTGAAAGTTGACTAACTAAATTTAGTGGTTATCTTTATATTCCTGTCTGTTGTTCACTTATGTTTTTAACCTTGCAGGTACTCTACAGTATAAATGCTTGCATCCGTAACTTTAAGCTGAACAACAAAACCTTAGACCTGGATAATCCAACTTCCAGCCTTGATGTTGGTGTCTGTTTTCTTAATAGTCAAAGAGGAAATTATTTTGATGGAACAGGATTTGCTAAAACAGGTAAAAGCATTTGATTAGTTTGACAGTAAAATTATTTGCAGTTACGTCATTATTAAAAACTATTCGGGCTGGGACAGTAGGTTTATTAACTCATGAAGGGCATAGATCGGGTGAATTGCCAAGGTCTTTTCCCAACAAGGGGGGAGTCCAAAACTAGAGGGCAGAGGTTTAAGCTGAGAAGGGAAAGATCTAAAAGGGACCTGAGGGGCAATTCTTCACACAGAAGGTGGTGCTTACATGGAACGAGCTGCCAGAGGAAATGGCAAAGGCAGGTACAATCACAACATTTAAAGGAGGTTTGGACAAGTACATGGATAGGACCGGTTTAGAGGAATATGGGTTAAATGCAGGCAAATGGGACTAGGCAGTTTAGGAAACCTGGACTGCATGAACGGGTAGGGCTAAAGGACTTGGTTCCATGCTGAATGATTCTATGACAGAGAATTTTAATCAGCTGTCATCTTAAAACATTGTTCTTGCAAAGAAAACTGACTCAAACCTCTTGAAGATACTGTATGTATTGCTGTATGAGTTTGGACCCATATAAGATCACCTTAAAAATCTCAGGTGTAAATATGCAGAACACGCACAGTGAGAAATCATTCATGATTCTGTTTTGAAAATAGGCAAATATGTGTTTTCACAATAAAATTTAAGTATCTTTTTACTAGCTGAGCATTTGTTGACAGTTGAAATAGTTATGAAATTTCCTAATAGTATATTGGAGCAGCACAGTGGCATAGGGGCAGCAGAATGGTCACAGTGTTAGCACTGCTGTCTCATACCACCAGGGAACCAGGTTTGACTCCAGACCTGGCCAACTATCTGTGTGGAGTTTGCGCATTCTCCCCGTAGATTTCCTCCAGGTGCTCCCGTTGCCTCCCGCTGTTCAAAGATGTGCAGATTAGATGGATTGGCCATGGTAAAAATTGTCATGCAGAATGCAGGGATGTGCAGATTAGGTGGGTTAGCTGAGGTTAAAAAGAATTAGGATAAGTGGGGGTGTGGGTTTGGCTGGAATGCTGTTTGGATGGTCAGTGTAGACTTGATAGCTCAAATGGCCTCTTTCTGCACTGTAGGGATTTTATGATTCTATGCCCATTGAGACAATTTGTTTTAAATTAAAAGATATATATGAAAGTTTTTAGTCGATGAGATAGAAAACTGTTTCCGAGGTACTTTATTCTATGCTTTCAGCTAATGCTTCTTTTGTAGCACAGTTACATATTTCTTATTTTTTCTGGACTCCTGGTGTCTTCACATACACTCTGAGATTGTAGAATTCCTTGTCCTTGAATAAATCCTTTCTATTTCCAAAACAAAAACAAATGCTGGAGGAGCTCAGCAGGTCTGTAACGTGAGAAACAGAGTTAATCAAGAATCCCTACAGAATGAAAACAGGCCCTTCGGCCCAACAAGTCCATACCAACTCTCCAAAGAGTGACCCACCCAGACCCTTTCCTCTGCATTTATCCCTAAATGATGCACCTAACACTATGGGTACTTGAGCGTAGCCAATTCGGCTAACCCGCATATCTTTGAATGGTGAGAGGAAACTGGAGCACCTGGAGGAAACCCATGCAGACATAGGAAGAATGTGCAAACTCCACACAGATAGTCACCCGAGGCTGGAATCAAACCCAGATTCCTATTGCTGTGAGACAGCACTGCTAATCACTGAACCACCGTGCTGCCACAATGTTCCGAGTCCAGTGACCTTGCATGAGGTTTTTAAAAGCCCTCATCGGTCAACTGAGGCTGTCTGCATTAAGGTAAGGATAGATTTTCCTTCTTGATTAACCATATCTAAGAAATGCAGTATATCACAAAACCCGAAATGCTGCCAGACCTGCTGAGATTTTCCAACAATTTCTATTTGTATTGTTGATTTCCAGGATCTACAGTTGTTTTGTTTTTACTGATATGATGAAGATAATCTTTCCCCAATTTTTTCTTCAGCCATCACTTCTGCGATAAATTCTAGCATTGAGGCAAAAGTATACAAAATGGAAATCACTTCATAATTCTGTAATCACTCTGATGCTTTTTTTCTGATTCCTTTGAAGCACATAGTCGAAAGGTTTCCCATTCAGTTTTACTGATAATCCATTCAAAACCAACATAAATTATTTTACTTGACTCGGGACTTTTAAATACATGCTAGCTCATTATCCAATCTAGTGCATGAGGTTTATTCACATTACAGCAATTAATATTTAACATAGAGCAGTGGCAAAAAAAATCTGAAGAACTGATTACTACACATTAACAGACCATATGTTGAACTTCTTACTGTGTGTAATCTTATATCATTTCAGTTGCACGATATAGAGTTGGAACAGATTTACGAATTGAGTTTGACTTCCGAACTTCGCAAAGAGATGCTGTCTTGTTGGGAATCAGCAGTCAGAGAGTGGATGGACTGGGTATTGAATTAGTTGGTGGAAAAGTAAGTCATTGTCATGAGTAGAAGTAAAATGCTTTGATTCATTGCACTACTCATGAGTAGAGTTGCATTGATATTCTTGAAAATCCATAAAAGAACATGGTGGGAAATACGTAATTTTTACAGAACAAACGCTCTTTAAGTGATGATGTTGATGACTTTGAAAATGATCTTACAATCGTTTCTCTACTTTTCCTTTTTCTGTTATAATTCCAGATATTTGTTCACATAGACAATGGAGCTGGCATATTTACAGCTGTCTATGACCCTCTACGCTTCAATGCCTTGTGTCAAGGACAGTGGCACAATGTTGTAGTCAATAAAGTTAAATACAGTTTGGAACTGATAGTTGATGGAGAGAGAGTTGAAAGCAGGAGCCCGAGCGTAACCTCCACTGCAACTGATACCAATGATCCAGTCTTTGTTGGAGGGTATCCAAGTAAGTCCTAACTGATTGTTAACTGCACTCATCGTGGTCTTTGTCATTAAGAAAATTGTCTTAAATTCAGGGTGAGAAATGGGGATACAGCTTCAAATTAGTAAAATCAAAGTTAAGAATTATATTAGGATGTTCTTCTTCACACAAGTATTCATCAATACACCAGGGATCATTTTGGAAATCGCTGGGTGCTGCATTTAGTGAATTGTTGGGACTTCCTGGATGACTTAATAAAGATTCACTGAATGACCTTTCTCGTTCATAATTAAATTGAAGTTTAAAAATACTTTGATTATTACACACTGTTCTGTTTTAAAATTAAAGTTTAAATAAAAATACAAGTAAAGTAAAAGTCTTTTGTTTCAAAATACAAACCAATTTGCTGTATTCATAATAATGGTTGATAAGTGGTAAATCATATTTATCAGTGACAGCCATGAGTTGGAGAAGCCTGTGTTGGACTGGGGTGTACAAAGTTTAAAAATCACACAACACAAGGTTATAGTCCACCAGGTTTATTTGGAAACACTAGCTTTTGGAGTGCTGCTCCTTCAATCACCTGATAAAGGAGCAGCACTCCGAAAGCTAGTGCTTCCAAATAAACCTGTTGGACTATAACCTGGTGTTGTATGATTTTTAAATCAGTGACAGCAGGTTTCAAAACCAAAGGCAATATAATTTATGTAGACAAGCAATAACATGTGTTCTATTGCTATATTAGAATGTAGGAACTTGCTATTCTTCTATTCCCCGTGTCTGCGTGGGTTTCCTCCGGGTGCTCCGGTTTCCTCCCACAGTCCAAAGATGTGCGGGTCAGGTGAATTGGCCATGCTAAATTGCCCGTAGTGTTAGGTATGGGGTAAATGTAGGGGTATGGGTGGGTTGCGCTTCGGCGGGTCAGTGTGGACTTGTTGGGCCGAAGGGCCTGTTTCTACACTGTAAGTAATCTAATCTAAACTTGTAAGTGCTGTAATAATTATTGTACAATGCAGTCTGACAATTGGCTTCAATCTTTAAAATGCTGAGTACTTTTAATTTGCCAACACCTTCAATGGTCATGAATAATTGATTTTAGTTTGTATTTGTAAGTTCACCTTTTGCCTCACCTTAGGAAGCACAGGTTAGAAGATGCAAATATTTGTGTCGTTATACAGAAATACAGCACTCAATGCAGTAAAATGATTAAATTTGAATAGAACATAGAAAAATACAGTGCTGTTTAGGCCCTTCGGCCCTCGATGTTGCGCCGATCCAAGCCCACCTAACCTACACTAGCCCACTATTCTCCATATACCTATCCAATGCCCGTTTAAATGTCCATAAAGAGGGATAGTCCACCATTGTTACTGGCAGGGCATTCCATGAACTCATGACTCGCTTAGTAAAGAATCTACCCCTAACATCAGTCCTATACCTACCACCCCTTAATTTAAAGCTATGCCCTCTCGTAATATCTGACTCCATACATGGAAAAAGGTTCTCATGGTCAACACTATCTAAACCCCTAATCATCTTGTACACCTCTATCAAGTCACCCCTAAACCTTCTTTTCTCCAATGAAAACAGCCCCAAGTGCCTCAGCCTTTCCTCATACGATCTTCCTACCATACCAGGTAACATCCTGGTAAACCTCCTCTGCACCCGTTCCAGTGCCTCCACATCCTTCCTATAGTATGGCGACCAGATGCGGCTGCACCAGAGTCTTATACAACTGCAACATGACCTCAGGACTCCGGAACTCAATTCCTCTACCAATAAAAGCCAGTACGCCATATGCCTTCTTCACAGCACTATTTACCTGGGTGGCAACTTTCAGAGATCTGTGTACATGGACACCAAGATCCCTCTGCTCATCCACACTACCAAGTATCTGACCATTAGCCCAGTACTCCATCTTCTTGTTACTCTTACCAAAGTGAATCACTTCACACTTACCTACATTGAACTCCATTTGCCACCTTTCTGCCCAGCTCTGCAGCTTATCTATATCCCGCTGTAACCTGCCACATCCTTCCTCACTGTCAACAACTCCACCGACTTTTGTATCATCCGCAAACTTGCTCACCCAACCTTCTAGCCCCTCCTCCAGGTCATTTATAAAAATGACAAACAGCAATGGTCCCAAAACAGATCCTTGCGGAACACCGCTGGTAACTGCACTCCAAGATGAACCTTTACCATCAACTACTACCCTCTGTCTTCTTCCAGCCAGCCAATTCCTAATCCAAACCTCCAACTCACCCTCAATGCCATGCCTCCGTAGTTTTTGCTGTAGCCTACCATGGGGAACCTTATCAAACGCCTTACTAAAATCCATATACACCACATCTACCGCTTTACCCTCATCCAACTCCTTAGTCACCTTCTCAAAGAATTCAATAAGGTTTGTGAGGCACGACCTGCCCTTCACAAAACCATGCTGACTATCCTTGATCACATTACTCCTATCCAGATGTTTGTAAATCCTATCCCTTACAATTCTGTCTAAGACTTTGCCCACAACAGAGGTAAGACTCACCGGCCTATAGTTACTAGGGTTATCCCTACTCCCCTTCTTGAACAGGGGAATCACATTTGCTATCCTCCAGTCTTCTGGCACTATTCCTGTAGACAACGAGGACATAAAAATCAAGGCCAATGGTTCTGCAATCTCCTCCCTTGCTTCCCAGAGAATCCTAGGATAAATGGCATCAGGCCCAGGGGGACTTATCTATATTCACCCTTTCCAGAATTTCCAATACCTCTTCCCTACATATCTCAAAGCCATCCATTCTAATTAATTGTGACTCAATATTCACATCGGCAACAATGTCCTGTTCCTGAGTGAATACTGACGAAAAGTATTCATTCAGTGTCTCCCAAATTTCTTCAGCCTCCACACGCAACTTCCCACTACTATCCTTGACTGGACCTATTCCTACCCTAGTCATCCTTTTATTTCTGACATACCTATAGAAAGCCTTTGTTTGGTAATCCTACCAACCAAGGACTTTTCATGTCCCCTCCTTGCTGCTCTTAGCTCTTTCTTCAGATCCTTCCTGTCTACCTTATAACTCTCAATCACCACAATTGAACCTTCACGCCTCATCTTTACATAGGCCGCCCTCTTCCTTTTAACGAGGGATTCCAATTCCTTATGAAACCACGGCATCCTCACACGACCCTTTCCTCCCCGCCTGACAGGTACATACTTATCAAGGACACTCAGTAGTTGCTCCTTGAACAAACTCCACATATCGATTGCACCCTTCCCTTGAAGTCAACTTTTCCAAGCCACGCATCCTAAGTCATGCCTCACCGCATCATAATTTCCCTGCCCGCAGCTATAACTCTTGCCCTGTAGTGCACACTTATCCCTCTCCATCACAAGAGTGAAAGTCACCGAATTGTGGTCACTGTCCCCGAAGTGCTCACCTACCTCCAATTCTAAGACCTGGCCTGGTTTGTTACCCAGAACCAAATCCAGTATGGCCTCACGTCTTGTTGGCCTGCCTACATATTGTGTCAGGAAACCCTCCTGCACACATTGGACAAACACCGACCCATCTAACGTACTCGAGCTATAGCTTTCCCAGTCAATATCTGGAAAGTTAAAATCCTCCATAAGAACCACCCTATTACTTTCACTCTTCTCCTGAATCATCCTCGCAATCCTTTCTTCTACGTCTCTAGGACTATTATGAGGCCTGTAGAAAACTCCTAACAGGGTGACATCACCTTTCCTATTTCTAAGCTCAGCCCAAACTACCTCAGAGTAGTTAAATATTTAAATCAAAGATGATGTCTTGATTGTATAAATCAATTTTAAAATGTTGTTTTCTCAAATGACTGTAATTCAGCACAGAATCCCAGAAACATTGAGGAGAAAGTGAACCATTTAAATGTAAGGTTAGACACAGATTCTTTACACCACAGAAGGAGACCATTTGACCCACCGAGCCCAGTGCAGCTCCCTGTAGACCAATCAAGTCAGTCCAAATCCCTTGTTCTTTCCCCTGGGCTTGTAAATTTATTTCCCTCAGGTTCTTACCCAATTTTGTTTGAAAATTATCCATTAGTTCTCCATAGGCGGTGAATTCCAGGTTGCGAGGTAAAACTAAACACTTTCTTACATTTCCCTACAGTGGGTGGCATGGTGGCACAGTGGTTAGCACTGCTGCCTCACAGTGTCAGAGACCTGAGTTCAATTCCTGCCTCAGGCAACTGTCTATGTGGAGTTTGCGCATTGCCTGCGTGGGTTTCCTCCCATAGTCCAACAATGTGCAGGTTAGGTGAATTGGCTGTGCTAAATTGCCCATGGTGTAGGGGAATGGTCTGGGTGGGTTGCTTTTTGGAGGGTTGGTGTGGACTTGTTGGGCCAGAGGGCCTGTTTCCACACTGTAAGTAATCTAATTTCTTAACCTTAAACCTATGTCTTCTAGTCCTTGTATTATCAGTGAATGGAAATAACTTTCCTTTTCCTATTTCATGTAAACCTGTATAATTTTGTACATCTCTATTAAATATTCCCTCAATCTCCTTTGCTAGTGGTTCTCTGAGTAACATGATGCTCATCTAGATTCAAACCTGAAAAATTGAGAAGCAGGTTTGTCATTGCACTGCCCACTTCATTCAATCATGTTTATCAGTGACAGTAGGTTTCAGAAACAAAAACTGTATAATTTATGTGGACCAGCAGAACTGACTGCATCTCAGTGTCTCAAATGTTCTCAAAACTAGCAACAGGACAGAATCTACAACAGCATCATGTTCATCAAGCTACCATCAAGTCAAGACTGCCTGTTCTAACAGTAAACAATCCTAAAGAAAGATCAGAACCATTAAACCTTGCATTGTAATTTAATTCAAAGTGTATGGATGACTCGTACGATTACATATTATGAAGTTAGTTACTAACATATCACAACCATTCAGACCTTCATATACAATTAACGACTTGTTAGTCTTTTACACTGCACCTCTATGCCATCTGTTCCCTTATCCCTCCTCTGCTTCTGAGAAAAGTATTTTAAAAAACATTTCCAATCCCTTTTAGTTATAAAGTCATAGAATCATACCGCACAGAAGCAACTCTGCTGTCCAACTGGCCTAGTCCTGTTTTCAGCATTTGGCCCATATCCTGCTAAATCTTTCTTAATCATATACCCATCCAATGCTTTTTAAATGTTGTAGTTTGCATCCACCTTCACCACTTCCTCTGGCAACTTGTTCCATACACACACCACCACCCTCTGTGTGAAAAAGTTACCCCTCAGGACTTTTTAAAATCTTTCCCCTCCCATTTTAACGATGTCCTGTAGTTTTGGATTCCCCCACCCTAGGAGGAAGACCTTGGCTATCTCTGCCCATCATGATTTTATAAACCTCAATTACGTCACCCCTTAGTCTTAGATGCTCCAGGACAAAAGCCACAGCCTATGTAGCCTCTCCCTTTAATCAAACTCTCCAGTCCCAGTAACCGTCTTATAAATCTTTTCTGTATGCTGTTAAGTTAAACAACATCTTTCCTATAGAAGGATGACCAGAATTGTACACATAATTCTAAAAGTGGCCTCACCAATGTCCTGTACAGCTGCAACATGATCTCTCAACTCCTATATTCAGTGTTCTGACCAATGAAGGTATTTATACCAAATGCCTTCATCACCACCCTGTCTACCTGTGACTCCACTTTCAGGGAACTGCACCCCTTGATCTCTTTGTTTGGCAATAGTTCTCAGGGTCTCTATAAGCGTATACCATTAACTGAATAAGTCCTTCCCTGGTTTGCCTTAACAAACTGCAACACTTCACATTTATCGAAGTTAAACTTGCTCTGTCACTACTCAGTCTTGATCAAGGCCCCATTGTACTCTGAGATAATCTACTTTACTGTCCACTACACCAGCTATTGGTGTCATCTGCAAATTTATTAACCATACCTCCTTTATTCATATCCAAATCATTTATATAGATGATGAAAAGTAATGGATCCAGCACCAACCCTTGTGGCAAACCACTAGTCACAGACCTCCAGTCTGAAAAGTAACCCTCCATCACCACCCCTCTCTGTCTCTTATCTTCAAGCCAATTTTGTATCTAATTGGCTAGCCTCCCCAGATCCCATCTAATCTAACCTTACTAACCAAACTACCCTCCAGAACCTTGTTGAATGCCTTGCTAAAGTCCAGGTAGACAACATCCAGTGCTCTGCCTTCATCAGTGTTCTGTGTTTCCTCAAATAGATTACAGTGTGGAAACAGGCCCTTCGGCCCAACAAGTCCACACCGACCTTCTGAAGAGCAACCCACCCAGATCCATTTCCCTCTGGCTAATGCACCTAATACTCTGGGCAATTTAGCATGGTTCACCTGACCTGCACATCTTTGAACTGTGGGAGGAAACCAGAGCAACCAGAGGAAACCCACACAGACACGGGGAGAATGTGCAAATCCCACACAGTCAGTCACCCAAGGAAGGAATGAAACCCGGGTTCCTGGTGCTGTGAAGCAGCAGTGCTAATCACTGAGCCACCATGCCACCATGCCAACTCAATCATGGTAGTGAAACACAATTTCCCCCACACAAAGATATGTTTACTATTCCTAATCAGTCCTTGCCTTTCCAAATGTATGTAAATCCTGTCCCTTGGAAACCTCTCCAAAAACTTACCCACCTTTGACGCAAGGCTCACCAGTCTATAGTTCTCTGGCTTATCCTTAGAACCTTTCTTAAATAATGGCACTACATTAGCAAACTTCCAGTTTTCTGGCATCTGACTTGTGGCTATTAATGATACAAATATCTCAGCAAGAAGGCCCAGCAGTCTCATCTCTTGCTTCCCGCAAAGTTCTGGGAAATAACAGATCAAGTTGAGGGGATTTATCTACCTTTATGCATTTTAAGTCCTCCAGCACCTCCGTCTGTAATATGAACTCTTTTCAAGACATCCACTGTTTATTTCCCAGGTTCCCTAGCTTCCATGACTTTCTCCACAGTAAATACTGACATGAAATATTCATCTGATAACTTAATCCATCTCCTGTGGTTCCACACTTAAGATGGCCACATTGATCTTGAAGCTCTATTCTTTTCCTAGTTACTCTTTTGCCCTTAATGTTCTCATAGAATCTCATTGGATTCTCCTTAACTCTGTTTGCCAAACCTGTATCATATGCCCTTTTTTCTCAAGGATACTCCCACTGCCCTAAAACTCCTGTAAAGATTCAATCAATCCCAGCTGTCCATACCTTATATATGCCTCCTCCTTCTTGACTGGAGCCTCAATTTCTCTACTCATCCAGCATTCCCCACACCTGCCAGCCTTGCCCTTCACACGAACAGTAACATACTGTCTCTGGACTCTCGTTATCTCATTCTCAAAGGCCTCCCACTTTCCAACCATGACTTTACCTGCGAATAGCCTCTCCCAGTCAACTTTTGAAAGTTCCTGTCTAATAACATCAGAATTAGCTTTCCTCCAATGTAGAACTTTAACTTTTTGATCAGTTCCATCCATTTCTATAACTATTTTGAAACTGATAGAAGTATTATCACTTGCCCCAAAATGCACCCCCACTGACACCTCAGTCACTTGTCCTGCCTTATTTCCCAACAGAAGGTTAAATACTGCTCCTTCCTTAAGAGATCCATCCACATATTGAAATAAGAAAGTTTTCTTGTACACATTGAACAAGTTCCTCCCCAGCTTAGCCCTTAACACTAATCCCAGACTATGTTTGGAAAGTTAAAATCTCCTACTATTACAACACTAACATTTTTACAGATATCTGAGATATCCATACATACTTGCTTCTCAATTTCCCATTGACGATTGGAGGACTTATAACACAATGCCAACAAAGTAATCATCCCTTTCTTATAATTTCACTGGGCCATAGAGGAACCTCGATTATCCAAACGAGATGGGCGGGCACTATTTCATTCGGATAATTGATTATTCGGATAATTGACTCAACGCCCTTCCTCTGGGGCTTGGAGTTTTCTGTTAAGTGTGCTCCCCGTTCAGACTGTTCTCTGCAACACTTTTAATCATTATAAACAAAAGACACAGTCAGTATTGGACATACGTCTTTGATGTAATGTTTCTATTGGGACCTCGAGATCTCCTTCAGATAATCTGATTTTCAGATAATTGGTATTCAGATAATTGAGGTTCTTCTGTATTTCTCAGGAATATCCTCCCTATGTACAACTGTAATGTTCTCCCTAACCAAAAACGCTATTCTCCCTCCTATCTTGCCTCCCTTTCTATCTTCCTATAGCATCTATACCCTGGAACGTTAAGGTGCCAGTCCTGTCCATTTCTGAGCCACATTTCTGTAATAACCATGATATCACAATCCCATGTTGTCAACTACGTTGTAAATTCCCTTGCCTTGCGTTGCCTACCAGGCCTCTTGCATTGAAGTAATTGCAATTGGATTTATCAGCCTCACCATATTCTCTGCCAAGATCTTGTTTGCTTTGATTATTTAACTTGCTCCCTTATCCACTGTACCAGCCTCAGCTTTTTCATCTCACTATCGCTTTGACCCCTCTGCTCCACTTACTAGTTCAGCAACACTAGTAAATCTCCTTACATGGATGTTGGTTCCCTTCCAGTTCAGGTGGAACCAGTCCCTCTTGTACAGTTCATTTTCTACCCCTGAATAGATCCCAGTGATCCAAAAATATGAATCCTTACCCCTTGCACCAACTCCTCAGCCACACATTCATCTGCTCTATCTTCCTACCCCTACTCTCACTAGCCTATGACACTGCTGGTAGTGCAGATATGACTACCCTCAAAAATCTATTTTTTAAATTTCAGACTAGTTTACTATACTATCTCTTTAGAACTTCATCCCTTTCCCTGCCTATGTTCTTGGTCCAAGTTGCACAACTATTTCCTGCTGGTCACTCTTCCCTTTCAGAGTATTATGTACCATCTCTGAGACATCCTTGACCCTGCACCAGGGAGACAGCCCCCATCCTGATGTCTCAATTCAGAAACATTTGTCTGTGCCCCAGACTAGAGAGTCACCTATTACAATCAATTGCTTGGAACCTGACATAACCCTCAATACAGTCGAGCCAGTCTCAGTACTAGAAACTGGCTGTCAGCTATACTCCTCTGAAAGGCCATCCCCACATATCATATCCAAAACGGCATGCCTGTTTGAGATGGGGATAGCCACAGGAAATGCAGGCACCACCTGGCAACTTGTTATGCCACTCCTAGCAGTCAACCATCTATCTGACAGGTGTCTGTGGCTTTTCTACTTTACTGAATCTGCAGTCCATCACACCTCCTTGCTCTTGTAAACTCCTCATATATCTAACTGCCGCTGCAACTGATCCAATAGGATTCGCAACCAAACACACTTCCTGTAGACATAGTCTCCAGGAACATTCAAATTCTCCCTGAGCACCCACATCTGACAGGAAGAGCACATCACCCTATCACAAGCTATTTCTGCCCGTTAGACAGAATCTATAGACACAGAAGTTACCTAAAAACAAACACAACACACTTGGCTTAAAAAACAATGTTAGCACAGGCTTACTGTTGAAATAGGGACTATTCAAGAAGTAAAATCGGAAGAATAAAGTTAAGTTGTAATACTCTTCTGAGAATTGCATTTTTGGTTATCAGACATTTGTTATTCTGTCACAGATTGTACTGTGGACCCCATCAGAGATTGCCAATATAACATTTAATTGACATTTAATTGATTCACTGAGAGGTTTCTTTTTTCTACTTTCATATTTCAGTCAGAAAGACCACACAATTGTGAAGCCTTGCTCAATGAGATGTAAATTCCAGCTAATGGGCCTTCCTGTATCCATTCCTGAATAGAGCAATTGATCTTCATCTTATGCATAACTAGAGGGTGCTTACTTGTGTATAGTATCAGGCATTGCATCTTGGTGTATTAATTCCTTGAGCAGATCAGGGCCGGATTTTATCATTAGCAGCATAGAAAGGGGATTTGCCATTGAGAGAAGAAAATGTTCCAGCAAGAGATCTAGTGATCTCTCCAGATCTTTCTTAATGTGCAATTGATTGTAATATTGCTTATTAATGGCTCTTAACGTCCCTCTGTGGGGCACGCAAAAGCTGAAATGTAACTAACATACAAACTTTATTTTAAAAATATATTTAAAAATAGCTAGTTCAAAGATCTAGTGGTCAATTATAATGGAGACTTTGAAGAATATTCCATGAATGTAAAATTAAAAGCCAGTTTAAAAAAAACAAATTACATCTCATTGAATAGGACTTCACATTTTTGTGATCTTTCTAACAGCAATATGAAAAGAGAAGAAAAGGAACTTCTCTCATTGACAATTTGATATTTAATTGATCCGATCTCTGGGAGTCCACAGTACAGTCTATAACAAAAGAACTAACAGCTGATAGTATCTCCAATACTTCCATGTTAATCTGTTCTTATGGTAAATCTTAATGTTTCAGTCAGATTTGAAAAATGCTGTTAAAAATCACACAACACCAGATTATAGCCCAACAGATTTATTTGAAAGCGCAAGTTTTTGGAGCACTGCTCCTTCATTATGTAGCTAGTGGGGCAGCATTACATCTTTGAGAATGCTGACAGGTCTTCATCAAAAAAACCCATGAATTCCATCTCATGTCTCCTTTGACTGAAACAGGAAACTTCAGAAGATTTGAACAAGATTCCCCACTAATGAATTGAGAAGGATTTTATATCATAGAAATTAATGGGAGTTGGTAAAGAGTAATAGTAACACATCACTTCACTGACTTGTTCATTGATCTGCTTAAGGGTCTAAATGTGAAATAAAAGCCCAGGTCACCTCTTATTTGATGATCAGAGACCACACACATCCTGACCATTTGGAATTCCCAGCAAACGACTATAAGCAATTTCATAATTTAAACTTCTGATGGTCAATTATCTAGTGTCTGGAACCCTCCCAAGCAGTTTCCAACTCTGAAGTAGAGTCAAAGACTTTGGACAGTTCAATTTACCCAGGAAAAGTTAGACAGATTAAAACATGTTTCTGACTCTTGGGTAACTATACAGTTGCCACTGTCCCCATTGCACAGACTGACCCCTACCCCCAACAGCAACTGGATACCCAGTACATGCCCCCAGACATCTGACCATCCATCTCTAGATTGTTGACCACCCTCCAATGCCAAAACTCACTTTTACACCTAAATCGTCCCTCCAATACAGACTCACCCAAGCCCTGCTGTCTCGCATTCTACACACAACTGGTTCCCAAACCACCCTAATCATTCATCTATCTACTTGCCATCCAAATGATTTGCTATCCTGCCATGTAAGTCCTCACCCATCACCCAACTTGCCCTTCACCCAACTGTTGTCTTAATCTATCTTTGAGACAATCCAAAGTAGACAAGCAGGAGGCTAGAAAAACAGCAAGCCAGGCATCATCAGGAGGTGGAGAAGTTGACGCTATGTTGACTTCTACACCTCCTCGTGCATGTCTTAACCGAACAGTCATTCAACTCGGACCCTAACTTCTTACACACTTACCTGCCAACCTACTTCACTCACCAATCTGTCATTCTAATCTTTTACAACCTGCTGTCTATTCCTTTGCCCACCTTGCACTCTACCTTCTTACCCACTGACACACACACATACCCCTATCCCCTCAACTTACCTTCAGCTTACCATTCAATCTATTTATATTACAAATTGCCTACTTCGCATCTCAAAGAGGCTTTGGGAATTTACACATAGAACATAGAACATAGAAGGATACAGCGCAGTACAGGCCCTTCGGCCCTCGATGTTGCGCCGACCGAATCCTACCTAACCTATACTAGCCCAATAACTTCCAAATGCCTATCCAATGCCCGCTTAAATGACCATAAAGAAGGAGAGTTCACCACTGATACGGGCAGGGCATTCCATGAACTCACAACCCGCTGTGTGAAGAATCTACCCCTAACATCTGTCCTATACCTACCACCCCTTAATTTAAAGCTATGTCCCCTAGTAACACCTGACTCCATTAGCGGTAAAAGGTTCTTAGTATCTACCCTATCTAAACCCCTAATCATCTTATACACTTCTATCAGATCTCCCCTAAACCTTCTCTTCTCCAATGAGAACAGCCCCAAGTGCCTCAGCCTTTCCTCATAAGATTTTCCTACCATTCCAGGCAACATCCTGGTAAACCTCCTCTGCACTCGTTCTAAAGCTTCCACATCCTTCCTATAGTATGGCGACCAAAACTGCACACAATACTCCAGATGAGGCCTCACCAGAGTCTTATACAACTGCAACATGACCTCAGGACTCCGGAACTCAATTCCTCTGCCAATAAAGCCCAGTACACCATATGCCTTCCTCACAGCACTATTTACCTGGGTGGCAACTTTCAGAGATCTGTGTACATAGACACCAAGATCCCTCTGCTCATCCACACTACCAAGTAGCCTACCATTAGCCCAGTAATCCATCATCTTGTTATTCCTACCAAAGTGAACGACTTCGCACTTAGCTACATTGAATTCCATTTGCCACATTTCCGCCCAGCTCTGCAACTTATCTATATCCCGCTGTAACCTACCACTTCCTTCCTCACTATCCACAACTCCACCGACTTTTGTGTCATCCGCAAACTTGCTTACCCAGCTTTCAAGTCCTTCCTCTAGATCATTTATAAATATAACAAAAAGCAATGGTCCCAAAACAGATCCTTGTGGTACACCGCTAGTAACTGCGCTCCAAGATGAACATAATCCATCAACTACTACCCTCTGTCTCCTTCCAGCCAGCCAATTCCTAATCCAAACCTCTAATGTATCCTCAATGCCATACCTCCGAAGTTTTAGCATTAGCCTACCATGGGGAACCTTATCGAACGCCTTACTAAAATCCATATACACAACATCTACTGCTTTACCCTCATCCACTTCCTTAGTCACCTTCTCAAAGAACTCAATAAGGTTTGTGAGGCACGACCTGCCCTTCACAAAACCATGCTGGCTATCCCTGATCACGTTATTCCTACCCAGATGTTCATAAATCTTATCCCTTACCATTCTCTCTAAGACTTTGCCCACCACTGAAGTCAGACTCACTGGCCTATAGTTACTAGGGCTATCCCTACTCCCTTTCTTGAACAATGGGACCACATTCGCTATCCTCCAGTCCTCTGGTACTATTCCCGTAGACAATGACGACATAAAAATCCAGGCCAATGGCTCTGCTATCTCCTCCCTAGCTTCCCATAGGATCCTGGGGTAAATGCCATCAGGCCCAGGAGACTTATCTATATTCATCCTTTCCAATATTCCCAAAACCTCCTCCCTGCATATTTCCAGGGCATCCATTCTAATTATTTGTGATTCCATATTCACATCAGCAACAGTGTCCTGTTCCTGAGTGAATACTGATGAAAAGTACTGATTTAATGTCTCTCCAATCTCCTCCGCCTCCACACACAACTTCCCACTACTATCCTTGACTGGACCGATACCTACCCTAGTCATCCTTTTATTCTTGACATACCTATAGAAAGCCTTTGGGTTTTCCCTAATCCTACCAGCTAAAGACTTTTCATGTCCCCTTCTCGCTTCTCTTAGCTCCCTCTTTAGCTCCTTCCTGGCTACCTTATAACTCTCAATCGCCCCAACTGAACCTTCACGCCTCATCTTTACATATGCCGCCTTCTTCCCTTTCACAAGGGACTCCAATTCCTTACTAAACCACGGCTGCCTCACAAGGCCCTTTACACCATGCCTGACTGGTACATACCTATCGAGGACACGCAGTAGCTGCTCCTTGAACAATCCCCACATCTCATTAGTGTTCTTCTCTTGAAGCCTGTTTTTCCAATCCACACATCCTAAGTCATGCCTCACTGCATCATAATTTCCCTGCCCCCAGCTATAGCTCTTGCCCTGCGGCGCACGATTATCCCTCTCCATCACTAAAGTAAAAGTCACCGAGTTGTGGTCACTGTCCCCGAAGTGCTCACCTACCTCCAAGTCTAACACCTGGCCTGGTTCATTACCTAGAACCAAATCCAATATAGCCTCCCCTCTTGTTGGCCTGTCGACATATTGTGTCAGGAAACCCTCCTGCACACATTGTACAAACACCGACCCATCTAATGAACTCGAGCTATAGCTCTCCCAGTCAATATCTGGGAAGTTAAAGTCCCCCATAACAACCACCCTGCTACCTTCACTCTTTTCATGAATCATCCTCGCAATATTGTTCATTGTTTATGAAATACAGCAGTTGACGCTGTAAAAAGAGGGCACCGATTCTGTGCTGATTATCTGTGCTGCTGTGCAAGGGTTGTTGCAATTGTGAGTTTGGAATGATCCTCCATGAGAGGTTGTGTCACTAACCCCTCTGTTTTCTCTCTCCACAAACATTGACCAAGTGCTTCCAACATTGTATATGTTTGTGCCGGATTCCCTTTCTTTTTGTTTTTATTACAGTGATTTGTTTTCAGCAATGATTTTACAGTATAATTACCAAATAACATTTTCTTCAATCTTTTTCAGGTGACATGAAACAGTTAGCATTGACCATTGATACTCCTTTCAAGGGTTGCATTCGTAACCTGAAACTAACGAAGGGAACACAGACTCTAGAAGTTGATTTCAGCAAAGCAATTGAGCTCAAGGGAGTTCAACCCCTTACTTGTCCTGCGTAGTGAAATCTACTGCTTTGTTTTGAACAAAGATGAATGTATGTGGTTTGGAATAAGCCTACATAACTTGTACATGGCAACATATTTTTGGTGGTTCAATTGAAACAATCTCTTCATGTTACATTAATATGTTCCTATCTGTACTAATAATTATCACTAAAACTATTTCCTCAGTTTTCATTTACTCATTAAAATTAAAATAAGTACTCTTTCATCCTACAAATTGAACTTCATGGTGATTATTTATATAGTGTATAGTTATTGAATTTATTTATTTGTTTAGTATGTGTAAGAATATAAGAATATTGTATGCAATATAGCACATATTTCAGAAAATTCTTCTTTGAAGTGAGGGAATAAATTCTTCTGTTTGAGTAAGAGTTGGCATTTGCAAAAAAATTCATAAGTTATAGTATCTTTAAGGAACCATGTCCATAACATAACCAATGCTTTTTTTCCATGCTGGAGTCATCTCTAACTGGCTTCATTATGAATTTTAAATAGGAAAAAATGTCATTTTGTTACTATCATAACGTACTAATTCCTTGGTCTCTGAAGATTCCAGTTGATATAGTGTCCATGAAAAACCCACTGTTAATAGTGTTATGACTAGTCTCCAAGGAGGTTCCCCAATTCATTATGGTCCAGACAGAAAACCTCAAATTGGTTTGTTCCTGAGTGAAGAGAGATGAACTAGTTCCCCTTCTTCAATTAACTGCTCCTTGGTTAGTTATGATTTGATTTAATTTATTTATTGTCACGAGTATGTCAGTACAGTGAAAAGCTTTGTTTATAAGCAGTACAGGCAGATCATAGAAAGCAAGGACATATAGATCATAGGGTGAAATAAAACATAGACAGAAGCATTTAGGTTATGTTGCACAGGGTGTGCTCTCAGCATGATCAACATTAGCAAGATCAGCGTTACATGAAATTAGAGAGTCCATTCATCATTCTAATTATGGCTGGAAAGAAGCTGTTAGTGAATCTGCTGGTGCTTGAGTGCACGTTTCTGTATCTTCTGCCTGATGGAAGAGGTTGTATGAGAGCATTATTACTGGTGGGGTGGAGGGGTGTGCTGCGATGGGTTTTGAGCCCTTCCCCAGCAATAAGCCATGTAAATGGAGTCCATGGATGGAAGGTTGGCTTTCCTGATGGTCTGTGCTGTGCAGACAGTCTTCTGTAGCTTCATACAGTCCTGGGCAGAGTAGTTGCTAAACTAGGCCACTACGCAGCTAGATAGTTTACTTTCAAATGTTCATGTTTAAACGTTGGCGAAAGTCCTTGTGGACTGGCAAATTTCCTGAGACACCTGAGGAAGAATAGGTGCTGTTGTGCCATCTTGATCATTGCATTTATGTGGGAAGTTCAGGACTGGTTGTTGGTTATAGTCATTCCTAGGGACTTGATGCTGTCCACCCTCTCAACTTCAGCTCTATTAATATAGATAAGGGTGTATTCTCCTCCTTTCTTGCTATTGTTAATGATCAGTTCTTTAGTTTTACCGATGAGAGAAAGGTTGTTCTCATTGCACCACATCACTAAGCCCTCTACCTCTTTTCTATATTCTGACTTGTTAGGTATCCACATTACCACAGCGGTGTCATCAGCAAATTTGTAGATGGTGTTCATTCAGAATTTGGCAACACAGTCGTGGGTGGACAGGAAGTACACTAGAAGTTATCTTGAAGGAGGTGCAGTTGTCTATCTTCACTGATTGCAACGGTTCCTTAGCTTTCTGTCCTTCAGACTGCAGAGGGTAGAGCTGAGACCAAGGCTAATCTGAAGAATGTCTTGACCCTGTGGATACCTTCATCCCAGACCAAATGATTTTGTCTTAAATGAGCCTACCTAAAAAGGCTTTCTTGAGTTAAAGAAGAAGTGAGTTTATTAGTCACTAAACATGAGAAGGAATATACGCAGACTAGAAATGAGACGTGTGTCCAAAAAAAGATAAAAGTTTAAAAAAGCGGTGGGGACATATATTTATTTGGTTCAGTCTCCAGTTATTCATGAAGAGTAAAAGTTGCATTAATGGTTTTTTTAGTTGGGGAGTCTACTTTGGGGTTTTTGGCTTTGTAGTTTATCTGAAATTCTCTTCTACTGTTTTCTCTTTGACTTCCAGTGTTCAACTGTGAACTTCTCACTAGTACATCAGCTGATGAGCACACATAGACTAGGAGTTGCATTTGGTTTTTAGTATTTTTCTGCAAGAGTAAAACACAAATACAGGTTGTGACTCATGTCTCCAGTTTTAAACATAACCCACAAGAAATGCTTTCCTGCTGAGAAGAGTTAATTTTGTTTTCCTGCATACTTGCCTTTTGAGTCACTCTTTGAAGCTTTCTTGACACCCGACAAAATGCTGCATTCCAGAGATTCACAGAGAATCTTTTAGCAGTCAATAAATTCTATTCTTAGAAGTTATATTAATGGCCAGGCTTGGCTTGCAATCTTTGTTTTGAAGAAAACAGATCTTGTCCAAAGGCTCAATATGTCTGTAATTTGGGGTTCTGATCTATTGGCAGGACAGTAGAGAGAAATGCAGGCCTTCTAAGTTTTAATTTTATTTCACTAGGGACCATAACCAGTCTGTATTGTTTCCTATTCAGTGAAGGCAGCTTTTCTTCTCTTTAGTGATATGTAGACACTCATATGGGCCCTTTAGCAGGTGAAGCAATTCAAGCTACAAAATAGTTTCTGATTGGTTATGAAACCAGTGAAATTTTGATAATTGTTTTATGTGCTTAAAGAATCCAAATAAATTGTATTAAAATGCATATCTTTTTGTAGTTTGGGTAAAGGTTTTTAGGGGAAGTATTTTTTGATTGAGTTAGATGCCTGATTTCTGAAATTAACTCATGAGAAATGCCTACCTGTAAAAGAAAATTGAAAAAGTCCATCAACTTGCATTCAGCAAACAAAAAATCCAATCTCTAATAAAGAAGTCGTGAACGCATGACAACAATGCATAAGCATTCCCATTGGTGTTAACTGGTAAGGCAGAACTTCAGAAAGTGGGAAATAAACTACAGCAAACTTAAATTACTGTCAGAAGATTATGAAGGCAGCATATAAGTGAGGATGATACAAGACCCCCAGAAACACTGACAAAGGCAGGTGCTGTCTTTCAGAGGCGATAGAACAGCTTAAGGCACTGTCTGTGGACAGAACAGCCATAGCAGTCAATGTGAGAGATCATCCATGGGCTTCTGAAATAGATCAAATGGTGGTAGATCCTAGAACAGCTGTCAAGTAACATTGCTGGGATCATTCCTGAGATTTGGGATGTAATAGAAGCACTATACCATGTATGTAGGGGAGCTTTGAAGACTCATGGAAGATGTAAATCTTGGGGTGTCAAAAAAACAAATTCTGAGAGTCTTCATTCACTTTTTTCCACTTTTGAAACTTTAGCCACAAAAGTAATAGGAAATTATCAGATGGAGTATCTTCAAGAAACCCAGGTTGTGTACCAAAGTTGGCAGTGACCTTACTGATTCCTCCCTCTGTGTCTCATTCACTTCTGTGGTCTTCTGTACCCAGCTGAATAGCAGTCTCTTGTCAATGAGTCTTCAGTGTTAAACTCTAACTACTGAAATAACTACTGAAAACTGGTGCTATTGACACTTTCTGAGATACAGTTCAACCTCAGTCTCTGATTGTTTTTTTATATAGGTGAATGTTATCTTTAGATGTCACTTCCTGACTGGTTCCCTAAGGTGTGAGTTACCTGTGGAACATAGACATCTCATAGACTTTCCTATTCCTTCATTAAACTCTTGCTACTAAGATTATGAGGCAACCTACTGCAGTTTCTTTGTCCACTAATTTAAGATAAAATTGTGTGTAATGTCAGGTATTGGTGATTAACTTTTTGGGCTCATCATCCAGCATACCTAATTGTTAAGATGTACAAATATCAATATTGCAGATTCTGTGGCATTCTCATTTTGAATAGAGAGAATTGCTTGGTAGTGTGGGTTTCTATGGTGGCTATTGGTGGTTGAAGTTAATTCAACATAGCAAACAGCACACAGCTTTAAAATAATACAGAAATTATGAAGTTATTTGTACATGAAATGTATACAAAGTGTACGGACATAGTGCAAAAAGACAATTAGTGCGTAAAGATGAGGTAGCAAAATGCACTTAATAGAATAGTGTACATTCAGTCGAAGCAAAGATAAAGTAATAAGAACAGTATGCCTACTTAGCAATAATGGTTTCATTTTTAAGGTCACTGAATTAAAAAAAATACATTGATTTTGTTATTTAACCTGAAAGAAAGTTACTGCTATATCCTTGCACAATAGGCCTTTGCCATTGAGTTAACAAGTATAAGCATGGAGATTTAAGATGGCGGCAGTCTGAAAAGTATGCTGTGGTGGGCTCTGTGCCAATCCCCAGGCAAGGTAGGCTTCTACAGTTTCTGCACCGCCCCCCCTCTTCCCCCCTCCATTTAGCCACCACTGAAAAAAATTTCAGTATTAAGCAAGGAGAATACCTAGAACCTTTTAAATTTGGATTTGGGGGTTTTGGAGTGAAGAGGAAAATGAATAAAGGAAAAGGAACCAGAGGAGTACAGCAGGCCAGGCATTCCCCTACTGTGTTGGGCACATCTGCAGCCACTGCCTTGATTCCCGTGGTGGCACCTTTGTGCCCGATGGACCAGCAGCACTATTCCATTAAAAACTTGAAGCAATGCTGGAACCGATTGCTGCCATGCTGAGAAAGCATGAGCAGGAGATTCAGGCATTGGGTCAATGCATGGAAGCGGTCGAGCAAAGGACTGTGGCATTGGAGATTGTGACGGAGAACTCCGAGGGGGCAGTTAATAATGGAAACATCTAGAAGACTGGGAAGAGAGTCACAGGTACTGGTATATAAAGGTTCGAAAATAATGATTTTCCAGAACATTTCTGGGGCCATAATTAAGAAGAGTAAGTCTTTTGATGATGGTAAGAAAAAATTAAGAGACTTGAATTTTCAATATTCTCTGAGGTATCCAGCAATACTGCATTTTAATTATGGGGGATCTGTCCATAACTTTGACTCACCGGAAAAAGCAAATGAATTTGTGAACTCTGAAATAATTGACTTGAGCTGAGGGGGAAAGAGGTAAAGATGTTTGCGGACAATGGCATAATTTTTTTTAATCTTCTCTTTCTTTGTTCTAAATTTGGTTTGTTTAATATTGTATCTGTTTGGTAATTATCTGTTATTTTCCTGGTTTTGTTTCTGGGTGAGGAGTGGCTATTGCTTTGGTGCAGAGATATATTGGGTTGAGATATGGAGGAGGGAGAAGGAAGTCCATTGTTAACTTTCATTAGTAAATAATGTTCTTTTTTCCATTGCCTGGTCTTGGGGTACGGCCTCAACTGGAAGGTGCCAGGATGGCTGTAAGGTTGGACATGAATGCCAACTCTGGGCAAGAGGGGAGATTGCTAATATTTTGTGATTTGTGTTTATTCGTTTAAGTTAGGAGCAGTGATTAGTGGCTTTTGTAGAAATAGTTTTTAGATTTTGTAAAGCCTGTGTTTTTTCCACTTGTTGCACATTGAATGGTCTTTTTGCTCTTGGGGGTCATGGCTAGTGACCTGTTCAAATGGTGCACCTGGAATAAAAAGGGGAGCCATTCCTCATTAAAAAGGAAAAGATGCTCTCAAACCTTAAGAAGGAAAGGGTTGCCACCGCGCTGCTGCAAGAGACACATTTTACTGATAAGGAACATCTGAAGTTACAGCAGGGGGATATGATAGGGTATTCTTCTTCTCGTTCAACTCCAAAAGCAGAGGAGTGGCCATACTGATATGAAGCAACCTCCCATTTCAGGTGATAGATTAAATCAAGGATGAGTACAGACGATTCATCATTCTCGAGGCTCTGGTACATGGAGAAGAGTATGGCATCCTGAATGTTTACTGCCCCCAGCATACCCTCTCAAATGTTTAGTTGATGCGGTCTCTAAATTAATGGCTGTTGAGGTGCACCGAACGATTGTAGGAAGATACTTTCATCCTCTCATGGACCCTAGGATGCCAAGGGGTCTGTCGTGTACACTTCTGCAGACTAGGCAGTTAGTGGACTATGTAAGGAGTTGGGGCTAGTGGATGTGTGGAGATATCTCCATGCTAATTGAGGGATTTTACCTTTTACTCCAACCTGCACAAGTGCCACACAAGAATTTATGTTTTTTATTCCACCGGTTTGTTTGGACTTGACATTGGCCTGCAGGATTGGGAACATAACTATTTTGTACCATGCATCAGTGTACATAGATGTTAAGACCAAGGGTAGTGGAACAGACACACGGCACTGGCGCATGGATCCATTTTGTTGAGGGCTGGCAATTGTGTCCAGTATATTACCAGAGAATTCAGGGCCTTCTGGGACATCAATTGGAGTATGGCCAGTAATCCATCGGTACTTTTGGAGACCACCAAGACGTATATAAGGGATCTCATTACTTCATATTCAACAACAAGAAAAAGGCAGACTGGGGAGCAGCAGTGTATGCTCGAGGCCCAACTGAAAGCAGCCAAGTTGGCATAGTATAACAGACCATCTGTTGTTAAGTTACAGCGGGTCAGGCTCTCCGGACTGAGCACTCACACACAAGTAGGTACCTGGCTTACCTGGTTAGGAAGAAAATGCTCCGTAGTCCATTGTAGCTATTCGGGAGAGAACTGGTAACATGACTCATGAGCTGAAAAAGATTAATGCCAGATTTTGGGAATTTTATGCAGAGTTAAACCAGTTGGAGGGCTGTAAGGGTGGTTTACAAGAATGGAATCCTTTTTTGAAAACCTGGACTTCCCCTGTATAAATGCAGAGCAGGCTTCACCTCTGACTGTACAGGAGGCGCAAGAAGCGGTAAGGCAGCTCCAAGGTGGCAAGGCACCTGGTCCAGACAGATTGAGTTTTACAAGGAGTCTATACACCTCAGTTGGACCACTTATGGAGTTGTGTAGTCATTCGTATAGCCAGGACTGCCTTCTGCCCTCTCTTAGGGAGGCCAATATCTCCCTTATTTTAAAGAAAGGGAAAGACCCCAAAAACTGCATGTCATACAGACCTATCTCATTGTTGAATGTAGAATTCAAAGTTTTTTCAAAGGTGCTGGCTCTGAGGTTGGAGAAGGTGCTGCCCACTATTATAAAAGAAGACTAGATGGGTTTTATCAAGGGCCCCAGCTCTTCCAATAATATCAGGGGGGTATTGAATAGAGTGCAAGTATGTCAGCAGAGGTTGCTTCTGGGTTTGGTGTTTTCCCTGGATGCAGAAAAGGCATTTGGTTGGGTGGAGGGCTGGATCTCTTTGATGCTGTAGACTGCATTGGTCTCGGGGGGGCCTTCGCGAGATGAGTGGCAGTATTATGTAGAGACCCCAAGGTGGCGGTTATTATGAATGGTGTCAAATCAAATAATTTTAACGTGGGGAGAGGCAGCTGACAGGGATGTCCCCTCCCGCTGCTGCTATTTACCCTGGTAATTGAGCCATTGGCGGAGGCCATCTGGAAGGACCCTGAAATGGTGGCACCAAAGGCGGGAATGAGGGAGCACAAAATTACTCTAAGCGGATGATGTCCTTCTGTTTGTGGATAACCTGGAAAAGTTCGCACCTCGGACAAAAAATTAATTTATTTGGCAGTTTTTCAGGATACAGGATAAATTTTACAAAGTTGGAAGTCGAATGGAATACAATTTCCTTTTCAGTGGTTGCAGAAAGATTTTCTCTTCCTGGGAAATTTTACTACCCCTATCTTCCATTAGCTGTAATTTTGTGCAATTGTTTGAGAGGATAAAGCAGGACTTGCAGCGGTGGGAGGGGCTACCAATATTGTGGCTAGGCCGTATAGCCCTGATTATGGTGAATGTTCTTCCTCGGCTATTATATCCTGTTGCAATGCTCCCATTGTTGTTACCCAGACAGGTGCTGTGAAGGTTTACTGGCTGGCTTGGATCCTTTATTTGGTGCCGGCACATTTCTTTCCCTGAGGGCATTAGTAAGCCAGATAGGGTTTTAATTGCCATCATGTAGAACTTAATTCAAGATTGTTTGTTTTTGTTTTTAAATCAAATTCAAATCCACTATCTGCTGTATCAAAATTCAAACCCAGGTCTCCAGACATTCGTTCAACTTCTAGATTAACAGTCGAGCAATAATACCAGCCGGCTATTATCTTCCCTTTCAAAAGTAGATTGTATTCTGGTACTTACTTGAACAACTGAAGTGGCTGCTTTGAGCTCTCTGAACATGAAGAATTGATTTTATTAAATATCTGGCTATCATAATAGATTTTCCATAAGATCTTATATCCAATATTTTTATTGTTTCCTTTTTGGTGTAAATTTATCAAGTGTTATTTAAAACTTTATATAATTCAAAGAAATCATTACTTTGATCCCTTGTGACTTTGTAACAATATAACTTGTTCTTCACATTTTTCTTTCAATTATTATGCTTTTGGATAGAGATGCTTTAACATATTTTATTACTTACAATTTAATATTTTGTTAAATGTAACCCATTTTTCTTAATTTGTATCTTGAAAGTTTATTGGAGCTTTTACTTTGATCAAATTGCTTTATTTCATATGGTATTCCTCTACCTCCATAACAAGAATTCATGTTTAGATTCTTAGTTACTTGCTATTACGTCCCTTGATCTATGATTTTCAAATATAAACTTTGATGTTGTGTGATTCTCCTTTGTGTGGAAACCTGCCTGACAGCAGCAGAAAAACAAAATCATGTATAGACTCTAGCACATCAGTTCATTTTTAGGTTCAGTTCCTTTGGGGCAAGTTTTCATCTTCACTCTGTCCATTATTCAGGAAAAGACAGATGTGGTATTGATAAGAATAACCACTGCTTTTCACTATTTATAGGAATGATTTGGAATTTGGAAGCAAAAACACAATGACTAAATTTGCAAATTATGTCACTTTGGGTAGGATTGAAAACACTGAGGATTGCAACAAATTACATCACATTAATAAGCTTGCAGGCTGGTCCAGTGACTGGCAATTAAATTCAATATTGACACATCAGGTAGTACACTGCATTAAGAATTACCATTGTCATTGGCTGTCCTCCAATTATAAGATGACATCTACTGACAGTTGCAAGTTTCTGCCATGGCTCAACATGTGACTGAACAGACTGATTCTCAACTGACAGATCTGGCACAGACCCAGTGCCAAGGGCCCATGAGGTAATGAGATCAAAAGTGTAGAATTTGTTCCTTTACTTTTCTTCTTTGCTGCCACTCTGTAACATACTTTGGATCATAATGTCTTAATGATGATGCAATGTGAAGGACACAGTACCATTCTGACTAGCAGGTAGCAAGCTCCTCCCAAACATTAATATCAATGCTGCTGCATTTCAAGAAGATTTTCAGAATGAAGAGTTTGAAAAGTTTCCTTTGTTCTTCCAAGAATTTTAGCTATTTGACAATTGAGGAAACAAAACCTGACATCTAGCATCTGTCTGTCGCACATGAAGATAGAACATAGAACATAGAAGGATACAGCGCAGTACAGGCCCTTCGGCCCTCGATGTTGCGCCGACCGAATCCTACCTAACCTATACTAGCCCAATAACTTCCAAATGCCTATCCAATGCCCGCTTAAATGACCATAAAGAAGGAGAGTTCACCACTGATACGGGCAGGGCATTCCATGAACTCACAACCCGCTGTGTGAAGAATCTACCCCTAACATCTGTCCTATACCTACCACCCCTTAATTTAAAGCTATGTCCCCTAGTAACACCTGACTCCATTAGCGGTAAAAGGTTCTTAGTATCTACCCTATCTAAACCCCTAATCATCTTATACACTTCTATCAGATCTCCCCTAAACCTTCTCTTCTCCAATGAGAACAGCCCCAAGTGCCTCAGCCTTTCCTCATAAGATTTTCCTACCATTCCAGGCAACATCCTGGTAAACCTCCTCTGCACTTGTTCTAAAGCTTCCACATCCTTCCTATAGTATGGCGACCAAAACTGCACACAATGCTCCAGATGAGGCCTCACCAGAGTCTTATACAACTGCAACATGACCTCAGGACTCCGGAACTCAATTCCTCTGCCAATAAAGCCCAGTACACCATATGCCTTCCTCACAGCACTATTTACCTGGGTGGCAACTTTCAGAGATCTGTGTACATAGACACCAAGATCCCTCTGCTCATCCCAAGATAGGGATGGCAATTGCTCTGCATGCTATGACAGAGAGAGTTGTTGTCAAACAATCACTGGCAACATATTCCACAGTCTCTTGTTCAACCTGTAGGGGAGTGGAATATTTGGTCAATCTGGCTGATAAATAAATTTTGTTTGTCAACATTAGAGGATATGTCATGTTGCTTTTTATGCAGAACTACATAGGGACAATAATTGTGAAAAGGGAGCAACTGAACAGAACAGTCAGGGCCAATAGGGGATTAGATGACACATATTAATGCAGGAGAGATGGCCATCAATAGTCAGTAACTCTGTTTTGCTAGACTTGTGCTAGGTTCGGCAGGATACTGCATCATGTCAATAACTAAGCTGTATCCTGAGATTCAGAGGGTAATGAGGGGAGACGAGGGTAGTGGTAGTGTTGAGAAGCTCAGAGCTGATGGGAAGCAATCAAGTTTTGGGGATGTCACCAAGATTAATAGGTTGAGCCTGTGACTTCTATAGGGAAGCATCATATGTGTTGCCTTCCATTCTCATCTGAACTTCTACCACATATGGAAATTTAAAAAAAGGTTGCCATCACATCCAGAGAAGGTAGAGTAAATGTTTTTCTTTCTGTCTGAGGTGGTGGACTGTAATTTCTGAAAAATAGGAGACTCATCAGTGGGCAATAGCATTAGTCAAGCATTTGTATAGTACAGGTGGACGACTGCTGTGATTACAGAATTCTGTATGCAAAATGCATGTTGTGACCAACATATGCATGTCATGGCCTTAAGCAATCTTGACCATATTTCTGAGGAAGAGCCATAGAATCTCTAGAGTGTGGAAGCAGGCTATTCAGCCAACTAAGTCCATACCAACCATCTGAAAAGCATCCCTTCCATGGCTACTCCATCTAGCCTACACATCTTTGGACAGAAGGAAACTCAACGCAGATTATGGGGAGAATGTGCAAACTCCTGAGGTAAAGTCGATCCCAGGTTCCTGGTGCTGTGAGGCAGCAGTACTAACTACTGAGCCACTATACCACCCCAAGTCATAGTGGACTTGAAATGTTAACTCTTTTTTGCTCTTCACAGATACTCCCAGACTGATTGAGTTTCTGCAGTATTTTCTATATTTGTTCACTGCATCATTGATATTTACAGATTGAGCGTAGTTATCTTGGTGAAGCAAAAGTAATTACGGGTGACCTTTGAAGTATCACCTACAAGTTAAAATTGACACTTTACCAATTTTTGGTAAAGTTCCGTCCTTTGAGTTACGATCTTCCTGCAAAATTCTCCAATTTTGGCTGGTTTTCAGCCTACAAACAGGGCTCACAACTTAAGGGAGCTTTCAGGAAGAGGGGGAAAAAATAAATCTTTGTCTTCTCAAACCCAAGTTCATAAAATTCAACCACGTGAACATTTGTACCACATGATTTCTATTTACATTGGTTGTAAATTCTGAAGATTAAAAACAAACTCATGATTCAAATAGTTGCCCTTTAGACATTGTTTCATAGCTAAGGTGACATATTGTTTTAAATGTTCCAACTGCTATTTCTAAATTAATCTATCCTCCATGTTAGTAGAATAGGAAGGAACTGTTCACACCTCCAAGGGTGCCATTGTCTTTGCTAGGATCTCAGTCGACCTTTTCTCTCAGTACAATAGGATGTGACTTCACATTGCAGCTGAGCAGTTACCTCAAGTCAACATCTATTGTTTAGTGGAAGTGTATCTTTTATAAAGTTCTGCATATGACCAGCAAGTGAAATTACTTATATCAAATATTAACTTGTAGATTGTTGTCAGAGAATATACGTATCAGAAAGATTGGAGAGAGCTGAGTCCTTTTCTTATGAGGGGGTATCCTGATTTCTTTACCCATTGTCTCAAAACCTTTCATAAGAGGAAAGAAAAATGTTGTGAAAGAGCATAACTAAAGGTCATCGACATAAAATATTGGCCAGGAAATCCATATTAATGACTTGGATGATGGAAGTGAATATACTATTGCCACAACGACACAAAAATATGTGGGAAAGCAAGTAGTGAGGAGAACACAATAGTCTACAAAGGATATAAACAGGTTAAGTGAGTGGGCAAAAACTTAGCTGATGGAATGTAGTGTGGAAACATGATCTTCCTGCCAAAATGCATAATCTCACATAAGAGCTACATATTATTTAAATGGAGAAATACTGCAGGAAGCTGCAGCACAAGAGGATTAGGAGTCTTCGTCCTTGAATCACAAAAATCTAGCATCTCCATTCAGCGAGTAATAGGTAAATGGAATGTTGACCTTTATTTCAAGGGAATGGAATATAAGTACAAGGAAGTCTTGCTAAAATGATCAAAGCACTAAATAGACCACACCAGGAATACTGAGAACAGTTTACTCCCTTTATTGAAGGAAAGATTTAAAACACTGGAGGTAGTCTAGAGAAGGCTCTTTAGGTTGATCCTGGGTATGGAGGGATTTTCTTATGAAGAGAGGTTGAATAGGTTGGGTTTGTGGGTGATCTTACTGAAACTATTAAGGTTGTTTTGTCGCTTGAGAGGGTAAATATGACAAGGTTGCCTTCCCTTGTCAGAGAGCCTAGAAGAGGAAATGATCTCAGAAAAAAGGGGTCACCCATTTAAGACAGAAATGAGGAAGATGATTTTCTTAGGATAGTGAATCTATGGAATTATTTAGTGCAGAGGGCTGTTGAAGCTGGGTTGATAAATATATTCAAGACTGAGATAGGCATTTTTAAAATCAGTAAGGAAATTAGGAGTTAAGAAGTTAAAAATAATTAAATTAATAGGCAAAGCCAGGAAAATGGGTTAAGGATTACCAAATCAGCCATGATCTCATTGAATGGAAAAGCAGATTTGAATGGCTGAATGACCTGCTTCTTAAAGCTTATGGTCAATAGAGTGTTCAGAAGAAATTTCTTTATTCAACGGGTAATGAGAATGTGGAACATGCTACCACAGGAAATGGTTATAGTGAATAGTATAGATACTTCTAAATGGAAGCTAGACAAGCAATAAAAACTAGAAGGGAAATGATAGATTTTAGATGAAGAAATATCATCTGATTAGGTTCAAATGGAACATAAATGATAGTATAGACCATTACAACCCAAATGGTCTATTTCTTTGTCATATATTCTACATAAATAGCAGAACCTACACTACATCAGTCTATAGGCAAGTATCAAAATTTGAGTGACTGCTTCATGGGAGGTTGCTAGCAGATGGTCATACACATGATGAAGAGACCAGTGATTTTAAGGCCTGGACTTTATTTAATTTCCATCTGCGAATCAAACAGGCATCTCAAGACCACTTGCCAGGCTTGGTACAGAGGAATATCGACCTGCTCGAACAGCAGCAGAAGCTACAGGTGTCAATTGAAAGGCGAACCTCAAATCTCCACAAATTCCAAGCTTGCAGAGCCTGCCACACACAATCAGTCATACATTATGATTAGTGCTGACAGACATTATGATCTACCCACTTTGCATGCTTCCTGGCAATGCCTGTCCAATCACCTGTCCTTTGTTAAAGACACTGATAAAGCAGGATTCAACTAAAGTAGACAGTCAATTTTCTTCCACAAGTAAACACCAATTTAGTTCTGAGCTTTTAACAATATTATGAACTAGAGCGTAAAAGTTAATGAGTAATACTAATGCCCAATGATTAAATACTTATTTTGAGATATTTTATCCATAAATGCAGGTGGTTAATATGATTCTCTACACACTGTAACTGTAGGTATATTATTTACCATGTTGTTCAAATTGAAATGTAACAAAGCTGTGTGACAAAACATTGCAAGTTTGTGTTAGTGATGAATATGTTATATAAATATTCTGCACATGCACATGCAATGTTCTCTTACGGAAAACCTTAAATCACAAAGCAATGGACATCATTGCAACAAATGGATCAAATATACTTTTTATTTACAGAACTAGAAAATATTAACTGTACAGTTAAAAAACTGAAAATATATTCAAACAATAGCGATATTTATATATAAAACAGCCATTTAATTTTGAACATATTCAACAAAAGTCTAAAAGAATTGGATCATTTGTTTTTTAACAAAAAATCACAGAAATCCTCTGACAAAGCAGTACAATTGAATCAATATGATGAAGACTCATTAAAGCATGCTGTTTTATGGCAAATATCGTATAAGTCTTAGATGATAAAATGCAAAATATTTTCTAAATTTCACGTGACATTTTTATTTCGCCTCAGGAGACCATTTCCACAAATATGTTGACTCATTATTTTTTAATTTGTCTCTCACTTTTACTGTTATTGAACATCAATCTCATTTATTTTTGCAACAGTTTTTCATGATGATTTTAAAAATTGATGAGCTGCATGGAAATAAGTTGAAAGATTAATGCTTGCAATTTTATTTCCTTTATTCTTTAATGGGGTGTTAGCGTTGCTGGGTTGGTAAGCATTTATTCTCCATCTCTTATCGCTACTGAATTGAGTGTCTAGCTTGGTTACTTTCAGAGAGCTGTTAAGAGTCAGCCGCATCATTACGAGTTTGGAGGCACACCCCTACCAGACAAGGTAAAAGCAGCAGATTTCCTTCACTGAAGGATGCAGCACACTGAATATGTTTTATGACAAATTACGATATTTTCATGATCAACAATGCTGAGACTACCAATGAGTTTCAGATTCTTTAGCTGTATGATAGGTTTTGAACCTAGGCACAAACTTGGGCCTCTGCAGCCCAGTCATAATACCAGTGGATCACCACCTCACTACACAGGCAAAAGTGAGTACTGCAAATGCTGGAGATCAGAGTCAAGATTAGAGAGTGGTGTTAAAAAAGCACAGCAGGTCAGGCAGCATCCAAGGAGCAGGAAAATCGATGTTTTGGGCAGGAGCCTAGGGTTTTTCCCGGAACATCAATTTTCCTGCTCCTCAGATGCTGCCTGACCTCACTACGCAGTTGGACATGACATGCTTGTACAATTAATTATTTGTTATTTTAATACAGACATTAACCTTCTTATTTTAAGTTGGTTAATGGTCCTGCATGAAAAATGTAAGAAATAAATTAAAAGCTATTTTGGATGCTTAGTGGCTGCATAAAACAGCGGGCAGAGCAAGTTATTCAACCCACTGGACTGGATTAAAGTTTATTCCAATTGAACATAATGGTGCACAGTATGAGATCTTTTGCACACCATAGCTCCCTGACATTATAGAAATAAGGTCTAAGGTTCTGCTACCTCCAGCCTGCCCAATAATGGACCTAAACCAATATTTTAAAAAAATGTTTCTATGAGAGAGTGTTAGCAAGTTTTGAGAAGATGTGTAGCTCAGGTTGAGGTTCTGGATATAAGTTTGCTCACTGAGCGGGAAGGTTCATTTTCAGACATTTTGTCACCATGCTAGGTAACAAGAGAATGTTTCTCTGCCTATTTAGTCCTAATGTGTTTGTGATGTAATCTACAAAATATCTTCAAGCTCGCTCTTACAGACCTTACTTTAATTCATTTTGCCTTATTTTAATTTGTTTTGTGGAGCTGTGGGGCATGATTGACTTAGGTTGTCATGTTTTATGACCAAGCAATGTACTCGCTAATGTTTCCATTCATTCGTGGAGAGAATTTGGTTAAGTACACCAATATCAAGATAATGTCCACAGCTGTGCTACCAGTAAAGACAAACAAAAACTGTGTGGAATATATATTTTTAAAAGGTTACCATATGTGTGGAAGAAGAAGAAGAAGAAAAAAATCACCTCAATCCACTGACACGGTAATATGCTAGTCCGCAAATTATTGAATACAATTTTAAACTTACCAGGTGGAATTTGTAGTCACAATTTCTCGGTTAACTCGCCATAACTACTAAGCTACCGTGCATAAAAAGAGACGTATTTGCTTGTTTTTAAAATCGATTTGATGATTTGGTTTATTTATTGTCATGTATTTTCTTATAAAATACAGTGAAAAGTATTGTATATTGTCGCCACACATTCAAAGCGCTTTTAAGGAGGGAAAACACTCAGTATGTGGAATCATGAAAAGTTGCCTTTGCAGTTTATCTAAAAATTCAAAAGGCTAGCCTTCTTGGCTCTGGTTGTTTAAAATTTGTCATGTGAGAACTAAAGATCCTTGCCTTGTGCTGTCCCTGCTAATTCAACTTTTCTTTTATTAAATGACTAAAATAGGTGCTACGATGGATGTTTCCGGTAAGATGTCAGTGGAGTAGGGCTTCTGAGTCTGGGGCTTGTCTATTCTGTCCATTTTCATTTCTTCTTTTTTGTTATGTTTTCCTTTTTTTTCTTAATGTATTGCCCTCTTGTTGGAGAAAAATAAACCAAAGCATAGAATATAGAGGTAGAAGAAATAAAGAACACGTGTTCTTTGCAGCCCTGCTTATTAAGTGCTGTGTCATGGGCTACGTGCCTGGCCTCCCTGGCTCAAGTCCCTTTGCCGCAATGTCACCACTGGAATGAAAGTCACCATTCTTTGACACCATCTTGCCTCCAGTGACGCCCTTACCGCTATGAGAATCATTGAACTTTGCCAATGCAGAGACCCCCACTGATGCGGCTACCGCATCGGCCTAACCTCGACCCTGCCATTACCGCCATGATTCTGTGCTAGACACAGATGCTTCTAGAAACCCAAACTCTCCACAACACAGCAGCCACGAGTTGGTACTACGACCACCTCATCAATGCAGAAGCTACCAGAACCCAAACTCTCTCTTGGTGCCACCACAAATCCACTCACCGACTGCCAGAAGCCCACGCTGGAACTACTTGCCACCGCTGATGCAGTCACCGCCACTGAGCTCTTCAACAAGAGGGCAATACATTAAGAAAAAAAAGTGAAAAGTGAAAACATAAAAACGTAAGAAGAAATGAAAATAAAAACGCACAGAATGGACAAGCCCCAGACTCAGAAGCCCTACTCCACTGACATCTTACCGGAAGCATCCATCGTAACACCTATTTTAGTCATTTAATAAAAGAAAAGTTGAACTAGCAGGGACAGCACAAGGCAAGGATCTTTAGTTCTCACATGACAAATTTTAAACAACCAGAGCCAAGAAGGCTAGCCTTTTGAATTTTTAGATAAACTGCAAAGGCAACTTTTCATGATTCCACATACTGAGTGTTTTCCCTCCTTAAAAGTGCTTTGAATGTGTGGAAATAGCAAAGTCATTTGTTTTTTGCATCAAGAAACATAATTAGGCAGAATTTTCTTAGGAGGAAATTCCAGGAATACCAAAATTTTCATTGTTGGGTGTGGGGTGCAGGTTTGTGTGGGCAGCACTTGGGAAAGGGTAGTCACAATGATTGCCAAGGTGGGCTGTTTAAAAAGACTGAGACTCCATCCTAGTTATAACTAAAAAGAATACTATGGCCCTCACTGCTCGCACTCCCCTGCCATGCCACCTCCATCCCATCCCAAAGCTCATCATGCCAGGCTATGTCTCCCTGCTCTCTAAATCACACTTTCTTATCTATTCTTGGCCAATAAATCCATTAATATGTTAAAACAGCTGATCCCCAAGGAAAACACTGATTGATTGACACAACTCTGGCTCTCTGATCTCCTGTTAAATCCACAACTTTTTTTTACATGGATGATTGAACCTTTTATTGGTTTGTTGCAAAAAGAGTTCTTTGTTTAAGTGGAAAGCAAATCAATGAACGAATGGATGACATTGTTAAAGCTTTTGTTTGATATTCCACAGAATATTTGCTGTTTCTATACAGTATATTGGGGGTGAATAGACATGGAAAAGCCATAAGCTGGCATGGAGACCCTGAAGAGCCATGGGGGTTGGGCAGGGCGGCACAGTTTGAGATGGATAAGATCTGCTGAACTTGCTTTCCGAAAGGTTCCCTCATACAGAATATGGTTCATGATACCTTGGAGGTGCCATGAACCACAAACCATTTACAAATTGGCCTGAATCGATGGAGATTGTGGAGGAGCAGAACACATCCATTTCCAGAATGTTATGAGAGTACAGGATGATGGCTCATGTTTTAAACCAGTGTGGACTATGAAAGCAAACTCTTTGTTGCAATGCATACAGAACTGATTTGAGAGGTGGCATGTGTAGTTTGTCATGTCCCATCAAGAACCATCACATTATTACTTGGAGAACTGGGCTAGAAAGCCAAAGCATTTCACAAATGCCCTTTATGTGCACTTACCTTTTAATATGCTGAATATCTTTGAAAGCAAGCTTGCCTTAATAATTCCACAAAACTAGTCACAGCAAAATGACTAGATCAGTGGTATTAACAGCTGAAAATTCTTCTACTTAACACTTAAAACTCTTTCACCTTACCTCTTGCTCACTATCTCCACTTGCTGGCTTCCCCTCTCAGTATCTGCTTCCTGATCTCAGCTTACCACACTGAGGAAGTGTGAGTGGGAGCATTAGAGATGGAAAGAGAAGGATAGTTGAGGAAGGAAGCAGTGAATGAGAGGGAGGCGACAGGGAAGTAGTGAGCTGGAGGATCCGGTGGGAAGCGGAAAGGGTGTGGAGAGAAGAGAAGTGGCAAGTAGGAAAGAGATGGTGAGCAGGCCAAGGAAAGGCAAGTGCTGAGTGTTAGTTTCAATCTTCAGGAACTGGCAGGAGTTAATTTCAGCTGATTAATCACGTTAGACTTCGCTTCTTGTCAATTAATTTCCTGTCATTGGGTAACCTGCTATATCTTTGCTCATGGGCTACAGCGTCAGTAAACTATACTTTACCATCACGGTGTGCATGGCTGTAATAATTATGTGCTTATCAATTGATAGACTGTCGGTACACAAGCATGCAGTTTAATGAGACCACTGCTATTAAGTAGTCTATTGTCCAACAAAGGTTCAATTTGCTGATAAGAGTTTCTTTTTACGGTCTTCCTTCCATAAAATAAGCTTTCTTCCATATTCATATCCTTAAAAGTAGACAAATCTACGTATATAAATCTAATTTAAAAAAAAAAATGACATATTAAAAATTCAATTCCATATCTGTCTGTTCAGTTTTAGTCTTGAATTAAACATGGTTGATTATTGTCTGGAAGTCTCCCAATAATACAACTCCAGCACAGGGAGAATGAGCCAGTCTAACTACATGGTCTCATTTGTTTTCCTGTACAGGGCCACTCATATCCAATATTTCCTGTCCCTCTATTAATAAAGTCAATTTCATTGACACCGAGGCTTTATAACCCACTCTGCGCTTGGATTCAGTTGGTATAGGTCTTTCATATAGGTGTCATCATCCAGACAGCGCTCTCCTGAAATCAAAACATTTACAGAAAAGCTCAGTTGATACTGGTATTACTTAACAGTTAATATGAATTCAGTTTAAAAATCATAGAAACTTCTGATCTATGATAAATGTCAAAAGTCAGTAGCTCTAATGTTGTATCTGAAAGAAAATTCTCTTCAAGGAAGCATGGCCCAGTAAATTTGCATATGTTTTATTTAACTGTACAATAACTGTCCCAGTGGCAGAAGCTATCTCAGCTTCATCTTACGTGCCAAACAGATCAGCACTACAGAATCAAGATGATACTGGAGCATGGTGACATGTTGCAAGCTCTCTCAGTCTGTACTGCACACGAAACAAAACCCTTCACAGTACCCAGGTGCATGTGACAATAATAAAAAATCAAATCAAATGCCAAATTTCTGCATCAGCTGATTTTAATTTTAAAAATCCTATTATTACTCACCCTGCTCTTGCTACCACCAGAAACATTTCAGCTTTGTCTTTCATTATATGTAGAAAATTGGTTCATAAATTACGCAAGCCTGGCAAATTTACAGGTTCTGATTTATATTTAAGGGTGTCTCTTAAACTACTAGAGTCAACATTATCCAAAATGCAGCAAATAACTGTACAATGAGGATCATGATAATCAGTAACTGCGATGACACCTACGTCATCACTAAACAAAACAAATTAGTGGAAACCTTCAAGACCATCAATAATACCCTTACTGGCATAAAATTCACTAAAGAAGAGGAAAACAACAACAAACTGCCATTCCTACATGGTGCAGTAGAGTGAACAGGCAACGGGGAACTTCAAACCAGCGTCTACAGGAAAACAACACATACTGATCAAATATTGAACTACAGAAGCAAACCATTCCAACATCCACAAATGAAACTGCATTAGAACATTATTTCAACAAGCCACCACACACTGCAGCACAGAGGAACTGACAGAGGAGAGAAAAATCACTTATACAGTGTATTCAAAAGAACGGGTACCCAATGAACACAGTCTGCCGATTTTCAGCAACAATCGCCAATAAGTAGACAAAACATGTCTAGCCACTCTCCCTTACATCAAAGCTATCTCAGAAATGACTGCCGGACTACTCAGGTCTTTTGGCATCATGGTAGCCAAAATTCCACCAACACACTAAAACAGCAGCTAATGAACTTGAAAGACCCTATACAGACAACAAACAAAACTAATATCATTTACAAAATACCTTGCAAGAACTGTAACAAACACTACATTGGACAAACAGGCAGAAAACTAGCCACCAAAATGCACGAACATTAACAAGCCACAAAAAGATATGACCTACTCTCACTAGTATCCTCACATGCAGATGAGGAAGGACACCATTTTGACTGGGACAACACATCTATCCTAGGGCAGGCCAAACAGAGACACACACGAGAATTCCTAAAAGCATGACATTCCATCCAGAACTCTACCAACAAGCACATTGAATTGGATCTCATTTACCACCCCTGACAAAAAGAACAGGAAATGAAATCGCTACAGGAAATGGCATCACCAACCCAAGGAAACCTAAACACACAAACAGAAAGTGGGCTATGCCACCTGCACTTCATCCGGAGGCTCTCTGATGATGTTACCTAGTATGGTGACAAAATGTCTGAAAACAAACCTTCCAACTAAGTGAGTAAACCTACATCCAATCAGTAACTGTAAACAATTCTGCATGAACAGAAATAAAAGCAGTACATTGTGGAAACAAACATCAAGCCAGTCAGAATCTGTCAATTTTGGGGGCATCTTCTTTCTTCTCTCAAATCTACCAAGCAATGTTTCATTTAAGCTGGCAAGTTTGATTATTCAGGACAATCGGTTAATTAATTGTCATTAAATGGTATACAAATTAGTTTAGGTAGCTCTCTTTCTTGTGACTTCCTTTTTCTAAGTCCAGTTCAGTTAAACTAAGTCGCAGAATTTTAACACTCAGAAGGAGGCTACACAGATGCCAGTTGAACAACGTGCTCAATGCCAGATCCCGGTCTTCACTCCATAACCTGGCACAATCTTCCTTTCTAGATAGCTATCCAAATACCTCTTCAGTGCCTTGATGGAACCCACCTCTACCACACTACCGCACAGCATAGAACTTAACCATTCAGTGTGTGAACACATTTTTCTTTGACAACACGAAAACAAATACAGTAAAATGTCAGAAATCTGAAGAAAGGACAATAAAACTAGAAAAATACAACAGGTGAAGGGTCAGTTTCTTTACAAAACTGCTGTCTGACCTGTTATTTTTCTCCATATTTCCTTGTACTCCTCATATCTCCTTTGTTCCTTTCGCTTACATTCTTAAATTAGTGTCATCTTGTTCTGGATAGTCCCAAAAAGTGGGCATAGCTTTTCCCTGTCCACTTAGTTCAGACCCTTCAAGATTTTATATATCTCTACCAGTCTCTTCTCCAGCTTCTCTTCTCTAACTTGTCTACATAACTAAGTTCTTCATCCCTGGAACCAAGCCTGTGAAGCTCATTTAGATTCTCTCTAATATCTTGATATATTTTCTAAATGTGATGCCCACATTTAGCAATAATAGATACAAGTTCCATCAGAACACTCTCAAAACAAGTCGATTAGTGAGTAAAAGTCAGAAAAATAAGAAGCAATGAAGTGAAAAATGTTATTCAACCTATTCACCATGTACCCTGAACAAAAATTATTTCTAATTTTCAACAATGATTGATATTTTCACTCTAAGACCGCTGGTGTGAGAAATTAACATGTCATACTAGCTGGGAGGTTGATTTTGAGGTTCAGACAATGTAGAGGAAGCCTTAACAGGCTGATTGCTATCAGGAAGCATATTGGCTGAAAAATCTATTTTCTCCAAAACAGTTATGAGTCACAATGAAGATCACACAGATTCCTTCCTGCAATTTAATTATAGATTTTTCATGCTACATACAATTAGCAAATTCTTACCAATGTTTCCTCCAATTTCATATAAGCAAACTTCCTCTTTGTTCGTAGACTCAGTAATCCTGTTGTTATGAACAAAATGCATTGTTATTATTAGATTGTTTTGTTTTAAAAGGTGGGCAAAGTTAATTTGTATAGAATGAATAATACCAAGCATGAAAACACAGTTCAAATATAATCTGCTAACAACTGGTTATTTTGGTGGCAAGGCAAATAATGAGTAAGCAAGAAAGACAACGTCAGAGAAAGCAAATCTGAGGATTTGGCCTACCTGTTCTGGTTAAGACATTGCTGGAAACGTGCCAATATATCACCAGCTTTGAGATCTTCTGTGAGTTGAATTGCCATGGAAACTTTGGAAAACGATGGTGCCTGAACTCGTATTACACCCTGAAGCGTGACTGGCTGTAGGAACACATTGACAAAAGGTAATTCTGTGTATTCCATTTTACTGCAACTTCCAAATTAGAGATCCATACCACTCAGAAATACATGATGCAAGGGAACAGCACCATTTACAAGTTCTTCTCTTTACAACAACCCTACCCTCCAACCCCCAAACTATTATCAATAGTTCCTCAACTAAGGTTCCTCCCAATTAGATTTCTGTGCACCTATTAAGGAATGTTAGTAAAGCTTACACAATGTAATGTAATGTTTTATAAATTGCCTCTGCAAAAGTATTCATTTTTTGGTATATTTGATATCCTTTGAAGGATGCCAATAAATCATTAATTACACTTTTAAACTATTTTGAAATGAATCTAAATCTTGGAATGGCTTACTTACATCATGGAGACTCCTATCAGTTTGATTCCGTTCATGTCTATCTTTATCATGCGTCATCTTTTTTAGAAGCTTCATTACAGCCTTTTCCTTGGACAACTTTTTGTGGTTTTCAATGTTTTGTTGTCGGACTTGATTCATAATAAATTTTGGAATCTGAAAGATATTGGAATAAAATGCTCATTTATAGTTAACAATGGTCACCATTTAACACATTAACTTAGACTCTCATCATTGTGATGCTCCATAGTATCCTAACTGGAACAGGATATTATGTTGATAATACCACATCTGGAGTACTGTGTGCTAGTTTTGATCTGTCCTATGAAGAGAGATTGGGCAAACTAGATTTGTATTCTCTATAAATTAAAAGAATGAGAACTGATTTCTGTCTAGAAATAGGGGCACAAAATTAAAAATAAGGGAGATGGCACTTAGGTCCAAGATGAGGAGATTTTTCATTTGTTTCTATTCAGAAGGTCATAAATCTTTGGAATTCTCTATCACAGAGGGCTGTGGATTTTGAGTATGTTTAAGGTAGAGATTGATAGATTGCAGATTTCCACTGTCATGCAGGATTATGGGGAAGAGGTGGGGAAATTAGATTGACGTGTCTGATCAGCTGCGATCATATTGAATGTTGGAGGAAGGCTTGGCAGACTGAATGGCTCACTGCTGTTCTACATTCCTATGATGATGGTATATGAGACAGTGTCTGTAATGGCACTAGTCTGTATTCAGCTCACCCAATTTTAGCATAACCCTGAGATGTTCATAATGCAGGATTGATAGGGATCATTTTCCTAATATTAATACCAGTTTGTAAGTCAATCCAGTTTCATTCTTTGTATTAAATTGTATTAGAATTCCTACAGAGTGGAAACAGGCCATTTGGCCCAACAAGTCCATACCTACCCTCCGAAGAGTATCCCACCCAGACCCATTCTCCTACCCTATTATCCTATATTTAATCCTGACTACACTTAGCCTACACATCCCTGAGCATTATAGGCAATTTAGCATGGCCACTTCACCTAACCTGCACATCTTTGGACTGTGGGAGGAAACTGGAGCACCACAGACACAGGGAGAATGTGCAACTCCACACAGAGAGTTGCCAGAGTCTGGAATCGAACTCAGGTCCCTGATGCTGTGAAGTAGCAGTGCTAACCACTGAGTGACCATGCTGCCCATTATTTGTCTTGGATTTTGTAGTAGTTTGATACAGGTTATGGCTTGTCAGGCCATTGCCCAGGATAGTTAAGGGTCAATTACATTGTTGTAGATCTGGAATCACATGAGGTTGGACAAGATAAAATGGCAGACTTCCTTCCCAATGTGGTATGAGTGAACCAGGTAAGAACTTAAGAACTAAGAGCAGGAATAAGCCTAGGAGCCTGTTCCGCTATTTGATACAATCGTGACTAGTCTCACCTTGGCCTCAACTCCACTTTCCTGCACACTTCCCATAACCTTCAAGTAGCTGTAAATTAATAATCTTACTCCTCCACAAATTTACTCTACGTCCGAACATCCACACGGTCCGAGATAGTGAATTCCACTGTTTCACGAACCATTAACAGAAGTGATTTCTCCTCATCTCTGTTTTAAACCTGCTACCCCTTATCTTAAAATGATGACCTCTTTTCTAGATTGTCACACAAGAGGAAATATCCTCTCTACTTCTACTTTGTCAATCCCTTTAATCATCTTCTACGCTTCAATTAGATCTCCTCTCAATCTTCTGAATTCTAGAGAATATAGGCCTAAACTGCTCAACACTGTCCATAAAACAAACCCCTCACCTCTCTGAGAATCGATTTCGTGAATCCCCCCTGAACTGTCTCCAATTCAACTACATCCCTCCTCAAGTAAGGAAACTAAAACCATGCATAAAATTCTTCAGATACAGTCTCACTAATGATTTGTACAGTTGCAGCAAGACTTCCCTACTTTTAAACTCTATTCCTTTAGCAATAAATAACAAAATTTCATTTGTCTTCCTTATTTCTTACTGTACCCATAGACTAGTTCTCTAAAATTCATGCATCAGGACACCCAGATCCCTCTGCACTGAAGCACACTGAAGTTGCTCTCCATTTAGGTAATAAGTGGCTTTTCTATTCTTCCGAACAAATAACCTCACACTTATCCATTTTAAACCCCATTTGCCAAAGTTAGACTAATTTACTTATCCAATCTACATCCACTTGTAATTTTTAAAAATTCTTTTATTAAAACTTGTGGGCTTTTCATAACAAAGGCAGATGGTTTCATGACTGCCAACAGATTAGATTGTTAAGTCCAGGTTTTTGTTATTCAAGTTAAAATTTGGATTCAAATCCATGTTCCCAGAAAATTAGCCTGAATTTCTGGATCATTTATCTATTGCCATTTGCCATATCTTCCGCATAGAGTGGATGCATACAAATTTCAAACTGCAAACTCCTACGTTTTATTGGCTAATGTAAGACTTCACTGTCACTTCTGCATGCATAATAATACAAGCTTAAAAACAATCATTTCTCACTTCATTGTACCATGTATCATGCAGTTTGCGAATTTTTGCATATTCTTTACTAAATGTGTCAGCATCCTTAAAATGTATTCTTGTGGCGAGTCTCCTCGCCAGGACAGTAAATTCATTATATTACCCAACAAACTCAGAGACGTGTGCTTTGCAAACCAGAGATTGTTCTTACCGTCCAAAGCAGTTCTTGGTACTTAATCAAGTAGCGCATAATGTTGCTTGTCCCAGCAGCCATTGCTAATTGAGTCTGTGAGCAATATCCTTTAAACATAAACAGGTTGGGTGCCATAATGACAGAAATGTTGTTTAGCGTCATTTTGTTGCTCTCTTTGTTGTCAATTAATCTCTGAAGAAATTCAAGCAATGACTGGAAAAGGATAATAATTACATGATCAAGGTTGCAGGGTATTCCTAACCTTAAAAAAAGTGCAATAAGATGAACCAAAAACACACAACTGCATATTTTCAGAAAAAAAAACAAGCTAAAACCCTTTATTTTAGCATATTTAAAGGAACTTTGCTGTCATGGATTTCTGACTTGTATATTACAAACAGTGATGAAAATAACAATTTATAGAGTGTCATTTTCTCTAATTGTGAACAAATTTATTTAATCATAGTAAATTTGATTTATTCATAAACTCGAGACTTCTTCACTGCATATATGACAATATATTATCAATTTATAAACGTGACAATTTTCTTCCACTTCATAGTCAGAATAATCTAGACTAGAGATCCATTTCAGAGACTTGAATACAAAAATCCAGGCAAACACTCCAAAGCCATTCCAGGAGAGTTTTGCACAATTGTAGATGTTGCCTTTTGGATGAGACATTAAATCAAGACCCCATATGTTTTCAGAAGTGGATGCATAAGAGTAAAAGAATTTTAAAGCAGAGTTATCCCTGATTTATTGGCCAATATTGAGCCCGAGCCAAAAACACCAAAACAGATTATTAGAACTTCCCTTCATCATAAAGGTCAGAAATGGAGATGCTTGGCAACAATTGCTCAATGTACAACACTGTTCATGAACCCTCAGATACTGAAGCAGTCCATGTTCAAATGCAACAAGATCTGGACAATATCCAAGCTTACTTGGACTGATAAGTGGCAAATATCATTTGCACCATACAAATGCCAGACAATGGCCATCCCCAACAAGAGACAGACAATCTAATCATTGCCCCTTGACTATCACTGAACACCCAGGATCAACATCCTGGGGTTACCATTGAACAGAAACTCAACTGGACTTGCAACACACATACAATGCTTATAAGGCCAGGTCAGGGTCTAGGAATACTGTCACGAGTAACTCACCTCTTGCCTCTCCAGAGCCTCTTCACCACTTACAAGACAGCGACAGCATGATGGCTCAGTGGTTAGCATTGCTGCCTCACAATTCCAGGGACTTGAAATTGAAATTCCAGTCTTGAGCGACAGTCTGTGTGGAGTTTGCACATTCTCCCCACATCTGTGTTACTCCGGTTTCCTCCCACAGTCTAAGGATGTGCAGGTTAGGTGGATTGGCCATGCTAAATTGCCCATAGTGCCCAGGGATTTGCAGATTAGGTGGGTTAGCTAGGGGAAATATGGGTCATAGGGATAGGGTAGGTGGTTGAGTCTGGGTGGGCTGCTCTTCAGAGAGTTGGTGTGGACCTGTTGGGCCAAATGGCCTGTTTTCACACTGTAGGGATTCTAAGTAGACAATGGCCTAGTGGCCTTATTGCTAGACTATTAATCCAGAAGCGCAGCTAATGTTCTGGGTGCCTGTGTTCAAATCCTGCCATGGCAGATGGTGGAATTTGAATTCAATTAGGAAAAGAATCTGGAATCAAGAATATATTGATGATTGTCAGGAAAAATACATCTGCTTCAGTAATGTCCTTCAGGGAAGGAAGTCTGCCATCGTCACCTATATGTATGACTCCAGGCCCATAGCCAGGCCCAGAACCAGCCCTGTTGACCCTGCAAAGTCCTCCTCATTAACACCTGGGGACTAGCTGTCTCATAGACAGGAAAGTGGTCTCACAGACTAGTCAAGCAAAAGCCTGGCATCGTCATAGTCATGGATTCATACCTTACAGATAATATCCCAGACAGCACCATCTCCATCCCTGGATAGGTCTTGTTCCACTCACAGAAAGGACCTAGCAGCGGTGGTAGTATAGTGGTATACAGCAGGGACAGAGTTGCCCTGGGGCTCCTTAACTTTGACTCTGGATCATATGAAATTTCATGGCTTCAGGTTAAACGCAGGCAAGGAAACCTCTTGCTGATCACTACGCACTATTCTCCCTCTGCTGATGAATCAGTACTCTTCCATGTTGACCAACACCTGGAGGAAGCATCGAGAATGGCCTGGGTGCAAATGGGAGTGGCGCAACAGCAGCACTACTAATCGAGCTGGTCAGGTCCTAAAGGACATAGCTGCTACATTGGATCTATGGCAGGTATCGAGGGAATTAACAAGGAAAAATATACTTGACCTCATCCTGACCAGTCTGCCAGCTGCAAATGCATCTGTCCGTGATGGTATTGGTAAGAGTGATCACCGCACAGTCCTTGTAGAGATAATGTTCCACCTTCACATTGAGAATACCCTCCATCGTGCTGTGTGGCACTGTGATAAATGGGACAGATCTTGCAACTCAAGACTGGGCATCCATGAGGCACTGTGGGCTATCAGCCCATTGTACTCCAATCTACAACCTCATGGCCCAGCATATCCCCAACTCTACTAATACCATCAAGTCAATGGATCAGACTTGATTCAATGCAGAGTGCAGGAGGGCATGCCAGACGCAGCACCAGGCATTCCTAAAAATGACACATCAAGCTATCAAACAGGACTCTTTATATGCCAAACAACACAACCAGCAAGTGATAGACTAAGCTAAAGGATCCCACAATGAACAGATTGGATCTCAGCTCTGCACTCTTGCCACAGCTAGTTGCGAATGGTAGTGGACAATTAAACAACTCACAGGAGATGGCAGCTCCACAAATAACCCCATCATCAAATGATGGAAAAGCCCAGCACATCAGATCACAACAGTACAAAAGATAAGACTGGACTATTCACAGCAAGCTTCAGCTAGAAATGCCAAATGAATGATCCAGTCTCCTCCAGTGGTCTCGAGCTTCACAGATACCAGTCATCATCCAATTCTTTCACTCCATGAGATATCAAGAAATGGTTAGAGGCACCAGATAGTGCAAAGACTATGAGTACAGACAATATTCTGGCAATAGCACTGTAGACTTGCACTCCAGAACCTGCCGCTCCCCTACGCAGGGGGGGGGGGGTTACCATTTGACTAGAAACTCAGCTGGACACTTGTAGATGCGGTTGCAGGACGCCTTGGGATGGAGCTGGGACGCAGGCAGCAGGGTCAGGTGTCTTTTGGGACTGATAACCTTTGAGAGGATGACCCCATAAATTTCTTGGGACCATTCAAATTATGAAGACCTGTCCACACTTGTATACTCTGGATATAAAATGGATCCATCCTTGCAAATACCTTTCTCACAGAACAACTGAATTTATGGTTTTCATAGGATCTGGTAGACACCAGACCAGACAGGAATGTAACTGACTGACTCTTAACAGTTCAAGGGCTATTTGGAATGGAAACCAAATATTGCCACAACCCAAGAAAGAATAGATACTTGTGATAAAAGAACTTCCAAAAATCTGGAAATTTGGAGCACATAAAAGCAACCTGTTGCTTACAGAGCTAGATCCAAAAATGATTTACTGTGTCAAAAAAAAAATTATTTTGAATAAGAAACCAAAATTTAGGCAAAATAAACAAACAATCTTCTTCATATTTTGAAATTCAAGTTTGAAGGAAAAGAAATACATATGTTTAATACAATAGCCATACCTTCAGCGTGTCCCTATTTTGGTCCGGGAGGAGAAGGATCAACAGGTTAAGAGCCTGTAGCTTTTGTTTTCTATGTGCTAGATCTGTCAAACAAACATTTGTATCATGTTACTAAAACAAACCAACCTACGGTGAAATTAATACAAACAGTACAAATTCATCCAGCAGAAATTAATTCACCCAAAGTGAGGAGCTCCGATCTTGCCTGAAATTGGGTCTTGCATTTCGCAAATATTTTACATGAGAGCTGCTGCTACCTATCACCTCTCTCCTTAACAGCACAAATGTCCGGTCACTTGCCACATGAGTAATAGTTCAAAGGAAAATCCTGAGAAGGGACTACAGAGGGAAAGAGATGAAGTGAAGCTCACTACAATCAAGGTAGAATAAAGGCAGCTTCCTTCCTTCTCTTGGCAATTCAGGATGTCTTTTTGACAATTAAAATAACAAACCATTTGTTTGTCACTACAACATTCATTGAAGAAGTCTGACAGCATTTTAATTAAATGAGTATTGAAATGGCTAGAGACTATTTTCTTAGGCAGTGGGAGATTTTCCAATTTAACACCTTAACCAACAAACTTAAACCTGCCTGGAGTTAAAACTGGAGCCTTGCTGCTAAGATGTCTATTGAATGCGAAGTTGTTCAGCTGTTGAAAGCACACTGCCTCTGAGTTAGAAGATCTAGGTAAAGGCATTCATAACATAGCCAAATATAAATTGAATATCAACCTGTAAATCCTTGCAATGAACAACAACAGCAGGTGGTAAGAAATTTGTTGTCAACAGAACAATTATTTTTTGTCTGCGGCGTGACTGAGAGAAGGATAAAATCTCTAATATCACCATTTTTCATAATTAAACCTAACTAGCCAACATTACTTGTGCCTCTTACCATCACACAATAAACTACATCTTGTTGTTAAGACAAATGTCCCTTCCCATTAAAACTTATGAGTAGTTCACCCTTTATCAGTGTTAATCAAATAGGTCCACAGACCCTTTACACAGAGGCTGATTGGTGACAGCACTCCACCTCAGCAAATTATCTGCCAGTGGTTGGTTCCACAACACATGCAACATTAATAACTTACTCTGTACAGCTAGGAAGGCATCAAGGTACTCGAGAGTGACCAACGGATGAGGCAGCTCTCTTATGAAGAGCTTTAGTATGCTTGCTGCATCGTGTTGACGTACATTTTCCCAGTTAAAGTTTTTCTCATAGAACTTTGCTTCGAGCTCCACACGCAGACTCTTAAACAGATGGGCGAGAAAAGGTTAATGCTTTATCTTTAACAACATCATAAGTAAAACATTAGTTTACATTTGAGAGCAAGGTCCTGCATATCCCTCTATATGTGGAATGGTTGTTCCCAATTATTCTCATGCATATATTTTTAATGGTTGTACAGGAAAGGTTGTTTGCGCAAATTAAGAAATCTACTGTGTAATTTATTGATAATTGAATTGCCCTCATGTAACTCATCTGAGTCTCATTGACATTGAAATTAGAGCCCAAGTTTTTAATATAATTGACTAATTAATCATTTAATCAAGTGGACTTCCAGAAGGTTCTTGGGTGCAGTCAAAGAGTCCTCAGTCAGGAAGCTTGGGTTCAAAGTACCACCTCTACTGTGTGTCATTAACAGAAGTCACATGGCACCAAGTTATACTCCAACCATAAGCTTTCAGACATTTTACAAACAAAAAAAAGAGGTGGGGTTACACATAGCGCGATATGAACCCAAGATCATGGTTGAGTGCGGAACTTGGCTATTGGTTTCAGCTTGTCAACTCTACGTTGTTGTGTATCTCAAAGACCGCCTTGGAAAATGCTTATTTGAAGATCAAAGGCTGAATATCCTTGACCACTGAAGTATTCTCTGATTGGGAACACCTGCTTTGTGCCGTTTAAAAATTGCCGATATATATTGGGGTTGTGTTGAAGTGTAATGTTTCTTTATAGTGTTGGCTTCCCTCCTTTTGTTTCTGTCATCTTGTTGCTTTTTAAAAAATATTTTCCACTTTTACAAGAAATAGCTGAGCAGTGCCAGTATGTGGCTGTAGTGCCAAATGTAGTATTGGAGTGACATGGGCATTTTTTTCTGCTTTTGCACCATTTTCAATGAAAACAAAATAGTGGAATTGACTGATGACTGTGCACAGTTAAGTCTTGATGATATATAGAATGATTTTCTTTGGTGTTTTGCTTTGCTCTAAGATCACTTTGCCATTTAAAAAATGTCCTGGGCTCAGAGACTCTGGGTGCTGATTTGATTTGATTTTATTATTATCACATCTATCGAGACACAATGAAAAGTTATTGTGTGCGCTATCCAGGCAAATCATACCTTATGTAAGTACATCAGGGTAACATGGTGTTAGAGCTACAGAGAAGGTGCAGGGAAAGATCATCTTTAATTCATGAGAGGTCCATTCAGAAGTCTGATAACAGCAGGAAAGAAGCTGTTATTGAATCTTTGATTATGTTGGCTACTTTTCCATGACAGCAGGAAGTGTGGATGGAGTCAATGGTAGGAAGGCTGGGTTTCATGATGGACTAGGCTGTGTTGATGACTCTAATTTCTTGCAGTCTTGGGCAGTACAGTTACATACCAAACTGTGATGCATCAGGATAAGAGACTTTTCATGGCGTATCTATACAAATTTTGAGTCATTATGAACAGGCTGAACTTCTGTAACCTTCTGAGCAAGTAGAATGCGTTGGTGTGCTTACTTAACTAACGTCAATGTAGATGGACTAGGACAGATTGTTGGTGATCTTTACTCCTAGAATATTGAAGCTCTTGATTGTTTCTAATTGATCGCCATTGAGTTATAGGGAGAGGCTGAACAGGCTGGGGTTGTTTCCCCTGGAGCGTTGGGGGCTGAGGGGTGACATTATAGAGGTTTACAAAGTTATGAGGGGCATGGATAGGGTAAATAGGCAAAGTCTTTTCCCTGGGGTTGGCAAGTCCAGAACTAGAGGGCATAGGTTTAGGGTGAAAGGGGAAAAATATAAAAGAGACCTCTGTGCAACTTTTTAATGCAGAGGGCGGTACATGTATTGAATAAGCTGCCAGAGGAAGTGGTGGAGGCTGGTACAATTGCAACATTTAAGAGACATTTGGATGGGTATATGAATAGGAAGGGTTTGGAGGGATATGGGCTGGGTGCTGGCAGGTGGGACTAGATTGGGTTGGGATATTTGGTCGGCATGGACGGGTTGGACCGAAGGGTCGGTTTCCATGCTGTACGTCTCTATGACTCTATGATACAGAGAGGGGCATATCCTCCATTCCGCTTCCTGAAGTTAATGATTAGCACCTTCATTTTCCTGACATTGAGGGAGAGATCATTGACTTTACGCCATGCCACCAAGCTTTCTAACTCTTTCATGTACTCTGTTTCATTGTTGTGGATAGAACACATTATATCCACAGATTCTATCAACAAACACATCGACCTGGACCCAATATACTGGCCACTGCAGCGGACAGCAACTGACAACCGGAAGCGGCAGAGACAAGCCACTATAAATGCCGGAGGAATCAGGACAGAAGCGCTTCAAAGGAGGCTCCCAAGCACAGAGGATGTCACCTAGAAAGGGGACGAAACGTTTGCAAGAAAAACTCCCAGCTTTGCGAACAGAACCACAACAACGAGCACCCGAGCTACAAATTTTCTCCCAAACTTTGAACTCTGTTTCATTGTTGTTTAAGATCTGACTCACTAGTATAGCTTCATCAGCAAACTTGAAAATGGAGTTAGAGCAGACTGTGGCCACACAGTCATGACTATTTCAGGTGTATAGTAAGAGCTTGAGTATGCTGTCTTGCAGGGCAACCACGTTGGGAATTATCATGAAGGAACTGTTGTCAACTATCCTTACTGTTTGTGCTCTGTGGTTCAGGAAGTAAAGGATGCAGTTGCAGAGAGGGGAGATGAGTCCTACGTCTTGGAGTTTGGAGATGAGTTTGGTTGGAATTATGGTGTGGACAGCAAAGCTGTAGTCAATAAGTAGGAGCCTGATGTAGGTGTCCTAATTCTCCAGATGTTCCAGGGATAGTGTAAGGCCAGGGGACAGCATCTGCCATGGATTTATTGTGATGGTAGTTGAATTGTAGTGGATCAAGGCAACTGGGAGGCTGGAGTTTATATTCGCCACAACTAACTTTGTGAAACGCTACAAAATGGTAGATGTCAGAGCCAGAGGATGGTAGTCATTAAGACACGCTGCCTGATTTTGCTTCTGCACTGGGATTATAGTGGTCTTCTTGCAGCAGGTGGGAACCTCAGATTGGAGTAAGAAGAAGTTAAAGATGTCTGCGAATATTCCTGCCAGCTAATCCCAGCAGGATGCAAGTGCACGATTGGGGACTCCATCTGGGCCAGTCACTTTCCGTGGTACAATGATGCCCTTACCATCAGGCTTTCCTCACTACGCCCATGCTTTTGACTAGGTTAAAACAATCTACAGTGATTTTAACAAGTTGTCAACTGGTTTTTATCTCACTGAACAAAGAGCATTAAAAACATGTCGAAGGGTTTCTTTTAAAGTCTATTGATGCACATGCATGATGGCTATTCTATGACACTTCACACTAATTAAATAACTTATTCTAGTGATTCTCTTGATTGTATTACAGAGTCAGTAATTTAGTGTTTAATTTTACTTTGTGTATCTGCAAGTTCCTCCCAGTTGATATTAATTTTTCTAAAAGATACCTTAATTCTTGATGCAAGTCCAGGTACTCGTAGAATCCCTTCTGTGTTTAATCCCTCTTCCTCAATGTGAGCAATAAGCTGCAAAAATATTTTAGTCACACATTAGCAAATTCGTATCATTTGACCCAAAATATCTAAATCAGGGTAAGGCAAATTGTCAACTTCAAAGAGTTACAAATTCTGAACAACTAAGTTATGCAGAAAAATATTTATCTATCTATAACTCATAGATGTACAATACATTGAGGATCATTCATGTATCAAATTCAAATAGTAAGGTTAATGTTACACCAGTTTGAAGTTGTATGGACCCTCAAGCAACCTTAATTAGTCCATCCTCCAAAACATTAAGCTCTTCTTATTAGTTGAGATGCTACACTAAGGTGGAGCTGTTTGCCTCCACTGTAGTACTTCTGATGTGATTTATAGAGTCATAGATTTATAGAACATAGAAATAGACCCTTCAGTCAAACCAGTCCATGGCAGCCATAATCCCAAACCCCTCCAAACCTTTTTATTCATGTACTTATCCAAATGTCTTCTGAATGCTGCAATTGAAACCACATTCACACATGAACACTCTCTGGATAAAGCCCATCATGTCCTTTTAAAGGGTGGTTCAGTTCCCACCTCAGGCGACTGTCTGTGTGGAGTTTGCACATTCTCCCCGTGTCTGTATGGGTTTCCTCTGGGTGCTCCGGTTTCCTCCCACAATTCAAAAAAATGTGCAGGTTAGGTGAATTGGCTATGCTAAATTGCCCGTAGTGTTAGGTGAAGGGGTAAATGTAGGGGAATGAGTCTGGGTGGGTTGCACTTCGGCGGGTCGGTATGGACTTGTTGGGCCGAAGGGCCTGTTTCCACACTGTAATATAATCTAAAACATTCTCCTCTCCCCTTAAAAATATCCTCCCTTGTATTTAAATCGCCCACCACAGGGAAATGACACTTGCCATTTATCTTATCTATACTCATGATTTTATAAACCTCAACCTCCTATGCTCCAATGAAAAAAGTTCCCGACTATCCAACCTCTATCCATAAATCAAACCTTCCATTCCTTGCACTGTCCTGGTAAACCTTGTCTGAACCCACTCCAGCTTGATAAGATCCTTCCCATAGCAGGATGACCAGAACTGGATGCTGTACTCCTGTCTAGGCCTCACCAACATCCTATACAATCTCAACATGACTTCCCAACTCCTATACTCAAAAAGTTTGAGCAAGTGTGCTAAACACCTTCTTCACCACCCTGTCCACATGTGACACAAACTTCAAAGAATTATGTACATGAACCCCCGTGTCTCTGTTTTACAACATTACCCAAGGCCCTACTTAGAATTGAATATGTCCTGCTCTTGTTTATCGAAATGCAATACCTTTCATTTATCCAAATAAAAATCCATCTGCCATTCACTAAGGCTACTGACCCAATCGATTAAGATCGCTTTACAATCTTAGATAACCTGTCATCCACAAAAATGCTTATGTTTCATGCATGGATATTTTGAGGACTCTGCTATCAAATTGACAAAACTTAAATAATTTGAAGTTAATTTCATTCAAATACACAGGGATTCTATACTTACTTTGTGAAGTATGAGTGGGACCTTAGTCCCTGGAACTTTTTTCTGATCCTGTTCCAATAGCACTGACAGCGGAACCCCAAACAATCCCGTTTCTGAAAGCACACATTGAAAATCCAGACTTTACTGAACTTTGAAGGAGATCGTATCTTCCTATACTTTATGACTGAAGCAAAAACCTGATATCATTGCATTATGTTATATTCTAATTCACATTAAAAAGTATTTCTACCTTTTTAAACTAGCAGAGAGTTCAAAACTTAAGGTCAGAAATAATATTACAGAATGATTCTAATCTGAAATGGAAGAGAGGGAGAAAGGTTAACTTTTAATGTGTAGGAAGTGGTGAACATTTGAGTATCTGGGACAGATTTTCTGATGCAGTTTTCAATTGAGCATTACATGCTCCTGGATGACTGTTAATCTGGTAATCCAAATGACTTTGCAAATTCAGACTCATTTCCATATTCTGGGACCTCAACTGTATTTCATTACATCGACTTCAGTAGCCAGAATACTTGAAGATTATACTAGGACTAGAAAAATAAGTTGCCTCATACAATTGTTAACCTCAAATTTTTCCTGGGCTGAAGATAATAATTAGCTTATTGTAGTGACAAGAGAGTTTCTTGTGTTATTTTCCTACTATAAACTTTGGACTTTACTCAAGACCAGAACTATTAGCTGTTGTTATCTAAAGTGAGACATTTACATTGCTGGGGGAATGTTAAGTAGTACAAGATATGAGGTACAATTTTCCTCGTTTACTTATCCCCATGTATAGCACAGGTTCTAATTTTAAGTGTTGGTTCCACCTGAGAGAAATTATCGCAATTAAGATCATACGTAAGGAAAAGCTAAAACTACACAAATGTTAACATAAGTGGAAACTTTACACAAAGACATTTACATTTTTCAACCTCATACAGAATCAGTGTTTCAAATTGAAATATTATTTTCCTCATTACCTCTGAATTTGATCTTCATTGCTTTATGATGTTTGAATTCCACACCTAGAGTATCATACATAGCTGTTATTTCAATCAGAGCCAATGAACGAACTTTCTTCATGTCCTGAGGTGCAAGATCTCCAGCTTTCGTCGTACCAGTCTTTTCCTTTGGCAGCCGGTAGTTCTTAAGAAAAGAAAAATGGCAAAGACTTTATAGACAATTGATACTTTAAAAACATAATCATTGTGACATAACAAATTCTGGCATTGTATTCACGCACAACAAATAGCATCAAATAAATGATTAGTCCATTAATTTTTACTGTAATTGCTAAAAAGGATAAGTTTAATGTGAACATATTGGATGAAGAATGGAACATTTGGAATTATGCCAAGAGCACTTATCAAATCTTTATAAGGACACATAACACTGACATTCAGGAATCTGGTTAGTGTGTCATTGTGGAGATGTAGCAATTAAATATTGCAATCTGGTAATTAACTGTTATTGTGAAGATATAACAGTGATGTCCTGCTACCTAGATATTAAATATGGATGAGGGACAATGTTTAAGAAGACATGCTTCAAAGAAATGAGATATTTACACAAATAAGAAGGGAACATTTTCAAAGAAGTTGTAGTGGAACTTAGAAATAAGAAAGGGACCCCCAATAGGCAACAGAAAATTGAGAAACAAATTTGTAAGGAGATTACAGCTATCTGTAAGAATAACAGGGTGGTTAGGGTCAGGGATTTTAACTTTCCAAACATAGACTGTCACTGCCATAGTGTTAAAGGTTTAGATGGAGAGGAATTTGTTAAGTGTGTACAAGAACATTTTCTGATTCAGTGTGTGGATGTACCTATTATAGAAGGTGCAAAACTTGACCAACTCTTGGGGAATAAGGCAGGGCAGGTGACTAAGGTGTCAGTGAGGGAGCACTTTGGGGCCAGCGACCATACTTCTATTAGTTTTAAAATAATAATGGAAAAGGATAGACCCCGATCTAAAAGTTGGCGTTCTAAATTGGAGGAAGGCTAATTTTGATGGTATTAGGCAAGAACTTTCAAAAGCTGATTGGGGCAGATGTTCACAGGTAAAGGGACGATTGAAAAATTAGAAGGCTTCAAAAATGAGATAACAAGAGTCCAGAGACAGTATATTCCCGTTAGGTGAAAGGAAAGGCTGATAGGTGTAGGGAATGCTGGATGACTAGAGAAATTGAGGGTTTGGTTAAGAAAAAGAAGGAAGCATATGTCAGGTATAGACAGCAGACATCGAGTGAATCCTTAGAAGAGTATAAAGGCAGTAGGAGTACACTTAAGAGGGAAATCAGGAGGGCAAAAAGAGGACATGAGATATCTTTGGCAAATAGGGTTAAGGAGAATCCAAAGGGATTTTATAAATACATTAACAACAAAAGGATAACTAGGGAGAGAATAGGGCCCCTCAAGGCAGCCCATATGTGGAGCCACAGGAGATGTGGGGAGATACTAAATGAGTATTTTGCATCAGTGTTTTCCATGTAGAAGGATAGGGAAGATATAAAACATGGGGAAATAGATGATGACATCTTGAAAAATGTCTCATTACGAGAGGAGGCGGTGTTCGATGTCTTGAAAGGCATGAAAGTGGATAAATCCCCAGAACTTGACCAGGTTTACCCTTAAACTCTGTGGGAAGCTAGGGAAGTAATTACTGGGCACATTGCTGAGATTTTTGTAACATCGATAGTCACAGGAGAAGTGGCGGTAGACTGGAAATTGGCTAACGTGTGATATTTAAGAAGGATGGTAAGGACAAGCCAGGGAACTATAGACCAGTGAGCCTGACATTGGTGGTAGGCAAGTTGTTGGAGAGCATCTGGAGGGACAGGATTTATATGTATTTGCTGCAAATGTGTTGCTGGTCAAAGCACAGCAGGCCAGGCAGCATCTCAGGAATAGAGAATTCGACGTTTCGAGCATAAGCCCTTCATCAGGAATAAGAGAGAGTAGCCAAGCAGGCTAAGATAAAAGGTAGGGAGGAGGGACTAGGGGGAGGGGCGATGGAGGTGGGATAGGTGGAAGGAGGTCAAGGTGAGGGTGATAGGCCGGAGTGGGGTGGGGGCGGAGAGGTCCGGAAGAGGATTGCAGGTTAGGAGGGCGGTGCTGAGTTGAGGGAACCGACTGAGACAAGGTGGGGGGAGGGGAAATGAGGAAACTGGAGAAATCTGCCAAATTTTGTTGGTTGGAATGTAGTTCGGAGTCCGTGTGGGATCAGTCGGTTCCGTAGACAGGTGCTGAGGAAGGAGATGTGGCTGTGATAACGAGTCTGTTTGAGAACGTGGCTGAAGAGCTTCTGTGCAGAGGAGATGACCTGGGGGGTGCAGTGAGAGAGGGACTCACTGAAATCCTTGTAGAGGGAGGAAGAGAGCTTCTTCAAGGAAGGCATCCTTGTAAGAGGATTCGCAGTAGGTTAAAATCTTCGAGTAAAAAATGAGGTCTGCAGATGCTGGAGATCACAGCTGCAAATGTGTTGCTGGTCAAAGCACAGCATGTATGTATTTGGTCAAGCAAGGACTGATTAGGGATAGTCAGCATGGCTTTGTATATGGGAAATCATGTCTCACATACTTGGAACTTTCTGAAGAACTAACAAAGAAAACTGATGAGGGCACAGCAGTCGACATGATCTATATGGACTTCAGTAAGGCATTCGACAAGGTTCCCCATGGGACTCTGGTTAACAAGGTTAGATATCATGGAATACAGGTAGCACTAGCCATTTGGACACAGAACTGGCTCAAAGGAGAAGACAGAGGGTGGTGGTGGGATTGTTTTTTGGACTGGAGGCCTGTGACCAGTGGAGTGCCACAAGGATCGGTGCTGGGTCCACCATTTTTCATTTATATAAATGATTTGAATGTGAACATAGGAGGTATAGTTAGTAAGTTTGCAGATGACACCACATTGGAGGTGTACTGGACAGCAAAGATTACCTCAGAGTACAACAAGATCTTGATCAGATGGGCCAATGGTCTGAGGAGAGGCAGATGGAGTTTAATTTAGGTAAATGAGAGATGCTGCATTTTGGAAAAGCAAATCTGAGCAGGACTTATACACTTCATAATAAGGTCCTGCGGAGTGTTACTGAACAAAGAAACCTTGCAGTGCTGATTCATTGTTCCTTGAGTCACAGGTAGATAGGATAGTGAAGAAGGTGTTTGGTATGCTTTCCTTTATTCGTCAGACTATTGAGGACAGGAGTTGGGAGGTCATGTTGCGGCTGTACAGGACATTGGTTAGGCACTTTCGGAATGTTGCATACAATTCTGGTCTCCTTTCTATCAGGAAGGTGTTGTGAAACTTGAAGAGTTCAGAAAAGACTTACAAGGATGTTGCCAGGGTTGGAAGATTTGAGCTATAGGGAGACACTGAATAGACTGGGGCTGTTTTCCCTGGAGCACTAGAAGCTGAGAGGTGGCCGTATAGAGATGTATAAAATCATGAGGGGCATGGACAGGGTAAATAGACAAGGTATTTTCCATAGGGTGGGGGAATTCGGATCTAGAGGGCATAGGTTTAGAGTGAGAGGGGAAAGATATAAAAGGTACCTTCCTATACAGAGGGTGGTGCGTGTATGGAATGACCTGCCAGAAGAGGTGGTGGAGGCTGGTACAATTGCAGCATTTAAAAGGGATTTGAATGGGTATATGAATAAGAAGGGATATGGGCCAAGTGCTGGTAAATGAGACTAGATTGGGTTAGGATATCTGGTCGGCATGGACGAGTTGGATTGAAGGGTCAGTTTCCGTGTTGTACATCACTGGGACTTTAAAGATATTTTGTTTATCATTTAAAGGAGGACTGTTTAATCGACAGCACAAGTACCGACAAGCAGGAGCTGACTTTAATAGGAACTAAAGGAAGTGCCTTTTAAAACCTTTATATTTAAACTGATATCTCTTTATTTACCCTCAATGTCATTCAATTAGATGACCAGTTCTATTCCTGTATTTTTACCCCAATGGTGGAAAAAGCAACAATTAAATTGTAAGAGATCTAGAAGTCTGTATGGCTTGGTACAAAATTTGGAGATAATGAGAACTGCAGACGTTGGAGAATCAGAGTGGATAAAGAGTGGAGCTGGAGAAAGCGCAACAGGTCAAGCAGCATCAGTGGAGGAGGGACGTTAACGTTTCAGGTCAGGACCTTTCATAAGGACCACATTGTTGGGGGGGGGTGATGGGATGGGCAAAAGCTGAATGTAGGTAGGAGGTGGCTGTGATTGGACAGTGGAAAGGGTGGAGTAGATAGGTAGGAAAGAAGATAGATAAATTTAGGTCAGGTTAAGGGGGCAGGTTGGGGACATTTGGAAACTGGTGAATTCTATGTTAAGGCCATCAGGTTGTAAGCTCTCAAGGTGAAAGATGAAGTGATCTTCCTCCAGTTTGCATGTGGCCTTGTGTTGACAATGGAGGAGGCCCAGGATGGACTTGTCATCGGTGGAGTTGAAATGGATGGGAACTGGAAGGTGGTATTGATTGGAGTGTACGAACCATAAATGTTCCCTAAACCAGTTCCCGAGTTTGTGCTCGGTTTCTTCGATGTAGAAGAGACCACATTGTGAGCAACAAATGCAATAAATCAGGTTAGAGGAAATGCACATAAATCTCTGCCAGACTTGGAATGATTTTTTTGGGCCTTGGACGGAAGTGATTGGAGGGGTAGGGGGTGGTGAGTGGAAGGTGTGGGGACAGGTTTTGGATCTTCCGCAGCTGCAAGGGAAAGTTCCAGGTTTACCTCCCCACCCCATGTGCTCTTCACAGGGACTCTTCCCTCTGCAAACCATTAGGTCCACACTTCTCATCAACCCCTCCTCCACACCTGGAACTGCACTCTGCGGTCACAAGACCTGCAAAACCAGCCTGGAAACTCTATATCGATGAGACTGAACCCAAACTCAGGAACTGGTTCAGGGAACATTTATGGTTGATATGCTCCAATAACAGCACCTTCCAGTTGCCATCCATTTCAACTGCCCTTCCCTCGATGACATGTCCATCCTGGGCCTCCTCCATCATCAACACAAGGCCACATGCAAACTGGAGGAAGAACATCCAATCTCGCTAACATACAGCCTAAACATAGAATTCACCAGGTTAACATCGAATCTCCTAACCCCCAGCTCATCACAGGCCCAGCCCACCCCTTAACGTGGCCTAACATGTCCATCTTCCTACCCAACTATCTGCCCCATCCTTCCCAATGGCCAATCACAACCACCTCTTACCTGCATCTATCTATCGCCACCCCACCTATCTTCCCTCTAGCCCCACTCCCCTTCATTTATTTCACAGCCCCCTTGCCCCTCCCCCAGTCCTGATGAAAGGTTCCAACTTGAAATTCTTGATACTAAATTTGACCAATCAATGCACAGCAATAATCATTAAACCAATAGAATTTTAAATCATGAAATGCTGTCATAGAATAGAAGTCTATAAATATCATAATCTATTGTATGCATATATAAATATGCATACAAGGAAGAGTGGTCCATTCAATACAGTCATGTTTGACCTGATGTTTAGTTAATGTAGTCTAGGGAGATGCTGAATAAGTTGGGGCCATTTTCCCTGGAGCATTAAAGGCTGAGGGGGTGATCTTAAAGAAGTTTTTTAAAATCATGAGGGGCATGGATAGGATAAATAACCACTGTCTTTTCCCCAAGGTAGGGGAGTCCAAAACTAGAGGGCATTGGTTTAAGGTGAGAGGGAAAGATTTAAAAGGGACGTTGGGGAAACTTTTCATGCAGAGGATGGTGCGTATATGGAATGAGCTGCCAGAGGAGGTGATGGAGGCTAGTCCAATTACAATATTTAACAGGCATCTGGATGAGTATATGGTTAGGAAGAGTTGAGAGAGATCTGGGCCAAATACTGACAAATAGGACTATATTAATTTTGGATATCTGACCACCATGTATGAGTTGGGCCAGCAAAGTCCATATTCCTTTGGTTTTGAAATTATGCACAAGGAAGGAAGTTGTACCAAAACTTTTTATATAACTATTTAGGCCCCAGTTAGAGTATAGCACCCAATTAACTTTGGACATCACACTCTAGGAAGGGCATCAAGATGTTGGAGAAAGTGCGGAAATGATTTACACGAATGGTATGAAAAATGTACAATTTCAGTTTTGTGGAGGGACTGGAAAAGTGGGAGGTTTTTGGCATTAGATAAGGTTACAGGGCAATTCAATCAATCAGTGTGATAAAAGTGATGAAAGGTTTTGGTAAAGTAAGGGAAAACTGCTTCCAGTGGGAGCAGAGTTGGAAACTACAGGACACAAATTTAAAGTAATTTGAAGATGATCAGAAGCAATATCAGGGACAATAAACTTATTCGGTGGGTTGCTATGATCTTGAGTACATTAGCTGAAAGAGTGGTGTAAGTAAATTTAATACAAACTTTCCAAAGATTATCAGATACGTACTTGAAATGAAACGTTTTGCAGGGAAATGGGGAAACCATGCAGAACTAATTAGAAGTTCTCTGTAAAGGCTATCACAGACACGATGGACCAAATAGCCTCTCTCTTTGTTTCTACTTACGGGAAGAGGTGAATCATCGTCTCGTATCGGATTTTCATTGTTTGATTTATTCTTCATATTTGCAGCCTGCTCAGAGTAAGAGATTTCTAAATTGATATCTGTGTGCTGGATGCTTTCGTCCTTAATAGTCAGATTATCCAGCTGCCCTAGAAGGAAAAGAGATGCTTGTCATTATCCTAAATGAGAATCTTTTCAGTTGAGAACTGGACTTCAACATTTAATGTTCCCTTACATCTGCAGCATAGTTCTGTCAAATTCAGGCTTCTTCCCTGCTGTTATTACACTGCTGAATGGACCTCTCTAATTTCAAATCTAATGTTGATCTTGCTTTGTGCACCTCCTGTGCAGCTGAGGCTGTGTATGTGTTGCTCTATCTAGCAATCTATGATCTGTATGTTCTTGTTTGCTATCATCTGCCTCTACTGCTTGCAAAACAAAACTTTCCACTGTACGTAGATACATACAGATCAAAGCAAATCAAATTATGAATATGGCACATATGACATGTAGAGCACGGAAACCAGAAGACAATTTATTATGTATGACATTATACATTTGTGTAGGAATTGTATTTATGGATAGTATTGTTTTCATAAAGCACTCATGATAGTAACATTGTATCACAGCACACCTAATGATCAAGAATTCAACAAAGAAAATTTTAACTGATTTGTTAGAAATTGTAGAATACATTTTTAAAAGCTGTCAAATGCTTGGCTTCATGAAATAACCAAAACGTTAAATAAGGAATTAATTGAAAAACACCCAGTGCTGCCAGAGCTGAACATTATCCATTATGTGGGGTGCATGGCTTTGGAAACTCTACAGCTTAAACCTCAACATGTAAGCAATATATTCTTCTATCAACTTGATGAGGTGAAACTGGAAAGTAAGTGGCAAAAAAGCCAAAATAGTAAAATGGGACAATAGATATTGTACCTTCTCTTTTCTCATTGGTGTCTTCTCTTTCATCTCCATGAGCTGCAACAGCTGAAGCTTCATGTGTACTTGAGACCTGAAAGTCAATATAAAGAGCCTGGCTAAAAATCTATAACTCAGGGAAAAACATTGATGATATGGTGATCAGTTGGAGGACTAAAAGGAGAAAATCTCGACAAGCTGGGTGAAACTGAGGAATAATGAAGGGAAAGTGAAAAAAGAAAGTCTTCCCTTTAACTGCAATAAAAACATTTCATAAGTGGATACAGTGGAATGATACAATGACATCAAAATGTTAATACATTCCATATGTAAGTAATGTGCTATATTGACATGCAGGTGTTCAAATTCTCACACATCCCTCCAATAGCAATGTGTAGTGAGCATAAAGGACCACACACCAAAGGAGGACTATTTTAGGTACAGATTAAAAACAGCAAGTGCTGGAGAAACTCAATGGGTCTAGCAGCATCTTTAAAGGAAGAAACAGAATTAACATTTCAAGGACTTGTGGTCTTTTTACGGAGCATCGATCAGGGCATGTGTTGTTTCTTTATGTGACCTATCAGATGATTAAATGCTTCCAGAGGTATTTTGCAGGAGAACATGCTGGAAATGGAACAATATGATGCCGATTATGCTTGGTTTATTATTAAGTAAACAGAATGAGAGTGATTATTTGCTGGAACAGTGTATCACATCCTCACTTGGGGAGGGTTTCTTTTCCTGCACCCTTCAGTTCAAAACCGGTTTGTCCTTTAACTTACTGGAATTGTGGATTGATAAAGTTAAAGCATTCTGATGAAGGATTGGAAAACTTTGTATATCTTTTACATAGAAAAACAAAATCAGCAGGAACAGGTCAATCGGCCTATTAAGTTTGACAACTATTTACTAGGTTAATGGCTGACCCTTTCTCTCAGTACCATACTCCTGCTCTCCACATACTCCTTGACACATTTAGCCTCTAGAAATCTCTTTCTTTCTCAAATCGATTCAGTGGCTTTGCACCCAGAACCTGTGGTCAAGAATGCTGCCAGATCACCACAGTCTGAATCGACAAATTTCTCCTCATTTCAGTCCAAAATAGTCGGCCATGTATCCTAAGGCCATGACCTCTTAATCTAGAGATCAGGGGAAACATCCTCCTTTTAGTAGGTCTGACCAGTCCTCTAAGAATGTTGTTCTTTTCAATGAGATACCCGGTCATTCTTCTAAATCAGATTGAACATGAACACAGTTGAACCAAACTTTCATAACACAATAATCCTGCCATTCCAGAAATCAGTGATGAAATTTAATCATGTAAACAGAGGATGGATGAAAAAAAGATAGTGGTAACAACTCCATGTTAAGTGCAATATGTGTAGAGAAATAAGCATAAAACAAAGATTGGGCTAAGACAGCGAGAAATAGGGGAAAAAATAAAGCGAAAATGTTATAATTTTAGTTATTAAAAAAAGTTCAGTCCGAAGGAATGAGACTCCACACAGTTGTTCATTTTAAGGGCAAGAGATTGTGCAAAAATCATTAACATTCATCATGCTGTTACTTGTGCTGATGATGTGTAGAGAGATGGGGCTGTAAGGTAATGTCATTAGACTAGTAATTCTCAAGTCCACACTAAGGCAATTGGAACCTCAGCTAAAAGTTCAGCCAGAAGTGCCATGTAGATGATACACAGTAACTCGTATCTCACAAATGCTAGACAAAGACTACCTTCAGTGAGAGAGAATCTAACCATCACCCTGTATCATTCAAAGGCATTATCATTACTGAATCCGCCACTATCAAGATCCTGAGGATTATTATTGACCTGAAAATGAACAGGACTAGCTCTATAATTACTGTAGTAACAAAAACAATTCAGAGATTAGGAATTCTGCAGGATTCAAGACAACACACTCAATTCCTGATTCCTCAGCATCTATCAACGATTGATAAAGCACTGATAGATGATTGGCTTGCTAACATAGTAAATAAAATAATAAAATTATGAGATACACTGATAGGGCTGAGAATCAGAATATTTTTCCCCGAGTGTTGAAATGTCTAATGCTAGCGGGTATGCATTTAAGGTGACAGGGTGAAATTTGAAGGGAGATGTGTTTCCATGCTGTACATCTCTATGACTCTATGTGAGGGACAAATATTTTACAGAGAGTGGTAAGAGTCTGGAACATGCTGCCAGACTGGTGGTGGACGCAGTTATGTTAGGGACATTTAAGGAACTTTTGGATAAGCGCTTGAATTTGCAAGGATTGGAGGGATATGGACCATGGGCAGGCAGAAGGCAGCATTCCTGTGCTGAGCTGTTCTATGTTCTATGTAACAGGAAACAGGAGTTCAGCACAATTGTCATTTCCTGGTTGGCATGTTGTACTGAGTAGTGTGACTCTGGGATTAAGGTTATTTTACAGTTTTTATCAATGACTTGAAAGAAGGGACTGAGGATATGATAACTGATGACAAAGATGATAGGGAAGTAAGATGCGAAGAGTGAATTGAATGAGCAAAGATCTGACAAATGAGTTATCAAATAAGACATGTCAAAGCGTCCAGCTTGGTAGCAAGTACAAAATGAATATTATCTCAACAGTGAGAAATTATAGAGTTTGGAGATGTCAAGGGAATTGGAGCCTAGTGCACGATTGGAGAAAGGTTAGAATGCAGATATAGCAAGTAATTCGAAAAGATAATAGAATGTTATTGCTTGCTGGGAGGAGACTAGAATACAAAGGCAGAAAGGTTATATTCAGGTAAATAAGACACTGGTGATATCACATCCAGAGTACTATGTACAGTATCAGTCACTTCATTCAAGAAAAGATACAAATCCATTGGAAGCAGTTTGGAGAATGTTTGCCAGAGTAATACTGAAATGGGTGGATGTGTCTGCTGTTATAACTGGCTAGGCTTGTTTCTGCTGGAGATTCAAAATGTAAGAGGCATTTGATTGAAACATATAAAGTCCTGAGGGGTATTAACAGATGGATATAGTAAGAATATTTTTCTTCTTGTAGCAGATTCTAGAACTAATGGCTTAGGTTGCAAACATCTAAAGGTACAGCCATCAATGATGCTGAGATTAAAACTGAAGATCCTGAAGAGTCCCGAATTAGAGCAATGCAGTTTTCTCAGACATTTATAACAATCGGGGAGATTGCAGACATAAAAATGGAGAAGTCAAGAGAGAAGTTTGAAAACGTGGATGACAATTTTAAAATCAAGCTGATTTTGACTGCAAGCTAAACCAATTCAGTGATCAGAGGGGTTGTTATGAATGAGACATTAATTAGTGCAACTTAAGATATAGGCAGTCGAGCTATGAATGACCTCAAATTTACAGAGAGAGTAAGTGAAATGTGAGAGGCCAGCCAAGGATGCTTTGGAATTGTCAAGGTATAATAAAGGGATAGGTGAGATGAGATGGGGACAGCGTGGACAATATTATGGAGGAGGGAATAAGTATTTAGTGGCAGCAAATATTAAAGCAAAATTGTGATAGTTCACTTGAAATGCAGATCATTTTTATTTAAGAAGTTGTAAATTGAATTTGTAATCTTGAGCCTAGCATTTTGAAAAAGGTATTAACATTGACTGTACATAGATGGATGAATAATATGCATCATGGTAAGCTTTGAAAGACAATGAGGAGAAAACACAGCCAGGTTGTTGATATAATGTGTGACATGGCATAAGCTTAATTAAGCTAAAATTAAGAGTCTAAAATTACCTTGGTGATATCAGCAAATGGGTTCTTAATTGGTCTGTATGACTTTCCTTTTTTTAGTAAGTTAATACTGGCAACCACCCAATTTTGTTTTTAAAGTGTTGACAACTCAGTCCATAACAATTGACTGATGAAGGTCAGATAAATAATTTATCTTTCATCTGTTGATACCATCAATAATAATGCTGAAGCTATGTGTTAATTAAGCTTGTCGATGAAGTCTGACATTTTTGTGCAATAAGTATTTCTAATGTGTGTTTCTATTCTATTAGCTTTTCATTTACATACAGTTGCATCTGTCCTCAATGCATTCCATTGTAAAAACTAGGAACTTGATGGATGAAAAAGTAGAAGTTCAAATCCATTCCTCTTGTCCCTTGGTATAGTCATACTTTGTGCCATTGCATAATCACTAATATTTTACATTTACTAAACGTATCATTATAAATTTATATGATATTGAGCTCTATTATAAAAAGAAATCAACCATCTGCTCATTAACTCATTTATCATCTTCAGTTTATCTACCTTTGAAACGTTTGCCAGATACTAGACAATTAAGAATGACCACTGTAAGCAGTAAATGCTCTTATTTTCCCTTTGGTGTAAAATGCTGCAGAGCTTTTAACATTCAGTAGCGTTTAATATTCCATTTTCCTTGTTTCTCTGAATATTTTGGAAAACATTTCCACTATAAAAGCATTTGTTAAGTGTGAGCTGTTTCTGTCAACATATAACAGCCCTTAAATTCATTGGTTAAGGAGGTTCTCCCTGATTTTCGTTTGATAAGATGTTTGCAGAAACTCCCAAAGCATGATGCATTTGGTTAATAACAGACTGCCTCTGGAATTTCTTCTGCTTTCCTACTTCAAGTTAGAGCAGAAACTCAGGAGAACTCCAGATGATTTCAAGGCATTGCTGATATGTATTTTGTGTCCCTGTGTCTTTCACTGTGATGTTTATTCTTTGCTTTTTCCATCTGACAAATCCTGAATCTACCATCTCCTTACTATATAGGAAGAATTCTGAACATTTGAAACAAAAGTGGAAATCGCTGGAGAGGGATTCAGCGGGTCTGGCAGTATTTGTGGAAATAATGCAGAATTAATGTTTCGAATCCAGTGACTCTTCATCAGTGCTGATAGCAGCTGGGAGAAGGTGATAATACTGCTGAAGTTATTGAAATTGACACTGAGTGCTAGAGGCTGCCAGGTCCCCACGTAGTAACCGAGATGTTGTTCTTTGAGCTTGCGCTAAGGTTCACTAGAATACTGCAGCAGGCCTGGATCAGAAATGTTGGCATGGGAACCCAGTTATGCATTGAAGTGGCAGGCAACAGGAAGCTCAGTCTCATTGTCGAGTTCAATAACTTTAGAACCTGATTCCATTGTTCCAGGACTTTTCCCCACTCTACACCCAATCCCATTATGACATGGGTTGCTTTTACCACAGTCATACATTCTCACATATTCCAAGGCACATTGTCACATCATGTGGCTTGCATTCAGTACAGTTCACCCATTTTTTTTACTACTCTTAGCTCTTATTATCATTTATTCAGTTTTCTTCTGTTCTGGCCTGCTATGCATAATCTCCTTGTTTAACTACACCTTTCTCAAAGCTCTCTCTCTGGGCTCTGTCTCCACCTACCCGCTCACCTCTCCCCTTCTCCTTCCCCCAACGCCCCCTCTCCAAATTTCGGCTTCTGCAAAAATACCACTTTTTCCTAGCTCCAACAGCTGTAACAAAGACTTGAAACATTAATTCTGCAGGTCTGGCACCATCTGGGGGAAGAAAGCAGAGTTTCTCCAGCAATTTTTGTTTTTGTTTCAAATCTCCAGCATCTGCTGTTCTTTATTATATTATGATTAGATTACCTAAAGTGTGGAAACAGGCCCTTCGACCCAAGCAGTCCACACCGACCCTCTGGAGAGTAACCCATCTAAACCCATTTCACTCTAACCAATACACCTAACACTATGGGCAATTTAGCGTGGCCAATTCACTTGACTTGCACAAATTTGGACCATGGGACGAAACCGGAGCACCCAGACGACACCCATGCGGACATGGGGAGAATGTCCAAACTCCACACAGACAGTCACCCGAGGTCGGAATTGAACCTGGGACCCTGGCGCTGTGAGACAGCAACGCTTACCACTGAGCTACCGTGCCGCCCAAAAATAAAGTCCACATTGACCCTCTGAAGAGTAACCCACCCCGCCCTATTTCCCTTTGAAAAATGCACCGAACACTATGGGCAATTGAGCATGGCCAATTCACCTGGCCTGCACATCTTTGGACTATGGGAGGAAACTGGAGCACCTGAGGGAAACCCACGTTGGACAAGGGGAATTGCAAACTCCACACAGATAGTTACCAGAGGCTGGAATTGAACCTGGGACCCTGGTGCTGTGAGTCAGCAGTGCTAACTGCTGAGCCACCGTGCTGCCCCTTATAATTCTTAACATTTTGCTGTAATTAAAGTTCCTGTCACAGAAACCCCACTGATGGGTATCCAAACTTCAGGAGAACAAGAGGACTGCTTCACACTTTTCTTTTAGACTGAATGCATCTTCCTAATTACCTGTGGACTAAAGATGTCCCTGACATCAGGGAAATGTTGTTTGTTCTTTTTCTTCATTGTCATTGTAAAAGTTTCCACTCTTCTCTGGACAGCTTCTGCTTGCGTACGGGTTAGGGTTGACAGTATTGCTATACTTTCCTGGGTGTCTCCGCTGACTAGGCCTGAAAGGCCTGCATTCTTCAACCATTCTGCCTCCACCTCCCCTTCTACATAGAGAACAAAATGAAAACATGGATTGAAGACAAATAGTGACAAGAAAGAAATTTAGTGAATTGACCAGTTACGAAAAGAATCTACTCCTAGACACGGGCTAGGCTCTGAGACTTAGAGTTATTGTCAAACCTTCATGTCATGTGACCAGGCATTGTAGGCTTTGGGATCTGTCGGTCAACAGAATATATCTCAAGAAGAGAGGGAGATAGACAAGCAGGAAACTACTATTTAGCCTAATATCTGTTCATGAAAATATATGTAATCTATTATGAGGAAGTAGGAATGGGATGTTAAGAAAAATCGTTATCCAAACCAAAAAAAAGTCAACAAGGTTTCATATGAACGGGAAACTGTGTTTGACAATTTTGTTTCTTTGACAGTGATGTTGGGAGGGAAAAGAGGTCCTGTGAAAAAGCAACCCCTAATTGTACTACTGAACCCCATCTTCCCCTTCTTGCCATCACTCACCTCAGCTTTTTTTAGTCCAAGGCCTTGGGTTGGTGTAATACTGCCAGCAGCCACTGACATCCCTGTGGCACTGCTCAGAGCAGAAAAGCTGCAAGACTTGAATTATATTCAAGGTGGAGTTAGTCATATTCTTAACCTCCAAGGGAGTCGAGGGATAAAGAGGGAAAGCAGAAAAGTGAATCTGAAGTCATTATCCCAATCAACCATGATCATATTGTATATGATCAGGCTCAAGATGCCAAATGACCAATTCTTGCTCCTTCTAGGTATGCTTAAAAAAATGATTTGTTACTATCTCTATTCCAAGCATTTCAGTCTTCCAATGTTTGAGCTTTGAGGGCAAAAATCTATCAAAAAACTAGCAAAGTATTCTATCCATGGTTAAAGATAAATATGAGAGACTTAATCTCTATGATTCCATGGAGATATCCCCAAATCACCTGTCCTATGTTTGACAGACACTGCTGTAGCTTCCTGAGAAATGTCAAGAAACAGTGACGGAGTCAGGCCAGGTAGGTCCACTGATTTGCCTTTTCAAGCATCGGCATCGTGCTCCAGATTTTGGACATACTTTAGAGTGAAAATTCTGCATTAAAGTCACTTTAACTGTAACATAGTAATTTTTATTTTGAAAATGTAATCAAGTATGAGGATGAGACAAATTCAGTTGATGTAGGTTATATGGATTTTACCAAAGCTTTTGACAAGGTACCACGTGGGAGACTGATTGAGAAGTTTAAAGCACATGGAATTGAGGGAACCTTGGTGAGATAGTTGAGAAACTGGCTTAGTAATAGGACAAAAAAGGCAGTGGTAGAAGACCGTTTGAGTGACTCAAGGCTGATGTTCAGCAGTGTACCATAAGGATTAGTACTGGGCTCCTTATTGCTTGTTATGTACATAAATGATATAGATGAAAATTTGGGGGGAAAGTTAAACAAGTTTGCAGTTAACACTAAGATTGGTTGGATAGTTAATAGTGAAGATGACATTTGTGGGTTATAGGAAGGTATAGATGGTTCGGTAAATACAGGTGATGCAGTTTGGGTGAAGAAACAAGGTGAGGGAGTGTTTAATGAATGAAATTACACTGGGTAGCTCAGAGGAACAAAGGGATCTTGGATAAATTATCCACAGATCCATGAAGTTGACAGAGTACATGAGTAAGATTGGTCAAGAAAACATATGGGGCACCTGCTTTCTTAAGTTGTGGTGTGAAGTATAAGAACAAGGAGGTAATGTTGGAGGTACAGAGCATTAGTCAGGCCACAGCTGGAGTAGTTCAGGTCACCTCACTCCAGGAAGGAGGTGATAGCACTAGCTCTGGGGTACAGAGATGGTTCACCGGGATGTTGCCTGGGATGGAGCTATTGAGTTATAAGATGATTAGATAGGCTTGGATTGTTTTCGTTAGATGTTCTGCCAAACATAACACCAAATTAAACTAACCCCTTCTTTCTGCCCTTGGTGCATACCCCTCCATGCCTTGCATCTTCATGCACTTATCTAAAAGCTCCTTAAACACCCCTATCATACGTGCCTCCACCACCACCCATGGCGGTGTGTTCCAGACCCCGAGCACTCTTTAAAAAAAAACTTGTCCCTCACATCTCCTTTGAACTTTCTCCCTCTCACCTTAAATGTATGCCACCTAGTATTAGACATAGGAGAAACTGAGGACTGCAGATGCTGGAGATCAGAGCTGAAAAATGTGTTGCTGGAAAAGTGCAGCAGGTCAGGCAGCATCCAAGGAGCAGGAGAGTTGACTTTTTGGGCATAAGCCCTTCTTCAGAAGGAGGGCTTTCGCCTGAAAAGTTCTTATCTAAAACATGAATCTCCAGTCAGAAAAACAACTTTCCACCAATATCTTCTGCCTCCTCTGAGCAAGCTAATTCTGAATCCACACAGTCAAGTCATCAAGGATCCCATACATCTTAGTTTTCTCGATGAGCCTACCATGAGGGACCTTGTCAAAAGCCTTACTAAAACTAATAGTTTTGATTAATTCAATTTGGTTATATCACGTAATTTATCTAAGTAGCTTTCATTTACCATCAGGCACTTTCATGGCCACCTCTTCTTGCTCTTCCTGGCAATTTTCCTGGGTTGTCTGGATATTTTCCACTTCACTCCAGTAGTCAGCCATGGAGAGTTCATCCAGAGAATCCTGGGAGGAGGACCGTTCATATTGAGGCCTCTCCATGTTTCTGGAATGCACTTGATTCATACTATACTGTCCACATCTTCGACTGTAAAACAAAACACGCAAGTTTTCCTTTTAACATAAAGCTTCTTTATATCACCTACATTGGAATATCTTTTGTTGATATTTCTGTTACTTGTATATTGAAGCAAACAGCTTGGTATTGCCAAGTATTACCAAATAGTCAGCAATCAAATCTTCTCACAAACTCCATAACTTGAATTTTCATTTCACAACCGGTCTTGCAAAGAGACGCTGTTACATTTGATCTAAAATAAAAGCTTACAGTAAAATTCTGTCTCAATGCATTATGTTATTGTTAAATGAAGTCAAGTCCAAAAAACTTTTGCTCTATTTTAAAATAATGATGTATCAACATCTTGTTTTTGTTTCAATTTTTTGTCATGCATATTTAATGAATACTGTCACACGTATTCTTGACTGACTCATTCTCTGTCTGTCAATGCAACTTCAAATCTGCATTTAAGCTTGACAGTACTGTAAGATGAGGTAAAATAGTGGAAAAACAAACAGAAGACATTAGGAGAAAGAAAGGGGAATGTCCAAAAGGAAAAATAGGACAGTAAATCATCGGACTCTGAGCAGTCTATAAGCAAATAAAATTACTTGAGGAGGGCTTTTAGCAATACAACTTGGATAATAGTCTCTGAGCCAGCTGAAGAATGGGAACCTTTTTATCATTTTAAAAACAGTATTATTATGAAGGCCTTAGGCCGTTGAATTGATCATCTGGACCTGCTGTGCTTTTCCAGCAACACATTTTCAGCATCTGGTAATCAACCCTAATACTTGGAGTCATTAATATTCAATCCTTCCATCTCTCATATCATGAAAACCATGAACAGCAAACATGTTCAAATGTTCCTGGTGGCTGCCTTTACAATGACTCAAAGCATAAGCAATATATTATCATTCATAACTTTTTGTTTGGAATTCCTTTGTTATATTTCTCTTTATTGTTTGTCCACTTGTACTTTGTTCCAAGAATTTATATTGAAGGAGTTTTCCAAAATCTCCAGGAATGCTTGAAAACCAGATTCTATTCTTTCAGTTTGAGCTTTTAATGTATGAGTGCTAGTGGGCTGACAGGAGCATGTCAGGCAGATTCTTTCTTCACTTGATGTTCAGAAGTTACTTTTCTGCAGAAACAATTGCTACCTCTTGCTGATTTTCACCTCCCTCATCTGAGGGCATCAAGACCGGATCTCACCATCTCACTGCTTATTCATTGTAGAACAAGAAAGAATGCCTTGTATTCCTGGTCTTGTGCATGAGTTGCATGTCAGTTAGTTTACCATCTCCATTAGTGATTGCAACTATTGCAACAGGATGAATTTTAATGATTTGCATGAAATGGTTGATACTGAACCTGCACTCCATTTTACATTTCTATGCATTTTAAATTTCAATCTTAAATAGCAGCTGGATCAATAGTACCCATTTTTTACGATCACACAAACTTATCATCAACCCCAATATATTCATTTATATTGAGTAACAAAAGCAATAATGACTAATAGAGTATGTCAAACAGTAGTCAAAACGCATCGTAGTGAGATGGTGAGATCTGGCCTTAGTGTTCTTGAGTGAGGGAGATGAAAACAGCAAGGATTAACAATTGTTTCTGCAGGAAAGTATGATTCAGAACATCATGTGAAGAAAGAATCTGCTTGACATATTGCTCTTGTTAGCCTGCTTTATGGTAGTTGAAGCACATAGTTCACATGATGCCAATGACATCAACAATGCTGAAAGAAGTCAGAAAAATGACCTTTCATCACATTGCATTATGGGATACCTTGAGCTATTCAAAAAACCACCTCCTCAATCTGTCCATCATTTTCCACCTTCTATTCTTAATTACAACCTCCTCTGCCCCCTTTCCTTTGTCCCTTTCCTTCCAATCCCTTGCCCTGTCTGTTCTCATCTTTTCCTCTCTCCATTAGCCCTGCCATATCTCTTCTCAACCCTTGCCACCTCTGCTTCCTTCTATTCCCTCCTCTTACATGTCTCCTCTTCTCTTTGCTAGAATCAATTATTTACCACCTTGCCTACTTGTCCAGCCTGAACATCTCACTATGCCTTGATTGGCCCTCAGTGCAACAAATGATTGGTAATGTATTAGCTTCAGATTTAGGCAGATATTCCAGTGAAAGACCATTCATTTATTTTAAAAAATAGAAGCATTTAGCTTCAAATCCTGTTACATCTGTTAGTAATGGTACAATAGATGTTAAAAGATTAGAGTTTTACGTCTTTTATCACAAAACTGTCCAGGAGTCAGAATGTTAGTTGACACATTATTTAGGATATGAATTCAAACCAAACAAAAAGGTGCTCTTTTGGTACAGTGTCCCTATCTCTGAGCCAGAAGGCCAGGGTTCAAGCTTCACCTGCTCCAAAGGTGTGTCATAACATTAAAAAAAACCAAAGAAGTGCAGATGCTGGAAAGCAGAAACAAAGATACATATTCAAAGTGGAGTCGCAGGTAGATAGGATAGTGAAGAACGTGTTTGGTATGCTTTCCTTTATTGATTAGTGCATTGAGCATAGGAGTTGGGAGGTCATGTTGTGGCTGTACAGGACCTTGGTTAGACCACTTTGAGAATACTGCGTTCAGTTCTGGTCTCCCTCCTATAGGAAGGATATTGTGAAATTGAGGGATTCAGAAGAAATTGAAAGGATGTTGCCAGGGTTTGAGAGTTTGAGCTATAGGGAGAGGCTGAATAGGCAGAGGTTATTTTCTCTGGAGCCTTGGAAGCTGAGGGTTCCCTTCTAGAAGTTTATAAATCATGAGGGGCATGGATAGGGTAAATAGACAAGGCAGCATCCGAGGTGCCTGACCTGCTGTGCTTTTCCAGCACCACTCTGATCTAAACTCTGGTTTCCAGCATCTGCAGTCCTCAATTTTGCCTAAATAGACAAGGCCTTTTCTGTGGGGTTGGGAGGTCCAAAATAGAGTGCACAGGTTTAAAGTGAGGGGGATTAAAAAGGGACTTAATGAGCAACCTTTTCACACAGACAGTGGTGAGTGTATGGACTGAGCTGCCAGAGGAAGTGGTGGAGACTGGTACAATTATAACAGTTAAAAGGCATCCGGATACGTACATGAATAGGAAAGGTTTAGAGGGATGTGGGCCAAGTACTGGCAAATGGGACTAGATTTATTTAGGCTATCTGGTCAACATGGTGAAATTGGTCTGAAGGGTCTGTTTCCATGCTGGATATCTCTATGACTCTAAATTGCTTGAAAAACTCAGCTGGTCTGACAGTATCTGTGGAGAAAAAACAGAATTAACCTTTCAGGTCAAAACATTAACTTTGCTTCCTCTCCAGATGTTGCCAGACCTGCTGAGCTTTTTCCCAGGAATTCCTATGTGTTGTAACATCTCTGAACAGATTGATTAGAAGATGTATTTTGTTTTAAAAACAGCATGGCAGTTGCAGGCTCAAACCACTGAGTGGCGCAAATAAAAGGTTTAATGCCATTATGATTACCTCTTGCAGTAAGTTTATTGTTTAAAATGTTGTAACTTTTTCTAATACATTTGTTATTTCTTTCTTTCTTTTAGGTGTCCTTTCATTATTTGAGTCTGTTATTGTCGCCATCAAATGTACTTTTACTATAACTATTGGGGTTCCTAATGCAGAGTTCTTCTCAAATCTCCTGGCACCACTGCACCTGCCATGTCAAATTCCCAAGGGATATTTCATAAACATTCTGTGACAACTTACACTGAGGTTCTCTCTTACAATCCCACTCTCTGTCTCATGGACAAATACTATGTCCGTGGTCCATTCTCAGCTGTAAGAGATAAACTACTGTTTGTCATCTGATCCCACACACCACCCTATTTGTTCTGGATTAACAAGACAAGGGGTGATTGCGACCAAGTAGCTGTTTTCTTAGGCATGCTGAATACATTCAGTTCTACTCTTAAAGTTATGCTATGACATCCTCCAGCTACACGGTGGGAATAACAAAGACAAAGATATTCTGCCCAGTACAGTCTCTCCTTATTGTCTGAATACTTCTCTATTCTTCAAGTGAAAGCAATGCAAGTTGTTGCATTCAGTATTACTTCTGAGCCTTGAATGGATGTTAGTGCTGGTGGGTGCTCTTACACATTGATCCTGCTGTCTACAAAGATAGCTTAAAGCTCGATAGAGTGAACATAGCAGCCAGTTTACCCTGGAGTCACCTCATCTCTGTGTAAACCTCACGTCAGGTGTCAGCCAGCTCCGAGTACCCTCTCAGATTATCATAACATAAAACCCATTTCCTCCAAACAGACAGCTAAAAACACAAGTGCAAACCTTGTCCTCTAGAAAAAGGCAATTATCTAAACATGATCTGGAGGTTAAAGAATCCTTGTCAATCATGTGACTTTATTATTGTATTCCCCTGTGTGAAAGGCTTCTGTGAAGTAATATTTTCCACTAAGTCTATAGCTAGGATAAATAAATGACATAATTGTCAAAGCCCTGATTGCTTATGAATACTAAAGGTGAAAAATCAAAAATGCAGACTTCCCTCAAACAATATATTTTGACCAGCACAATTTAGAAAGGAATAAAAAGCCATTTAAAATTTCAGGTAAGTATTTCTTTAAAAAAGGTATAGCTTTAAAATTGATAAACGAGATGGTAAAAGTGATTTCTGTGTTGCCGCTGATGCCACAGTTGCATTGAAATGGTATATCCTCCAGTCTACAATATGCCAATGCTCCAGTTCTCAGCATATCAGGCACTGAAATAATTCTGTCCCACTACAGATCTGTTACAACAGATATCTCTAGCTTCAAGTAAAGCTTAAGACAACAGGTAAATTTTCACAATGGAGTGGTTCCACTCTACATATAGCTGTATATTCGGCCTTCTTAGAAAATTAGACTAAAGTACACGCATTAAAGTTTTGTAACATTATGAATAACTAAATACTATTTAGAGAATACACAATATAAAGAAAGTATTCTCAGCAAACAGAAAAGAAATCACACATGGAGCTCACACTGTACATGTTGTAGTGTATGAACATATGAATTAACAGCAGGAGCAAGCCCCTTAAGCCTGCTCCATCATAAAGTAAGTTCATATTTGATCTGGTTACTCCATGTTCCGCCACCACCCCACTCCCCCCTCCCCATTCCTGATAACTTTTCACTTCTGAGCCCCATATTGAAAACATTCAAAGACTTTTCTTTCACCTGAGTTCTAAAGACTCATCACTCTCAAAGCAAACAAAAAGGTTTCCTTATCTCGGTCTTAAATGGGCAATCCCTTATTAAATAATCATCCATGGTAGTGAGTTTTGAGATTTGAAACTCAGGTTGAGATTCTGAATATAGGTTTGCTCGCTGAGCTGGGAGGTTCATTTCCAGCTCAGCGTACAAACCTACATCCAGAATAATCCCCGGTTCTAGATTCTTCCATAAGAGGAAAGCAACATGAACTCCTCGTCAAACTCTCTTGAGAAGCTTGTGTTTCAATCAAGTCATCTCTCATTCTTCTAAACTTCAGAAAATGTGTGCTGAGCCTGTCCAATTTTTCCTCATAAGACAACTTGTTTATTTTGGGTATTAGACCGTTGAACTTCTCTGAATGGTTCCCTATGCACTTCCATCCTGCCTGGAGTAAGATGACCAATACTGATATGGTCTCACCTACACACCTACATCCAGAACTGATATGGTCTCACCAATGCTCTGTAGAATTGAAGCATAAGCTGCTGTATTTGTACAGTCTTTGTATTTTTGTATCATATATGGAAGATGTTTGTATCCAATTCCACTCAATAATTAATATCATTCTATCAGTTTCCTAATTACTTGATGAACCTGCACAATTTTTAAAAATCCTTTTCAATTCATGCCCTAGGTCACTCAGATCCATTTAAATTCTGATTTCTGCGAACTCTCACCATTTAGAAAATATCCTTGATTTTTATTCTTCCTGCTAAGGTAGAAAAGTTCGCATTTTCCCACAATATGTTTATTTGTCAGATCTAGGCCCACTACCTACATAACCCCTAGCCTCAACATCACTTCACAACTTATGTTCCACTTACAGTTGTATCATGAACAAATTTAGCAAGGATCTGAGACAAGGAGAACATTTTCACTCAAAGGATGGTAAATCTTTGGAACACTCTACGTCAGGAGGTCAATGGAAGCTCAGACATTGTGTATATTTAAAAGTAAGTTATAGTAAATTTTTGAATACCAACACCATGAATAGTTGTGTGGCTGGCGTAGGTAAAAGGCATTGAAGCATTCAATCAGCCATGATCTTAAAAAGGCAGAACAGGCTCAATGGACTGAATGGCCTATTCCCATTTGTGTGTTCCTCTCATCTCCTGGTTTGAGTGGAACAAGAAGATGGGGGATATGCCAGATTATGAGGTTGCAGATTGTATTGGAGTGTAATTCTGCTGCAGGTGATGGCCAATCACGCTTCATGGATCCCAATCTTGAAGTGATAAGTCTGTTTCCAGTCTGTCCCATCCAGCATGGTGATAGTACCACACAACACGATGGAGGTTATTCCCACTTTGAAGACAGGACATCATCTCCACAAGGATTGTTTGGTGGTCAATCTTACCAATACTATCACCGGATAGATGCATCTGCAGCCAGCAGATTCATAAGGATGAGGTTAAGTATGTTTTTCCATCTTGTTGGCTTCCTCACCACTTGCTGCAGAGCCAGTCTAACAGCTATGCAATTTAGGGCCTGACCAGCTCAATCAGTCGTACTGCTGTCAAGCCACTCTTGGCACTGGACTATGAAGTCACCTACCCAGAGTACGTCCTGTTTCCTTACCAACCTCAGTGCTTCCTCCGAGAGTTGTTTAACACGGAGCAGTACCAATTCATCAGCCAAGGGAGGACAGTACATAATAATCAGCAGAAGGTTTCCACGTTTGACCTGAAGCCATGAGACCTCTTGGGGTCTGGAGTCAGTGTTGAGGATTCCTAGGGCAACTCTGTCCCAACTGTATACAGCTATGCTGCCATCTCTGCTGGTGGGACAGGACATATTCAGAATGGTGATGGCGGTGTCAGAGACAGTGTCTGTAAGCTATGAACTTGTGACTATGTCAGGCTGTTGCTTAAATAATCTGAGAGATAGCTCTCTCAATTTTGGCACTCGCCCCCAGATGTTAGTAAAGAGGAATCGACAGAGTCAACAAGGCTGTTTCTGCCATGGTCTTTCCAGTGCCTAGGTCAATAGCAAGTGGTCCTTCCAGTTTCATTTCTTTGTTGAGACTTCATAATGATTGATACAATTGAGTGGCCATTTCAGAGGACACTTGAGCACTAATTACATTGCTATGAGTCTGAAGTCTGCAGGTATGAGTTAGAGTGTATGAATGTGTCAGAATGTTGCTTGATTAGTCTGTGAAACAGCTCTCCCAATGTTGGCACTCGCCTCCAGGCGTTAGTAGGGAGGACATTGTTGGGTTGACAGGTTTGCTGTTGCTGCTAATACTTCTGGTGGCTTTGTCAATGCCAGATGGGGTGTCCAGTTTCATTCATTTTTTGAGACTTTTTAGCAGTTGATATGACTAATGGTTGATAAGTGGCTTGCTAAGCTATTACAGAGGGCAGTCAACCATGGAGGGTTCCAATATGGTAGCCATCTAGGAAGATGGTGTTGCAGAGCTCCACACCGCATCCCAAGTGGGATAAAGTCCTAACCTGCTCTACCCAGACCACTGCGATATCCTGGGAGTCTTGAGTCACAGGAAACTGTCAGAGAGCAATGTACCTCAGTTTTTGTCATCCAGGGATGCAGAAGAAGGGATCAGGTATGTCCGAGGCCGGGTCCACAGCCCAGCCTGCAGGATCCTTGGACTCTATTTCCTACCAGGTCCTGGTAAAGGACCTCGTGAAATCTGGCAAGATGTTGGGGAAAGAGATAGAGGAGAAGCTGGTCTTGATCTCTATCTTGTTGCAGTAGCATGAACAGCTGCTGGGAGACCTGGAGAAAAAGGATGAGGTAGAACGCAGGGTCACAGTGGTGGAAGCAGAGACCAATTCCTCCAAGGATAGGATCCAGGCGTTGGAGACGCAGGTCCGTAATTTGTTTGACCAGTTTGATGTCCTCGAGAAGAGGGGCAGAAGAAAAGAATATTTGGATCGTCGGTCTGCCAGAGGGTAAGGAAGGTGAGTGGCCGGTGGAATTTATTGAGGACTGGTTTGCTGAAATTTCTTAAGTTGGAGGCTGGAATGAGGAGTTTGAAGATTGAGAGGGCTCACCAGGTCAGACATGAAGGTCAGATCTGGACCAATGTCCTCTTGGTGCAGTTTCATCACTATAGAATAAGGAGAGAATTGTGAAAGCTCCCAGAATCCAGAGGAAGGACCTAAAGGTGCTAGCTTAGGTTCTAAAATCTTGTTCTTCCAGGATTTCTCAGCAGCAGTGATTGGGAAAAGAAAATTCTATGACAGTATCAAGAAAAGATTGAGGGAGCTTGGGATCCAGTACTCTGAGGTTATTGGCTGTGCTTTGGGTCACCTTAGATGGATCTGTACATCTTTTTGACACGTCAGAGAAGGCAGGTGACCTTGTGGGAAAATTAACTTCATCTGAACAGTTTAGTATAGACAAATAGTAGTGTTGTTTGGTTATGTCTCTACTTTTCTTTAAAGAAAAAAGTAAGTCTGGTCGGGGCTTTCTTTTCTTTTTTTTATTGGTAATAATCTGGTCTAAACTATGCTCAAGAGCAGTTGGGATGTGCACTTTCAATTTCCACGTTAAGTTACACCAATGGATGGGTGGGGTGCTTACCATTTTACTTTCAAAATTTCTTTGTTCACATTGTTATTTCATGGTGCATTTTCTTTCTTTTCTCTTGTGTTGTGGTACTGCTCCAGCTAGGAGGAGAGAAAATGGTTGGGGTGGTGAGATGCCTACTTATGGGCAGTTTATGCCTGGTTCAGGTATTTAAATGCCCTGATTGCAGTATTGGCAGCAGGATGGGAAATTGGGTTTTGGGATGTGTAAACGACCCCTTTGGATAGGGGGTGAGTTCCCCTATTCAGCACCATTGGTTCTTTATATGATGATTTGTTTTTTGGTTTTTTTGTATACAGTCTTTGATAGCTTTGTCTGTTTGTTAACTGTAGTGGTTTTAGTTTATGTAGCTTTTATGTTTGATGGATCTTGCGACACTAAGGCTCGGTGATTTGTAATTCGATTTTGGGTGTAAGGGTGGAGAAGGATCCAATCCCATTTCTTCTTGGCCTGCCCAGTGTGTTCCCTGCAGATGTACATAAGAAAAAAACTTTTCAACATCCTCACTTTCTACGCAAGAAAGAAAGAGCAGTTTTTCTTCCTTAAAAGGGGATTAATGAATCAGATTTTTAAAAAATTATGACAATCGACATTTATTTCATGATTGTCATTAGACTTTTAATTCCAGATTTTTATTAATTTCATTTTCTACCATTGGCTGTGGTGAAATTCAAAGCCAGGTGCCCTGACTCACCAGTGATAGGAAAACTGTTGGAGAAAATTCTAAAGGAGCGAAGTAATGCCCACTTGGAAAGGCCCGGGATTATTAGGGATAATTAGCATGGCGTCGCCAGAGAGATGTCATACCTAACGAATTTGTCAGAAATTTTGAAAATGTGTACAAGATTGTGGATGAGGGAAGGTCAGTTAATGCAGTTTATATAGATTTTCGTAAAACCTTTGACAATATTCCACATGTAAGACTGATTGAGAAGGCTGAAGAACGTGGAATTGAGAGATACATGGTGAAATGGATGAGAAACTGGCTTACTAATAAGACACAAAGGGTGGTGGTCAAAGATTGTTTGAGTGACTGGAGGCCTGTGTCCAGCAGTGTACCACAAGGATCAGTACTGGGAACCTTATTGCTTGTTATGTACATAAAAATGATATAGATGAAAATGTGGGAGGAAATGCTTAAAAAGTTTGCAGATAACACCAAGATTGGTAGTGTGGTTAATAGCAAAGACGATATAGATGGGTTGGTCAGATGGGTAGAGCAGTGGCAAACAATATTTAGCCCTGATAAGTGCGAGGTGATACACTTTGGAAAAGAAACAAGATGAGGGAGCATTTAATGAATAGCAGGGCCCTGGGCAGCTTTGAGGAACACAGGGATCTTGGGGTAATTATTCACAGATCCCTGAAATCAGCAGAGCATCTCAATAAGACAGTTAAGAAGTCACATGGGACACTTGCTTTCATCAGTCATGGGATAGAGTATAAGAGCAATGAAGGTAACATTGAGTTGCACAGAGCATTGATCAGGCCATTAGTGGAATACTGTGTGCAGTTCCAGTCACCTCAATACAGGAATTATGCGATAACACCAGAGGGGATAGAGAAGAGGTTCACCAGGATGTTGCCTGGGATACGAAAATTGAGCTATAAGAAGAGACAAGATAGGCTTGGATTGTTTTCTTCAGAACAGAGAAGACTGAAGGGGTCATGATTGAGATATATAAGATTATAAGGGGTTGGACAGGATGAGTAAAAAGTAATTGTTCCCCTTTGTTGAGGGGTCAATCATGAGGGGATATTGTTTTAGGGTAAGTGCAGGAGATTCACAGTGGATTTGGGAAAGAAATCTTTTCACTCTGAGTGGTGGGAATCTGCAATGCACTGCCTGACAAGGTAGTGGAGGCTGGGAATCATACAATGTTTGAAAAAATAGGATGAACACGTCAAATGTCATAACATTCGAGGATATGTGACAAATGCAGGAAATTGGGATTAGCATACTTTTAGTGGTAGTTATGGGCACTGTATGAATCTATGAATCAGAGTATTACCTAGTTCTTTGGATTACTAGTCCAACGACTATACTATTATGGAATTGCCTTCCCAATAACTAAAGCTCAGATTTCATACACATCATTGTCTTAATACCAGAGACTAACATTTCCAGGAATATATTCTCAGGGTCATCAAATCAGAAATATTCATTCTCTCCAGAAATACTCTATCGCCTGCTGTATATTTTCAGTTTTTCTTACTTTTATTTCAGATTCCCTGTGCCTGAAATACTTTTATTTATAAGATGTGTTCTTTATAGTACTGTAATATAAAAGATTCAGACAGCTTTCTCTTTAGACAGATATTTTCCCCTTCGCTAAATGTTAAGTTATTACTGTTAATCATGCTGCAGTCACTCTCACAGTTACACACAGGGCTGACCTTGTGCTTAACAGAACTTGCAGCTCAAGCTTCAATTAGTGGTATATCTACAGGCTCATTGTATAGCAGAGATAACAAAAACATGTCCGATACCATGGCTTATGAGTCAACTGTGAATGTGTACTTGATGTCTAAAATGCAAGTGTGTGTGTTTTTTTCCTTTTGGTGAGCTCATTATCCTGCTCCAAATGTATCACAACCCAATGCCCAATGAAAAGACCATGTGGAACTATGAATGTAGTTTGCAAAGGAAAAGCTGAATTACAAATATGCAGTAACAAATATTAGGAAGAAAGGCATTGTGAAAGGTACAATGCAATCTGCAGACAAATTGGTTACAGAATTTTGAAATACACCATGTACTTATGCTTCCGTTGAGAACATTTAAAACAGGAGTTCGCCCCATGTTTCTCCATCAGGGACCTGGAGATCCTGGTTGAGGGAGCAGTGCAACAAAGAGGTGTCTTTTTACTAGAGGATCAAAGGAGCTGAACCACCAGACACTGCCAGCCTGGTCAGAAATCATCATCCAGGTCAGTGACGTCTCGAGAGAGTGGATTACTGGGCTGCTGTGGTGAAAGAAGCTTCAATGACTTTGTCTGCTCCATCAGAGTAAATGCCAATACATCCTTTCTGCTACATTACACTCACTCCATGTCTGCCACTAAACCCTCCTTTCACCAGGGTTCATGTTCTATCATCCACTGTGCTGCAATCAATACTTTCTCTCACTTACCCATTAGCCCTACCCACCCACATGACTAACCCTGCATTACTCCCTCACAATACCTTTCTCCCACATGCAGCTGACCAACCAGCCGTACAAGCCACTTGTATCTTACTCATTCCATCCCTTTATGTCGTTACAGGGGAATGAATCCCATAACGGGGCACAACAATGCTGTCCAGGCGGGGGATGCCTGATTTCTCTGTTTCCATCCCTTATAAGAGAAAGAGAATTCTTACCCTCTCTAGATAAGACTGAATGACTCCAATGGGGAGGCAGAGACATCTATATTCCAGCGGTTGAGTAAGTCAGCCACATATCATTCCACTGCAACACTGGCAGATCCAGGCACTCTGTATCATGCATCAAACACCACTTCTACTGGCCGTGATGCCTTCTGTGTCTTGTGTAACCAGCCTCCCAATTATATCGGCGGTGAACTGCCTGTTTCTTCCCCAGAAAATATCCTCAGAGCCCAATGATGTGACAATGTTGAGACACTGGAGAAAGTGTCAGCAAGACTGCCTCCAGCACTCCCCACCAGCTCTAGTACTGACAACTTATTGGGGTCAATATGAACACAGTACATTTTTTTAAATTTCAAAATATACTTTATTCATTGAAATAAATCTTTGGTACATGTACAATTTGTCATGTCGTTCATAGATATATACATTGCATGTCTTAACATTACAAAGAACAGATTGAATTAATTGAATTTACAGTTATCCTATTTACAGTTCCCTTTATTAACCATCCAGTCTCTTATTATTTAGCTGTGGCTTCAGCGGTACCCACTAGTGAGTGGGTGCCCTGTTATATGATAGCAAAGGAACCTTCTTTAATCCCCAGTTTATGGGGTTACCATTGTCCATTTGACTGTTCTGTCTCTGGGGTAGCTGTCTGCATCCCCATGGTGAGCACGAACTGCTGGACCTTCGTTGGACTGAGGTAGCTATCCAGCTCCTCACTGGGGTCATTTACCCGCTCTGGTGTCATTGAGCCAAGGCAAGGGTCTGCACCGTCCAGTTCTTTGTTTGACAATGGGACTGTCAAAGGATCACAGCTTTCAGTTACCTGTAGTTGTGGGGCAGTGGGTACCCCCTGGTTCTCACTGGGTGGAGGGTGGACTTTGGGGGGTCCGTTGTTTCCTGGTTGGGAGGAAATGCCCTCCTCTTTATCTATGGCGCTCTGTCTTTTCTTCTGTGGTGATGACCTTCTTTGCGCCCGCCTTCCCCATCCGAAGCGCTGGCTGTCTCTCCCTCGTGCAGCTGTCTTTTCCCCCTTTACTGGGAGGCTTTGGGGGCCTGGCAGGATTTTCTCTTCCTGTTTTTAACAGGTATCCACTCCTCTGCCTTCTCGATTACCTCCTCCTCCATTGCTTCCATCTGCCCAGCTAGAGCTAGGATAAGCTACTGTGTCTACATGAGACCAGTGAGCTGGATTTGACATCAACATTAGCCTCACCAGTCTTCTTGCCTGATTTGTCCACATGTCTCATCAAAGACCACTTTGCACTCTATAAGACTCTGAGTCAAATTCAGATAATCCAAATCTCTGATTGTGTTAAAGTTAGTAGCCATTCTCGTTGGCAGAAAAACAAATCCAGCAAAATTATTCCTGTGATAAACAGCAATTCTCAACTGGGAGATGCCAGATTAACCAAATTCATGCAAATTTGTAATATGGCTGGGTCTACCATTGGAGCAGAGTTCAACTAAGTCAAAGTTCTGGACAAGCCATCATTTAAGATCAAGATTTCCTGTTGAATAGATATTTGTGGGCAAAATGTGTTACCTAGGATCTTCCAGGGTTATCGTAAACCTCTGCTGAACACAAATTTGTGAGCACATCCCCTGGGATTCAACTCTTAGCAATTTTACTGGACATATAAAAACCTGGCTTGTGCACAAGTAACCTCCTAATCATTAGGGTTTCTTGCTACTAATGCCAAGTAGGCGAACTATTTCTGAAGCCCATGTTACAACAATCACTATTTAAAAAAATATTTAATTTGCTTAAAGCAGTTGGGAATGTCCTGAAGACATTAAAAAAAGTTATTACTTCCTTTAAGTTTTTTTTGTGACACATTATCTGTCATTTTCACTTCAATGGTGGAAAATTTGGGGAAACCCAAAGGTTGACAGATGCAGCCTAATCTGTTCCAACAATGTTTATGCATTTCATGCTGAATTTTATTTGCTTTTAATTTTCAGCCATTGCTTTCAAAGGGAATAATTAATGGTTACAGTCCAACATACAACCTACTTATGGACCTGTACTTTTTCAAACTGTTGCCAAGGTCACTTGGGAACACAAAATACCATCTCTATTTTCAAAATAAAAGGGTTGTTTAGGCATTACAAAGAATCATGCTAGAGGACAAAAATCCAAATAAAATCATCCGTGACTTTGTTCCTTTTCATAAATAAATTCAAAGTGCTATCATCTTTTCATCTAACATACTTTGGAAATGACATGGGGACAAATAGATTTTAATCAGCTGAAGTTGCAGACTCGGTCAGGCAGCTAAATATTGAATTACTTTGACTGTGCCACCTGGAGCCTTGTTTGCTGATATCTTGTGTTCCAGGCACCCGAGCAAGTCCAGAACAAGTACAAGCAAGGAGTACTTTGGAAATTAAGTGGGGGAAATTTGTTTTCAATTTGACAAAAAAAAAGGCCATTTGCAAAACAAGCCATTAGATTAGATTACTTACAGTGTGGAAACAGGCCCTTCAGCCCAACAAGTCCACACCGACCCGCCGAAGCGCAACCCACCCATACCCCTACATTTACCCCTTACCTAACACTACGGGCAATTTAGCATGGCCAATTCACCTGACCCGCACATCTTTGGACTGTGGGAGGAAAGCGGAGCACCCGGAGGAAACCCACGCACACACAGGGAGAACGTGCAAACTCCACACAGTCAGTCGCCTGAGTCGAGAATTGAACCCGGGTCTCAGGCGCTGTGAGACAGCAGTGCTAACCATTGTGCCACCGTGCCGCCCACGGTTGATTAGCTGTCAATTATTTTGCATCAGCCCATGACCAAGGAGGCCCCCTGGATCGGAATAATCAAACCTCAAGACCAGCAGCGTTAGTCCTTCAGTCAGCAACCCCTCCAAGTACACACACAATATCAAGTACAATGCTGGACACAAATTTGTTCTCACTATTCTGGATTAGTGGTGCTGGAAGAGCACAGCAGTTCAGGCAGCATCCAACGAGCAGCGAAATCCAGGCAGCATCCAACGAGCAGCGAAATCAATATCTGGTTTCCAGCATCTGCAGTCATTGTTTTTACCCTTTGTTCTCACTATGGCTGCTTGTAAATTAACACCAAAAAAAGGTGAGGATTAGGAGCAGGAGTAGGCCATCTCATCCATAGAGCCCGCTCTACCAATCAATAAGATTATTGCTGATCTTTTCGTGGACTCAGCTCCACATACCTGCCCACTCACCATAACCTTCAATTTCTTTACTGTTCAAAAATCTATCTTTGCATTAAAAACAATAAAGTAGCCTCAACTGGGCACTGAACCCCACAGATTTACAATCTTTTAGGTGAAGAAGTTCCTCCTCAACGCAGGTGGGCGGCACGGTGGCACAGTGTTTAGCACTGCTGCCTCACAGCGCCTGAGACCTGGGTTCAATTCCCGACTCAGGCGACTGACTGTGTGGAGTTTGCACGTTCTCCCTGTGTCTGCGTGGCTTTCCTCCGGGTGCTCCGGTTTCGTCCCACAGTCCAAAGATGTGCGGGTCAGGTGAATTGGCCATGCTAAATTGCCCGTAGTGTTAGGTAAGGGGTAAATGTAGGGATATGGGTGGGTTGCGCTTCGGCGGGTCGGTGTGGACTTGTTGGGCCGAAGGGCCTGTTTCCACACTAAGTAATCTAATCTAAATCTGTTCCTCTTATTTTGAGGCTATGCTCCCTAGTTGTAGTTCAGTGGAAACAACCTCCTTACTTCTACCTTACTTTTCCCTTCATAATTTTATGTGTTACTTTAAGATCCCCCTCACTCTTCTAAATTTCAATGAGTATAGTCCCGTTCTACTCAATCTCTTCTCATAAACCAACCCTCTCAATTCTGGAATCAACCTCATGAACCTTCTCTGCACCTCCTCCATTGCCTGTACATCCTTTCTTATGTAAGGAGACTAAAACTCCAAATGTGGCCCCATCAGCACTTTGTACAATTGCAGCATAACTTGCCCTCTAGCAATGAAGGACAATATTCTATTTGCCTTCTTAATGACCCGCAACTCCTGCAAACCAGCTTTTTGTGATCTATGCATAAGGAAAAATTTTTGCCAATTAAATAATAGCCCATTTTGCTGTTACTCCACCAAAATGGAGGATCTCACATTTACCAATATTGTACTCCATCTGCTAGACCCTTGCCAACTCACTCAACCTATCTATATTGCTCTGCAGATTTTGTACCCTCTGCAGACTTTGCTCGTTTTAGTGTCATCTGCGAAGTTTGACACTTGACACTTTGTCCCCAACTCTCAATCTTCAATATAAATTGTAATGGAGAAGGTTAATCTTTTCCAATCTTTGTTGAGAGCTATGAAATACTGCAATGAATGTCTGCCACTGCACCTCAAACTTTTTTGCCCAGTCCACTTTATTGTATTTCAGTTTAAAACACTAGTTTCAAAACCATCTTTGTGAAATTCTATCATATTATGAACACTTTCTCCAATACCATTAGCTGTTCATCCAGATGATTAAGACCACTCTATCCCAGGCAGAAACCTCAGACCAGGCCAGCAGGGTCTGGTATTGTAGCCTCTACCAGTCCTATGAGGGGAGGCTGTCCCTCCTTCTCAAACCCCATTCAGACAAATTTCCAGATCCCTCTCTACAAAATGGCACATGAATTTCCCCTTGTCTATTGTGTCCAGGGCAAATGTCTTAAACTGTGAAGAGCAGCTCTCAGCTTAATGAAGATACATTCCACTGGGAAAGAATGATATTCTCCACTCCACCGGGGTAAGTGCCCAGTCTTCGAGTATTCGTCTGTGCACATGACAGACTTTTAATGTTACACTAGTGCCTGGAATCCTGCCGTATCATGGCAAGGTGAGGCACACCACTAGCCATTGATCGCCAACCAGAAAAACACCCACTTATCCCCTCTTCACTTTCTCTGTTAGTTAACCAACCAGTTAACATGTTAAAACATTACCCATAACACTGTGCACCTATACCATATGCAGCTGTCTTTTGTGCAGTACTTCGTTGAATGCCTTCTAGAAATCCAAATAAACCATATCTACCAGTTCCCCCTGTTGTCCACCACGCTTGTGGCATCCTCCAAGAATTCCAGTAAATTAGTTAAACATGATCTGCCTTTCATGAATCCATGCTGTGTCTGCCCAATGGGACAATTCCTATCCAGATGTCTCATTATTTCTTTCTTGATGATGGATTCAAACATTTTTCTCACTACAGAAGTTAGCTAATGGGCCTATAGCTACTTCCTTTTGTCTACCTCCGTTTTTAAGCAGTGGCATCACATTTGCTGTTTCCAATCCGCTGGACCTGCCGTGGAGGCCACTACATTTGGTAAATTACCACGAGCACATTTGCTATTTCCCTTCTATCTCTTAGTCCCTTGGAATGCATTCCATCAGGGTCAGAAGACCGAGTGGCTTACCTTTGGCTCCATTAGCTTGCCCAACATTGTGGCTTCAGTGATAATGAAAGTTTCTAGGTCCTCCTTGTCATCAATTATTGGTACGTTATTGGTGTCTTCCACTGTGAAGACTGACACAAAATACCTGTTCAACACCTTGGCCATTTCCTCACTTACCATTTGTTAAATCCCGCTTCTCACTCTCTAAGGAACCAATGTTTATCTTAGCCACTTAGGTTTATATTTATGTAGAACCGTTTGCTATCTGTTTTTATATTCTGAGCTAGTTAACTCACCTTGTCCATCTTTCTTTTCGGCTTTCTGTTGACCTTTAAAAGATTCCCCAATCACCGTTTTCCCCACTAATAGAGCCATAGAGTAATAGAAACGTACAGCATGGAAACAGACCCTTCGGTCCAACCCGTCCATGCCGACCAGATATCCCAACCCAATCTAGTCCCACCTGCCAGCACCTGGCCCATATCCCTCCAAACCCTTCCTGTTCATATACTCATCCAAATGCCTCTTAAATGTTGCAATTATATCAGCCTCCACCACTTCCTCTGGCAGCTCATTCCATATACGAACTACCCTCTGTGTGAAAAAGTTGCCCCTTAGGTCTCTTTTATATCTTTCCCCTCTCACCCTAAACCTATGCCCTCTAGTTCTGGACCCCCCAACCTCAGGAAAAAGACTTTGCCTATTTACCCTATTCATGCCCCTCAATTTTGTAAACCTCTATAAGGTCACCCCTCAGCCTCCCAAGGAAAACAGCCCCAGCCTGTTCAGCCTCTCCCTGTAGCTCAAATCCTCCAACCCTGGCAACATCCTTGTAAATATTTTCTGAACCCTTTCAAGTTTCACAACATCTTTCAGATAGGAAGGAGACCAGAATTGCATGCAATATTCCAAAAATGGCCTAACCAATGTCCTGTACAGCTGCAACATGACCTCCCAACTCCTGTACTCAATACTCTGACCAATAAAGGAAAAGATACCAAATGCCTTCTTCACTATCCCTATCTTCCTGCGATTCCACTTTCAAGGAGCTATGAACCTGCACTCCAAGGCCTCTTTGTTCAGCAACACTCCCTTGGACCTCACCATTAAGTGTATAAGTCTTGCTAAGATTTGCTTTCCCAAAATGCAGCACCTCGCATTTATCTGAATTAAACTCCATCTGCCACTTCTCAGCCCATTGGCTCATCTGGTCAAGATCCTGTTGTAATCTGAGGTAACCCTCTTCACTGTCCACAACACCTCCAATTTTGGTGTCATCTGCAAGCTTACTAATTGTACCTCTTATGCTCACATCCAAATCATTTATGTAAATGACAAAAAGTAGAGGACCCAGCACCAATCCTTGTGGCATTCCACTGGTCACAGGCCTCCAGTCTGAAAAACAACCCTCCACCACCACCACCCTCTGTCTTCTGCCTTTGAGCCAGTTCTGTATCCAAATGGCTAGTTCTCCCTGTATTCCATGAGATCTAACTTTGCTTATCAGTCTCCCATGGGGAACCTTGTCAAACGCCTTACTGAAGTCCATATAGATCACATCTATCGCTCTGCCCTCATCAATCCTCTTTGTTACTTCCTCAAAAAACTCAATCAAGTTTGTGAGACATGATTTCTCACGTGCAAAGCCATGTTGACTATCCCTGATCAGTCCTTGCCTTTGCCATATAAAATTAAGTTTAAAAGAAAAACACAACTAAATAAATTTGGGCTTACAAACTAGTAATGCTGACCATGAGGTATCCAATTGCCATGAAAGAGAAACAAAAAAATTGGCTCACTAATACTCACACTTTATCCCTTCTGAGTGACTCCAACACACAATAATGTGGCTGAGTTTTAACTGGCCTGTGCTGTGGTTCAACAAACTGCTCAATTGGGTCAAAATAATGCAAAATCATACAATAAAAATAATAAAGCTGTTGTAGCGCAGCATAGTGTCCTTACCCTGAACCAGGAGGCCTCGGTTCAAGGGGTGTGTAATAATATCTCTGAGCAGGTTGATTAGAAAATAGGATAACGAAAATAATAAGACTTTTGAGCATCATGTCAAATTTATGCAAGGAGACCTCATCCTTATACCACCTACCACTATCCCTCAGCTGATGAATATCAGCATTCCTCCATATTGAAAACCACATAGAAGAAACATGGATGGCAGCAATAGTACAGATTATACTCTGGGTGGGAGACTTCAATATAAGACATGATGAGTGACTCAGTAGCATTGCAAGACTGAACTCTAAATGACATAAAAGTCAGCAATTGGTGACCAAAGTGATAGGAGGTAATACCTATTTGACTTCATCACCATCTACCTGGTGTAGATGCATCTATCAAAACATATTTGGACCAGTGACCACTGTACAGGCCTTGTGGGGATGAAAATAAGACTTCACAATGAGGATCCCCTCCATCATATTGTTTGACATGACTAGTACATTAATAGGATAGATTACAAACAGAATCAGCAGCTGAAAACTTGGCATTCTGAAGACACAATTGACCTTTATCAATGACTTATCAAAATTGTATTCTGCTATAACCTATAATCTCAGAGCTCAGCAGGTCCCTCACTATACCGTTATCATCAAGCTGGAGTACCATATCAGGTTAATAAGGTGGGGAGAAGAGTGTGTGAAGAGGAACATAAACCACACCTAAAAATGAAGTATTAACCCAGTGAGGTTACAATGTAGGATCATATACATATTAAACAGAGGTAAGGCGACTAACACGTCAAGAAAAAAATCTGCTGTTCTAACACTTCCAACTATGGTGCTAGATGTTGAAGCAATTCACCAGAGGAGATAATTCATAAATATTCCTATCCTCAACGATGGGGAATGCCAGCAGAGCAGCAAACGACAAGGCTGAAGTTTTCACAACCATCATTAGCCAGCAGTGCCAATTGGATAACCGCCCCCTGAGGACTTTATGATCATTGATGACATTCTTAGCCAATTTAAATCACCCCAAGATGATATTGAGAAGTGGTTGAGCACACAAGATATAACAAATGCTATGGGCCAGCCAAGATTTTCCAGTATAGCTACAAGATTGACCTTTACTTGACAATATGGAAAATTGTCTGGTTATTTCCTATGTGCAAAAAGAAGCACAAATTCAATCTGGTCAATTATTGCCTCATCAGTCTATAGAAAAAGTGGACACTAATATCCTGCATGGTCTAACAGCAATGATCAGTTGTGGTTTGGTTTGGGCGACTGAGCTCCAGACTTCATTAAAACCTTGGCACCTGAGTTCTGAGTTCTATCATCCATTCATGAACCCAAGTTTATGTCATCTCCTAGTTTTGCATTCCTCACTTCTAAAAGGCACCAATTTCAATGACCTTTTGGTTTCTGGGAGTCAGCTGAGGGCGAGAATTGGGCCAACACCTCCAGAGCCAGGTCTCAGGTGGTGAAGGATTGAGGGGAATGGCAGATGGATGATGAGGCTGGCAGCTTGGAAAGCCCACACTCATTTTCTGGGACATCATCACAGTTCTATTCCTGGTTGTTATGCCCTCACCCCTCACATTTCAGCCCTCAGGCCTTCCAACTCCATATCTCCCATGACATCCTTCTCCCCTGTCAAATACCACCTCTATATTTGCTTCCTATCCTCCATGCCCACTGCCTTCAATTTTGTCAGAAACCTCTTAATGCCACACTGTCAAAAACTACTTTTATGTCAAGGGCAGTCACTGTCACCTTCCCTACTGATTGCTGCTCTATTATTCATCTTTCAACCAATGCTGTAAGGAGATCGGGGCTAAATGGCTCTGATGGACCCCCACCTAGGCATACATAAACAAGTAGCCTGATCATTAATGCAGAGGCAACCTGATGTGATGGGCTCCCTCTTCGTTAATGATCTGGCTACTTGTGAGGCCTCCTTTTGTTAATTGTTAATTTTTTTTAAATTTCAAAAATATACTTTATTTGTAAAATATTCATAAAATAATTTGATACACTGTACATTAGGTAATGCTACACATATGTTCACATTAACATACACAGTTTAGAATTTTCCTTTTTTACCTACAGGTCTGTGCATTTCTCGCTCTTACGTCCATATATTGAGCTGAGGCATCAGCAGAGCCCAAATGACTGCATGGGCCCCCTGATCTTCTTTCGACAGGCAGATGTTAAACGGTGGTCTTTCCCCACCGTGCCTTGGCGGCAGCTGCCCCAAGCTTCAGCGCATCCCTCAACTTAGTCCTGGACCTTGGAATGTGCCAGTCTGCAACACTCGGTCGGGGTCAACTCCTTCAGCTGGAAGATCAACAGGTTTCGGACCACCCAGAGAGCGTCCTTCACTGAGTTGATGATCCTCCAAACGCAGTTGATATTCGTCTCGGTGTGTCCCCCGGGGAACAGGCCGTAGAGCACGGAGTCCCACGTCACGGCGCTGCTCGGGACGAACCTCGACAAACACCACTGCATTCCTCTCCAAACTTCCTCTGCATAGGCACATTCCAGAAGGAGGTGTGTGACAGTCTTGTCCCCCCCCCCCCCCCCGCAGCCACTTCGAGGGCAGCGTGCAGTGCGGCAGAGAGTTCGGGCTTGCATAAAGGATCTCACAGGCAGAGCCCTTCTCACCACCAGCCAAGCCATGTCTTGGTGCTTGTTGGAAAGTTCTGGTGATGAGGCATTCTGCCAAATTGCTTTGACAGTCTGCTCAGGGAACCACTCAACAGGATCTGCCCTCTCCTTTTCCCGAAGGGTCTCAAGGCCGCTACGTGCTGACCATTTCCTGATGGACTTGTGGTCAAAGGTGTTTTTCTTCAGAAATTTCTCCACGAAGGACAGGTGGTACGGAACGGTCCAACTACTTGGAGCGTTCCGCGGCAGCGAGGCCAGGCCCATCCGTCGCAACACCGGCGACAGGTAGAACCTCAGTACGTAGTGACACTTGGTGCTTCCGTACCGGGGATCCACGCACAGCTTGATGCAGCCACACACAAAGGTGGCCATCAGGGTGAGGGTGGCATTGGGAGTGTTTTTTCCCCCATTGCACCAGTCTTTGTACATGGTGTCTCTTCGGACCCGGTCCATCTTTGATCTCCACATGAAGTGGAAGATGGCCCGGGTGACTGCGGCAGCACAGGTTCTGGGGATAGGCCAGACCTGTGCCACATATAACAATACTGAGAGTACCTCACACCTGATGACCAGGTTTTTTCCCCGCGATGGAGAGCGACCGTTGCTCCCATCTGCCTAGTTTCTGTCTCATCTTCCTGATCCGCTCCTCCCAGGCCTTGGCGCACGCCCCAGCACCCCGAACCAAGTACCCAGCACCTTCAGGTGGTCAGTCCTGACGGTGAAGGGGATATAGGATTGGTTGGCCCAGTTCCCAAAGAGCCTGGCCTCGCTCTTGCCTCGGTTTACCTTGGCCCCCGAGGCCCATTCGAACTGGTCGCAGATGCACAGGAGTCTGTGCACGGACAGCAGATCCGAGCAGAAAACGGCGACGTCATCCATGTACAGGGAGGCCTTAACCTCTAGGCCCCCGCTGCCAGGAATAGTCACCCCTCTCAGGCTCGCATTCTTCCTGATGGATTCAGCAAATGGCTCTATGCAACACACAAACAAGGCAGGAGTGAGTGGGCAGCCCTGCCTGACTCCAGATCTTACAGGGAAGCTATCTGATTCCCACCCATTGATTGAGACTGCACTGACAATGTTGGTATAGAGCAGTCTGATCCAATTTCCAATTCCCTCCCCAAAGCCCATTTTGGAGAGGACATCCCTCATATATGTATGCGATATCCTGTCAAAGGCTTTCTCCTGGTCCAGGCTGATGAGGCAGGTGTCCACTCCCCTGTCCTGCACGTAGGCGATCGTATCCCTGAGGAGTGCAAGACTCTCAGAAATCTTCCTGCCCGGTACAGCACAGGTTTGGTCGGGGTGGATCACCGCTCCCAGAGCAGACCTGACCCAGTTAGCGATGACCTTTGACAAGATTTTGTAGTCTGTGTTTAACAGTGAGATCGGTCTCCAATTTCTAATTTCGTCCCTCTCCCCCTTCTGCTTGTAGATGAGGGTGATGATGCCTTTCCTCATGGATTCACTCATGGTACCTGCCCGAAGCATACTGACATATACCTCCAGCAGGTCCTGGCCAATCAAGTCCCAAAGAGCGGAATAGATCTCGACTGGTAAGCCGTCGCTTCTTGGAGTTTTATTCTTTTCGAAGGACTCGAGGGCCTTGGTCAGCTCGTCCAGAGATAGCGGCTGGTCCAGTCTCTCTCGTGTTCCATCATCTAGGACCTCCATGATAGAGGACAGGAACGACTGGGAGGCCGTGCTGTCAGTTGGCTTCGCGTCATACAGGCTGGCATAGAAGGATTTGCTGATCCTCATGATGTCAGCCTGAGATGACGTTACCGAGCCGTCTTCTTCCTTCAGGCTGCTGAGCACAGAGCTCTTGTTGTGCACCTTCTGGAAGAAGAAACGTGAGCACGTCTCGTCCTGCTCCACCGAGCAGACCCTGGACCGGAAGATTATCTTGGAGGCCTCCAAGGCAAAGAGCGAGGCTTGCTGGCCCTTCACCTCCTTGAGGTCCTCCGTGACATCAACCCCCAACGTCTGCAGCAGGAGCAGGTTCTGCATACTTTTCTGGAGTTGGGACAGTTTTCCCCACTTCTCTCTCGCCTCCTGAACACCTTTGAGGATGAAGAACCTCTTGATGTTCCCTTTTACTGTTTCCCACCAGTCTGCTGGAGACTCAAAGAGGGGCTTCGCGGTTCTCCAACCTGCGTAATCCCTCTTGAGCTCCTCGATGCTTCCCGGGGTCAACAGCTTAGTGTTCAGTTTCCACGTTCCCTTGCCCACCCGCTGCTCGTCCAAAAGGTGACAGTCGGCCAGTAGGAGGCAGTGGTCAGAGAAGAACACCGGCTTGATGTCAGTGGTTCTGACCGAGAACGTTCGGGACACAAACAGGTAATCTATCCTTGAGCGGATAGACCCGTCTGCCCGTGACCACGTGTATCTACGCTGCGCTCCGTCTGCAGGGGCGCTGAAGACGTCGTGCAGCTTGGCATCTTTGACCGTTTCCATCAGGGCTCTGGACGTAGCGTCCAGTTTACTGTCCCCCCCCGCCGGATCGTCCATCTGCATCAATGATGCAGTTGAAGTCTCCAGCCATAATGACCGGCCTGGACGTAGCCAGCAACAGTAGAAGCTGTTGCAGGACGGCCAACCGTTCACTCTTATCCACTGGGGCGTACACGTTGATTAGTCTTACGGGAGCGTTTCTGTATTTAACATCCGCGACGAGGAGGCGCCCGCCCACCACCTCCTTAACCTTGGAGATGGTGAAGTTGCCTCCCCGCAACAGGATCCCTAGGCCTGAGGAGCGGTTATCGTTGCCCCCCGACCACACTGACGGCCCATGGGCCCACAAGCTCGACCATCTCCTGTAACTGCTGAGGTGCGGTATCCCACACTCCTGCAGAAACAGGACGTCGGCTTTAACGTTGGCCAGGAAGGCCATCGTTGAAACGCATCGCGTAGCCGATTTGATACTACGCACATTGATGCTGGCAATTTTAAACCCCATTTTAACAGTTTACAGGTTTACCGGTGTCCATTTGCTGCTGGTCTTGCCCCTCTGGGTTAGCTGCGTGCATCCCCGTGGTGGCGGCAAACTGTTGGACCTTCCTAGGGCTGAGGTAACTGTCCAGCTCCGCGCTGGGGCCATTACCCCACTCTGGTGTCTTCGTGTCGGGCCCATGGTCTGCACTGACCAGTTCTCCGTCTGACAGCAGGGCTGTCATAGGACCGCTGCCCCCAGATACCTGGAGCTGTGGGCCGGTGGGTACCTCCTGGTTCTCACCGGGTAGGGGGAGGCTTTTACCAGTCCCCTCAGAAGGATCGTCTTTTCCTTCCTGGGCGGTGCTGCCCTCCTTTCTCCCCATGGCGCTCTGTCTCTTCCTCTGATGATGACCCTTCTTGCGCCCGTCCTCACCATCAGAAGAGCTGCATGCATCTTTAACTTGGAGGTGTCGCTTCCCCCTTCGCTGGGTGGCTTTGAGGCCCCGAGAGGTTTCCTCTTCCTGTTTTTTACTGTGATCCAGTCCTCTGCCTCCTTTGATTGTTAATGGGCAACTGCCATTAATACTGCAGAGGTTAGACTCAATTGTGGCAAGCTAACACATGCTGAACCTGCTGTTTGACACCTCATTTTTTGATATGCTTGATGCTTCTCTGGTATGCACTCAAGCATTCTTTATTGAGTCAGCATTGTTCGTTCAGTTTGATGGATCTGCCAGGCCTTCTTAAATATTTGCTCCACATTAATTAACTCCGCACTAATTTACATGGACAAGAACATCTAGATTCCTCTGCACTGCATCATCCTGCAATCTCCCTCTAATTAAATAATATTGTGTTTCTTTTCTGCCTGTCAAACAGACAGCTTCACATTATCCTGTATTATAGTCTGATAAATTTTCATCCACTCACTTTACCTATCTCTGTCCCTTTGCAGACTTTTAATATTTTCCTCAACTTGCTTTTTAACCTAGTTTTTTAAAAAAAATGAATTGCAAGCTTTTCCTAATGATAAATGTTAGGATAATCAACCATAGCTTCCTACTTTCTGCCTCTCTCTTTTCCTGAATGGAAATGTTATGTTTAAGTTTTCTAATTTGCTGGGATCTTTCCAGGATAGAAGGAATTTTGGAAAATTACAAACAATATACCCACTATCTCTGAAGCCAGTTCTTTTTAGGACTTTAGAATGGACACCATTATGTCCAATGTAGTTGTTAGCATTTATTCCCATCAGTTTTCCTTCAATTTCCTGTCTGTTTTAATTTCAATCTTATCTATTACCTCTTCATTTTCTGTCCTCATGATGTTTTGCAATGCAGGTACATAGTTCCCTGAAAGGTAGTCAGGGTGGTGAAGGTGGCGTTTGGCACACTTGGCTTTGTCACTCAGATCCTTGAATAAAGAGTTGGGAATGTCATATTGTGGCTATACAGGACATTGGTGAGGCCATTTTAAAGTACTGTGTACAGTTCCAGTCACCCTGCCATAGGAAGAATATTATTAGATTGGAAAAGGGTGCAGAAAAGATTTACACGAATGTTACCGGGACTGGAGGGTTTAAAATTATAAGGAGAGGCAGGATAGGCCAGGACACTGTTCCTTGGAGTATAGTAGGCTGACAGGTGACCTTATGGAGGTGTACGAGGGGCACAGGTAATGTGAATAGCAAAGGTCTTTTCCCTCGAGTGGGGGAGTTCAAAACTAGAGGGCGTAATGTTAATGTGAGAGGGGAAAGATTTCAAAGGAACCTAAGGGGCAACTTTTTTCACACAGAGGGGGATTCGTTTATGGAATGAACTGCCAAAGGAAGTGGTAGATGCAGTTACAGTTACAGTTACAATATTTAAAGGACATTTGGACAGGTAGATGAACAGGAAAGGTTTGAACGGATGTGGGCCAAACACAGGCAAACGGGACTAGTTCAGTTTGGGAAACCTGGTTGGCATGGATGAATTGGACTGAAGGGCCTGCTTCTGTGCTGTATGATTCTATGATGCCATGGCTCCCTTGAAGATAGATACCAAATACTTGATAAAAACCTTGACTATATCCTTTATTTTGCACTATATAGGTTTCCAATATTAATACCTCAGTATCATACTCCCCCTTATTTTTATAGCTTTTGCTGGATCTATAAACTTCCTGTCAGCTTATTCTTTGCAGCATTGTATGACTTTGCTTTCAATTTGATGCTTTTCTTTAGCTTCCTTAATTAGATACAGATGATACATCTTTCTAAGAAATGTCCAAGCCTGTGATCCATGCTGGCTGTGGCAAGAAATTGCGAGAATCATTGAGAGAAGTTGAGCAAGGCCTTTCTTGACAATAGGAGAAAGAATTCACATTTTCAGCTAAGATCCAGACATCGAGACAAGATTCTTTCCAGTGAATGACAAGAGGCCTATAAACAGGGATTACCACCCTATTATTACTTATTCTCACCTCATTAATATGAACTCCCCTATTCTACTATTCTCTGAAGGGAAATGAGAAACCAAGGACTCCTCACAGGAAAGTCAAAGCTGGTACCTATCATTTTCAGTTTGCTGCTTGCCCTTCCAGTTCATCACCTTGAACACCCAGCGCCAACATCACAGAGCATGCTCTATTGTCAGCAGTCAAACACATCCCACATTCTCAGCTACTGGCATCTCCCATACCAGCCTCTCTGCACCATCACACCCCATCTCTGATCCATTTACAATATGCTTCTGCCACTGTAACACTGCACTTCAGAGCACACCAACTATATTAGAATACTCCTGCAAGGACACTTTTCACACAGAGAGGCATCTAGCTTATGGAATGGACTACGCTACATCTCAGGAGGTGGCTGAGAAGAGGCAGATGCTGCCTGACCAGTGTGCTTTTCCGGCACCACACTTTACGCTGCATTTCAGGGCTGCTCACTTGCTTTCCTAGCACTCACAAACTTGGCACCTATTTGGATCCTCATGGCAATCCTGCCTTGCATTGTCTTGCCTTGCCTTCAGCATTTTGCTCCTCAGTTAAAGCTTACAAACTCACAGTTCTTCTGTCTTAACTTGCCTTTTAGTGCAGACATAAAGCCAGGCAGCTCTATGACACATTGCCATGGCAATCTCACACCCATCCCATGTGCTTGCAGTTAACATTGCATACACACCCCATGTGCAAAGGGTAGTAGTCTTCAGTCAAGTATTTCCATGTTGTATGACTCTGACTGTTGACTCGAAGTCAAGAGAGACACCCATCAGACTAGTGGACCCAGCATAACAAGTTAAGGGTAACCTTCAGTAACACTCCAGGGGCTCCAGCATGGCCATTTAGCTGCTCAAGGCAGACAAGGTCATGGTCCTTTCCTCGTTATGGGGTGTGCTACCAAACGTCAGGCATCTCACTGTCTGCCTTGGCTGTTTATGCCCTATTGTTATTATTTTCTCCCAGAACAAAATAAACATAGGGGAATGAGTGAAATGAAAATGGATAGCACAGGTATTAGTGCTCATATAGGCCAGGAAAAGGTGGTGAGCTTCCAGAGTGAGTGGGTGGGCAGTGCAGAGGCCATGTGGATGAGTAGTAGTAATGGGGGATACATTGAACGCTAAATGCAAGTCAAGGAAGATGTTGCAGGCAACAGTAAGAGTGGTAGCTCGTGAGCCTTGACTGGTGTGTGCAGTAGTAGAGATGGCCTGAGTGTGGGATAGCAGAGAGAAGATTGGGGCAGTTATACCAGTAGAATGGAGAAGGTTAATCTTTTCCAATCTTCGTTGAGAGCTATGAAATACTGCAATGAATGTCTGCCACTGCACCTCAAACTTTTTTGCCCAGTCCACTTTATTGTATTTCAGTTTAAAACACTAGTTTCAAAACCATCTTTGTGAAATTCTATCATATTATGAACACTTTCTCCAATACCATTCGCTGTTCATTTAGATGATTAAGACCACTCTATCCCAGGCAGAAACCTCAGACCAGGCCAGCAGGGTCTGGCATTGTAGCCTCTACCAGTCCTATGAGGACAGGCTGTCCCTCCTTCTCAAACCCCATTCAGACAAATTTCCAGATCCCTCTCTACAAAATGGCACATGAATTTCCCCTTGTCTATTGTGTCCAGGGCAAATGTCTTAAACTGTGAAGTGCAGCTCTCAGCTTAATGAAGATACATTCCACTGGGAAAGAATGACATTCTCCACTCCACCGGGGTAAGTGCCCCAATCTTCGAGTATTCGTCTGTGCACATGACAGACTTTTAATGTTACACTAGTGCCTGGAATCCTGCCGTATCATGGCATGGTGAGTTCTTCTGTCTACGGGGAGTGAGAGAATCAGGCTAGCATCAAGTGGGAGAAACACCATACGGAGATGGCAGGTAGCTAATGATACAAAGTTTGGGATGATACACAACGAAATCTGCTTGACCTTGTGAAGTGAAACGCTGCATGAAACTTGATTAAAAATGGCACTTTGCCAAAATGTGATAAGATCCAGCCTAGAGAGTCTTCCTTTCCCAGTAGAATGTATAATTATTGAGAGTTATAAAATACCGCTGTGAATGTCTACCCTGCCTTCTCTACCATTGTATCTTTTAAGCCTTTATTCCCAGTCTACTTCAGCCAATTCTGTAATGTCATGTAAGTGTCTTTATTTAAGTTTTACAACAACATTTCTCACTCTTAAACAGATTATAAAATTCCATCATGTTATGTTACACTGAGGATCCCTAACTATTAAGTCATAGGTTTTTAAAAATCCTCTCTCATTGCTCATAAACAAGTATAAAATAGCCTTTTCCTGAGTAGTTCCAGAACCTATTGCTCTCAGTGTTACAGTCAAAATTAAATTCTATTATTCCGGGAATCATCATTAAATAGTTAAATATTTCATGGAAGTATACAAAATTCCCCAGTGTGAACCCAGATTGACAAAAAATTTGAAACATGTTTCTGTATTTGACACTAATGACTAATTACAAAGTCTCTGGCTTGCTGGTTGAGAACCATAGTTTGCAGGAGTACCTGAGAGAAAAATAACCTGGCTTTCCTCAGGTTTAAGGTGCATTTACTGGAGAGGAACGAGACAACTCCTGGCCTCCTGGAGACTTGATAACTTGGGAGCCAATCATGTAATTGTTGTCATTGCCTTTGTCATTGACAACTGCTCACTAGTCCATAGACCAATCAGCTACTTGTTACCAGTCAAAGCTCCATTTGTACACAACTCTGTGGCTCCAGCACTTCCTCTTCTGCTTGAACAAGCAACTATGTAAACCACACTTAGTGTCAAGTTTTTTTTTGAAAAGTGCAGTAATCCTTTCACAATCCTTGGTTTTTAAAATTGTCCTTTTTCTATTTCAGTTCACAATCAAAAGTACAGATGGATATAGTCTTTATATTAGGAATTGTCCCAAATACATTTTATAAATTCATGTATTTGCTAATTTAATGAGTCAATAAAGAAGATTAAAGTCATCCATAATTGTTGTGGTACCTTTGTTGTGTCCCACTGTATAACTACTGTCTGGATGCTTATAAACTACACTTGTCAGCAAGGTCTTTCACTTGCTATTTCTCGTCTCTGCCCAAAACAGATTCTATATGTTGGAATTCTGAACAAAGACCATTTCTCATTACTGTCCTGTTCTCATCTTTTATTAGCTAAATGACTCCACTTTCTCTTCCTTTCCTCCTGTCCCTCTAACACGTCTATTTGAGCTGTTGAATATTCAGATCTCAGCCATCGTCACTGTCACACCATATTAATGTACTGGTTACAATATCATAATGGTCATATGTTATACTAGTTAACATCCTGGAACTCTTTCCCCAAGAGCACTGTTGGTGTACTTTTGCCACTAACTCTAAACAGTTCTGAATGGAAACACACGATCACCTTTGAAGAGCAATGAGGGTTGGGCAATAAATATCAGGCTTGCCAGTGATGCCCTCATCCTATGAGCAAAAATACTATAGAGACTTATTAGCTTGCAAAACTTCAGTTTATTTGTAACCTAGTTGCTCTGTGGTCCACGATGACTTAGCAATGGTATATAATATCATGCAATTCAGTTGAACACAGCTGGGAAAACATGTTAGCTCTTGTGTATTCATAATTGCAATGACAGATCACAATTTAACAGGTCAGGAGAATAGCAACAAGACATGAAGAAACAGGCAGAAATAAAACACCTCGGATATCTCATAACAGTCAGTCAAAACTACCAATATAAAAAGGAAGAACGATAAAATTAAAGGTAAGTTTCCTTTTAAAAAAAGCTTATTGTTTTTTGCTCAGAAGTGCAGAAGTGCTATTGTCAGTAGATTTATTATAGATTAAAAACATACAAATCAAACATGTTATAGAGAATTATTCAATATAACTTTTCAATAAAAATGTCTCTGTCTGCATTTGTTACAATATTATTTTAGAAGCATTGCACTTATAATGCGACTTAAAAACAATCATCGCTGTTAATTCCCAACACATCAATAGATTTATGCTCTTTTTACCAGGGGAATACAGTATTTATTGTTATTTTATGTCAGCCATAAGTATTGAACCTGGCTCACATATCATCTATAGCTCCAGTGATATGGAATATTGAAAGAAAATTTCTAACATTGAGGTACTTTGTTTCCTCCAAATTGGCATATTGTTGTCTTTAGCCCACAAACAGTAAATACTTATTGTTCAGTTGAACCCAAGTTAGAAAATGCAAGTTAATGTTAACTGACAATACTAATTTAGCTTTCAGACAATACCATGTATCATTTTGGTAGTACTATTTTATGAACAAATGATTTGATTGTCATGTGCTCCCAATGTTGCCATGATCCGGCACCATTTTGTGTAGTTTAATAAAAAGAAAGATATAGCTTAAAGACAGTCTATAACTTTTCTGCCAGCACCAGATCTAACCAACGTCGAAGTCGCCGCTCAAGTGCCATCTTTCACCTCTGGACCTATCTCACCGACATCATCTCTGCCAAAGTAGCAGCTGATGCTGGCTTCTGAGCATGCACTCTGTTGGTCACCTCCTCAGCAACACTGCCAGAGTCCGACTGCAGGCTCACCAGCTGCTGCCATGCCCCCGACCCCAACCTCTGAATCAGAGAGCTGTACGTTTAACTCATTAAAACGGAATGGAATTTAGGACATACAAATAAAAACAAAGTGCAGGAGAAACTCTGCAGATCTAGCAATGTCTGGTGGAGAGCACAGGAAGAGAAAGAACAACAAAAATAACATTTCTGAATTTTGCCTTGGGCTGAATTTTATAAGAAATGCCACTCTCATACAGTTTGCCACTTTTTTTTTGCTAAACCAAAGAGCTCTGTATTTCTGACAGGAAATCAGATTAGGGCTCCTGCAAAATACAGTCATACTTCCATTCGGATATGTCTCATAGCATAGAACAGTTGTGGGAAGGCAAGTTATGCCCTTTTTTTCATAGGGGTAAGCTGCCATATTCAGTACTTTGAGGGCCTAGCTTCATTGGCAGCCATTTTGACAGGTCCTGTGAAAGGGTAATTACATAAAATATGAGATTAGGCTGCTGGGATTGTAGGTGCCAAGTGGGTAAGAATGCTAATTGGTGGCTGGCCAAGTAGGATTTTATATGGAGAGTGGGTAAGATGGCAGATAGATAAAATGCCATTTGGGTAGGGATGGGGTGCCAGATCAGTTGAATGTCAGATGGGTAGCATGCCCACTTAGTGGGTAGCAGAGTGCCATCGGATGAGATGCCCTAGGCCAGAATGCCAGGGAGTAGAGTGACAGAGGATTGGTTCTGACACCAGGGGAAGGGGGAAGAAACTGGCAGTAATGGACTGGAAGAAGGTGACTGAGGATGTCAGGCCCGATGGCAGGAATATCAGCTCCTGGAGGAAGAAGGTGGCATCGGGTCAGGATTTGGGTGGGGTGGGTTGGTGGTGGAGTGGAAGGGATCTGGGCAGGTATATTTGAGAGTGGATGAGGTAAGTTGGGTATGAATTGAATGATTATTCAGGCGTTAGACTAGACATTTAATAGTATAACATTTCCTAAGTAATTATTTACTTAACTGCAGCAGAACCCAGAAATTTTCTGATTTAAAATGGATACTTTTGGAGGGTTTCAGACATGGGGAAAATTGTCCTGTGGAACCTTCAACTTCATGGCCAACTCCCACAGGCTCTGCTATGATGGGAATTCTGCAGGGTCTCCATGAACAGCTCCCATCTGCACTTCATAAACAATAATCTGAACATCAGAAAATCAAGGTCACTAACAATGCTTCCCTCTCTCTCCACAAATGCTGTCAGGCCTGCTCAGTTCTTCCAGCATTTCTGCATCTTAATTTTGTTCTCAGTCATCTGGAATACTTTGGCTTCAGAGCATGCAATTTCGGATAAAGATTTAGTGCAAGAGTGAGAATGCATTACAATGTAAAACAGTTTAATTTTCTTTAGGAGGTGATGTATAGGTTCTTATAGCATTATTTGAAAAAGAGAAGCAAATTATCTACACGTATAATTGATGGCCTGAATCTTGGTTTAACGGCACAATTTCAAAAATTGCAGATGATTTAAAACTTGGAATCATTTAAATCTGAGGAGAATAGTATAAAACTTCAAATGGATATATAGACTGGTGGAATGGGGATCAAGTGTCCAATGAAATTAAATTCAGAGAGGTATAAGCTCATTCATTCTAGTAGGAAGGATCGGGAGAGACAATTTAAAAAATGTACAATTCTAAAGAGGGTGCTCGAACAGAGAACATGCTTGTGAATAACTAACTGGAAGTGGGAAGATAATTTGAGTGTGGTTAGCAAAGTGCACAGCAACCTAGACTTTATTAATAGTGCCATAAAGTAAAAAGGAAGAAAGTTATGTTATATTTATATACCACTGGTTCAACTTCAGCCGGAACACTGCCTCCAATGCCGCGTGTTGCACTTTAGGAAAGATATGAGGGCAGATATGAGGAGAGAATTTCAGAAAAGCAGAAACGTTTCAGGATAATGATTCCAGGGATGAGGAACTTCAGTTCCATAGGTAACTTGAAGAAAAGAGCACATTTGACAAAAGTATTCAGAATCAGAAGTATGGACAGATTAGATTGGAAACCTTTGTTCTTATTGCTGAAGCTAATAGATATATAAGAGCCATTCGGAGCTGACTGAAGCTCTGCCCACTTTATTATTTTACCCCTAATAATGGGTGGGACATCGAATAGTCATGGGAATAGTTTGGGGTAGTTGTGGTTGGAGCAAGTCATTTTTTTTTAAACTCATCTTACCATCAGTACATAGTGACCAAAATGTCATAAATATTATTTTACGACATGAGGTAAGAGCCTCCGTGGCTGTGAGTCATCTTTCATCGCAGATTATTAGAAACCTATACACTAGCACAAGAAGAAGGACTGATGGCAGCATCTACTTCAGGTATGAAGCCCTTATCACCATTGTCCTAACTTAAAAAATAGGACCAAAATCAATAGGTTGCAGTTTTAAGACAGTAGCAAAACAAGCTATGTACACATGAGAGAGTTATTTCGTGCAGTGAATGATTGGATCTGGACAGCACTGCCTGAGAGTGTGGTAAAGGCAGGTTTAATCAAAACACACAACATGGAATCAGATTATCAACAAAGCAAGAATGTGCAGAGCTGCAGGAAGAATGAGGGAACAGTACTGAGGGTGGGACTGCTCCTACAAAGAGATGGCACAGGCATGAAGGGTCCTTCTGTGTTATAACAATTCTGTAACTCTGAACCATTAACTCTTAAACAGAATCACATTAATTGGTCCTTCATCTGATTTACTGAGTAGTGAACCTGATGTGTAAAAATGGATGCTATCTTTTCTTAGATAAAGTGATGTTATGCCCCCATTTAGATGCAAAGAGCTCTAGGAAGTCTTGACATCATGATAAGGTGCAACATAAATTTAAATTCTTTCTTACTTTCCACTCGGCATAAAGCCAGTAATTATAATATTTCAATCTGAAGTTAAAGACTATTGTATGTTATCAGGCAAACAGAAGAAATGAGATTTGCAGATTACATGTGCTCTACGTATTTAATTTGTAAACACATAACACATTAAATCCATACAATCTGAAGAGTTACCATTCATTCAGTAAAGGACACACAAAAACTGTAACATATATCCGAGTGAGAAATGTTGGACAAATAAGCTGATATCATTGCGAAATTTAGTGAAAAGTTGAATTTGCTCAAAATACAGAACAGATCACAAGAATTAGTAAGAAGAAATAGGTGACCCTTTGAATGTGCAACTTCCATCAGATCAAAGGTTAAGAAATAGAAGGCATTTTAGGAATTATGGAAAACAGAAAGGGACAATCACAGAGAGGGAATTAGGTCTTAAATGACCAGCAAACATGCAAAGTTAAAACAGGTAGTATCATAGATCTTTGCAATAATGGAGTCTTAGAAAAGACAAAAGAATTTGTAAATAGGAGAGTGGAGTGAAACTGCAAATGACAAGACGAGACAGGGTCAAGGCAGGAAGGATGTTTTCAATAATCAGGAAGTCCAGGTCCAAGGGTCACAGTCTAAGGATAATGGAATATGAGATTTAGGACTGAGATGAAGAGAAATCTCTTATCTCAGAGTGTGGTGGGCCTATAGAATTGTTTGCTACAGAAAGTGGAGAGTGAAAAATTGAATATTTTCAAGAAGTGCATGGAATGAACTACGAGAAGAAATGGTGGAGGTTGGTACAATTGCAACATTTAAAAGGCATCTGGATGGGTATATGGGCTGGGGGTGGGAGGGTGTTTTAAAGGGATGTGGATCAGGTGCTGGCAAATGGGACTAGATTGGTTTGGGATGCCCGGTTGGCATGGACAAGTTGGACTGATAAGTCTGTTTCCATACTGTATATCTCCATGACTCTAAGTGGTATAGTTCTTTGGGCTAAAGGAATCAAAATGTAAGGGGTGAAACTGGTAACAGGTTGCTGAGTTGGATGATCAGCCTTAATCAGATTAAATGGTTGGCCTACTCTTGCTCTTCTTTTTCAATTTCTAAAAATCATTGCCTGGTTAAAAAAAACACAAAATGGTTTACAAAAAAGGAAAAAAGCAACAGAAAGGAAATTGAATCTGAAACTGCAAGTGATATAATTTCTGAGAGAATAAGACCATTTTTACAGATTAGAAGTTTCTTAGACAAATGTCAACCCAGAACCCACCTGCCCAGATAACAGCAATTCACTATCATAAAAGAATGGAGATGTCATTACAGTAAGAAGTAATAATGTCTCACTTAAATTAGTAAGGCCCCACAAAAGGTTCTGCATGGGAGACAGAAGCAAAAGTCAGAGCCCATGGGATCCAAGGAAATTTAGCAATTGGATACAGAACTGGATGAGTAAGAGGAAGCTGAGGAATATGGTGGAGGGATATTTGTCTGACTGGAAGTCAACATTCAGTGAGATCCCACAGGAATCAAGACCCTTGGTCTTTGTAGTTTATACCCCCAAGTGATTTAGACTTGAATGTCAGAGGGTGATTAGTAAATTCACAGACAATACAAAAATTGGTGGGGTGGTAAATAGTGAAAGGATAGCCTTAGATTACAGGATGATGTAGAGGGGCTGGTCACATGGGATGATCAGTGGCAAATGGAATTCAACTTGGTAAAGATGAGGTGATGCACTTGGGCAAGACAAACAAAGCAAGGTAATATACATGAGGAATGGTAGGACCCTGAGAAGCACAGTGGATCAGAGGGACCTTACTGTGTATGGCCACCAGTCCCCTTACAGCATGAACATAAGTGGATAAAGTTATTAAAAATTGATGGAATACTTGTCTCTATTAATAGAGATACAGAGTTTAAGAGCAGGGAGGTTATGCTGCAATTTTGTAAAACATTTAGGCAGCAGCTAGAGTACTGCGTGTAGCTCTGCAGAGTTTAATGAAGAGAATTGGTTTTAATTATTCCTGTCCCCTCTGAAATGATAAATATATGCCATGGGAAAGGAAAAGAGAACTGTATAATTGCTGCCACTAGTCCCTCAAGGAGGTGTCTCTCCAATGGTTGATATTAGTTCTGCTGTCTTTGTTTTTCCCAGTATCATTCCTGCTTCATTTTCTTCCAGACCCTGGTTTTCTCCCTTTTTATTCCAATTGTATTTCTCACACTGCCCTCCTCATTACATCGCTCTGTCCTCCTGCTGCTTTCCCTGCATTTTATCCTCTCCCCCTCCAATCCCCAGTTGCCACCATGAGGCATTCCCTCTGTCTAATTCCTTTCCCCAGTTCTCCTTCAAGTGAATCCTCAAATTTCTCCCGTCCCATATTCCCTCTCCACCTACTGCCCCCACCACTTCTTACCCTGTCTGAATTTCCTCTGCCCCATACTTTATCCTGTCCTTCATCCTTATCTCCTGCTCTCTGCAGCTCTCTCCTTTTGGTTTCCTCTCTTGCTCCCTCTTCTTCTTAGTACTATTTCATTTCCTTCCCATCGCTCCACCCCATTTCTTTCTTTCCCCTTTTCAACTCTCCTTTGCACACCTTTCCTCATCTTACCTACTTTCTCTCTACTCCTCCTCATCCAGTAAACCCTGTCGGTTTACTGCTGCTGGTTTCTGCACAACTCGGTGATCCAAAATGGCCTTGTTGTGAAACGAAGCTATACAAGTGCCAGTGTTGTCTCAACTATGCATGCCTGGTAAAGGTACTGGAGTAAAGGATGCTTTTCAATGTTATAAAGAGTCTCGTCCACTCTTTAATCACACCAAAAAAACCACATGACTTTCCAGAGCACTGTTCCACACAAGTGCCTTTTCACTGTCCAAGGGCCTGATACCTTCCCCACTGAAACGAATGTATTTCTACTTCTTTCAATTTAGTAAACCATGATCCTTGCTCACATTGGGGTCTCCCCAACATCAAGGAGCCCAAATGGAGACTGGATGACCGCTTTTCAGAACATCTTTATTCAGCCTGCAAGCATGACCCAAATCTTCTTGATCATTCTCATTTTAATTCTCCATTTTGTTCACACACTGAGCGTTTTGTGACCTGCTACTGTGTTCCAATAAAGCTCAATGCAAGCTCAAGGAACAATTCTTTATCTCTTGACTCAATGTGCTACAGTCAACTGGACTCAATGCTGAGTTCAACAACTTTAGTCCATAACTCTGCTTCGTTTGATATTTTTTCTTACTGTTTTGCATTTTCCCTTGTTTCTTTTATACTCACTTTGCATTCAGGTCCTCCATACCTCCTCTGGACATATCATTTGTCTTCTTACACCACCCATCCCATTGTCTTTGGCTCTGTACAACAAAATCAATTCACATTTAATCTCTCCTTCCCTACATCCCACCACAAAACTTCCTTTGTTCTTCATCCCCTTCCTTCTTTCCACTTGCTGAAAACTGATTACATTTCTATTATTTTCTTCATTGAAGGGTTGTTAACCTAAACCAAGCTGCATAAGATACTTATTAGGTATCATTTCAAGTACTGTGTATAGTTCTGGGTGCCAGATCATAGGAAGATGTGAACACATTGGAGAGAGGGGGAAGAAGTGGTTCCAAAATAGTTCCAGGAATGACAAACTTCAGCAGTGAGGATAGGTTGAAGAAATTGGGACTGTTCGCCTTGAAGAAGATGGCCAAGGGGAGATCTGATAGAAGGTTTCAAAATCATGTATGAGCTGGAGAGAGTAGTTGGGGAGAACCTGTTCCCACTTGTCAAAAGAGATTTAAAAGACTTAAAGTAATCTGCAAAAAGGTGAAATGAGGAGAAACCTTTTCATTCAGTGAATAGTTAGGGTATGGAATGCACTGTCTGACAGTATGGTGAATGCAGGTTTAATTGAGGCATTCAAGAAAGCGCTGGACAATGACTTGGATAGAAATAATGTTCAAGGATGTGGGGGAAAAGCAGACAATTGACACTAGATAACGATACTCATTTAATGAACTGGTGCAGGCATGATAGGCCAAACATCCTCCTTCCATGCTGTAACATTTCTGTAAACGGTGGCACAGTGGTTAGCACTGCTGCCTCATAGCGCCTGAGACCCAGGTTCAATTCCCGACTCAGGCGACAGACTGTGTGGAGTTTGCACGTTCTCCCCGTGTCTGCGTGGGTTTCCTCTGGGTGCTCCGGTTTCCTCCCACAGTCCAAAGATGTGTGGGTCAGGTGAATTGGCCATGCTAAATTGCCCGTAGTGTTAGGTAAGGGGTAAATGTAGGGGTATGGGTGGGTTGCGCTTCGGCGGGTCGGTGTGGACTTGTTTCCACACTGTAAGTAATCTAATCTAATCTAATTATGTGAGACATTAACTCCAATCTTTTCCAGAATGTTAGAGAAAGTGAGGACTGCAGGTGCTGGAGATCAGAGTTGAGAATGTGGTGTTGGAAAAGCACAGCAGGTCAGGCAGCATCCGAGGAGCAGGAGAATCAACATTTTGGACATAAGCCCATCATCAGTATTCCTGATCACGGGCTTATGCCTGTCCTGCTCCTAGATGCTGCCTGACCTGCTGTGCTTTTCCAGCACCACACTCTTTCCAAGATGCTGCCTGAATATTTTACACAATTAAACAAATACTAAAATTTACATCCTTCTTCTCCCATTTTAAGTAAGGAATATTTCTCAACTGCAGTATCTACTCTATAATATCATGTCAATCATCTGACTGAATTAGCAACAAATTAGTGCACCCTTTGCTCTAACCAGTATAATAACAAGCTATGATGACAGTGCAATTCCATTTTATTGCAACAAAGTCCAAAGTGAGTAGAAACCAGCTTTTCCCTTTGTCCTAACTCATTTGCAGTAAGAACATGTCCACCTTAAAATATAACATTCCCAGCTATTCCTGCTGCAGTACCTTGGAAAATATATTTCTACCTCTTCAATATGTAACTTCAATCATTGTCATGAAGCAACCAGAATTTTCAACTTGTTTTGATTACTGACTGTTTTATATGTACTGATATCTAATTAACTTAGAGTCCTCTTAGCCGGCTTGAAGCAAAAACACGCCCAGCTACAAAATGGCTGAATTGTGAGACCGATGTCCATCATGTCACCAGAGTGTTGGTTATGCCAATTGTCAGTGTGAAGTACTGATGGTTGGTCTGCATGTTAACCAGAGAGCATGACATTGGAGGTAATGGTTGCAGCACTGTGTCCTCACTAATGGCATGTCTGGACATGGAAGAATATTTAATGAGTGTGCAGGTGGCGAGTGAGTATCTCACTGACTTCCTACCTCTATCCTGATTAAGTCCAGAATGTGAAGGCTTGTAGTTAGCCATCCTTCCCAGTCACTATTTGAGGCCCTTAAGCAAACAATCCCACTGCCATTCAGCTGCAGAAGGGCCCATCACCATGTGGGGAGAATGACAAATACGTTTATGCAGCTAGTGCCTAATCAAAGGACTCAAAACAGGGGTTGGCTGTGAGAGTCAAACACTTGCTGACTACTTTTACGTGTCCACCTTGTGAGAAATTCCTGGCAATGTCATCTCAATCCTGAGCCTCTGATAATTCTTAATCGGGCAGAAGCTACCTCTGCCTCTGGTTAGCCAGGAGCTGTCAACATGCAGGAACTCCACCCCTTGGATCCTGATCATAGGGAGAATCCCGCTGGTGTCCTTACAACTGGCTGTCGGCTCGGTGTGCTTTCCTCAGGACATGATAGGGATCGCTCGCTGGCTGGCTCTCCAGGGAAAATGCTTCCATAACATTTCACCCAATGTGCGTTTTGTTTTTAAAATTCACTTGTGGTACCTGGGCGTCACTGGCTGGGCCAGCATTTACTGCCTGTCCTTAGTGTGTGACACTGTCTTTTCTCATTTACAGTCTATCATTGGAACACTTCAATTTTTAAACAGGAATTTGGTATTTGTAGCAGATACCCCAGGAATTGCCTGACAGAGGTCTTAGCGATTGAGTCAGTATTCAAGCTAAACGCTGAGAGAGGAAATAAACATTCCTTCCTATGAATAAGAAACATGATATCAATGCCACTGCTCTGGACACATTGTTAAAAGATTCCACAAAATCTGAGGAATTAACAAGTAGACAAGTGATCTGGCATTTTGGTGCCAGAACTTCAGCATTTTGGAGGCCAACATGACTATATGAAATATTTGAAACCAAAAAGATTGAGACTTGTCCCACAGATTGGTTGATAAAACTGAGGTGGACTCTTTGGAAATTGACAAAATCTGAATAATATTTTTGAAACAGAAGATAAAAAAGTTTAGGAAAGGTTATGGCTACATCAGGCAGATTCAAATTAAGTACACTGAAGCTATCCTGAGATCAGTTACACTGAGATTTAAGTCAGCAACTTAAGATGCAGCTACCAGTGAGACAGGTGAAGATATTCAAACAGCATCAGCTATACAAATGAGCATCCATCAGTCGAACATCTCAAAAAGCAAATGCTATCCTTCCAGAGGAAGGTATGGCAGCCAGTCCATCCTTACCAGTTCATGAGAACAACATCTTCAAGCCATAAAAGCATTCTTAGCCACAAGCATTCAGATTTTATCTCCTCAGTAGAGAGTTTACCTGCCTTAACTAGCCAAGTAGACATCTAAGAAATGACCAACTGATTTCAATCTCTGACTGAACAATAAAAAGTATAATAATCAAACAGTTAATGCTCAACAACGGACGTTCAGTTCCAACATGAACCAGGTTGATGCAAATGGTCCTTTTCTGTGCTTCATATCCCATGTAACAGTTGAACTACCTCAAACTTATTTACAACATTAATCTCTACTAATTATTTATTTAATTATTCAATGTTCTGGTTCTGCTAACCATGATCCTTTGCTTACTTAAGATATTGTCTTGCTAATTGGATTCATAGAGATACAAAGTATGGAAACAGACCCTTTAGTCCAACTTGTCCATGCCAACCAGATATCCTAAATTAATCCCATTTGCCAGCATTTGGCCAACATCCCTCTAAACCCTTCCTATTCACATACCCATCCAGATGCCTTTTAAATGTTGCAATTGTACCAGCCTCTACCACTTCCTCTAGCAGCTTATTCCATACACACATCGCCCTGTGTGAAAGAGTTGAACCTTAGGCCCCTTTCCCCCAACCTTAAATTTTGCCCTCTAGCTTTGGACACCATTGAGGAAAGACCTTGACTATTCACCTATCCATGCCGCTCATGATTTTATAAACTTCTAAGGTCACCCCTCAGCCTCCAACACACCAAGGAAAATCGCTCCAGCCAATTCAGCCTCTCCCTATAGCCAAACCTTTCAACCCTAGCAACATCCTTGCAAACTTTACTGATCCTGCACAAGTTTCACAAAAAGCTGCCTATAGCAGTGAGACCAGAATTGAACATAGCATTCCAAATGTGGCCTAACTAATGTCCTGTACAACCGCAACATGACCTCCCAACTCCTATACTCAATGCACTGACCAATAAAGGCAAGCTTACCAAACACCTTCTTTACTATCCTGTCTACCTGTGACTCTACTTTCAAGGAAATATGAATCTGCATTCCAAGGTCTTTGTTCAACAACAGTCCCCACGACCTTACCATTAAGTGTATAAATCCTGCCCTGATCTGCCTTTCAAAAATGCAGCACCGCACATTTATTTAAAATTCAACTCCATCTGCAACTCCCGGCCCACCTGCCATCTGATCAAGATCCTATTGTATTCTGAGGTAACCTTCTTCGCTGTCCAATACACCTCCAATTTTGGTGTCAGCTGCAAACTAACCATACCTGCTGTGTTCACATCCAAATCATTTATATAAATTCCAAAAAGCAGTGGACCCGGCACCAATCCTTGTGGCACACTACTGATCAAAGGCCTCTAGTCTGAAAAGCAACCCTCCACCACTGCCATCTGTCTCCTACCTTTAAGCCAATTCTAGAACCAAATGGCTGGTTCTTCCTGTATTCCAGATGATCTGACCTTGCTAACCAGTCTCCCATGCGGAGCATTGTCGAACACCTAATTGAAGTCCATATAGATCACATTCTCTGCCCTCATCAATTTCTTTGTTACATCCTCAAAGACTCAATCAAGTTAGTGAGACACAATTTCCCATACACTAAGCTATGTTGACTATCTCTAATCAGTCCCTGCCTTTCCAAATCCATGTAAATCCTGTCCCTCAGGATCCCCTCCAACAACTTGTCCACCACCAATATCAAGGTCACCAATCTATAGTTCCCTGTTTTTTCCTTATCACCTTTCTTAAATAGTGGCACCATGTTAGCCAACCTTCAGTCTTCCAGCACCTCACCTGTGACTATCAATGACACAAATACCTCAACAAGAGGTCCAGCAATCATTTCACTAGCTTCCCACAGAATTCTGGGGACCTGAAGAAGTCTTGGAGCTTATCCATCTTCAAGTGTTTTAAGGTGTCCAGCAGTTCTTCTTCTGTAACACTGGTTGTTTTCAAGATGTTGCTCTTTACATCCCGAGTTCGCTAGCATCCACATATTACTCCACAGTGAACACTGATGCAAAATATTCTATTAATATCTTCCCCATCTCTTGTGGTTCCATACACAGGTGGCCTTGATGATCTTTAAGGGGCCCTATTCTCTCCTCAGTTACCCTATTGTCCTTAATGTATTTGTAGAATTCCTTTGGATTCTCCTTAATCCTATTTGCCAAAGCTATCATGTTCCTTTTATGCCCTTCTGATTTCCCTCCTAAGTATACTCCTATTGCCTTTATATTCTTCTGGGGATTCACTTGATCTGGGCCATCTATAACTGATATACCAAAAGCTCAATTTCTCCAATCATCCAGCATTCCCTACATTTACCCTTGCTCTTCACCCTAACAGAAACATACTGTCACTGGATTCTCTGTCCCATTTTTGAAGACTTCCCACTTCCCAGCTGTCCCTTTACTTGGAAATATTTGTCCTCAGGAGAAAGTGAGGACTGCAGGTGCTGGAGATCAGAGTCAAGAGTGTGGTGCTGGAAAAGCACAGCAGGTCAGGCAGCATCCTAGTAGCAGGAGAATCGACGTTTCGAGCATAAGCCCTTCCTGATGAAGGGCTCTTCCACTCTCTCAAATATATACCCCGAATCAAAGTTCTCACCTAAAATCATCAAAATTGGCCTTCCTCCAATTCAGAACTTTACTTTAGATCCAGTCTAACCTTTTCCATCATGTTTTTGAAACTAAAAGAATTATGATCACTAGCCCCAAAGTGTTCCCCTACCGACACCTCAGTTACTTGCCCTGCCTTATTTCCCAAGAGAAGGTCAAGTTTTGCACCTTCTCTAGTAGGTATATCCACATACTGAATCAAAAAGTTTTCTTGCACACACAAATCCCTCGCCATCCAAGCCCTTAACACTATGACAATCCCAGTCTATGTTTGAAAAGTTAAAATCCCCTACCATTGTCACCCTATATTCTTACATATAACAGATCTCCTTACAACTTTGCCTCTCAATTTCCCACTGACTATTGGGAGGGGGGAAGTGGGGGCTTAGTCTAATCCCAATAATTGTGATCATCCCTTTCTTACTTCTCAGTTCCATCCAAATAACCTCCCTGGACGTACTTCCAGGAATATCCTCCCCAAGTACAGCTGTAATGTTATCCCTAATCAAAAACATCACGCCTTTCTTTTCTTGCCTGCCTTTCTACCTTTCCCATAGCATCTATACCCTGGACCATTAAGCTGTCAGTCTTATCCATGCCTTTGCCACATCTCTGTAATTGTTATGATTTCAGTTCTGTGTTCCCAACCATCTTCCTTCCCTGTTAGGCCTCTTACATTTAAATAAATGCAGTTTAATTTATTAGTCCTACCTCATTCTCTGTTTTGTTCCTGCTTGTCCTCACTTTGTTTAGAATTAGATTAGATTACTTTCAGTGTGGAAACAGGCCCTTCCGCCCAACAAGTCCACACCGACCCGCCGAAGCGCGACCCACCCAGACCCATTCCCCTACACCTAACTCTACGGGCAATTTAGCATGGCCAATTCACCTAAACTGCACATTTTTGGATTGTGGGACGAAACCGGAGTACCCGGAAGAAACCCACGCAGACACAGGGAGAATGTGCAAAATCCACACAGACAGATGCCCGAGGGGGGAATTGAACCCAGGCCTTTGGCGCTGTGAGGCAGCAGTACTAACCACTGTGCCACCGTGCCATTGACTCACTTCTTTTCCCAACTGCACCAGTCTCAGATTGATCTCTTTCCTCATGATCTCCCTGCCACCCAAATGAGTTTAAAAATCCTTTCGAACAACTCTAGCAAATCCCCCTGCCAGTATACTAGTCCCCTTCCAATTCAGGTCACTTCTACCCCAGAAGAGACTCTTATGATCCAAAAATGTGAATCCTTCTTCCTTGCACCAAATCCTCAGCCACAAATTCATCTGTTCTCTCCTCCTATTCCTACTCTCACTAGCTCGTGGCACTGGGAGTAATCCAGATATTACTACTTTCGAGGATCTACCTTTTAGCTTCCTACCTAATTTCCTATATTCTCTGCTCAGCACCTGGTCCTTTTCTCATTCTATGTCATTAGTTCCAATGTGTACATCGACCTCCTACTGAGCCCTCTCCCCTTTGAATACATTATGCATCCTCTCTGAGATATCCTTGATCCTGGCACCTTATTGTCAGCTGTAGAAGTGTCTGCCTATGCCTCTGACTAGAGAGAATCCCCTATCACTATCAATTGCTTTGAACCTGATGTACTCCCTCGTCTTAGTACCAGAAACCTGGCTGCCAGTGTCACATTCCCCTGAGAGACCATCATAAGAACATCACCCCCTACATTTTCCAAAAAAGCATACTTGTTTGAGATGGGGATAGTCACAGGAGACTCCTGCACTACATTCTTCCTTTCCTGGCAGTGACCCATCTACCTGACCTTATCTGCAAATTTTTTCTCTTCCTGAAACTGCCATCTATCACATCCTCAGCTCCTCCAAATTCTTCATTACCTCTCCAACTCCAACTCCAATCCAACTATCTCTCCAACAGATCTGATAGGATTCGCAACCAAACACACTTTCTGTACATAATTATCAGGAAAATCCCACATCCAGCGGGAAGAGCACATCAATCTACTGAAGGGCATCTTTGCACCTTAACAATCTACAGACTCAGAAAATAGCACAGTTTTACTACATTTAAAACATTGCTCCAGGATAGCTTCGTATCCATGTTTATATTTTTAACGTTTAATCCAGAGATAGATCTCAACAGAACATATAATCTAAAAGAAAACATTCTAATCACCATTGTAATTTTACAAAAAAAGCAGCAAGGCTACACTTTAAAAAGTAAGCCACTTAGCTCCATGCTGTTAGCTTCCCCACACAGGTTTCTCCAAGGTCAGCTGTGAATTTCACTGTTTGTTTATTTTTCTTAGAACAACTCCAATATCCAGACATACTTGAAACTAAACAGTAGAGGCAGTCAACTGTACAGGTTCACTGCTTGATCAGACCGCAGGTTTAGTCCCCTGTTTTGTTTTCTACCTCCCATGTGGTATCTGCTTTGTTTCTCTTCCTCCTTTTTTAAAATGCTGCTGATTTAGTTTTTTTTTCAAAGTTCCAAAACAATTTAATTATTGCTCCAACAATGAAAATACCTCAAAAGAAGAACAGCTGTTATAGCCACAATATTTTCCCCATCCTCCATCTTGGATTACCCAGAATCCTTATAGTTGTCTGACATCTTTGATTGATAATTGGCAAGAAGGGGTTAATTTTTTACTTGTAATATTTGTGCAAATCCTAAGGAAATGTTAACAGTTGAAATTCTGATATAATCAGAATTTTGATGTATAAAGCTTTTAAGTGAGCTACATGTACGTATTATTCACTGCTTGGCCAAGACTAAATTAAAGGACTTTTAAGTTTCTAAGATTTTAGCAAAATTGAAAATCTGAACATGGATCACAACAATTAACGTAATGACTTTTTTTAAGGAAGAAGTACAGACAATGATAAAGATTTAAGTCACTGCACATGTATGATAACAGCCAGAGCTGAAAAATGTGTTGCTGGAAAAGCGCAGCAGGTCAGGCAGCATCCAAGGAGCAGGGGAATCGACGTTTCGGGCATGAGCCCTTCTTCAGGAAGGGACTTCTTCTTACAACCAGAACCTAGATGAAGATCCTTCATTTGTTAAAATTCCAGACAGGAGATGCAAAAGTTTAATCTTTTGAGTATGCAGGGATAAACTGGCTCCTCTGATTGACTCACCCACTCCCTCCAATGATTCTACAAGATTAATTTTTTTAAAAATCTGTTCCTTTGTGGATCTTTCTTCCAGACCCCCAAAACATTATGTTATAAAAGAAGCCAGTTTAAGCTTTCTTGGGTTAACAAAGAATATGTTTATGAATTGTTAAACGCAAGAAGAATTATTAAAGCTATCCACAAACACATAAATTGGAAACAAGAGGTAAGACAAAAGGAAAACATTTTAAAAGCCAAAGGTACATGAATCAGTCTCTGAATTGTTTGCAAAAAGCAGGTAGTTGAAAATTTCAGCCATGGCAATAGAGGTTACTGAAAATGTTGATGTTGGGAATTGAACAGTTACCTTTATGATACTTTGTTTTGTAAATTGTCTGTGATTTTCTGGTTCTGATTCTTTTTGATTGTGATTGAACTCCAGCAATCAGGGTGTGAGAAAATCATTTTGTTATCCTATTTCCTTTCCTCTAGGAGCTAGCTAGCTGACTTCTAGCATTCAAAGTGAGAGAAGTTCTTTGTCTGTAACAAAAGGGTGACTTTGACCGTAACCTTCACAGCACGCTAATCTGGGAATGTAGAATGTAGGAGTAGGAGTTGGCCATTTCGCTATTCAAGTAAAAAGTGAGGTCTGCAGATGCTAGAGATCAGAGCTGAAAATATGTTGCTGGTTAAAGCACAGCAGGTTAGGCAGCATCCAAGGAACAGGAAATTCGGCGTTTCGGGCCAGAGCCCTACATGAATTTCCTGTTCCTTAGATGCTGCCTAACCTGCTGTGCTTTAACCAGCAACACATTTCGTTATTCAAGCCTGCTCCACCATTCATGGCTGATCATCCAACTCAGTAACCGTTTCCATTTTCTCTCCATATGCAGGAACATAGGAATAGAAATAGGTTATTCAGCCCCTCCATCCTGTTCCACAATTCAATAAGATTATAGCTGATCTGCTGTCTAATACCATTTACCTGTCTTTGTCACATGTCCCTAAATAACTTTGCTTAACACAAATTTAAAATTAACAACTGACCCACCATGTACTGTCATTTGTGAAGCAGAGTTCCAAACATGACCAACCTT